>NC_136061.1:1202902486-1203502486 GCF_964261635.1 Lissotriton helveticus
GGTAATTTGGATGATTAACCCTTCTCTAAGCACCCAATATTAATATTAATCCTCAATACTAACTTGACCGAATATCGAGTAGCGCCATTCCTTATCCAGGAAAAGAATCATCCAGTACGTAGAAACATTTTGTACATATCCTGACATAATGATGCACATTATCGTGAGATTGTTTTAACTTACATTTGAACCTGTGAATATGGTTATTATGGAGTTGGAAACATTGTTTTTTTTTTACATATTTGTCATAATGATGTATCTTAAATTCGTTTTAACTTTACATTTTAACAAGTTTAACTGTTATATTTAATGGTTGTAAAAAAACAAATAAAGAACTTCTTCTTCTATTCAGGATATGGTAATGGATACATCCAATAAAACAAAAAATCAATTAAAGCCTATAACTAAAAAAGTGGTAGATGTGCAGAAGCAGGACTTCCAATTGATTGATTCATAGTGAAGGGATCACTTGGGACTGTCACAATATACTTTCAGACAGCTTCCTGTGTCGACCATTTCCTAATTTCGCTCCCCCTTAAATTGGTAGATTCAGATATTTCGGCTAACTCATTTGCAGACCATTCTCTGGCCACTATTGTTGTGAAGTTTGATGCAATCAGACAGGAGAGGTCCAGGTGGCAGATGGATCGGAACCTTCTCACCAATCAAGATTGATTAAAGGATATGAGAAAATTAATTTGAGAATGTTTTCTTCTAAATAAGAATGTGGCATCAATGTTTTCGGTCTGTGGTGCCTTTAAGGCTACTGTTCAGGGGCACATTATTGCTCATATGACTCATCAATCTAAACGCTGTGCGGAGCGATTAGCTGAGCTCCAATCGACAGTTGATGCAGCTGTTCAGATTAGAACCCAGGGTCCACAATCCCGTATAGAGAATCAGCTAGGCAAAGCTAAACATGATTTGAGAGAATTTTTTATTTTGGAGGAAATTAATAGCTCACACACTTTTCAACAGCTGGTGTATGAGGAGAGTCAAATGATTGGCAAATTCCTTGCATGGTGAACGCAGGTTAAACAGGATGCTGCATTGGTTACTGAGCTACAGAAGACAGGGGCTGGGGAAGTTGTTTGCGTCAAGGCTGAAGCGCCCCAAAAATGTTTTGCAGCATTATATAAACTTGTATGAAAGTAAGTACTTGACCTAGCAGGATGGTATGTCCCAATACTTTAATTCCATCAGGTTGTCGCAGTGGGGAAATGCCCAGTTAGAAGAAATGGCTTCGGGTATATCAGCAAGAGACTCATCAAGCTCTGGCCACAATGCCCAGTAGGAAGGCTTGTGAAAGTGACTGTTTTCCTGTTGAGTTTTTAAAGCATTTGGGGGCCAGCTTGCACCGTTTTTGATGGAGTTGTTTAATTTTGTTAAGGATGGTGGGGTGGTTCCTTCATCTTTCAAGGCATCAGTGTTTGATAGTTTTAAAAAAAAGGCTAAGAATCCAAGAGATGTCAACTTATATCGACCAATTAGCTTGTTGAATAAAGATTACAAGCTTTTATTGAAAATATGGGCAATTCACATTACCCTGGCAGCTCAGGATGTAATACATAAAGATCAAACAGGGTTTGTGGCTGCTCAGGTGATGTCAGCCATTACAGGCTTTTTATTACACGCACTGCACTGCTTTGCGGTTAACCAGACTCCTGTAGCTATAATAACGGCTGTTGTAGAGAAAGCATTTGACCTGGTCAATTGGGATGCTCTTTTCTATGGCCTCACAAGTTTAGCTTTCCTACTCAATTCATCATAATGATGCAGAATCTATATTAAGGGGCTCAAGAAAATGTGTTATTGAATTCTAATCTTGCAGGGGTGCTAGATATAAACAGGGGAACGCATCTGTCTCCAATATTATTTACTTTCTTTATAGAGCCCTTGATAGGTTAGATTCGGGACACTGAGGGAATTGAGATGCCCTGTAATGGGGATGTCCAAATTAAAGTTATTTATGGATGACATAATTCTCTACCTGAGGCCAGAAAAGCAGATCATCCAAAAGCTGTTGGAGGAATTTAAGCAGTTTAAAATGATTGGGGGATATAAAATCGATCAGAGCAAAACTGAACTGCTTTTATTTAATAGTTCAGTTAGTAATCTCCCTCCTTTTCAGCAGCAGACCCACTCTCAAAGCCCAATCCATTACCTAGGGATCTATGTACCAAATAGCTATTCCCAGCTCTATCAAATAAAACTATGTGGTCATGATGAAGAAGATTAAGGAATTGTTGACTAGAGGGTCACACCTTCTCCTTACACTATTGGGTAGGGTAGCCCTTATTAAAATGTAAATTTTACCGTTGTTGTTTTTTCTTTTTTCATATGTCCCTATAAAAGCTAAAAAGAGCTATTTTAAGGAACCTGAGGCACTTATCCAGTGCTTTGTGAGGGTTAAGAATGTTCCCAAACTCTCAGTACTCCAATTAGAAATCAGCCAGGGTGGGATGACATTACAACAGGTGCAGACCTATCATGGAGCATCTCCTCTCGATGCGTTCATACGGTCAATTGATAGGAAGAAGATGGTCAATCTCTTTTTTGAAACAGAATGATTCAGGAAGCAGGATCTAAGCTCCCGGTCTTTATTAAGACAGACAAACTCCCAAAGAAAACAAGATATAAATTTAGACAGGAGTTCAGCGCCAGACTTCAATCACTTTTTCTATCTAAGCATATTCTTGTAGGCTCTGCGTATCTCACATTAAAGGAGTGTAAATATGCCGGTTTGAGAACTTCACATAGTAAGTTAAGATTTTTGGAGAGCTAGTGGTTTTAAAGAACTGGGGCCAGATGTACGACAGTTTTTTTGCGGTTGCAAACGGGCAATCGAACTGTTTGTGACAGCAAAAAAGGGTGGAGGTATGTACATCACTATTTTGTGAGTCGGTGATTCGCAAAATAGTGTTTTCGAGTAGCTATTAGGAAGGGGCGTGCCAAGGGTGTCCCTACCTAATAGCGAGTCAGAAAGATATAAACCATTATTTTGCGACCACATTTGCAGTCATAAAATACTCACAGTTTACCCCTCACTTCAAGTAGGTAGTAAGCCACTCGCAAACGGGAAGGGGTACCCAGGGGACCTCTTCCCCTTTGTGAATGGGTGCGGAAATATTTTCTAAGAGCAGCCAGTGGTCCCAGGGATCACTGTCTGCCCTTAAAAGTGAATAGCATTTTTGGGATTTGTTAAACGCATCCCGTTCTCTAGGCTGTATTTGAAAAAAAAAGATTTGCTTTATTGAAAAATCAAACACAGACATGGGGATCTGCTGTAACCCGCAGGCCACCATCCCTGTGTTTGCAGGCCATCCCCAATGGGTCGCAAGTTGCGACCTGCCTTATGAATATTAATGAGGCAGGTCTCTTGCGAGCCATTTGAGAGTCACAAACAGTGTCTCAGACACTGTTGTACATTCCATTTTGCGAGTCGCAAATTGCGATCACAAAAATTTGCAATTTGCGACTCACAGATGGGATGGTCACATATCTGGCCCTGGGACATTTCTTGTTGAGGGGTAAATATATCACATGGCAAAAACTCCATGCCCGTTGTGGTGATCCATTCACTGGCAATATATCGCAACCACAAATAGGTAGGACATAAATATTGTGGACTAAAATATATTTATCCTATACATATAATGTAAATAAGTAAACTATCAGAAAAAAATATCATTATACACTAATATTGAACACAGAAATATTGTTTTTTAATATACACATACTTAAACATAGTAAACATTAAATATATCAATATTAAACTGTAATATAATGTAAATTAATTATATTTACATAATTCAAAATTATATATACGTTTTATACTTATTTAAAAAACAAATATATGTTTATTTAAACATATATCATTTAAAACTATTATTGAAATAATAATTTTCATTTATGTAACAATGTACTACTTGTTTGTAAAACTTTAAAAAATACATATGTGTACATGTTATATTCCCAAGTTGGACCCATGTAGCAAGACAGCTTATTCCTTACATTGTCCTAGAAAATAACATTTCCGCTGTGATCTTTTGCACACATTTGCATGCACAACAACGTTGGATTAGTTTCTCTGAAACAACTTTGTTTATACATTCAGCTTCGGACAACATTGTCACGGTGCCTTGAATATCATGTATTAGGCCTCTCTATGCACTAAATACAAAAGTTGAAGGAAAGGCCCTTAGGGGCTACCCGGGTTACTTACAACCACCTGCTTTGCCTTCCCAAGTATGAAGAGTCAGTCAGACAGTAGAGAATACAAACATATATGTTTATTAGCAATACTCTGCTGAGGAGTCCAATCTGACCTGCACCCTAAGATGTCTGCCAAAGGACTGGCTCCCCAGCAGTCTACAACACATAATGAATATTCCCAAAAGCCTCCAACCATGCCCATAGTGGAAAGTAACCGGCTTGGGCCGAAAATGAACAAAGAGGGCACAGAGGGATGAGCTACCACCTTCCAGATGGGTACATGTTATCGGCAAATCAAAGTCACTGCGCTGAGCCTCAGCATCTCCTAATGTGGGACCCGAACTACACACTCAGATAGGTATGCGAGGGCAGAATGGCCTATTCATTAGTAAGCCGAGAAACAGCCTTTAACAGAAGAGAAAATAGTAACGAAACACAGTGTTCTGCTGAGGCAAACAATACGAGTGTGGGAGCGCAGGCTTGATAAACAGGCGAGGAGGCTGTATATAGGGTCCAAAAGAATGTGGTTTATTTGCAGTAATTGGGGTATTCACTGGTACAGAGTGTCTCTCCTCTTGGTCTTCTTCAGAACTACTCGTGGGGGAGCTGAAAGTAGAAGATGGTCCCGGCTCCTCTTCGGTCTTGGTGGGGTCTCCCCGGAGACTCATAGAAGGAGAGATAGAAATGGAGCCGTCAATCACTCTGTTTTAAGTATTGCGCTTAAACCTCTTCCAGTCACCGCACCGGAAGTGGGGGAAAAGACAATCGGGAAGAATGTGCTCGGGGAAACAGGGGAAAACGATAAAGAAAGAAACCACTGTCTATATTACTATGCGGTGTTTGGATATTGCCGAAAATGTGACCAAAAGGAGGGGGGGAGAATATACACAATAATAGGTTATGCACTCTCAGTTAACGCTTCAATATCAACGTGCAGGCATATCAAAATTGAAGCAAGACCAGGTATTTCAATGGCAATTCAATGGCAGTCGGGCCGGTATTTAAACGTGCAATAGGGTAAGGTATTAAAATGCGCAATCGAGCAAGATAGTCCTATCCTACCCTTTTACATTCCACCTGCCTCTCCTTAACGTACCTCCCGCCTCCCACTTACACATTCCAAGCCCCCGGAGGCGGCACCACTCACCGGCTCCGCCGCAACTCTCTGGAGTTGCGGCCGCTCTCCAGCCTCCTCCAGCGGACGCCAACAATCCTCGGTCCACCGTTCCTCCGACTCCTCGTCGTCTTCCTGATCGGTTTCAGGTCCTGTGTTCCTCTGGAATCCCGTGTTGTCCTCCTCAGGTTTTCTTCGGATTTCGGCGTCCCGTTTCTTTACTTGTCCTTCCTCTTCCTCATTCGTCAAAGACGACTCCTTCCTGTTTCCTCCCGTTTTCATTGGTCTCTCACAACCACTTCCTGGCTCCTCTCCGCCTACTTCCGGGTTGTGTACTGTGCCTCGCTGTGGAGAAACGGTATACGGGGACAATGATTGATATGCGCGCGATTCCTTCAAGTCCCAGGATGCATTGGGTTGTCGCGGAATCACAGAAGGTTTGTTCCAGGAGGGATCCCTAAGGGTAAGGCGGGCATCCTCTTTCTCACAACGAGTAATGAGGCCTAGTTCAGGCACAGTTTAAGAAGCCTAATAGGGATTCCGAAATACAAAATGGAGTCACACTCGCTAACTGAAGCCTGCACATTACGGGGATAACTCAGCGGTTTGCATAAGTGAATACACATGGCGTCTATTTAGCCACACACGGCTAACCTAATGTAGCATGCAACTAGTGCATTGCAAGGATGGGAATTTCAATCCTAACAGACCTTTTAGCAGGGGTGGCTAAATGCTTTATTGAGGCTATCCGGTAGGGTCTTTACAAGTCTAAGTGGGGAGGAAGAAAATGCATAGTCACTCATGTTACAAGGGAGAATAAAAGAAATCTACTTAGTATTAAAATCCAATTAGTACTCAAAAATGCCCTCATCTATAAGCATCATATCCTGGATATCCTGCATCTTCATAGTAGAGACCTTGTTATCATGTCCGGGCAATCTAGGGGTAGGGGTGAGCTTGCTCACACAATAGGTGCAACATGCTGGAAGGCAATTTATACATAAGCAACATGTAAAGATGACACCTGCGAATGCTACTAGGACAAGTCATATTTTCCACCCACATGATGTCAGCAGACCCCAGAGCCACCCTGTAAGGGACCATGAACCATTATCCTGATGGATATCTGAAGCAAGTCTGTGTAATTTCTTTATTGCAGATTATACAGTAGGTGCGCTATCAGGAATGTACACACAGCAGCTGCTGCCGATGACATGGCAGGCTCCACCCCTAGCAGCCAGAATGAGGTCTAAAACCATCCGATTTTGAAGAGAAACGAGCCTTGTAGCCTGAAGCTCAACTGTAATATTAGTCAGTATACCTGCATTAGGATTTAAAAAGCCCTCAACTACTCTGGCAAGGTGAGTAATATTACAGCTATTGAACACAGGACCCCAGAACGGCAGAATACCCTTCCATTTTGTCAGTAAATTGCTGTAGGGAAGTATCTGCCTAAACAATATCGTCTGCATTAACAACTCTCTTAACTCATTGCATATGGAGATCCCTATGCTGTAGTTTATGATCCTTGTGATAATTAGACGGTGCAATGTAAACAGGAGGTAAAAGGAAAGAGGCATAACATCGACCAGACCATCCCTTAGGAAGCCATATATAAGCCTGTTCCCCACAAATGAAATATACATTTGGAGGAATAAGCAGAGGTGGGCTACTAGTAGTATTCAATTGGTAGGTGTAGTTACAACTGCTCTGTCCTACAGAAATCTCTCCTGAGCCTTCAACAGAGAAACTAGCTGTTGCATAGATCACAGGGACAGGCATGGCTTTGTCTCCAGTGATATCTCGTTTCCAGAAACATTTGAAGTATTCGGTAACATTAAATCCTTGGAAATCCAACATTTCATTCTGTTACCAAGTGACATTCTCATTAGCTTCGACAATGTTCATGCAAGCTTCTGGATGTAGGGTACCCTCCTTGCCATCTGCCCCAGTTGTATATCCCTAGTGCACCACTATATACTCCAACACTGTTTTGTAATCAGACTGTACTATTTTCATAGCGTCAGCATGATAGTGCATATATACCATAGAAAGTAATTGGAACCATGCCTCACAGCTACCCAAGTATGACAGGAGCAAATCATTCTTGCGCATAACGGAGGGGAGCAACCCACACACCCAACAATTTGTGGCATTAGTGGTGCTGTATACCTGATGAAGCATCTGCAGGAAAGCATTCTCTGTATAAGTTTGTCTATGCCTCTCTTTGCGCGGGCCAGTGTAACAAATAGGTTTTCAGGTGGAACCAGGGTAGTCCCTATCAAAATGTGCACAGCATGCTGTTCTTCTAAATACCACACCACCCTGAATACTGTAATCGTTATTATAAGAAGGACCACTACCACTATTACCCTCCTCCCAGTAGACCAACTATGCCACACATGACCATTCTGCTGTATTGGAGGGGCCACCAGGGGATGCTCCTCCTTCATGACTGCACAGCCAAATGGGTACATAGTAAGAAACCTTAGGAATTGGAGCCACAAAAATACAACCAACCAGAGGGGCACAAGTCACTGAGCGTCCGTTTGGAGCCTCGCCGATAGGCTCCTATTGTTCATCAACGACGGTGCTATGAAGCACTTCCACGGGGCAGCTGCGCGATCACAGCCCGTGCTGAGAAACAAATCCTCTTCTTTCAGGATAGGGCACCTTCCCTACAGGGCAAGCACTCTCAACGCTTATGTCCAGTGTCCAGGGCAGTGCACCAGTATAGTTCACTCTAATCTAATGTGGGCACCTTAGGCAAAGCACCTACACCCTAAGCTCAAGTCCTTCCCTAACTCCTGGACTGGTCTGCTGGGGCACCGTCCTTCTTCCGTGGCCGCAGGTTGTACCTGGTGACTCCAGGCACTGTCTCGTCAACAAAAAGGGGATGAATCGCAGGGTCAGATGGGCATTGAGACTCAGATTCTGTTGTATTGTAAATGGGGTGATCCAGGGCGGCCCTTTTCTCTGGTGGGAACGCCTCCAACAAGGTTACATCACTTTCCGCGTGGTACCCGCTCTCCTTCCTGATCAGCAACACCTTCGATGGCCCATCGGTCATACGGGAGCAGGAGAGGAATCCGTTCGATGTGGGTGGCATGCACCCAATTCTTTCGGTCTTCAAGCTTGACAGCTGTGCGGGTGGCGAGCAAAACAAGCAGGGGTCCTTTCCACCTTGGCTCCAGGCAGGTCTTTCATTGAAAGTTCTTTAAAAGAACAAAGTCCCCAGGCTGTATCTTATGCCCAGGTCCCTCTGGCACTGGTTGCAGTGTAGGGGAATCTGTTGTTAGATAGAACGGAGATCTTTAGTTAATTCGTACAGATAGTCTACAAGCAGGGGGTACTCTATCTTGGAGAAGCGCTTGGGTCTTGAGACGCCCCAGACATCGGCAGGACGTCTAAAGACCACCTCATTCGGGGACAACCTTGTTCTAGAAAGTGTTGTTACTCTGGTGGATAATAAAGCCAAGGGTAACGCATCTGGCCATCGCAATACTGTGCTTTCTTGGATCTTCGCTAACTTCAGTTTGAGAGTACCATTGTATTTCTCAACCAGGCCTGCTGACTGGGGGTGGTTCGCTGCATGAAACTTCTGCCTAATGTGCCAGCCTTGGCACACCAATTCAATGACTTTTGAATTGAAGTGACTTCCATTGTCACTCCAAATCACACGTGGCAATCCATAGCGCGGGAAGAACTCTTAAAAGTGCCTTCACCGTCGCCATAGCTGTATTCTCTTTGGTTGGATAAGCCTCAATCCATTTACTGAATGCACAACTCACTACTAGCACATACTTCAAAATTGTTAACTCGTTCCATTTCTATGAAATCCATCTGGAGAACCTCAAAAGGGAAGGAAGGTGGTGCAAAGTTACCAGCGGGTGTAGGTGTTCCTTTACCAAGATTATGCTTCAAACAAATGATACAATGCTTCACTATCGTTCTGCCATACTGGGTCCAGTAGCTTGCATATTACTTAGTCACTAACATGTGGTGGGCGATGGGCCATGGTAACAACAGGGAGCACAAGGGCACAGCAACCATCTCTGCTTCCCAGATAAATCAGTCCAGCACCCATCCTCGTCCAAATGCCCTGTACTCTCCTACCATATTGACAGTTCATCTACGGTCGCCTCACTCTGCATTTCCCTGACATTTTCTAATGTGTCCTCGAACATTCCATTATCAGGGACCCACCTAGCAGGACCTGCCACAAACATCTTTTTCATCTTTGATCGGGCTGTCTCTTTAGCTGTCTGGTCTGCAAACGTGTTTCCCCTCCCAACATCGTCTGTGATGGCTTTATGAGCGATACATTTTGTTATTGCTAACTTATCTGGAAGTGTTAGTGCGGACAGCAATCTATGTATCAATGGGCCATTCTGTATTTGCAGTCCGTGTGAAGTCAAGAACCTCCTTCAATTAAGAGGTGCCCAAAATTATGGGCCACTCCTAAGGCTTTCTGGCTGCTAGTGTTGACATTAACAGCCAATCCCTCACTCAACTCACAAGCCCTAAGGAGGGCAACCAACTCTGCAGCTTGGGCCGATTGGTACGGGATACGGGATGTCTCAACTACAGTGTGTAACGTAGTGATTGCATAGGCTGCAGTGGTAGTGCCATCTAGTAGTTTGAAACAAGAGCCATCAACATATAGGTCCCCTTGGGGGTCAGATAAGGGAACATAAGTCAGGTCTACCTGTCCTTTCGTTTCTTCCTCAGTCTGAAATAAACTATCATGGACATCATTGTCCTTTTCTTCCCAAGGGAGGGGTAGTAACGTGGCTGGGTTCAGAGTGGCACATCGTTTGATGGTAATGTGTGGAGCAAAGTTAATTCATATCCAGTCAGACGCGCACTAGTAAGGTGCTGCGTCTTTGTCTTATTCAATAGTGTATCCACAGCATGAGGTACCATTACTGTGAGATCAGAATCAAGAATGAGCCCTGCCGATTGTCTGATAGAAACTGGCACCGCCGCGGCTGAAGAACCGGGTCAGAACCCAGCGGTGCCAGGGACACACCTGAAATCTTTGAGTTCCACCTGTCTTGGTATACAGAGACACGGAATACTTCTGGGTGGCGTCAGAGACCAAGTTTATTAGCTGCAGCTAGTAACAGAAATCCCAACAATACATCACAATGTATATTCCTAGGAGACTGTTCAAATTACTAAGGCAAGACATCTCCTTTTATACACCATATTCTCATTATAAATGTACACCCACTGCGCAAAATTCTAACCAATAGGGCACATTTTCTAACTGAGTATCACATTAACAAAAACCCAATTTACAGTAACCCAACCCAAAAGTTAATTATTAGGAATGTCCCAAATTCAATCTTTGCAAGCCGGACAAATTTAGAATTGAAAAGCACAACCCATGTAATGTCAGAACATAAAGGAAACAGTAATAGATGCTGAACAAGATAAAACATGTGCAAGGAAACTAAAGGTTAACGAGGTCCTGAACATTAAGTGGCAATCTTAGACAAGGATCAAACCAAGGGAAATTGGCTTTGCGAGGTCAATTTCAGGTGAAGAGGTCAGTTTCTCTGCAGTTCATTCAGAGTCGAAAGAAACCTAGTTAATGTATACATGAACTCAGAAGGCCAGGCCACTTGTACGCCGGGCATCTTTCACAGGCCTACGTGAGGGCAACACAAAATGGAGTCAGGCTCGAGAATTACAGAACCTCACGGCAGCTCTCAGGCAGCTCGTGAGAGCTCTGGCGACGTTGTCAAGCATAGCAGAGAAATAGGGGAGGGTCCCTGCTTACCACCGAAACACTGTATTAGAACTGAGAGCGTGCAACCATCCACCTCATGTACTTGGAGCACAAAAGACTTCTGGTAATCAGGAGTACCAAGCACAGGAGCAGAGCAAAGTGCAACCTTTAAATACTCAAAAGCTTGTTGGCATGCAGATGTCCAAGGCAAGGGTTCATGCACATCTTTGGTGGTCAGGTAAAGAAGGAGTTTTGTTAGTAGGGAATAGTTAGGGATCAAGTGCAGACAATATGAATTTATACCAATGAAAGCGCATACCTCGCATTGGGTCTTAGGAACAAGCATGTTAGTAATAGCAGCTAAGCATTCAGGTGTAAGTCTGCAACCCTCTTTCGACAGTAGGTGACCGACAATATTGACATTTCTAGAGTGACACCTTGTATCCGTGGTGTGCCAAATGTAACAATAAGTTAACTGTGGCTTCTTTGTAACCATCCTCAGTGTCCGAGGCCACAAGGAGGTCGTCAATGTACTGCAACAGCACATTACAGGGGGAAGCTGCAAAGAACCCAATTGAGCTTTTAAAGCTTGGCTATAAATACTAGGACTTTCTGTATAGCCTTGTGGAACACGGCAGAATCTAAAGCTCCGACCGGCTATTGCAAATCCAAAACGATATCTGCTATCTGTATGGACTGGTATGCTAAAGAAAGCATTGTTTAAATTGATCACGGAAAATAATTTTGATGACGGGGGAATCATTGTCAAAATCGTGGTAATGTCTGAGACCACAGGGTACTGGAGAACCACTATTTTGTTTACCTCTATAAGGTCTATCACAAAGTAGTAAACATCAGGGTGGGCACCAGAATTATCCAAGGGTGTCTTTTTAAGAATAGGAAGAATAGGGCTATTACACACATTCGCCACTGTCTCTTTATCCACACCAGACTTAATCAAATCCTGTATTATTTGTAACAGAGCCTTTTCTCCTGCCTGCAAGATCTTGTACTGGGGAATGCATGGCAATTTGGTGTCATCCTTTATCTGGATGGAGACCAGTGGTATCTGGAGCAATCCCACACCAGTGTCCCCTGCAGCCCACAATGAGTGTGGCACATTCTTGCACTCCACTGGAAGGGGAGCATCTTTTGCGAAACATTGCTTTGCACTGGCCACCTGTGGTCCAATGGTCATGTATTCACCATCAGGAGCACAAAATATTGTTTCATGTAATCTTTTTAACAAATCCAATCCCAACAAATTCTCCCCACAATTTTACGTCAATAAAAATGGTGAGTGAACCGTGAAGGGGCCAAGAGTCAAAGCAAGAGGTTTGGAAATGGGGCTAACAACCAGCATGCCTGAAAAGCCTACGGACACATTATTTTGGCCCAACCGAGATGCCCCCAGGACCAGTGAACAGTAAACAGAGCTATTCATAGCCCCATATCAACTAGAAATGTCTTGGTTGTACCCTTCAAATCCGGGGTGTCATAGGGTCTGAGCTGATCTACAGCCACCGGAACTGGTTGCTCACACTGTCCCTGGCTGTCCTAGCTATGGGACAACCATGTCACCTCATCCATGTCATAGTCACCATGATAGTACTGTGGGCCTCTGGGGTTGTCAAAATAGTTCCCGCTTTGTTGATTGTGCGATGTATTCTCTGACTGTATCTCCCCTCTGCCTCCTCCTCCTCTACCTCCTCTACCACGTCCTTTAAAACCTCAACCTCTCGGTCCTCATCTTTCTGCAACAACTCCGTACACTCATACTAACAATGTCCCTTCTGCTTACAATACGCACATTGGTTAAGTCCAAGGGGCACACTCGAACCACCACTCCTATTAGACCTGGCGAACCACGGGGCCGAACCCGAACCTCTGCCTCTTCCCCTCGCAACTTGCTGCATCAACATCATCTTCAAATCCTTTGACTTTTTCTCCACCTTTTCTTTGTCCTCATTCTCTCTATGCTCGTAGTACTGTGCCATACTTAAAATTACTGATGGGGATGATGATTTCCAAGTACTTTCCGAAGCTTGAACCTAGTTGCAATCTCAGGAAGCAAGTTAGTGACAAATCTGTTAACAAACACACGAACACCACCCTCCTGTGACAGGTTCTGACCACTAAAGTCTAAAAACACCCCTTCAAATCTCGTAAAGAAATCAGAAACACTATCATCCTTCTTCTGACAACATGCAGTCAACTTATCCCAATCCACTCTCTTCGGCGGGATAAGGGAGTGCATGTAAGTAATAATACACCCCGGCAAAGCTAGAGCTCCGCTTTCGGCTTGTCGCCGGGCTTATGCTCCATATCCCCAGCCTTGATCTCATCCCATGTGCCACCCATCTCCAGTGCATGATCCTGCGTATGCACCTCCCACCATATATCGACCGGCATCAGCAAACCAAAGAACAACTCAATATCAGCTAACGTCATCACTGTGAAGGAGTCCGCCGCCGTCAATTCTTTTTAATATACAGTGGGGTTTTTCTGAGGTTCCGGCAGCTGGCTTTTTAGGGATAGGACCTCACTCCTCTTCCAAGGAGTATAGATCCATTGTTCCTGAAACCAGGCATCGAGCCGTGGTCTAATGACATTGTCCATGGATTCGCGCAGTTCTGGTATTTCAGGATGGTAAATGGAATGGACCACCCTCATGGGGTGCTGTGTCCCTATCGTCGGAACCCTTTGGAGCAATCTGCCTCGGTAACCCACCAGTGTTGTTACATAGCTAAAAACCTCATTGGGAGCCATACCCATAGCATATACCCTGTCCCATATGTCATAGATAATATGCGGTGCAACACCCTGAAAACACTGTTTCCACAATCCAATAAACGTGGCTGACATATGCTTAAGAGCATGCTGCTGTATGAAGGGCTCATAATCTTTCATCACACTGTACACATCTTCCACACTATAGATCACGTTCTGAGCGCACTGAGCTGCTTGATTGCCACCATTTTCTTTTCCTCATCACCCACATTAGAATGCACCAACACTTTCCCCATGCGGTCTCGCGCTGCTGCCCAATTCGTCTCATGCATTCCACGTACAGGCGTTCCAACATTTGTCAGTGTTTGAGGTGTCACACCCAAGGGGGAAAGGGCAGATGCGGAGTCAGGTACCATCATGTAGGGAGACAGTGTTGTAGGGGTGTAGTAGCAGTGGAAACAGAACAATAGATAGGACAGGAGAGCTAACGGCTCCCGCCTCTATGGCTGACATGGGTAGAGGAGAGGTAAGTGGAGTCGGGGATGAGGCAGTTGTGCTAGAAACAGAAACACTAGAGAGGGCGGCACTAGGGGCGGAAGACTGGGATTTCAGAATTGTAGGGTAAATCCGTTCAGGGACATAAGGAGGTGGGGGGGGCTAGAATCCAATAACTTTTCAACAAAATCATCACCTTCCTTTCTAGTAACTTAACATTTATCAGTCGCAGCAACTGCTGTGTGTACATTCCTGATAGCGCATCTACTGTATACTCTGCAATACAAAAATTACACAGACTTGCTTCAAATATCCATCAGGATAATGGTTCATGGTCCCTCACAGGGTTGCTCTAGGGTCTCATACATCATGGGGTTGGAAGATATTACTTGTCCTAGTAGCAATCGCAGGTGTCATCTTTACAAGTTGCTAATGCATAAATTGCCGTCCAGCATGTTGCACCTATTGTGTGAGCAAACTCACCCCACCCCTAGATTGCCAGGACGTGCTAACAAGGTCTCTACTATGATGATGCAGGATATCTAGGATATGATGCTCATAGATGAGGGCATTTTTGAGTACTAAGTATGTTTCCTTTACTCTCCCTTGTAACATAAGTGACTATGCATTTTTCTTCCTCCCCACTTAGAATTGTAAAGACCCTACCGGATAGCCTTAATAAAGCATTTAGCCACCCCTGCTAAAAGGAAGGTCTGTAAGGTTTGAAATTCTTATTCCTGCAATGAACTAGTTTCATGCTATACTAAGTTAGCAGTGTGTGGCTAAAGAGATGCCATTTGTATTCATGTTATGCAACCCGCTGAGTTATCCCCTTATTGTGCAGGCTTCAGTTAGCGAGTGTGACTCCATTTTGTATCTCGGAATCTCTATTAGGCTGCTTAGACTGTGCCTCAACTAGGCCTCATTACTCGAATTGCTTGGCTCAGCAGAACACTGAATTTTGTTATTATTTTCTGTCCTGTTCAAGGCTGTTTCTCGACTCGGTCTGCTCACTAAAGAAGGAGCAACCTGGCCGGTCTTAGCTTTGTGTACACCACACCCCGAAATTTACAGAAATCTTACACAAAATGTAATGCAAACACCCATAGTTCAACCTGTGAGGACTGCTCAGGCTGCACAACCTCAATTGACTACTGTCGTTATCAGCCCTCAAATGCTGAAGGTCTAATGGGAATAATTTCCACCAGTTGGGAACAAGTACCTTTCTAGATAGCACAAAAAATTGCACAGCTTTAAGCGTTTTTCCCCATATGGGCCCACAGGAAAACATAGAATTTTAACTATTTACTTGTCGATGGGGATGGCTCCCCGGATAGAAGATTGTTGTAATACCACATGTATTGAAACAAATACAGAATGAGTACGGGGCAGAACCTGGGGATTAAATTAATAGGCAATTTTGATTAGGTTTCTGCAATTATGTTAAGCAACAAAAAAGGGGAGACAGCACCTAAGGGAACTCTTTCCTTTACAACAGGAGAGGAAGTTACCTATTAGCGCAGAAACATACGCTTCCTTGGGAATGGATAATCTGGGAGCCAGACCTGGGAAACCAGAGGTTAAGGGTAATTCTGAAAAGGATAACTCTAGGCAAACACCTGATTCTTCTAGAAAGAAATGGGATAATAAACAGAAAAATAATAAGCAAAATAAACAACAATCAAGGAGTGGGTCTCCTCACCAGGAGCACACTGAAAATAAATGTAATCTCAGAAACCGTGATAACTTTAGAAAGCCTGACAGATATCAGGATAATGATATACGTTCCTCTCGTTCCTATCAGGATCAATCTGAGGAACACTTGGAGAGAGGAGGATGGTCAGAGCAAAGATCAGAAGAGCGAACAAAGCCAAAAAGGGAGACACATTGCACTTCATACTACATCATCAAACAAGAAGATAAAAAAAATCTACGAAACCTCAATTTATAAATTAAAAAGTAGCATGGATTAAGATCAGAGATGCCTAGGCTACTGAGGACTCTGCTTTTGAATGGGGACTGGGAAGTGACGATGCTGGACAGTGCGACACAAGTCACAATAACTTGCCAGAACATGATGAATTTTCTGAATGGAGTAGCGCTGAGTAAGTATATCACAGTGGAAACACCTGATACGAGAGTGAGTGTCCCACATTGTTTACACAGAATAACACTCGGATAGAAGGGGACATAAAAAGGGAAGTGAAGGGTCTCTTTTGGTAGGACCTGACACATGGTTATAACATTCTTTTGGCCAAAAAAGATTGACCACCTGAGTTTATAATAGATTGCCCAATGGGAGAAAAAGTAATTTTACCTACTTTCTCCGAACTCGTAGCAGAATCAGTTAAAAATATATACATACAGGAGTGGGCATCTGCTCTAGTGCCTGCTCTGTAACACAATCATGTTGATGGGATGATGAGTCCCCTAATCACGCGATCCCATTAAAATTAAAAACGATCTCTCAACCGCAGAGAGATTACCCAATAAATCATGAAATAAAGAAACACGTCAGAGATCTTAGATCACCTTGAGTACAAAGGTGTAATAGAGAATGCACCCTGTCTATGAATAATCCTTTGTTCCCCGTAATGAAACCCAACAATTCATATTGTTTAGTCTTGGATTACAGACATTTTAATTGTTCCACATGCACATTTGCAATACAGAATGCACATAGTGCTGCACAGATGAATAACATTGTGCGGAAGAAATACAAAACAACACTAGACATCTCAATTTTCTTTCTGCCAGTATATAGCACCTGGAAGTAGATATTTGACTGCATTTTCAGAGCTAGGTCTCAGAGTCAATTTTGTCGTTTAACCTCAAGGGTATAAGAGTAGCGATGGGCTGTTTTCAGCCCGAGTAATAGTGTTACTTCAAAGTATTTATGAGGAGGCAGTGTCCTATGTAGATGATATTTATCTGATAGACAATGAATTAATGGAACATTTGGCTAGAGTAAACAACATAATAGTGGGGTTTGCTTCACTAGGCTACAAAATCAATAAAAAAAATCTAAAATAGCCCACATCATTGTTCTGTTCCTGGGAAACGAAATATCAAGTGAAGGCAAACGCCTGGCAACACATTTTTTTAGAAAAATGTGCATTGTCCAACCTCCAACAACTCTGAAGAGACTATAATCCATTTTGGGATTTTTAAATCTTGTCAGTACTTGCATTTTGAATTACAAAGAAAGGATAAAACCATTCTACGACTTAATTAAACCTGACTTTGGTATACATGTGCAGTCATTTGGGTGTGCTATGTGTAGGAGGCTTGCGACAGATTTAGTGCGACTCGGGGGGGGGTTGTTCAGGGGTGGGGGTAGTTGGGGGGGCAGGGGTGGTGGGGGGGTTTGTCTAGCATTGCTTTGTTTATACTTGTTTATAAAAAAAGAAAAAAGTTGATTGCATTTCAATTGATGTCATATATTTGTCCTGCAGATGTCTCTGGTGTGCAGAGCGCTGCGGAATGTGTGTAGTCTATCAATAAAGTCTGTTTTCAAAACAAAAACCTGACTTTTCAGTGCAACGCTGGACACAGGAACATACTGATATTTTACGTTCTGTACAAGCTGACATGCTAGCTCCAGACATTTACCCACACATGTCAACACAACTAACCTGGTGATCTGTGTAGTCGCTTGACCAACTGGGCCTACATCACTTTCAATGAAGGTGATACTGTACCTGTAGTATACAAATCACATCTGTACACAAACGCTGACATGCGTTTTGCATCTACTGAGATAATACTCACAGCTGTACAGCTTGCTGTAATGAGAGAGAAAGCCCAGGCTCAGGGAAAACGCATAATTGTCATCGCCCCAATAGCGACCTTAGAGGCGGTTACTAAAGAAGCGAACATCCTGAATGCTAAAGTTTTACATCCAAGATGGATCCAATGGGCTAACTCTCTCCCTGCAACAGATGTAGATTACAGATTTGCAGCTACATTACAAACACCAGCATTCCTGCAGTATGAACAAGAATATCCCTTGCCGAATGAAATCATGTCTCTGGATCGATATCAATGTATCATTTATACTGATGAATCCGTGCAACTACCCTTAGTATCGAAACAGCAATATTCAGCGGCATGGGTAATTGTAAAAGAGCGTATGCCAGACAAAGAGTTTCTTCCTGGAATAACACACAAACCAGCCCCTAGGGGACTGAAAAGCGCAGTTGGCAGAACTAAAAGCCCCGATGCTGGTACTACAAAATACGTTTTGAGAATTCTCGACAAGCACAAGTTGCTTTGGGAACAAGTGGCTCATGTAATTCATACACTGAGTCATCAGCGTGTTGGGGTTCACATTGAATGGAATTCAATGGCGGATGAAGCCGCCAAGGCAACAGTGCCAACTGCTGCTGTTACTGCAATCACTCGTTCTAGCACGAAAATAGACAGAACAACTATGATTGCTGTCAATGTCACGCGCAACAGCTCGGCACCACCAAAAAGCTTTTCACTCAAGTACTCCTACAAATTAGATGCAGAAAATATTCTGTAAACTCAAATTCCAGGAGTGGGGGATAGAGTAATACCAAACACTGATTGCAGATTTTGATTAATACTAGCCGCATATGAGGGTCTGTGTTCAGCACATAGAGGGATTACTGCTACAGTTTCATTACTAAAGCAGCACCACTTGTGGTCAGGAGAGACATCGTTTACATCGAATTCCATTACAACACAGTTGTTACAACAACTGCGTTGTTACAACGCGAAACATTACATCACAAGTAGGGGGCGCGCTGGTGTTGAATTTACAATCCAACAAATTCCCTGCTGTTGTACAAACTAGAATAGGAATAGTAAATGATACTATTCCTAAGTCCAGCGTGCCCCCTACAGCAAGTTGTTGTAACGACTTGCGATGTAATGGTTCGCGTTGTAACAACGCGGCCTTTTTAACGACCGCGTTGTAATGTAATGTGTTGTAGCACATTCTTTGTAAAGAGATATATTCGGTGGCCAGGTCTCACTAAACAGACCAAGGACTTTGTCCTTAAATGCAATATTAGCCAGCAGATGATAGGCTCCACCATAGCACGTTCACAGCAAACACCTTTATTGATCTCAGACAAACATCTTGCTTGTGTCTATTTGGATCACTGTGGCCCCTTACATTCTGATGGGGCTTACAAGTACATCTTGGATGCAATAGATTCATGCTCTAGATTCCTATACGTATGGCCCCAGCGCTTGGCTGACATCTGAACTGTTCTGAAGGATTTGCAAGTCTTTATTGGGACATTCGCAATTGGTACATTACATTCCGACCAGGGCCCAGTGTTTAGCTCTCAGGCTTACTAAGAAGGCATGGGAAGTTTGGGTGCGGCCTTGCTGTACTCCTCCCCCTATCATCCCGAGGGAAATTCATTAATTGAGAGGAAGAACCGGGACTTAAAGCAATCCTTAACAGCGAGGGTATTAGGCTCAGGTGACAGTTTGGTCAATCACCTATACGGGGTTCAGAAGACCCTTAACTTCATGCCAAGAAAATTCCTGGAGGGTGGTATACTCTATGAGCTCCTGTTTGGGGTGAGAATGTGGGTCCCAGACCTCGATAGTGGCAGCACAGTGGCAGCTGAAACTCCATATGACATCAATGATCATTTGGATGTTTTACAGGACCTGAAAGAATACAGAGCTTTACAAAACAACATCCAAGTGAAACACACCACCACTGGAGAAGTGACCCTGCCTGGGTCCCGAAGATTGGGGATCTGGTCATAGAAAAACTACAGGATAAGACAGAATTTGGGCCATCTTAAAGAGCACCTGTACCTGTCCTGGATGTTGAAGGAAACAGAACTGTACTTCTTCCACCTCTTGCCGGTCACCGAGACAAAAGGTTTGTCTCCATTGATCTGATCAAAATACACTATGTGGCCAATTCTCAACAGTAGGCCACATGGGCTCCTGGGTAGCCGATGATCTCCTCTCGCTGCTATACAGAAAGTTCGGATAGAAGCTGAAGCCTCCACTTTCCAAAAACAGGCTGTCGACAAAAATGAAATGAGGCTTCTACCCATTGAAACAACTACAACTCAACAAGTACAGAAATTTCAATTAAAAAACTTAACGGCATTTATTTCAACATGCCACAGATCGAGTCATCTCCCAGTTCTGCAAAACCTGCTGAGCTTCCAAAAATAAATCCGACGGCGTCTGACTACTTCATGCATAATGACGATTTCTCATTGGATCCCAGTGAACCTGAAGTGCCAACACCGCCACTCCCTTTCAAGCTACGAGTTTATTCTGTCTATCTTTGGCTGAAAAAGACATACCTTGTTGCCCACTGGATACATCTCTGGGTTACAATTGGATTACTTTTTCTGATACTCTGAATTGGTTTGGTGACTGTCTTTTTTCTACTTCTGAATGGACATTATCTCCCAGAACGCTCTACAGTCCAACATGGGAACTTGGTTCTAAAACAACATGCATCATTGCACCGTGAACTAAGGAACCTGTACCTGGTGAACATTACAGCGGTTCCAGTTCCAGATGGAATAGTATGGAACAGGATATTGTATGATGTATTTGGTCCTACTGAACTTTTGCAAATTCCATATTTGCTTAAGATTTCTTTAAATTATATCATCACCTCTAGTACATAATCTGATGATTGGGACACTGACACTGTGCATAATTTTCTTTCAGATCTAGAGCAAACAGCAGCTTTGTCTCATCCGAAGAGCCAGGTCTGGAGGCTCTTCCTGAATGCTTGCAGAGTGGGGGTTCGTCTGATGCTGATGGGGAGTTTGTTCCAGGTCTTGGCCGCGATGTAGGAGAAGGTTCTTCCTCCTGCTCTGGCTCTGCGGATGCAAGGGATTTCGGCCAGAGCAAGGTCAGTGGAGAGGAGGTTTCTCTTGGGTGAGTAGAAGGAGATTCTTTTGTTGTGGTATTGTGGAGGGATTTGTAGGCATGAGTGAGCAGCTTTAAAGTCACTCTCTTTTCGATGTTGTGCCAGTGGAGGTCTCGTAGGTGCTGGGTGATGTGGTCATGTCGTGGGATGTCGAGGACGAGTCTGGCTGCGGTGTTCCGGATGGTCTGGAGTTTGAGCAGTAGAGATTTATTGATTCCGGCGTAGAGGGCGTTTTTTGTAGTCCAGTCTGCTGGTTATGAGTGTGTGGGTGACGGTCTTTGTGGAATCGGGGGGATCCATTTGAAGGTCTTGCAGCGAATGCAGAGGGTATTGAAGCATGTGGAAGATACAGCGTTGATCTGTCAGTTCATGGTGAGGGAGAAGTCTAGTATGATGCCAAGGTTGGGGGCGTGGTCCCTGGGTGTGGGAGGGTTGCTGAGGATTGTGGGCCACCAGGTGTTGTCCCATGCGGAGGGGGTGGAACCGAGGACGAGGACTTCCATTTTCTCCGCGTTGAGCTTTGGCAGTTGCTGCTCATCCTTGATGTGAAATCCTTCATCCCTTCCTGGAAACTGTGTCTGGTGATGTCGGGTTCCTTGGTGAGGGAAAGGATGAACTGGGTGTTGTCAGCATAGGATACTATGCTGAGTCCATATTTTCTGACAATGGTAGTGAGGGGGGCCATGTAGGTGTTGAAGAGCGTGGGGCTGAGTGAGGATCCTTGGAGTACTCCACAGCTTATCTCTGTGGGTTCAGAGAGGAAGGGCGGGAGTCTGATTATTTGAGTTGGGCCAGCTAAGAAGGAGCAGATCCAGTCTAGGGCAGTTCCCTGTATGCCGGCGTCATGGAATCTGGCGGCTAGAGTGCGGTGGGAGACTGCGCCAAAGGCTGCCGAGAGGTCTAGTAGAATGAGGGCTGCCATGTGGCCTTGGTCGAGGAGGGTGTCAATGTCATCCGTGGCAGCTAGGAGGGCCGTCTCAGTGCTGTGGTTATGCAGAATCCAGATTGGGAAGTGTTGAGGATCAAGTTGGATTCTATGAAGTTCGTGAGCTGGTTGCTGACGATCTTCTCAGTAACTTTGGCTGCGAAGGGGAGGAGAGAGATAGGTCTGTAGTTCTTGAGGTCCATCTGGTCTGCGGAAGGCTTCTTGAGGAGGGGTTTGACTTCTACCCATTTCCAGGGAATGTGCCTGTTTCGAGGGTGCAGTTGATTGTAAGTTACAGTTCGGGTGCTATGGCAGAGGCAGCTCTGTGGAAGAAGCGTGGAGGGCCGGGGATGGTGGGGGTTCCTGAGCATATGCTCCTCATGGCCTTTGCAATGTCTTCTGTGGTGACAGGGGTCCAGGCTGTGATGGTAGGCTGGGTGGCGTTGCCGGTGGTAGGTGCAGTGGTTCTGTTCACCAAAGTTGTCGTAGAGGGTCCTGATCTTGGGATATAAGTAGAAGTCGAGTTTGTTGCAGAGGTCCTGAGAGGGGGGGACATCGGCGGTTACACTGGGGGGGTTCGGTGAATTCTTGTGTGTTGCTGAAGAGTTCCCTAGAATTGCGGGAGATGGAGAGGATTCTGTCCTGGATGAAGTTCCTCTTCGTGGACCTGATGACTTGGTGGTGTTCGGTCATGGTGGTCTTGTAGGTGGTGCGAGCTTCAGAGGTTTTGCTTTTCATCCATGCTTTCTAGAGTCGTCGGCATGTGCCCTGGAATTCTCAGAGGGATGATGATGGTGAATTGTATGATGGCACAAGTAATTTTGGAGACATGTTCTGTTATCAACATTATGGTCACCATTTTTTACACAATGCTAGTATCCCACTTGTGGTTTACAACTACACCCAATGGGAAACATTGCCCAACACTGCCAAAAGGTAGTTAAAAAACATTTGCACAGAAGTTTACATATTTGTCTGGTTTCGACACATCAGACCGAGCCTCTTATTACTATAGGCTTGCACCTACACCTGCAAAGAAGAATATGCTCACAAACACCAAGCTGATTTACACCTGCTTCCTTTATTTCCCAACAGTCTATAGAGGTTTTTGCCTTTTGGAAAAAGACACCATACACACAAAATCTGTCTGGGGAAAAAAAGATTAGCAGGTTCAGGGAAAAGAGAGGCTGTTTACAGCATGCCTCATTCCACACCAAATGATTTTCTGTAATAAAACAGTGCAACAAACTTCCTGTCTTGGTTTAGCTAGGGCAAAACATTTTAAGAGACCTCACATTCCCACATTTGCATGCTTTGAACATTGGCAACAATACACAAAGTACAGTGAGGATACACTAGATGCCATACTCCGCAATCGACCATACAATACATCAGACCCCAATCACAACGGTTAGTTGGTTTGGCCACTAGACACATACAGATGTCAGTCTAGATTCCTGGGTAACACAGGGGGGTTTAAAATCAACAGGCCTGACCTGCGCTATGTACAAAAAGAACAACCAGGGGTGGTGACATTGTATAGTGTTGGGAAGTTACACCTAGATTGGCTAAAGACCTCAACACTTTCCCAGGTGAAACAACACTTGTCCCTTCTGTCTGATGACCTGGATTTCAGGGACTTTTTACTAGGTCCCTGAAACCCATTTCAAAGGTGATTCTTGTATGGAATATACAAGACCTATGGAAGGTTTCTCAGCAAGAAGCTGCAGATTGCGCAAGATCGACAGGATAAATATGGAAAAGGTTTTGGCTGTGGTTGGCAACGGTATGACCACTTTATTATCCAGAATTTATTTACTGGGCAACATTGTGTCTTCTGCAATTTACATAATACAGCAGGACATGTCCATTTTACAACATGGACAAATACATCACATTACATCAAAATGCTGAGCTGGACGATGCAAACGCTACATTCTGGCCACGTGCCGTGGCATTACATCAACACTACCAGTCTGTTTTCTGAATATGATCTGACAAAAAAACAGATTACTATGGCACGCAGAGATGCGGAATGCACCATGTTGCACATTGAAAAATTAGACCAATTACCTTTTAACATGGCAGAGACACCATCCACGGTCTGGATTGTCCATGGTTATATCACCCAACCGGTCACGACTTTCCAATTACAATATTGTCCCCAATACCAACAGCTAGGAAGATATGAAGAGCTAGGGGAAGGTTATGTGCACAACTTTTTGTAATTACCTTTCAGGTTTTAAGTGCATCAAAGGGGACACAGAAGTTTTTCTTAGTGGTTTTGACTGTGAGGATGCCCTAAGCAGTTCCTTCATTTGCAAGGACATTTCTCTTCACAGGGAGTGTAATGCTTCTGTTGTGAACTTGTCATGTTATCTGAAGGGTTCCCCAGCTGCTGTGATACGTCGGCTTTCAAGTTGCTCTTGAATGAGAGCTACTTGATGCTGAATGATCAAGGTTGCTGTGGAATTGAACCGGGCATCACTTATCAGGTGACAGTTAGTTCTTAGTGGCTTTTTTTTACAAAAGTACTGTTTCCACCTGCCCACAAAATTAGGGAGGCAGTGCTGTGGCCCTCGATAAATGTTTTCGACAAATGCTTCAATTCCTTTAGCAGACTGAAAGCCAAGCTTTTTCAACAGAATGTGGCCTTAACTTCGGCCGGAGGATGTTTGATCTCCAGGATGCAATGTCCTCATCAGAGATACAGACACTACTCCACACTAACTTCCCACTGCATTTTGGTGAGCTAGTCCATCACATGTTTAACATTTATAATAGTGCAGTTTTTTTTAAGTATCTGCTCTGGACTGGTCAGCACCTTTCAGACAGCCATTGGAGTTATTCCATCATTCATATACTCCGTGCTGGGAAGTGTTTTTAGAGGGCTCTGCTTGTCCTACTACTTTTGTGTGGCAAAGCACACACTTTTGCTTCCTTGGGTCATTGGTGGTTGCTTTGCTCCCATTTACGTTGAGACGTTAATCTACATGCCATGCCTTTATGTTTTCACATTATGTCTGCCTAATACCATTCATAAAGTTCATGTATTGTTGAATTGCTGTCTTTACAGAATGAGCCTTGAGTGACTTTTGCATTGCTATCTATTTTCAGGGCCATTCTTACATCCTCCGGTTGTCCTTCAGGCCGTCTTTCTTTATTGGGACTGCATCTCCCAGCATCCTATGAGTGAGCTGCACAGGGAACATGGCCATGCTAACGTCAGCGACCACGCCCTTGTTTCTGTGCTCACTATTCTCCAGGCGGCATCGAGTGAGGAACTTTCATCTTGGGTTCCGTTTTTTTCTTCCTTTGGTGCAGAACGGTGAGCTCTTTCTTTCTCATTGAGCTCGGGGCTTTATTAACAAAGCTTCTCTCCTCCTGAAACCTCCCGGGGCCGTTTTCAGTAAAGCCAGCTTCCGCAGCACTTCATTTACGTCCCGCAGTTCGTTTAAGTTAAGTGCCGGCTCCCGAGGTGACCTCTCCTGATCCTCCCATTTAAAGGCAGAGTAGGTCGTGCTCTGCAGGTAGGAGAACGAAGTTTTATCAGTTAAAGCATATAGAGAATACTGCTAGAGTCTTTTAGGCTACTTTGCATATTGCCAAAACTAATCGAGCATTAGGCTCTCTGTGTGAATTCTGAAACCTCATTTGCATATCTACCGACAAACCAAGCATTGGCTATTTGTTTATGTAGTTTTCTTTTGCCCTTATAGTGCCCACCCCGCCAGTGCTCGCCCCGCATTGCACATTATACATTATCCACTTACATACCAAAGGAAACTCATGAGACATATTTGTGGGGAAAGCAGTGCTGCAGGTTTATTTCGTACAACACAGGTAGCAGTTAAGGTGGGTCATCTTACAGGCGATCCAATGCGGCAGCCCCTCGCTGACCCGCATGCCTAAGGAGCCATCTTGCACGGCGAGACGATGCTCTGACGGTGCAGTAAATTACCATTTCGTTATACTCCCGCCCCCCCTGTCAGGGCGGAGCGATGAGGCACACCCCCGGTCGGTTCAGGCCCCCCGACCGCCCGAAGGACTAACGGGGCGCCGACGCTGTTTCCTGGAATCCCCTTCGGCTCCAGGTGCTTGGCTCAGGCACCCTTACTGTTATGTTATGTTATGTTAAATTGGCTCTTCTATAGCGCACGGCTACTCCGAGGAGTGTCCCGGCGCTTTGGCGAAGAGAGAAACAAGGAGAGATACAGCATGACAGTGCTCCAAAAAAGCCAGAATTTACAGAGAGAAAAGCCAGGTCTTTAGCTGCTTTCTAAAGGCTAGCAGATTGGTCTCCAACCTTAAGGATCGAGGGAGATCGTTCCAGCACCGAGGAGCAAGGTACCGAAAGGAGCGACCTCCGATTCGAGTGCGCCTGATGGAAGGAACCACGGCTTTGGCCTCAAAGGCAGACCTGAGAGCTCTTCTGGGGACATAGAAGGCGATCCGCTTACGGAGATAGTTAGGGCCAATTCGGTGGAGCGCCTTAAAAGCCAGAGTCAAGATCTTAAACGTGACTCTCTTGGCGATCGGAAGCCAATGGAGTTTCTCTAAAAGCTCCGAAGCCCGCGCCCTCCGGGGGAGTCCAAAGATGGCTCTGGCCGCCGAATTCTGCACCACCTGCAGACGGGCCATCAGATATTTAGGAAGGCCCGAATAGAGAGCGTTCACGTAATCGAGACGTGATCCTATCAGGGCCTGCACCGTAATTTTTTTGTGGTGGAGGGACAGCAAAGGGAGAAATTTCCGTAGCATCTTGAGGATGCCGAAGCATTTCCCCGTCAGCCCGATGATCTGAGGTCTCAGGGAAAGGTCGACATCACACAAGAAGCCAAGATTTTTCGCCTTTACTGAAACAGTGCTAGGTGGAGACATATCACACGGCCACCAAGACTTCCAGGCCGGATCTGGCGGGCAGCCGAAGAAGAGCAACTCAGACTTGTCTGAGTTGCACTTCAGACTGTGTCCCTGAAACCACTCAAAAACGGCTTCGAGGCATTCCTGAATCCGCCCGCCGTCGAAATCTTCCCCCTTGCCGCACGAAAAAAGAAGCTGGGTATCATCCGCATAGGAGATGATCTGGGCACCAAAAGACTCCGCCACCGCCGCAAGAGGGGCCATATAGATATTGAAAAGGGTGGGGCTCAGGATGGAACCCTGAGGAACCCCCACCTCAAGCGGCGGCATTTCGGCGGAGAACGGAGGTGCCCAGACCACTTGCCGGCGGTTGGTCAGAAAAGACTTAAACCAATTCAACACCGTCCCACGAAAGCCTATCTCCCAGAGTCTTAAAAGGAGACCGGCATGGGGCACGGTGTCGAAAGCCGCCGACAAGTCCAGCATGACCAAGATGGCTTTTCCCCCTCCGTCCAGTATCTCACGAATGGCATCAGTGATCTCGAGAAGAGCCGTCTCCGTGCTAAAATTAGCGCGGAAGCCCGACTGAGAGTCGTGCAGAATGTTATTACTCTCTATAAAGGTGGAAATAGAGAGATGCACGTGCTTCTCAATCACTTTAGCCAGCGAGGGGAGGAGGGAGATTGGTCTATAGTTCGCATGTGCAAGGGGGTCTAAAGATGGTTTCTTCAACAGCGGGAGGATAAGGGCGTGCTTCCATGCATTAGGTACCTCTCCAGAAGTCAGGGAGGCATTAAGCATAGGATTGACCAGAGTGTTAACTGCCAGTGCAATTTTCCCCAGACACTTAGCAGGGCAGGGGTCAAGCGGCGAGCCCGATTTAAGCCGAGAGAGCAGATTCAAAGAGGAAGCATGGGAGATAGACGGAAAATTCCAAAGCAAAGGACCCGCATCCTCTACAGCTGAAAGTCTAGATGCTGGGTAGTCGGCCAAAGGAGAAGGTGCCGGAAAAGAACCCTGGATGAGTTTAATTTTATTGGTAAAAAATTCACCAAGTTGCCTGATCCAGGCTGCGCTATGAGCATGAATAGGTGTGCCGGATACAGGTGACACAAATTCCCGCACAACTGTGCCAGACAGAGGTATCTAGACTGTATCCTTCTGCCGCAGAGGTACCCTTACTGTCCATCTGCTTCCAGATCGCCCTGTGACTCCGCCTGCAACACAAAACATGACCATTAAAATTTCACAACTTTTACGCCGCCGCTCTGCAGCTGGGTCAGGGTTCAGGGTGGGATCAGCGCAGAGCCTAAGGAATCCTGGCGGGAAAGAGAGGCCGAGCATAGTTGCTGCGACTCTTTATAACATAGGGGACGCCCCCATCTCCCAGGTGACCCCTCCCTATTGGCTGCTTGCGTAGGAGGTAGGCTCAGGGAGGGGAGATGCGCAAAGGGCTCTGCTCGCCCGTTGTATGGGACTAGGGCGCTGCCCGCTCATGCTCCCCTGCGTGTAGCGCGTTCAGCGGCATAGTGCCCACACCGCCAGTGCTCGCCCCGCATTGCACATTATACATTATCCACTTACATACCAAAGGAAACTCATGAGACATATTTGTGGGGAAAGCAGTGCTGCAGGTTTATTTCGTACAACACAGGTAGCAGTTAAGGTGGGTCATCTTACAGGCGATCCAATGCGGCAGCCCCTCGCTGACCCGCATGCCTAAGGAGCCATCTTGCACAGCGAGACGATGCTCTGACGGTGCAGTAAATTACCATTTCGTTATACTCCCGCCCCCCCTGCTGTCAGGGCGGAGCGATGAGGCACACCCCCGGTCGGTTCAGGCCCCCCGACCGCCCGAAGGACTAACGGGGCGCCGATGCTGTTTCCTGGAACCCCCTTTGGCTCCAGGTGCTTGGCTCAGGCACCCTTACTGTGCCAGGCAGAGGTATCTAGATTGTATCCTTCTGCCGCAGAGGTACCCTTACTGTCCATCTGCTTCCAGATCGCCCTGTACTCCGCCACAGCTCTGGAGGAGGCCCCCATCGATGACAGAGCCCCCCCACCCACCTAGCTACTTTCGGTCGCTGTTTAGAGCCTCAAATTGCTCTATTACATAATGGATATGGATAACCAGTGATATTATTCCCAGGAACAAAAGTGATGGGCGCGTTACCCGTCGTCAGACCGTTATCTTGCTGTACGAGCACAGCATAGCAGTAAATATGACTGTCATATTACAACCCTTCTCTGAATTTCTGCTTAGTGAGCAACTATGCTGTTTCCGGCCAGTGACTATTTGCATTACTGTCTCTGATGCTGGAAACCCGTGATATGCGACCAAGCAAGCAAGGCATATGGAAGTTAACCTGTGGTCACTGGCATCAGCCGTGAATTTTGGCCTCCGAGGCAGGGTGCCCAAGCCAACCACAACCTGGGCCAATCCTAGCTTCATCCCTTGACTAAGTTGCGAATTTGATCCCAGGACTCATGGAAGTTAACCTGTGGTCTCTGGCGTCAGCCGTGAATTTTGGCCTCCGAGGCAGGGTGCCCAAGCCAACCACAACCTGGGCCAATCCTAGCTTCATCCATTGACTAAGTTGCGAATTTGATCCCAGGACTCGCTTTTCGCTCTTTTCCAGAAGCTATTACTCAGTCGCCTGAGGACTGCTTACTCCTCCTCCTCTGCAAACATAAGGAAGTTATCCAAAGTCTCGTATTTGTTCACCTTCCTATGCTTAATATGCACCCAGTTAGCTGTTTTCATTTGGAAACAGTAAGCACGGGACCGGCAACGACTCTTCGCTTCATTGTAACAGCTGCCATGGACAACCAGTGCTATTTGTCCAAGGAAGTAAAGTGGTGTGCTTTGAAATTCACTACCGTAGCTGTAAAATTATTACAGTGAATGTTCTAGCAATTCCCTGCCAGGTCAAATTTGGAATAGTTGAAGCACAGCCTAACAGATATGTTTTACAGTCGGATTGTTATTCCTGACCCTGTCTCCGTGCCCCGCACCGCAGCAAGTAGCTGCTCCCTGCACGCTCCTACTGCATGTGGCCCCTAAACTGCATCGCTCCCGGGGAGCAAGTGTCCGGAATGATGTCCTGGCAAATCACTGCAAGGTCATTACCTGGAATGGTTATAGCATTGCCTGGCAGATACACCTCACCGGTAGTGGTACTCCTATCCCCTGGAACCCTCGCCGTCTATGTGACCCATCATGCATACTGCTGTAATTACCCACTTGCGCAATGTATGTCCATGTATGGGTAAGTACAGGGACAGAAAAAGACATCTGGCAATCTTACAGTGCCTGCACTATATCTAGAGTGAGCAAAGTCACAGGCATGCCTCTTACCAGTCCCTGTGGGGTATTTGCCCTTTATTGCCGTATTATCCTTGCACCTGAGTGTGGTACTCATTTGTAACTTGCCCACGTCACTATCCACTTTTGCACCAGTCATTTACTGTTCCTATTGTGAAGCGCTCTCACGCCTTCGGGTAAAGTCTGCGCTATATCAAAACGCCTAACTAATTAAATGAATGGAAGCTGACCTCAAGCAATTGAAAGACTGCCAACCATGCACGCAAGTGGCTGTGGCTCCTGGTAGAGCACTTTGTTTTCAGGATCGAAACCAACTACCATAGTTGAAACATATATGCGCTAAAACAATTACTTCTCTGTAAGAGGCTGTCCTGCGCCTGCCAGGTTCATCTGGATAATGATGAAAACTGCAGTGAACACTCTCATTTAACGTGATCCCTGTGGTGAGCTTCCTTGGCAAACACCAGCCATATGTAGTTCTGTTTCAGGAGTTTAAAACGCCGCCTGGTGCTCCTGCCCATGAATTATTTGGCCATTCGCTTCTTACACTCGATCAGTGTCAGACTATATAACTTAAACGTTACAACTCGCCCCTGAGAATGTGCATTCCATCGCCCAAATCACCTCAGGCCCACAGAACATTTGTTTTGGTGGTCTGCTAGCTGTGGGCTTCCATACAAATTTAAACGCATCCTGCTCGTGGCAGATGCATTATGTGCTTACTAATAATATACAGGACTTGTCGCCCGACATTTGCACACTTGACCGATCCATCCCTCCAGTCCCCATTCCCCGCGCGCCGTTGGAGCCCAGAACTACTAGTCCCAGAGTGCGCAACACAATGGAGGGAGAACCAGTATGAAAGAGAAACCCGTATTGAAGGGAAGGCCAAAAGAGTACAAAGGAGCAGCAATGCCGCAGGCCGGTAATGGCGGCCGGATATGGCAAAACGCATGGCCGGTAATGGCGACCGGATCCGGACCCACCCCATAGCAGCCTCGCGGACTTCGCTGTCGAGCTCTCTGCGAAGGAGGCTAGTTGGAAGCCACATACCTCAGAGCGATCGGCCGACGTTAACACGACGCGAGGCAACAGACGACGCAGGGCAACAGCGGATCAGCCGCATCCTGCTCATGGCAGGTGCATTATGGGCTTACCAATAATGTACAGGACTTGCCGCTCGCACAGGACTTGCCGCTCGCACATCTGCCCAACTTTGACCGTATCCATCCCTCCAATCACTGTTTCATGCGCGCCGTTGGAGCCCAGAAGTACGAGTCCCAGAACACGCAACATAATGCAGGGAGAACCCGTATCGCAGGGAAACCCGTATTGAAGGGAAGGCCTAAAAGGGTAACAAAGACCCAGCAATGCCGCATGGCCGGTAATGGCGGCCGGATGTGGCAAAACGCGAAGCTGCGTCAGCGGACGTACCCCTTACTCCCCCTCCAACACACACAACGTGGGCCGGGGCATGTAATCGGATACAAAGAAAACAGCCATGAGTCAGTGTGGCCACATTCATTGGCTACTACGTAGCCTGAGGTGAGGTTAGTGACACACGATTTCTTGTGAATCTGAATCTGAAATTTAATTCGAACACCCCCGTCATTTCAGTAGCACTTGCACCCTTGAAGTGTGGGGTTTCTCCGTGCTCCTTCATAAGCAGATTACTCTGTACTTTTAGCAAATAAACTGCCCTCTAGTGCATAGGAGCAGAACTTCGTATTCTTTTTTTTAACGTCTTTTTTGTCAGTTCCTCTGTGCTAAAGTTGAGAGAGTAATTCCAGAGGTTTTACACCAACTGTGTTTGTGCGCCATTATTCCTAAAAGCCTTTTGCCTGTGACTCAGCCCGGTCTTACCAAGTGATGGGGGCCAGCGCTGGTGCGTTACACGAGGATAGAAGTGGTGACAACAGGCTAGACACTATGCCTGTCTCTTCATCCAAGAGGCCCCTGCACAGATACAAGTCACTGCTGTCCCTCTGCAGTGCACTGTCCTGGAGATGCTGCGCACCAGGTAGTGGTCAAATCAGCCCATCTCAAGCAAATAGCTGTAATTTCCATTCCAAATAAAGACAAGCCCGGCCCTCCTCAGCAGCTGGCGGTAGCCCGCAGCTGCTGGATGCTGTCCGGGTCAGCATAGTTCACGGCGCTGTCTGACGTCTTTGCCAGGACATTGCATGGTGAGGCGCTGCCGAATGTTGCTGGGCGATCATGATTCTCGGAGCCCTGGACTCTCTGCCCAGATTCTGTTTGAACAGTGCTGGATAACGGCCAATGAGTAACTGCCTCAGGCCCTCATGCGTGACATCATGCCCATGGAGACTAAATTGTTAGCCCCACCAGAATGAAGTTATCACGAGCTCTGGGAAAAGGCCAGGTAATTTCAATGACTTTGGATCCGGGTATAAAATCGTGGTGACGTCATACCCCAAAGCTGAATGAATTATTTTCACAAGAATGAAGTTGCAGGATTTGGAGCTAGCTATGAAATCCGCTGAGAAACGCGCAAGTATGGCCTCAAAAGCTCCCCGTAAATATTATTTTCTGTGGGATGACTCTTTCAGGAAGTCATTTGTGAGACACGAGCCCTGGAATTAAATCCTCATGTCAAATGGTGAACGGGTGAATCCATTAGCGGTCAGACGGCTTTCCAATGGAGGGCAGAGTTTGTCTTTGGCAAAGGAGGGTGTTTCGTTTGTAATCCCATGTGGGTATGAGGTATCTTTTTGGAACGACAGTGCAGCGCTACCCGCAGTCAAGTCTCCGTCAGACACACTTTTGTCCAAAACCATATCCCCTATCAGGCCGTATCCTCCCAGATTTGCCTATAATAATAAATCAGGACAATTCAATGAGGCTCATTAGCATTTTTACCAAGCTAATGCGTCTGAGTGATTTAACATTTTAAATCTAGAACCAGTGAGGTAAGAATTTAGCTTATGAATATTGACTCTTAGAATTTACCCTGACTGCATTTAAAAAAGGCTAAATTGAAACTTTGAAAAAATACGTTTTGAGAAGGCACAAATGGTTAGTGAAGCAAGGGTTTATCTTTGAGTAGATAAAACAGTCAGATGTTTGATGACAAAAGAATATTGCTCAACAAGAGAATATTGCTCAGAGAGTTATTTCACATACAACTTGGATAGTTGTAAAATTGTGCTAAACAAAAAGTTTGTTGTCTACTAACTATTCTTTTACAGCTCTCCTTCCCGGCTGTTCCCTTCCTAATATCTCTTCCCCCGCTTGATCACTTCAATCCTCTGTAAAATCAAAAGTCAGAGTTGAAGGTTTCAAGAGGTGGGTCATTGTGTCATCGCCTTAGACCCTGAGGAAGCTTACATATGACAACTACAGTGCTGCTTGTGCTACGATGCCATGGGCACATGGTTGACACGTTTGGCTTACTTCGACTTCAAGAACTGGACAATCCCTGGCTCTTGTCATCAAGGCCTGTTTGGCTTAACTGCATACAACTTGTATTCTACTGCCTGCTCTGTGGCCATGAATGCGTATTAGACATATGCCTAGGATTACAACTGGCTGTGCCATTAGACATTGATGTACTACTGGATCCCTTAACGGCCCATGGGTATTGTTGTCCCCAGCATCGTCCATTGCTGATGAATGCATTCTTGAGCCACCCTGGGACGCTTCAGCTCCTAGTGACTTGGACAACGGCTCCACAATACGCATACAGGATGCAGTCTCTCCCTCAGCAGCAGCTGTGGGAATTGGATGGAATCACCTTTGCTTCATTAATCTGCTTCGAGGTGCGCCTCTGGGATCGTCATCTGCGGTTATGGACAACAACAGTGTTGTGTCTGCCACCTGGAACACATCAAATAACTGGCCTTTTCCATGTGGGAACAATTCGGTTTGTTTTATGAACTAAATTCACACAAAACATTTTTGTTTTATTTTTGTTTTCTAGGCACCATGGGCCCGATTTAGAAAGGTAAACTGAGACGAAAGTCTAACTTTGCGACTTTCGCTATTCACAAAGGGCATTTACGAGCAGTAAAGTTAGAATTTCGTCTGTTTACCTTTGTGAATCGGGCCGCATGTCTTTCAGAGTGCTTAGGATTTCAAACAGTATAATGACTTTAAGGCTATTTAGAATATTTTAAGGGGGAAGCTTGCTTTTTGATTATGTAATGAGTCATTATTACCTTTTTATTATATTTTTTTACTGTCTTTTTTGATAGCTTTTATACTTATATCCATAAGGACCGTTCAAATGCTGTCGCCAAACATATGGAGCAATTCCATGAAGGTAATTGGTAAACACTAAAATACTGTGCACTGGAACAAGTACCATTATCTGAAAGAGGAGGAGATCGACTCAAAAGTCTCCGACAACGTGAATCAAAACACATCCTCACCTTTAGAACCCTGGATCCAAGAGGATTGAATCAAAATGAGGAATTATATGTTCATTTATAAATATTGGAACAAAACAAGTTGAAGTAAAAACTCATCAGAGAGAAAAATCCGAAAGGGTGATGAATATGACCCAAAGGAAAAGAATGAACAGAAAAAATGTTAAAATGGCTCACTAGAGAGGAAGAAAACATAAAAGAAACTAATAAAAATGGACATATAAAATGACATAATTTTGAATTAAATGCCCCACTTTGACAAAATTAAATGCTCACCAAAGAGCAATAAGTAAGACAAAATGAACAGTTTTTGGAATAAATCGCCACAGATATATTTGCCTAAATGTGTAAATGTTTTAAACATTCTTGTTAAATTTTCACTGAGCACAATACATGTAAAATGTAATTTACAAACTACTAACACCATAATGCACTTGTTATTGGGTTTTGAAAAAAGAGGAAGTGACCTCATGATGAAAATATTAAAAAAAAGTCTGTTTGCTAAGGCTCAGTACCTGTGATCAAGCCTTGTGATAAGGTGAAACGTGTTGGGTTATTGGCAAAGCGTAAAATAAAGTCGCTGTAACTTTGAAGACTACTCGAGAGTGTGCTTTTGCTTTCCTAATCTTTTTCAATAAACAATTGGAATACTTGGTAGGAAATATATATGTATATATATATACAATGAATCACCCACTGTAACAAATAAATTGGAAAAAATTCTTTAAAAAACCCATATCAATTAACCCTGTGTGTGCTTCGGACAGCCGGGAGCCGTCCGACACTACAGTGGGTGTGTGCGTCGGACGGCTCCCAGACATCCCAGCACCCACCCATGGGGGAAGCGCAGGTGCTTCCCCCGTGGCCCCCCTTTCTGTTGCCCCCACCAGGGATGGCAGTGGAAGCCTTCTGCTTTCGCAGCATGCGCTGGCCTCATTAGATTTTGTTGGACACGCTGGAATACATATGCTTCCAGCATGTCTTGGAAGAAAAGTAGGTTTCTTCCTGGGGAGGAGATGGATTTTAACCAAAGAGGCATCGGGGGAAAGGAAAAGGTTTTCTTTTCCTCCGATGTCTCTTTTGAGAATCCTCCTGCACAATTGTGCATGGGACAGCGATTGTGCAGCAGGAATGCTCACTAGACACCAGAGATGTTATTGTTTAGTCAAGTTCAAAATAACTTTATTCAGCAGCAAGACCACAAAAGTTTGACAAGTAGACAATACATTTTAAAATGTTAAAAAATCCTTAGTAATAAGATAAAATCACAATCAAAACCAAGTGCATCATCGAACATAAAATTTCATATAGGTTAAAAATATACTATACTAGCGGCCCGTCCCGACGTTGTCCGGGTATGACAAAAATGTCTGCAATGTTTAGAATAGGTATGTATATTTTATTTAAAAACCTCATGGTATACCACATTCGTTAAGGCTGTAGGGTAAGTAGGTCCTAAAGCATGTAGTTGTTTTCAAGAACAACACGCTATTTGTCGCAATTTCAGAAATTGTTTGTTACCTTTGTTTTTGATCCGTGCAGACACGCTACTGCTGGGTGTTCCTTGCAGCTGAACTTGTGGCCGTTAGTGGCTCATCTGGGAACGTTTTCCCTTTTGTGCTCCTGCGCACCTCACAGTCCCGTGACTCAGTCGTCCTTGCTTCCCCTTTCGCCCCAGCGAAATGTGCCTCTGCATCCGCTGATTACGGCGCCAACGTTCTGCGTGTGTGCATGCTGTCAAGTCCCTTGGCCTCACAGTGTACTAATGCGGCACCGCGATGCTGTGCATGTTCCAAATGTCTCCGTTCAATGTGATAATGCGCCCCAGCTATGATAATGTGCCTCTGCATCCGCTGATTAAGGCGCCGACGTTCAGCGTGTGTACGTCATCCGACAGCGTACTCAGACGCCACACATTTTCTACGTGATAGAACGCTATTCTCACGCTTCAAACGTCATACAATGCTGAACGCACACGCCCACCTCAGAGGTGGTGCTACATCCAACGGACTACTTTGTCCCACGATGTGCTTTGTCCCTTCCAAACTACATTTTGCACTGGTGTATAGCCTATGTCCATCTGCTTTGCCTCACCTTTCCAATGATGTATGCGGTGTTCCAGTTGGCGCAGTGGTTCCGGAGCTTACCCACCTCAAAGGTTTGGTCTCTCTCTTTATATTATTAGTATGGATAAAGTAATTCTTCTCCCCATCCAATCACTGTAGTTTATAAAGTTTCCTAATAGCCATTGCAGTGTTGATAAAGTTTGACACCGCACGACAAATAACAGAACTAGTCAGCAATTGCAGATATCTGAACCCCTCAACATATGTACATGGACGAATATTCTTTCGTGGGGGTAACAAAAATCTTCTCCTCGGTTCCTTGTAAAGTGCACAAAAAAGCAGAAGTGCAGGGTGCTCTGGGTTGCCATATTGTCACGAGGACAGGGAGTGAGATTGTCCATCCACCCAGATTGTCTGGGAAATGCTACTAGAAAGTGCAAAGTGCCTAAGCGGAATCTTGTTAAAAAGAAACGTGTTTGAATGTTCATAGTGAAGGATCGGCAAAATTGCAGTTTAGGTGTAAAAAAGCAGCTAGGACCTGACGCCTCCAATTGAATATGACGCAAGGTTGCTCAGGTGTGGTGCACCTTTTTTATAATAACATAGGAATACTTATTGGGGTGTCAAAGTACTCGCCCAAATCAATCTCAAATAACCTCTCCTTCTCAAAACAAAGTCAGGGTATCTTCAAAGACTTATCTAAGTTAATGCAATCTGCGATAACCTCCCTGGAAAACAGTATCTCTTAAGACACCCATATTTTTGTCCATAAAAGCAAGGGGGGTGTAAATGCAGGCTTCTACATAATCCATCTCCAGCTCTCAGTGGGAGAAAGTGTAGAGTAGTTCCTATATTCCCAATAGGCTCTGCGCATTGGAATAACATAAACGATAGTTTAGACGTAGGACTATGGTCGACTAGGTCTCTATTGAATATGTTAGACTTAATTATGAATGCCAGCTAGCTCAGAGGTCACTAGAAACTTTCTCGAGTAAACAAGAAGGTGTTAACTTTCCTGAATGGACAAGAAGGGATTAGTTTCTGACAACCGCATAAACATGACAATTTTGCTCCCTCCAGAATAAGGAGTATATCTCCAGAGTCGCGGAAACAATAGATAACTATTTTACTCAGTCAATCGTGCATGCTTAGTTTCACCAGAAGCGCAGAGAAATAGAGAGACAGGCGTTTTCAATAAAAGTGGTTATTTATTGAAGTCTTCTTTATCATGCAAGAGAAGTGAGTTGCCACAATTGCAATACTTGTCATAAAGTAAAGTGCGTACAGTAAAAGGAGTATTATGAAATAATACAGTAAAAGCATGGTACGGTTTCTAAGCCATACCGTGTTTAAAATAGATAAAATATATACATATATAAAATCATTCACTAAACATACTCAACTGGTGCTTCTAAGATACGCCTACCCCGGTGTACCTAACCTACGCCCAGTACGTGGGAAGGAGTAATTGAGCTATAGTTTAAGTTAAGATAGTTTTTGCCAAGAATCTGAATCAAGAATTCTCTAAGGGTCTAATCAGCTCCATACCTTGTTTATAGAATGAAGGAGGTCTTGTATCTCGTTCTCAGGACTCGATCTCCCAGCAACCCGCAAGGGTGACTGGAAACACTGGAGCTGGATTTCTCGGCAGGAGAAAAGACAGCGTCTCTCTCAGTGCGTCAATGGGAGGGTCCGCTTCCTTCGGCACTTACCACAGTAGGGCGTCGGGCAAGTAGATAGCTGATCTGCTCCAAACCACCGTGTGTTTTGCTAGGGCAGCTGTTGGTATATTTATACCTGTAAGGTGCCGAGTTTGACGTAAGGTTGGACATAAGACGTCACTAAGAACTCGCAGTTCTTTCGGGACTCCAGGAGTTCTTGGACAAATCAAAACCGAATCAGGGGGAATTCCCGGGCTGCTGGAGGTTTGGTTTGTTTTAAGAACGCGTTGTACTTTCTAGGAGTCTATGGGGAGTATCCTTGGCGTATTTGGACTGCATTGGCTATGACTAAATATGGATATGATTCTTATGCCTTTTATAAGGATATGATTTCTTATAACCACATAAGGGCATAAATCGGGAATATTTAAATAGGGTCCTAGATACGTTCACAACAAAAGAAGTGGCAAAACTATTTGGAATCATCAATAAGCATTTTATAAACTTATTTTCCACCACTTGTAACAGGCGATTTTTTTGGTAGCCCCACACACCTGCCCCGTAAGATGCAACTGATAAACATTTTGCTTTGTATAAAGTAACAAGCTCAGGCACTGGCTTATGGCCTAACTTACAGGCAAACCTAAACAGCCCCTCCATAGCTCTTCTTGTTTGCTGAGATCTTGCAGTGCCCAAGGGATACCACTTCATCTCCTTATTGAACATATTCCCCAAATGTATAAAGGTTTCCACCTTTTCAATAATCTTGCCCCTTACAGTAAAACTTCGGGTTTTAGGTTCAACTCTGTTTCGTTAGCAGTTTCATTGCACATACATTTGTAGCTATGCTTTCTAGTATACCATGAACTGATAAGAAGTGACAAAACCCTCCAACCCATTGATCTGGTATGTCCCCGATATCCAGTATGCTTATATATTTACAAGACATTCCATTCTGCAATGTGTGCCTCAGCTTGTCCAAAGGAGGGTCAGAGCTTGCTTTCTTAACCTTAAACAACGAAACTCCTCCCTCCCTCCCCCTTTTCCCCCCCACTGGTATGCAGTTTCCCTCTTTCCTTCTTGGTGCTGTCATTTGAAGGTCAGGTCTTGGACCCTGTGCCGTCACCCCGTTTGCGAAGCTACCTCCCTTGCTGTTAGTCAAAGTAGGCGAAGATATTTAGTGCAGAAAATCTCGTTGAATTCGTTGGCCAAAAGGGACAAAAGGAGTTTCTACACCTCCCCAAAACCGCTGTACAACCAAGCCAGAGGGTAGTCTTCTCCTTGTGTCCATTTGAGCATCACAGACAGGCTCTTGTTGTTTCCACGGTGAAGCTGCACAACTCGCAACTCAAGAATCACAGCCCAGTTTCAAGGAAAAAAGTCTCTTCTTTCAGGATAGGGCAGTCACCCACCAGGCAAATGTTCTTAGCGATCCTGTCCAGTGTCTCAGGCAGTGCACCAGTTTTCTTCACTTCAATCTAACAGGCACCAGAGACACAGCACCTGTACCCTAATCTCAAGTCCTTCCCTAACTCCTGTATTGCTCTGCTGGCACACTGCTCATTCGTTGGGGCTACACATTGCATCCAGTGTACCCAGTTATCTCTTGACCAACAAACAAAGGAGCAAACTTGCATTCACTTTAGGACCAGGATTCAGAGGCCTGATGCTAGGATATCTGAAGCAACCCTTGTTTCAAAAAGGGTCACCTCAAGCAAAGCGTCCTCGCCATTCTGGTCGGTCTGTGACTCTCAGCTGGGCATCAACCACAATTTCTCCTTTCTGATTTGTGAAACCGTCTTTCGCCCAATACAGTGGCAGGGGTACACACTTAACATCCCAGGGCTTCCGCCTTCACTGAGGTCCTAGTTGCCAGCATTGCCTGTGTTGGTTACCTTCACTTTGGCTTCAAGCTGGACTGGTGCTGACACTGACTCCCCAGGCTGAATCTGATGTCCGGGCCCCTCTGGCAATGGTTGTAAAGCAGCAAATATCTATCGGTGGACAGAACAAAAGGTCTTTAGACAAGGCACAGAAACAGTCTATCAACAGAGAGGATAGTCTTAGAATACTTCCTAGTCTTGGGACACCCCATATATTAGCAAGGCACCCAAGAACCACTTTCATCTACCTATGAGAGAGAAAAAAAACAACAGCCTGGACCTATTGGCAAGTATAAAAGGAACTCTTTGGTGAACAAGAGTAATGCATCACCCAATCCCAAGCAGCCAAGGAAGTCTGTATTCATTTACTAAATTGTGAGGAAAAGAGAAAAACAACACAGACATACCCTAAACCCTTACATTGGTGTATTCCTGTGTGCTAATCTGAAAACCCTCAAAAAAAGGAAATGTTCTACACTTTTGCTCATAAACTTTACATTACTTGTACAGGACTGCAGACACTTCTAAAATGATTCTTCTTAATAAAACCACCTACATTGTACGCTTTAGGACCATGCTCTCATGTTATAGGAGCAGCTGGAAAATCTAAAACTGCTAATTGAACAGGAGTTTCTTATCTATAAAACATTTCCTTCAAAACATTTTTTGCTAAGGATCACATGGGCATCTTCCCTGCGTTCTACTTTTCATGATCCAAACTATGCAACATCAGCTCTAATAAGGACTGTCAGTTTATTTACACAGACTAGCTAATAAAAAACTAGCAATGCCCTTGCAAAACTATGTAGCATGGAAAAACATACAATAATGGTGTTATCATCTAAGAATTTTCGAACAAAAACTACCCACATCTAGCTCCCCTTAAAGGTCAAATAAGAGAACAACAATCTAGACTATTTATCCTGTCATAATTTCATCAAACAGGATGGGCAGTAACATAACATTGTGAGGAAGACGGCTGCCTTACCTCCGGGGCTCGTAACGGGAACGAACCTGCAGCGATGTCGCAACCACCCAATGCATCTTGGGACTTGAAGGAACATTTCTTCACAGAGGAACCCCGGATTATAACCGGAAATCAATACAGAGGACCCGGGAAGTATACGTGAGGAACCAGTAAAAGGAGGAGAAACCCTGGAGGCTGGGTCTTGGACCAGCGAGAGTGAGGACGTACAAGGAGTGAGAGGAGACGCCGAAGATCGACGCGATACTGGAGAGGACACCGTGGAGTTCCAGACGGAGACGGGACCTGACGTATACCAGGAAGACGACGAGTCGGGAGACCGGTGGACCGAGGAGTGGTGGTACCCGCCGGAGGAGGCTGGAGAGCGGCCGCAACTCAAGGAGAGAGTTGCGGCGGAGCCGGTGAGTGGGGCGGGCACCGGGGATTTGTGAGGTGAGTCGGGAGGTGTGTGGAAGGGGAAGCGGGTAGATGTAGGAAACAGAAGTGCCTGGTTTGGGTCTTTTGGAAATTTCACCCAGATAGTTTAACCCTTGACACGCCATGTAGAATCTTAGGCAAAACATCACGTACAAGGCTGCATGTTCTTAGTGAACCACTTAATTTCCCCTCTTTTGGTTTATTTTCATATCCGACCACGGAAGCCTATGGGAATCAGTAGCTTTCTTCTTTATTTCTTCTCCCTAATACTTTGGTTATTTCCTTCCCTCCCTCACCCGAGCACATTTTTTTTCCTTGACTCAGGCTCCCTTCACTTACGGTGCGGTGACTGGTGTAAGTTTAAGACCAAAACGTTACAGAGTGACTGACGGCTCCATTTATATTTCTCTTCTATGAGCCTCTGGGGAGACCCCATCCAGTCCGAAGAGGAGGAGCCGGGAACATCAAATATTGTCCGCTCATCAGCCAGTAGTTCCGAAGAAGACCAGGAAGAGAGACACTCTGTATCATTGAATATTTCACTTACTGCGAATAAACCACCTCCTTTTGGATCATATATACAGCCTCCTCGCCTGTTTGTTAAGCCTGCGCTCCCACAAACATATATTTGAATTCATTTTATTAATGCTAACAATGTTTAAAACAGTATTACTGAATAGCCAATTAAATGTCCCATTGCTATTTCAAAGACAATTTGGACAGGCTAAAAAAAAAAAGGAGAAAATGAGAGAGCAACATACACATTACCTAGCCTTAATTTGTAGAGGAGCTAGCCTCCTTCCCCCATTTTGACAGTAGGAACCCTGAAACAGGTTTCACTTCTGTCAACACTATCAACCCCTATTTGTCGCAACTGGCCATAAACAAAGTTATAGGAGGTACATAGCACTTTTGAGGAGGTAAAGAATATGGATACCCAAACCCCAATCCTTTTAGCAAATGTATAAGTGAAACATGAGGTCGAATGAATTCAAACTAAATCCCATTGGCTCAGCCCTAGTAAGCACCAAACTAAAAGCATTAGTGCTGTATATATGGCCAAGCTCACATATACAATTGTATTGTGGTATATTCATACGAGTGCATAAAACTTGCTTTTACCAACAAAAAATAAGCACAACTCCTCCTTCTTTCCCTGCTCTGCCATATTGTCTTTCAAAAAGTTTCAGATGTCAAAATGTCAAAGAAGAACTTGCTCTGGTAGCCCTGCCAGGCTTCTAAATATAGAACTTAATTTTAACTCTTCCCAGCTGCCCTATTCTGTGTGCAAATTTTCCATGCAGCTTTCCCAATTCAAAGTCACCCTGAAAACAGAAAGCTGACCCATTCCCCTGTTTGTCAGTTTAATAACTTCTGCTGTTTTTTTATACATATTTTCAATTATAAGCAGTGACCAATATACTTGTCTAACAATATAGAAGTCAGCTATTTGTATTATACCTAAATGTATGCATTTACTGAAGCCTAAGGCACTTTAAAAGCTGCTCTGACTGGAAAAAATGCTGTTTAAATAGTGAATTTTGCCCAATTTCGACTTTGATATTTGGGGCACTTAAAAATGAATATCGTATAATTTTTTTGCATAATAGTCATCCTCAAAATGTTCTCTAGATAGCTCAGGAGTGAGAAATCAGAAATAATCATATATACCGTAATAAAAGTGAGTTTTTTACGCCTGCGCAGAGTGAAATTCCATAAGCAAATATCCTCATTATGCGGTACAACACAACTTAAATTTAATTTTAATGCTAGGAGATCACAGTATGAGTATTAAGCTTTATAAATATTAAAAAACGAATTTAAGAGCACTCATTTTTTAAAATAATTTTTCGTAAATAATATTTATTTTTATAAAACCAATCATTTTTGATAATTCCACATGAAAAGCAAGCTGCATCTCTTGCCTATCATATTTAGACGCATTCATTCACAAGCCTAAGTACAGAAGCCTAACTTGAAACATGACAAATTTTTGCGCCACTTTTTAAAAGGACAATTATTTAACATCAGAACCACGAATATGCTTATAAAAGAAGGCTTTAAGAAAGGAAATCCTTACGTTAAATGTTTTCCTGTTATTTAAAATAATGAACCTGATTTTTGTAACTTTTGTAAAACAGCAGTCTGAAATGCAGGATTTTACCCCGTGTTTAACTGACGAAATTACGGGCTGAGTCAACATTCCTGTCTCTCCGTGGCCTACAATCAAAACAACAGCTGCTGCTCAGCAGTTAAAACACAGTTGTTGTAAAGCTTTTTTTGTGTTGAAATAGAAGTACGGTGACTGTCAATTTAAAACTGAGGCATTTCAATGCATGTTCTATAATATGTGTTTTAGTTCAACAACATCCAATTTACGCAGATGATGTGTTTGCCTGTTAATATCTAATACAATGTATCTAAGAAAAATGCTTTATAATTGTTTATTTATTACAAAACACACAATTTAGTTTTTGAGGCCTATTTTATTCCTATTGAATGTGAGTTCTAATTTTAAAAAAAAAAATGTTTTACCTCATTTGCCTTATCCCTCTTATAGAAAACCCCGACCACCTTGCGTATCTTTTCTGAACAAGTTCAGGATTCTTTATAAAACTCGAACCAAGACACGATTGATTGACTGGCGGAAGGAGTATCCAAGATTGGAGGGGTGACCAATTTACTCCACCTAGGTATTTTCCAACCTGTTGGACCATATTATTATTTGGCTGGGGACCCAAAACATTGATCCATGGAGCAGAGAAGGCATAATCATAGGACCCGGGGCAAAAAAAAAAAAAAATACCCGGGCATCCTATTTCCACTGTGCCAGTAGATCCCAAAAATGCAAGCTTTTTCTTACTACAGGATCTAGCCTAAACCACTCTAGATATTTTGTACAGGGAAGTCAGCCACCCTGAATGTGTTGGAGCGATGGTATCCACCGAGAACTTACAAAGTTCTCTTCTTGCCAGAAGGATTGTATAAAAGAGGAGAGATCTTACGTGACCAGAAATGTTATCATCAAGGCCAAAAATAATTAGAGGGAGACTGATAGTCAATGAGACCTTGAGGATGGAGTCCAGAGACCTCTTCACTTCCTCCCAAAAAAGCCGAATAGGGGGACAGTCTTAAAACATATGCACATCCGATGCTTCTGGCAGGCTGCACTTATTGCATGCTTTCCCCGGCTGAAATTGCGATAGTTTTAAGGGAAAGAGATACGCTCGATGGGCCGTGAAGAGATGGTTGCGCTTCAGCCATGCAGGCTTGACTAATTGATGCAACAAAATAAATGCATCTGTCCAAACCTGTTCACACCGAATGTCCAACTCATCTCCCCACAACTCATCTGCAAGATTGAAATCCCCATCTACCTCCTCCAAGATTGCCCAGTACCAAAGTGCAACCTCTTTACTACCCCCTGGCCTCACCACCAACAATTCTTCCAGTTTGCTGTCTTTTCCCAGAGGGATGCCCTGTCTAAGCTGTGCCTGGGCCCAACTACTCAGCTGCATGTATTTGAACCTGGACAAGCCAGGGCCTACTCTCCCCCGTAGCTCTTCCCAAGACAACAAGGAACCCCCTAACAACAGGTCTCCCCACTTTGAAATACCAGAATTCTTCACGGGGATGGTCAAATTATCCTGGAGGCAAGATTGGGTACCTGGTGATTCCCACAATGGTGCAAAATTTGAAAAATAACTAAGTCTAATTGTTGCCCAACTTCTGGCTAACGATTGGAGGGTTTTTAATGTAACTTTTTTGAAAAAATGTTGGTCCCCAAACTTGAACATAAAGCCCCCAGCTGGTAGATCAGCGCCTTCTAACATGGCCCGAAACATTTCCCCTCCCGTTGTAGTAGAGGGTGTTTTTAAAAGCATTCTCGAGTGCGAGAGATGAAAAGCCCACGTGTAGTACTGGAGATCTGGTAACGCCAACCCTCCTTTTTCCCTCCTCCGACTGAGCTTATTCCACGCCAATCTAGAAGTTCTGTATTTCCAGATGAAATAATTTATGTCCCGTTGACCCTTATCTAATTGCTTGGTGTCAAATGCCAGAGGGATGGAGTTAAATAGGAATGTAAGTTTGGGCAAGATGGACATCTTCACTAGGTTTATGCTCCCCAAGATGATAAGGGAAGGTTAGCCCAAGACTTTAACAGCTTTTGACAATCTTTAAACACGCAATCTAAATTGTATTCAGAGATTTTCCCTACCTCCTGTGTAATTCTGATTCCCAGATAACGCAAGGTGGAAGTGACATTAAGGTGTAAATTGCTTACGTTCCAAGCCATGATTTCGGTTTTGATGGCATTTATTTCATAGCCCAAAACCTTACCAAACTCCTCTGCTCTCTTGATAACTGTTGGAAAAGCTAGATCCGGGTCAAATGTCAATATAAGGATGTCATCTGCGTAAAGGGCCACCCGCCGTTCCCATCCTCCAAATTTAAAAGAAGGATGTTAAGCTCCTGTCTAAGAACCTGAGCAAAAGGCTCGATGTAGAGGTTAAAGATGAGGGGGAAAGTAGGCAGCCCTGTCTTGTACCCCTTGTAAACTTAAAAACCTCCGCCAATGAACTATTAACAAGCAATCTAGCTGTCGGGGCTTTGTATAGGAGTTTTATCACTTGGCAAAATCTATCTCCCAAATTAAATTTTGCCATAACCGCAGCCAAATGAGCCCAGTTCACCCTATTGAAGGCTTTGGTCGCGTCAAGAGTTAAAACGGCCAAAGGGAGAGAAAAGGAGGATGCGATGTCAATAGCACCCACTAGATCATACGTGAGGTCCGATAATTGACGCCCTTTTAGAAAACCCTTTTGATCTAGGTGAATGATGGTATCCGCTACACCCCCCAACCTATTTGACATGATGGCAGCAAATATTTTGTAATCATTGTTGAGGAGTGAGATTGGGTGGTAGGACCCACACTCAGTCAGATCTTTTCGTTGTTTAAGGATCAAAACTACCGTTGCCTCACTCCATGAATTAGGGGGATCCTCACCCATCAGGAGGATGTTATTAAAAACATTCACCAAAGTTGGAGTGATGACCTCTCTGAGTGAACGATACAGCTCCCCTGGCAAGCCATCTGGGCCCGGCGCCTTCCCTCGCTTAGACTGAGCATTAGCCTTGCTTACTTCCCCCTCAGTGATTTCTACCTCCAATCCTATTCTTTGGTCATTTGAAAGTTTAGGCAAGGAGACCCTATCAAGCCAGATGTGAATTCTAATTTTATCTTTTAATCATTAGCAGTTTGTACATGTGCATAGTTGCTTACTCTTATCAATTTAATAGTAACATACAGTTATTTAGCATATCATATGGTTCATTTCTGGATTTTTTTATTTAATTTTTATTTCATATTAATTAAATGACATTTTGCATAACAGACTGATGACAGCAAGAAAACACAAACACACATTGAGCTCATTCCAAACATGCACAGAAGGGGTCACACACCCAGAATCACACAACACAGTGCGTTCAAGAGCCATTATTTCACAAATAGCGCAATCTATTTACTCACAGAAGTTGCAATGTAAAACCACGAACCACACAGACATCCAAACACATGATTAACCCACAGATCAACACTAAGGACAGAAACAAAGGACAACCCACAGACTGTTCTCAAACCAAACCATTTGTAAATAATAGTTGTAAGTCATATTTACAAGAAGCGCTTTTCAATAGTATTCCAAAAGACTGCAAAAAAAATCCCAACAAACTGTTTTATTTCCAAGAAGCCAAATTACTCTCAATTCACTAGCTTTGTCTGGCAGAACACCAAAAAATCGCTCTGCATATCTCCATTTATAAACGTGCGCAGAAAAGGGACCCTTGTCTGTATTATGTCAAGCTTCTCATGCTCCTCAGGGTCAGGAAGATGCTATAAGGGTTCCGCTTCCAGATCGTTCCGAACTCAGAATGTAATACACAGAGTTCTAATCAGATCAGGCAGGGGATAAAGGACGGAAGGGGACTGCAGGGACAAAGGCTCTGTAATACATAAGCAGACAACATTAACACACTCCAAACACATATACTGCTACTCTCATTTACGTCTCACTAAAAACTTGATTACCTTTCAATTCAGACCCTTGTGCCAAGAACTCATGTATAAATTATATGTCCTCTCCAGGTTGAGGTAAACAGCAAGGCCTCTTTCAGACCCAGAAACCAATGCCGAAACATAAAAACCCAGACCCGGTCTATATGGAACACAGTACCAGAATCCAGGGAAGGGAATAAAAGGAAGTCTCGTAATACAATACTCTTATAAAGAAAAATGCCCTCTTCCGATGTCTCCGAGTGCTCCTATAAACGTTTCCTACAAGTAAGCTCAGTGCTCCTCCTCCCGGGGGATCAACACGCTGTCCTGAGAAGTATTTTCAAAATTAACAAATCCCTATATAGCGCTCTTCCTCACGGGGTATCAACACGCTTCCCAAAGAACAATAATTCTCCCAATGCCAACTGTGCTTTTCCAGACCGGCTCCTCCGTCCGGAGTAAGAGTCCGCTGCAGAAAACTCCTTGTTAATTAGAACGGAGCAAGGGGGAGGTTCCGTTACCTCACGGAAGATCCCTTGCCGTGCTCCGAGATAGCTTTCCCGAAAATGCAAGATAGCACAGAGAGACAGAGCCGTGTCCCGACTCTTCTCTCCCTACCTTGCCGTGATGCGTCCCCGATCTAGCTTGTTCCGGATAGGGTGAATCCTCTCCCTACTTCATGAACCGCTAACTCCAGCTCTCGATTCCTCGCATCATGGAATCCCAAACGACTCCGCAAAGAACACTGAATTGCGCACGCGTGGAAGTGCGCGTTGCTTCTATTTAACCACGCCTCCACCGCTGAGCATCCTGGGACTCGTAGTTTCATACTTCGGCAGGCGCAACCAGCTAGTTCCTGACAGTAGGCCCCCCTTCCCTGCGCCTCCTAGAACCCGGCTTCCCCGGAAACCTTGTGTAGAAGGAACGAACCGCAAGCGGGGCATGTACCTCACTGCTAGGCTCCCAGGAATCCTCTTCCTCCGAATACCCCTTCCACGACACCAGAAACAACAAACCCCCCTCAGCAGTATTGCGAGTCAAGAATCCTCCTCACCTCATTCTCCACCCATCACTCGTTAGAATCGGAGGAGGGGCTCTTCTTTTCGCATGCCCCGCCAGTTTCAGAAGGCTGCAGTGGAACACGGGGTGTATTCTTAGACTACCCGGCAGTCGGAGTTTGTACGCCACTGGGTTTACTTTCCGGACTACTTCGTATGGCCCGATAAAGCGAGGATGAAATACACTCCTGAGCTTGAACCAGATGTTTTTAGTGGACAGCCATACTCGCTCCCCCACCTGGTATTCAGGTCCTTCCACCCTTCGTCGATCCTCCCATTTCTTGTAGACCAGCTTTGCCCTACGCAGGTGACAAGTTAGTTTCTTATGTACTTGTAACAATGCTTCAATGCGGGCCTGGACTGTTGGTTGATCCTTCACCGCTGCCGGTACATCCACCGGGAGAACCTTTGCTGCGTACCCGAAGTTGGCCATAAAAGGAGATACCCCGATGGAGTCATGTACCGCATTGTTATACGAGAGCTCCGCCAACGAAAGTAATGAAACCCAGGATTCTTGGGCGTTCTCTGAGCAACATCGCAAGTACTTCTTCAGGGTCTGGTTGAGTCTTTCTGTTTGCCCATCCGTTTGGGGGTGAAATGAGGTGGACACCGCTGCCTCTATCTGTAGGGCCTTGCACCATGTTCTCCAAAAGCTAGCCACGAACTGAGGGCCTCGGTCTGACACTATCACCGTTGGCAGCCCATGAAGACTGACTATTTTGCTCAACAACAATTGGGCCGTCTGACCAGCTGTGGGTAAGTTCCTGCAAGGCACAAAGTGACCCATCCTGGTCAGGCTATCTACCACCACCCGCACCGCCGACTTGCCCATCTCTTTGGGCATCCCCATGATGAAGTCAAGACTGATGGTGTGCCACGGATAGGGAGGCGTGGGCATAGGTCTGAGTATCTCCCTGGCCTTGGTGTGATCCGATTTCCCTCTTGCACAGGTCTCACATTCGGACACCCATTTCTTGGCAAAGACTGTCATGGACCGCCACCAAAAATGGCGCTGTAACAGTTCTATGGTTTTCTTAATCCCCGGATGACCTGCTAAGGGTGACTGGTGACACCAATGAAACGCCTTCTTTTGTAACACCTGGATAGGCAAGTATAGTTTGTCCTGAACGAAGGGGAGGCCGTCTCTCACGGTTCTTCCCTCCACACCCTCAGCCCATATCGCCCATCTCTCCGTTGATCTGTTTTCATGGATTTCCCTCAGGAACTCTTCAGCTGTCACCACGCATATCACTTTCTCCCTTGGGATAATAGCCATAGGTGCATGGGCTTCCTGGTCCTCTGTGCTTTATTGTCGAGATAAGACGTCTGCCTTGCGATTGTCGACTTCGGGTCAGAACGTGATGTGGAAATCGTATTCCGCAAAGAAGAGAGTCCATCTCATCTGTCCCTGAGTGAGGTGACGGGCTGACTGCATGTATTGCAGATTCCGGTGGTCGGTATACACTGTGACCGGATGACGGGCTCCCAACAGATACGGCCGCCATTCCTGAAAAGCCTTCTTTATGGATAAGAGTTCCTTCTCCACTATGGTGTAGTTGCTTTCGGCGGTGTCCAGTTTCTTGGACAGATATGCCACGGGGTGCAGCTGACCCATCTCCTTATCCCTCTGAGAAAGAACTGCGCCTATCGCCATGTCGGATGCATCCGCCTCTATGATGAATGGCGCCTCCAAGTGAGGGTGTCTCAGCACCGGGGCTGTGGTGAAGGCTCTTTTTAGAACTTCGAAAGCTCTGTCCGCCTCTGTGTCCCAAACAAAGACCGTTCCTTTCCTTAACAGACGCGTGATGGGCACCGCTTTCAGTGAAAATTCGCTAATGAAATGTCTGTAAAAGTTCACAAACCCTAGGAAGCTCTGCACTTCCCTGACGTTCTTGGGCTTGGGCCTGGGCCATTCCAACACCGCTTGTACCTTGCGTTCGGACATGCATAGCCCTTTTGGGCTGAGATTCACCCCTAGAAATTCCACCTCAGTCACGCTGAACTCGCACTTGCTTAGTTTACAATAAAGTGCATGTTTCTGAAGTCTCTCTAACACCGTACACACGTGTTGGTAATGATCATGGGTTTTGTCTGAATAGATGAGTATATCATCTAAGTACACTATAACGAATACATCCAGGAACTCAGACAACACTTCATTCAAAAAGTACTGGAATGTCGCCGGGGCGTTGCACAACCCGAACGGCATTACCAGGTACTCGTACAGCCCATACCTTGTTTTGAAGGCTGTCTTCCACTCATCCCCCTGCCTAACCCGCACTAAATGGTGGGCTCCTCGCAGGTCTAACCTTGTGTAAATCACGGCCTCGCGTACCTGATCTAAAAGTACGTTAATGAGGGGGAGCCGGTACCTGTTCCTGACGGTATTTTTATTCAGCATCCTATACTCACAGCAAGCCCTCAATTCTCCATTAGCCTTCGATATGAAGAACAAAGGGGAGGCTGCCGGAGACCTAGAAGGACAGATAAACCCCAGCTTGACATAGTTGTCTAAATATGCACGAAGATGCACCGTTTCGGGCTTAGACAACGCATACACCCTACATGATGGGAGAACGCTGTCTTCAATCAAGTCTATCCGGCAGTCGTATCTACGATGAGGGGGAGGTATCTCTGCCTTTGCTTTGTTAAAGACACCCGCAAAAGCCTGGTATTCCATGGGTAGACTAACCTCTTTTTCGACCACTGTAGCAACACACTAGGATGATGCCAATGCGGTCGCTGGAGACTCGCTTTCTGTCAGGCAGCGTACCTTGCAAACCTCTGATGAAAACCTCACCGCCCTGTCTGCCCAGTTCACCTCCGGATTATGCTTACAAAACCAAGGCATCCCTAAGATAATTTCATACTGCGGTGCGTCTATGATGTTGAGCACTATGTCTTCTGAGTGTTGCTTCCCCTCCCCTGATAGGACCAGTCTCAACTCCTCTGTCTGCGAAGTGATCTTACCTGATTTTAGCGGCTTCCCGTCCACCGCCACCACTTCTTTGGGAACCTTCCGTGCAACTACCCCTAAGGACATAAAGACTGACCAACCCGCTATCAATGAAGTTGCCAGTGGCTCCTGAATCTAACATAGCCAGTACTTGGTGTACTTGGGATCCCACTACCAAGTCTCCTTGCAGTACTATATGGGCCTCTGTGGCTGACGGAAGGTCAGACGCAAGGGAGGGTATCTTCATACCCTGTTTCTCCTCCTTAGGTTCAAACTCAGGGAAACCTCCTTCTACGCCTAGTTTGGAGACCGCTGCTCTTTTAGTCCGAAAAGAAGAGGTTTCCGTCTTAGGTTTCGTAGGGCATTCGCGCACATAGTGTCCTCTTTTGCCGCAGTACATACATAGGCCCTGTGTGCGATGATTCTCTCTTTCTGTATGCGACAACGGAGCCCTTACTGCCCCAATCTCCATAGGTTCCCCTTCCTTCCTCTCCTTGTGATGCCTCTTTTTTAGAGCCCCTCTCTCCACCTCTATCATGTATGCGCTCATCCAGACGCAACGAGAGACTAACCAAATCCGCACACGTGCGGGGTTGAGGGTCAATTCGCGCTATCACATCCTTAAGCTCTCCACACAGGCCCTGGTAAAAAAGCGACATGCGCTTTTCCTCAGGCCAGGCCGCCTCTGCCACCAATCTGTTGAAGTTGGTGAGGTAGGTAACCAGATCCCCCCCCGTCCCTGCCTCAAAGACAATAACTCTTTGTCAGCACTGAAAGAGGTAGTTCTCCTGTCAAACACCCCTTCAAACGCGCTTCTGAAGGCATCCCAGTCTGATAACACTGCGTTATTGTTGCGCACTAAGGGTACTGCCCAGTTGGCTGCGTCTCCACTGAGATATGAAATGGCAAAAGCCACTCTAGAATGATTGGTAGGAAACGAAGAAGGCCGACAGGAAAAATGCAGCAAAACCTGCGTAAGGAACACCTGTACCTTGTGGGGATCTCCCATATATCTCTCAGGGGTAGCCAACGGTATCGGAGGAGCTACCGTGACCTGTATAGGGGGTACCACTGCGGTGCTAGCATCAAAGGGATTCTTATTGGTCCTATCCACCCTTTCCCTCAACGCCGCCGTTTCTAAACGTGACTAGGCTAGCTCCTGCTGTAATGCCTCCAATGTACTCACTACATCCTCAAGCGTCGTCATTATAGACACCGACCTGACCAAGTGGAGCAACCTTTCTTGAGTGCGCAATTCTGTCAAGCTTCTCACGCTCCTCAGGGTCAGAAAGATGCTATAAGGGTTCCGCTTCCAGATCGTTCCGAACTCAGAATGTAATACACAGAGTTCTAGTCAGATCAGGCAGGGGATAAAGGACGGAAGGGGGCTGCAGGGACAAAGGCTCTAATACATAAGCAGACAACATTAACACACTCCAAACACAAATACTGCTACTCTCATTTAGGTCTCACTAAAAACTTGATTACCTTTCAATTCAGACCCTTGTGCCAAGAACTCATGTATAAATTATATGTCCTCTCCAGATTGAGGTAAACAGCAAGGCCTCTTTCAGACCCAGAAACCAATGCCAAAACATAAACACCCAGACCCGGTCTATATACAGTACCAGAATCCAGGGAAGGGAATAAAAGGAAGTCTCGTAATACAATACTCTTATAAAGAAAAATGCCCTCTTCCGATGTCTCAGAGTGTTCCTATAAACGTTTCCTACGAAGTAAGCTCAGCGCTCCTCCTCCCGGGGGATCAACACGCTGTCCTGAGAAGTATTTTCAAAATTAACAAAGCCCTATATAGCCCTCCTCCTCACGGGGGATCAACACGCTTCCCAAAGAACAATAATTCTCCCAATGCCAACTGTGCTTTTCCAGAGCGGCTCCTCCGTCCGGAGTAAGAGTCCGCTGCAGAAAACTCCTCGTTAATTAGAACGGAGCAAGAGGGAGGTTCCGTTACCTCACGGAAGATCCCTTGCCGTGCTCCAAGATAGCTGTCCCCAAAATGCAAGATAGCACAGAGAGACAGAGCCGAGTCCCGACTCTTCTCTCCCTACCTTGCCGTGATGCGTCCCCGATCTAGCCTGTTCCGGATAGGGTGAATCCTCTCCCTACTTCATGAACCGCTAACTCCAGCTCTCGATTCCTCGCTTCCCGGAATCCCAATCGACTCCGCAAGGAACACTGAATTGCGCACGCGCGGAAGTGCGCGTTGCTTCTATTTAACCGCTGAGCATCCTGGGACTCGTAGTTTCATACTTCGGCAGGCGCAACCAGCTAGTTCCTGACATATAATGTCCATATTTGAATTCCATGGGGATACAGAATCACCAAGGAAGAAATATGTTTTTATACCTGAACCTATCTAGCTATTCCCTCAAGGGAGCCGGCTAATTTCCTTCACATCTCACTACGGTACCTCCAAAAAGCAACACATTCTTCGATGTGTGCTTGAAACAGGCATGCCAAAAATATTGCAGAATATGCAAATATTATACCCAAAGTAGCGCTTAAGGTGCTCTTCGTACGTTGCGCTGTTCAAACAAATTCAAACAGAGAAAAATCTCCTCATTACCTGCCTACACAAATTGCAATTCGTATATCTATCCCATACCAATCCAAAGTTGGCCAACACAAATTCCAAAATTCCAAAGCCACAGTAAGCGTTACTAAACCACCTTACCAATCCAAGGCATCAAACCAACAGCAAGTGCCGTAGAACAACTCTTACCAAACTAATGGTTGTCCAAATTCTAACTGCCAAGTTCTGAATGACCCAACGGTCTTTTTAGAATACTCACGCCAAAAAGGTTCTCAGTCAGGAGTGACATGATGTGGAGTATCAAAATCAGGAAGATCAGAAATATACTGGGCTGCAGAGACAGAGAATCCCCAGAATCTCAGTGCACAGAATACTTCCTTAGTAGAGTCCTATCCTGTCCTCCTCAGTAGATTTCTTTCTCCTGACATGATCACTCCTTAGATAGCCACTTCTCTGATGAGGTTCACGATGGAGCGCCATTTGTAGAAAATAGAAACCTTTTCAGGGGTCCCCCTGATACTTGGTCCTTTTAAACCAACAAAGAAGAAATTGGCACAGAAGCTGAAATATATAAAAGTAACATCTTTATTAACCTCAAATGAGGGAGACTACATCACACAGAAACCTTAGCAAATGAATGAGGCAGTCTGAGGAGCACAGAAAACAGGGACCTTATATATGCTTAGGGTTACATAGTCATCATAAGACCAAGGGGCAGTCCTGGCACATGTAAGCATGCAAAAATGACTAAGATGGGCATGCAAGATCTGCTTGCTCAATAAAGTGGGAGGAGCTAACAGTTGCTAATTCTGGTGAACACATCCTGACATTTACAGACTAGAAACAGTTGCAAGGATAGCTGCAAGCTCAACTGAGCATGTGCAAAGGTGGAAGATGCTAATTATAGTTCGTTTCTAGGCAGGTTACAAGAGCAGTCAACACTGAGGGAGGACAGAGCACATGGCAAGCACGTGGCAGCACATGGCAAACAAGATGGCTGCCAGAAATACAAAATGGCTTTCAGCTCATGCTAACAAATCCCTCCAATATTTAACAACTGGAGGAAGACTCCAAGGGGGCCGGCTTGCGGAGCATGTCATACAGTTCTGTGATCAGCTTTTTGTCTGAGGTCGTTGTATTCAGCCATTTCTCGTACCTTGTAAGTTTTCGGTGTACCTTCGGGCGTACGTCTGGGTGCATAAGCCAATGCCTCACCTGCAAGTAGCGATACCGCTCTGTCTCTGTAAGTGTGCCATCTTGCCTCATTTGTGCAAAGGGAATAAACCCCTCTATGTCGAACATGTGACCTGCTGATTTACATGTTATTTCTTGCCATTCTCAGAAAGCTATGCCATCCATTCCTAGTGAGAGGTTCCTGTTTTCTAGCAGAGGCGTCATTGGGGGGCGAAAGGATGTAAACTTCTTTGCTATAGCCACCCCCTCCCAGGCATCCATCCGCACTCTGGTGATGGGAGAGCCCCTCAGGCCTTGCGGCATATCGGCCTTCCTCAGGAAGGAGACCTTCCATAACTAGATCTGAGCCAGAGCTCTGTCTTGGAACAGTCATCACTTCTCCGATTTGGCTCGGCTCCACTCAACCAAGTAACATAGTTGAGATGGTCTATAATACTCCTCTAAGTTGGGAATTCCCAGCCCCCTCCTCTGCCCGGAGATAGCCCAGTTCCCTACGCATGCGTGGCCTCGGCCCTGCCCATACGAATTGAGAGATCTCCTTCTGTAAGGCCCCAAGTACCCTCATCGGTGGTTTGGCCGGTAGTGTCTGAAACAGGTATAATGCCTTCAGTCGGGTCGACATCTTCACTGCCGCCACCCGGCCCATGTGGGACAGCTGATGTTGCTTCCAGGACTGAAGGTCTTTTGTAATCAGCATAGTAAGTCTGTCGTAATTCTTGGTGACCGTGAGTTCTATCGACGGAGCCAGCGCGATCCCTAAGTAAGTGATTGACTTCGCCAGTGGAATCCCCAAGAACCGATCCCCCCCAACCCCGAACCCTGCTGTGGGCCAGCTAGGCTTAGTATTTGCGATTTTCCCACGTTAACCTTAAATCCCAACACGCTTCTAAATCACTCCAATTCCCTCAAGAATGCCGGAACTGACCTCTCTGGAGTCTCAAGGGAGGCCAAAATGTCATCTGCAAATAGACTTATGGTATGTCTCTCCCCACCAAATGGTATTCCCTCAATGACAGGGTTGTCCCGTACCCGTACGGTTCTATGTAGAGAGTGAACAGAAGGAGCGACAGAGGACACCCTCTCTGGTACCCCTTTGTATGAGGAAGGGGTAGGACGAGATCCCGTTGACCCTTATAGAAGCTGTGGGAGAGCAATAGCAGCCCACTATCCATGCATGGAACCGGTCCCCTATCCCAAAGTGAACCAGCACGTTCTCCAGGAACCCCCAGTCTACTCGGTCGACAGCTTTCTCGGTGTCAACCATCAACAATAATGCGTCCATATTCGTGCGGTGGGCTTTATCTATTAGGTAAAGAATCATTTATGTATTGCCACCTTGGCGATTTTGGATAAAGCCCACTTGGTCTGGTTCTATTATGCCGGGCATCACCGGTCCCAATCGCACCGCTAGGATACCTGTGAGCAATTTGGGATCTACATTTAGTAGGGACATTGGTTGGTAAGAGCTACACGTCTTCTTGTCCTTCCCTGGCTTAGGGAGTACCACTATAGCTGCCACTAGCATATCTGTTGTGATGGAGCCCGGCCCCTCAAATGAATTAAACAGGCGTGTCAGGATCGGAGCGAGCAGTTGGCAGAAGGTTTTATAAAACACCCCCCCCTCCCCCCGGTGACTTAAGAGGTTTCAGGCGGTCAATCACCCCTATCACCTCCTCGATCCGGATCGGGGTACCTAGTGCCCCTGCTTGGTCTCTAGTTAGTGTCGCCGTCTGAATCCCCTGCAAATAGGAGGTTATCAAACTCTTCGGCTTATCTTCCCTGGGGTAGGTCCGTGTAGAAGTCCCGGAATGCCCGTGCAATGTCCTCGTCAACCTTTAGATTCTCCCCCTATCAGTCTTGATGGTCTGCACCCTCGTCTGTTGGTCCCGGGCCCTTCATTTATTTGCTAACATACGCCCCATACTGTCCCCGCCGATATAGTAGGAGTGTTTGAGCCTCAGTGCTGCATACTCAGCCCTGTCGAGATCGAGCCCCACCAATTGTGCCCGTGCCGTCTTCAGTTGCCACCACACTCTTGGTGCTCCCATCCGGCTATGAAACCCTCTCGAGCTCCAGCACCTGCACCAAAAGCTCAGCCCGTTTTTCCTTACGGTCTTTATTCTCGGCCGCAGATATCACAATTAATTCCCCTCTCACTACCGCCTTCAGATCTCCCCATATGGAAGCTATTGGAGTGTCTGGGGAATCATTAACGGCGAGGTACCCTTGAATGCATCTAGTAAGCTGTGATCAAACCTTTTCCTTGTGTAGCATTGTCTCCCTTAACCACCACCCCCCCTTTGGTTTCTGTTGTGTTGGCACTTGTAGGGAGACCATCACTGCATCGTGATCGGACAATGCCACTGGGCACATTTCCACGTCCTCTACCATTTGGTTGACCTCTCGATTGCCCAGAAAATGGTCCAATCTGGCATATGTCTTGTGCGCATGTGAATAATAGGAACATTTTGACATGTGTGGGTGAGCCTACCTCCACATATCCACCATTCCCAGGGACCGAAGCCAGTCCCCACCCTTCTGTGAAACCTCCCCAGTCTGTGAGTATCGATTACCGTACCTATCCTGCGTCGCATCCATAACTATGTTCAAGTCTCCCTCTATGTTCGATTTGCGTACCTATCTGTGCATAACTTCTGTGAGAGCTGATCGCAGAAATTTCTCCTGGCCTGTCATGTGGATACATGGAGCCTATCAGTAGAGTGTGTTCCCCATAGTGAAAGCATGAGCCAGTAACCTGCCCCTCATCTTGGCCACCTTTTCCCCCACTGTCCCCTTGAACTTTTTGGCCACCAGGATAGCCACCCCCACCTTTTTATCCAAGGGGGAAGAAAATAATTGATGTGGGAAGACTCTGGATCTTAGCCTATGCCAGTCCCTGGCAAGAAGATGTGTTTCCTAGAGAAGGCATATATCCGCTTCTGAGTTCTCCAGGTAGGAAAGGATGGCCCGCCTTTTTATAGGGTTGTGTCCCCCATAGTGAAAGCATGAGCCAGTAACCTGCCCCTCATCTTGGCCACCTTTTCCCCCACTGTCCCCTTGAACTTTTTGGCCACCAGGATAGCCACCCCCACCTTTTTATCCAAGGGGGAAGAAAATAATTGATGTGGGAAGACTCTGGATCTTAGCCTACGCCAGTCCCTGGCAAGAAGATGTGTTTCCTAGAGAAGGCATATATCCGCTTCTGAGTTCTCCAGGTAGGAAAGGATGGCCCGCCTTTTTATAGGGTTGTTAAAGCCGCTCACATTGAGACTGAGGATTTTCACGGTGGGCCGGGCCATATTTCTCCCTTGATGGAGCATCGTCGTTGGGGTGACCGCGAGACTTTACACCTCTCCCTCCCTCCGCTGACCTACCCTTGCAAGTCTCCAGCTCTGGCTGACCCTCCATATCCTGACAATCAACTGCATACCAGTGTGTCCCCCCTAACCCCAACCGTACCCCCTGTGAACCCCATAATGTCCAGGACCCGCCAAGTCTATGTGTGTGTCCTTGGTGTTTCAAAAGATTGGGAGTTTTGTGTGGCCATGGCTCCCCGCTCCCGTCAGATGGTGCCGCTGCCCCCCCAGCCCAGCCAATGTCACTTTACTGCCTCTCAATCATTCGAAGAATCATTATGCGGGTATGTCCCTCTTGACAACGTCTCCAGCACCGCCTGTCTTTCTTGGTCGTGGAGTCCGGTTTCATCGCCCTCTCCATCTGGTGACCTTATGCCATCTCTCTCTAGGAGTCCTAGCCTTGCTGTTCCCGGCCTCTTCGTGTTGCGGGGCTTCAATGTCCAACACCCGGCAGGTGTCCTGTAGTGACCAAAGTTGATGGAGCTTGCCCTGCCATTTGAAGATTAATCGTAATGGGTGCCCCCACGAGTGCTGTATCCCCTGGGTCCGTAGATGTGTCCTGCCCACCCGAAACTTTCTGCACTTCTGAAGTGTGATCAGGGCCAGGTCCTGGAATAAAGCGATGGGGTAGTCTTGATATCTTAAGGGTTGCTGGTCTGTGGCCACTCTCTGTATGCATTGTTTAAGTTGAAAACATGGAAGATACGCCAGTATGTCTGGAGGAGGTGCCTGTGCCCTATTCTGGAGTCCCCCTCGATGAGCCTTATTTATTTTTATGTCGAAGTCCGTTGGGACCTCCAACACGCTCCTGAAGAGGCCTTGTAGGTACAGCGTGATGTCGAACCCTTCTTCCTTGAATGGTACCCCTTTTACGCGGATGTCATTGCGGCGAGAACGGTTCTCTGAGTCCTATGTGTGTGCTTGGAGGTCTATCTGCTGTTCTTTGAGACTGAGGATCTCCTGCTGAAATTGCTCTACCTCCTCGTCTCTTGCTTGTTCCTGATCCTCAATGGAGGCCACTCTTTCCCACACTGCATTAATGTCTCGCCTCACCTTCTTCATCTCTCTTGAAATTTCCCCTTTTAGTGTCTGAAAGTCGTCTCTTAATGTGCCAAAGAATGATTCCAGAAAAGCTTGTGACATCCTGAGCATCTGCATACGATCTCACTTGTGATGTGGGGGATAGTCTCCCGTCCCTTGTACCCGTTGAAGGAAGCTTGGTTAACATCTCTTTAAGAGTTCTGTCCTTCTTACCCCTCATCATAGATATGGCCTCTTCGGGTCCCTCCTCCCTAATCCGGGGGGATGTAACAACGTCCCCCGTTGGTCTCTGTCTTTCAGGATGACCTTCCTTTGCTCATTGGGTCCTGATGACAGACCCCTGGTCACCTGGGGGCCCCTGCCAACAGCAAGAGGAGACTCCAGTGTGCTCCTGCTCACTTCAACAGCACCTGCCCCCTAGCACCAGGGGGAGGATTCAACCCTGGTCTTCCACTCTGAAGTCCTTTTGGCCTGCCTGCGTGTCCCCCGGGCACGACCTGATCCACTCTTTTCCACCTGTTTGGTCTCCCTGCGCCACCTCCACTCTCTCTGTGGGGTCTTCCTGGGCCTGGTCCCTTTCCGGCGGCCCCCTTCCTTCTCTTTTGGTACCAGGACTGTCACCTGGGGCTGTCGCTCTCTCTGACCACTATGGGTCACTCAGTGTTCCTTTATTCTGTGTTTACCCCCCTTTGGGGTTTCTGCTCACCCGGGGGCTCTCGATTGACTCTCACCTTGCCCCCTGCCCTCCCAGGGGCCTGTAGTTAAGGCGCTTGACAGCTCTCCAGCCCCCAGACCCTTGTCGCCGCACCGGATACCTCGCGCTGGACCTCCTGGGGGATGAATATCCACGTCCCGGCCAACGATTCACCTCCTCGTTGCTCTCTGCCCAGAGGGTCCTGTCCTGGACGCCAAGTGCCTGCCACCTCTGCACTCTGCTGACCCCTCTTCCTGTGTTGGGGTCATCCATGCCAGTCGATTGCCCTGGCCGCCCTCTGCCGGAGGAGTGTAACCTCCGGACTTCTCCTTGGCTGCCCCGTGTCCCCGCTGGCATGCCCCTTCCTCCCCAGTCCACCTGAACCATTTCTAGGTTCCGCCGTCTGCACTGCCCGGCTGCCCAAAGCCTCGGTACCTCAGGCCGTTGGAGGGACGCGTGTTAGGGTTTGTACCCTACAAATTGCACAACCTCATAGTGTATTTTAACTTTTGTGTCTTAATTCTTTCTTTGTCAACATTATAGGTGCATTCACATTTGTATAAATGAATATTCTGTGTCCCAAAGTTGATGTGCTTTACTGTATTGTGTTTCTTTTGAGCTCACAATGCATTTCCAATACAATGTGCAGGGATTGTTGGCAAGGTAACAGTTAAACAGGTTTACACGTGCTATTCTTGAAACAACATGAGAGCGCGCTTCAGCCGGTAACTGTATTACATTGGCAACACGTGGACTCCGTTACCGTTGAGACACATACCTCACATGTATGCTGCTGGATTCCCTACTGAACCCCACCGACTCTCAAAACTATTTAAACCCGTCTGTCCAGAACAACGCGCTTGCGTTCGTTGTTTCTAGCTTCACTTACCTGATTTATCCAGGACTACGCGCACAACTTTAGCTCCTTCTTCTTCCTTCCATTAGTTCCGGTCCTGATCCTGGTTGCCACGGTGACGTCATCAACGCTCTCCTTTCCGTATAGAGATTCCGGTTTCTCCTCGCACAGTCTTCCGACCTGAAACAAAAAAGAAAGAAGGCTAAACTGACTCAAGTATGGCAAAACGTTGTTAAAATCTGCAACAGAAGACACGCTCAGTTAACTTCAGGTATTTGATACTAACTTACTTTAAAGAAAGAGCACTTTGTACATTTTGGGTCTTTTGAGAAACAACTCATTTAAAGGAAGGCGCGCTCTGCTATTTTTAGGTCATATGAACAAATACTTATCTGAAACCTTCGGATGTTGTTTGATGAAAAGAACTTGAATATTCTAAAATCCTTCTTGTGGTACGAAGCAAAACTTGATCTGCAAAATAGAAGAAAGAGAAAGGAGACTCTTCTAAAGACTTTATAAAGCTACCAGTTCACATAATTCATGGTTATATTTATAGGAGGCATAATTGTCAGTTTATAGTAAGTGAAAACATAAGGTGTCATATAACAGAGTGTATTTTATAACAAAACCACAATATTCTAATTATTGTTTTATTCTGTAGAGGAATAATTACAGGCATCAATCCTCTGCTGAAGAGAAAGTTGTATTGAGGACCAAAAGGCTTAGTAAAAGGTATCTACTGGAGTGCGTTTTTACAGTATAGAGGTGAAAACAAGGTCTGGTTTCTGTATACTAATGTTGTTCTTTATTATGTGTTTATACAGATGCTCTTCATAGAAGAATCGCTCCTTACAGTGTTATGTGAAATCTTCAGATAGAAGAATACAGCAAGTGAAGTATTTTTTGTTTGTCTTGTTATTATTTTGTCCCATTTTCCCCCTTCCCCCGAAGATCTATTCATGCCAAACTGAGATTTAAATACGGTTACGCTGGTATAGATTTTTAGGGGCATAGAGAACATTCATCCTATCTCTCAAGCGGAAGTCCCTGGAATTCAGGTGAGTGAAGACTTAACACCGCGTGGACCGCCTGGGCCCTGCACCTCCAGCCCCGCTCACCGGCTCTCCTTCTTGTCGATTACACCACTGGCCCGGTCGGACGATCCGCCTTGAGCCTTGGGAGTGACTCGGGTCTCCGAACGGCCTCAGCCGACCCACATCGGACCAGCTGCCATTTTCTGCACTCGGCTGCGTCTCTGGGCTCTGTCTTCTCTCTGGGTGGCCCTCCGCACCGATCCGCTCTCTCTCCCGGGAGCCCGTGATTTGGGCCGACGCTCCCACTCTTCTCTGCTCACTTTTGAGGGGATGCAGCGTATAGTAGAGCCGGGTGGAGCACATGGGAGCAGGGAGACAAGCGAAACATGTCTCACTCTCTCGCCATCTTGGCCACGCGCCCAAACTTTAGATTTTAGTCTTTTTTGGACCACATGCCATTATATAAAATGTTGAAATATTGACCTTCAGGTCAAGAGCCAACATAAAATCTGTAAAGGACTCCAGTGACGTTTGTAAGCTGTTGGCCTTCAGGGCCATAAGCACGGTATCATCTGCATACGAGAGTAGCGGGACTGGGTTGCCTCTGATGGGGGGGGAAATCAATTTTCTTATCCAATATAAATGCTTGTAAACCATTAGTATAAATCAGGAAGAGAAAAGGAGCAAAAATGCACCAAACTCCTTCGGAGGAGACAATGGGCTTAGTCCTTTCCCCTTGTGGGCCAAATCTTATGGAGACGGAGGTGTTAGTATGGAATATTCTTAAAAGCAGGATCAGTGCCTTTACAAAGCCCATTTCTCCCATTAAGGCCCACAATTTCTCCCTGTTGACGGTATCAACTGTACTGGACAAGTCCATGAGGGCAAGTTGGATAGAACCCCCTTTTGCCTTCATGTATCTGCCCATAATCAGGGACAAATTTAGACATTGCTCTGTAGTGCCCAACCCCTTTCGGAAACCATATTGGGTTTTTGAGATAATCCCCTTATTAGTCAGTTCAATATGCATGGAGCAGTCCCTTGGGGAAGGGTCGCTCCTCTTTAGGGACCATTTCTGTTTGCCATTTCTGTACCCCTTGGGGGCAGATCGGTTTGCATTATTATTTTTGGTAGCCCCATGGGCAAAGGTCACTCCCCTTTATTGGGATAATTATTTTGGAGGTTCTACCCCCTTGGGGGCAGATCGGCCTTTTGTTTTTAGGCCCATCTGCCCCCAAGGGGGCAGAAGCCACTAGACATCAGGGATTTCTTTGTTGCTCAATTTCAGTGATGTCGGGGAGCGGCCCAATGGGGAAGGGTTGCTCCCCTTTATTGGGGTGATTTTTGGCCATTTCTGCCCCCTTTGGGGCAGATTGGCCATATGTTTTTTGGCCCATCTGACTCGCAGGGGGGCAGAAGCCACTGGACACCAGGGATTTCGTTTAGATCAATTTTGGCGATGTTGGGAAGTGGCTCCTTGGGGAAGAGTCGCACCCCTTTATTGGGGTGTATTTTTTGCCGTTTCTGTCCCCCCCCTTGGGCAGATCGGCCTTATGTTTTTGAGGCCCATCTGCCCCAAAGGGGGGCAGAACCCACCAGACGCCAGGGTTATTATACAATGATGTTGTTGGGGAGCAGTCCCTTGGGCAAGGGTCACTCCCCTTTTGTCATGTACTTCCTATATATCGTATACAGGATCTGCGTGTTTAGGTAACATAAACTGTGGTTTTGGTGGCAGATTGGTTTCGATCACCCCCACCAGATATGTTAGCCTGTTTGCATTAGCTAGCTCACAGTGCCACTAGAATCTCCTCTTATCGGGGAGAGAATAGTTTCTGGCAACCTCAGAACATGACCACCCTGATCCCTCAGAATTGTGGAAACAATATACTACGTTACGCTCAGTCACTCATGCTTACTTAGTCTGTCTCAGAGATATGCAGAATAAACAGTCTGGGCGTTTCAATAAGTATTTATTGAACATCTGTTATTCTTGTGTAAAATAGATGTGCTGTAACAACCATTAGACAGTAGCAGAGATATATGATTAGCAGTACTACGAAAGTAAAGGGATGTTAAAGTTCTACCATTTTGCAATAATCATGAATACATACAAGTATATAAAACACATGATAAAAGTGCATACTCCTACTATGCCTCCCTAACTAGATGTACCAAAATGTACCTAGCATCTATGTATGTGTTATGCCAAGAATCCCTCTAAGTTCAAGTCAACCTCATTACCTGAGAAAGGAGAGAACATGGGACCCCGTCCTGGTTGAATTGGACACCCCGCGAGGGATGTTAGACTACTGCGAGCTGGAGTGTCTGCATGCAGGAATCTCAGCTTCTCTGGTCAGAGTATCAGCCGGGAAGTCACAGTCTCTTGTGTCTTTCTAAGCAAGACATGATATATATATGTACCCACAGGTCTCCCCAGGGGTCCTATTTTGCTGTGTTACTGTGTCGGCCTAAAGGATGACGTTGGGCCTGAACTTTATACAAAGATATCATACAGGAGATGTTCGTTCTGCTGTTGGTCCTGCTGTGTTTCCAAGAAGCCTCATGCATAATTTATGAGTTTTGAACTAGGGAAAAACCTGTGTTCTGAATGCAGTGTAGTATCTAGGTAAAAGGTCAGCCCTATGAACTGTTATATATGTAATGTAGGGAAGGATATAGGTGAAAGGTTGCAGTGTTACCTGTGCCTATATAGAGAACCTATATGGAATATAACACCCACTCTTCTTCCGACTGGATGACATATGTAACCTATAAGTGTACTTCCATTCTAACTAGACATTGGTATGCACAAAGTGTTAAAAACATTTCTTTAGCTAAAAAATTGTTAAAAACATCTAAAATTTTCGAAGGCTTAAAAAATGAAATTAAGAAAAAGAAATCCAGGCCCTTGCTCTAAAAAAGTGTCTGTTGTTATAGTTCGAGCCACTATAAACATTAGAAAGCCATTCATGCCCAAATAAATTATAAGGAATGTCAATTTTGTATCTGAGTTCCAAATTGAGCTTGTTATTAAAAAAAGGGTGAATTTCTTCCAGCACACGACGAGCTAAAAATTAGTCAATTGTTTGTGTCCTGGATGGTAGACGCAACATTTTTGTTGCTTGCTTCCACAGTAGACGGCCCTTGTAACACCTCGAAGTCAATTGAGCACAGATGATGTTTCACGCTGTTCGCAGCCGGTGCTGTGGTAGCCTGTGCACCGTCCAAAGCCTGAGAGTCAGTGGAGGAACCAGTGTTCATACCAACAGGTGCAGTTATTACCTGTGGTTGCTCAAGGAATTCCACCAACAACATTGGAATGCGCTGAGGACACTGCAGAACATGGGCCGTTATCGGGTCCAATGGAGCATTCACGACCAGTTGCACACATGATGGGAGTGTCAAACTAAGGTCTAACACGCATTCTTCTCCGCAAAACAGGCATCGGAAGACAGGAAAGCTGCAGTCCATCCAGACTGGTTGAAATGTCAGGAACAAAAATGCACTTAGTTCTCTCAGGTGAGGCGTGCCTAGATGTTGTACCATTCGGTCACGGTCCACTCCAGCAGCACTTTTTCTTACTACTGTGTAACTGGGATTAGCGGAAGTCCTCCAAAGATGCTTCAGAATACGGATTGTATGAAGTTTGGTATAACTCCAAGTACCGTCTGAAAGATGCCTAGAAGTCAGAACCTATGGTCTTAAATAGGTGGACAATGCTGGTCGTATCAGACATGTTAAAGATTCGATTTACCATTTCTACGAAATGGAAAGGGCAGTTTGTATGCATAAGCGCCTGCATCTCTGTTGAAGACCTTGCGATCTGGAGAGCAAAAGTCTCTCAATCGGATTTTAAGGGCACATACTTCTGTAAAAGCATGGCTTTCATTCTGCTTAGAGTATCAAAGAGTATTAATGAAACATTCAGTGAAGGCCATAACAGCACCTCCCTGACTGTATGTGTTGATGGAAACAATACTTGCATACAACAAGTAACCCTGGAGCTCATGGCTACCAGATATGCGATGCCTGGGAGCATTCCGCAGCAGCCTTGACTGTTCAGCATCAAGTAACTCCCATTTGAAAGTAGCCCGAATGCTGGAGTAATCACGGCAGCTGGGGCACCCCTTAGATGACAGGACAAGTTTGTCACAAAACCATTATAAGCCCCGTGCAGAATTATATTCTGACATATGAGTGATCCTCTTAAAGCGTTCTCACAGTTTGTACCACTTAGAAACACTTCTCAATCCCCACTCTGACATATCAGTCAGTCAAAAATTCTTTATTTCGGCGTAAGCCATAAAAGAAGCAGCAAGTTAAACATTTAACAATATTTTAAAAAAGTAAAAACCAGGAAAATTCCATTTTTACAAAGGTGACAATAATAAATAATTTAAAAATCATCCCAATTTTAAAATTTCTGACCTTGCCCGCTACATACGACGCAAAAACCTGGAGACTGCAAATACAATATGCAAGTCCGCATTTGTTTTTAAAAGTCTGTAGACTTCCATGCAGTGACCAGAGCCCAAGTTCTTGCACAAATTTATAAGCTCTTTCCGACGTATTTTGCCGTATCCTCGGCAGAAAAAGAGCACATGCAGGTCAGTCTCCTCCTTGGCTTGACAAGCCGGGCAGCCCAGGTCCGGCATATAAATCTGTACGGTAATTCCCAAGTGTTCCACTAGAGAGCAGCAGAGAGTCGAACTGAACAGCAGCTGTTGAGGCAGCAGTTGAGACGAGCAGTCGGGCGGGGAGGACGCCGCCGGCAATTAATCAGTGCCTGCAATGCCAAATCTCACGTACCCTCCCCGCGTAACCCCCTGAGTGCCTGCAGCGCCGGTGTTGCTTGCTTGCTTGTTCGCGGCCCGGCTTGGCTTGGCTTGCCTTGCCTTGGCTCAATTTGTCCTGTTGCTGGAGGAGGGACCCCGGGCGCTGACGCTGTGAGGGACTGCCGCGCCGGGACTGCTGCTGCAAGCGGAGTGCACGGTGAGGCAAGACAAGGTGTGGCGTGTGGCGGATAGAGTGCTTGGGACTGGCGTGTTGAAAACGCTTTGCCTCTTTGTCTCCTGACTTCAGCACACGGTGCGTGGCATACTGCCTCCAGCCCACGAATGAGGGAGGGCGAGGGAGAGTCACGGTGGACCGCTGCATCATTGATGACCATTGATTACTCCAAGTGGTGAGAGCTGATCCCATTCACCTATCCATAGGGTGCCTGAGGCTGTGAGAGTGAACGAGTCTTGCAGTCCTGCAGTCTAACAGCTCACAAAGGGGACAAAAGGATATGTGTCTCTAGGTACGGGCTCTCGCTCTCACTCTGCTACTTGCCGCTTTATTGTATTACTGCTGCAGAGCCTGCCAACCTCCCTGCCCTTGAATCTGTTCCCTCCCTGACGGCAGCTGCCCCCCTTGATAGGGCAGACGGGCCTGGGAGGTACATTCACTGTTAGTGGGGGGTAGGCACGGTAAGGCAAGGCAAGGCAGTAATTGGGAGAAAGGTTTACTTACGTGCATGAGTGGAGTCACGCACAGAACTGTGTTTTCCCTGAGATTGAGGACCTGGAAAGGGAAAATAAACAGTGGGCACTGAAACACAAAGTAAGAATGCGTTCAGGCAAAGTGAGAACAACAGGGACAACTACCAGACGTACAAAAAAACTCCAGCTGCCAAATGTGAAAGCCAATACTTTTGGATCAAATCAAACCTTAATCTCTCCGATAGCAAGAATGTTTGCAAAATCAGGAAAAGTACCGGAAAAGTTTGAGTTCTTGAAAGACCCAGCTGGTGCTCTTATTATCATGCATAAGGATGCGGGAAAGGACAATCTACAAGTACCAATAAATCCAATGTCAGCTGAAAAATATACGAAGCAAAACACTGAAAGCACCCCACTAAAAGGAGATTGCGACCTGCAAAGGAATGATTATGAGTTCCTAACTAATGATTATGATATCCTAAATGTAACCATCACTGAGGATTCAAATAATGTTGACCTAGCTAACATAAATGGCCAAGAAATGCTGGAAAAAGAAAATCTATTAAGTGCCAATAGCACGACGGAGCCAAAACAGACAGTAATACCATTGAAAGTAAATGTAGAAATTAGGAGGAAACCTCAGTCATACAATGATAATATTCATACCGGACCCAACAACCCACTGGATTACAATAATGATTATGGAAACCAAGAAAATAACTTCACAAGAGAGGAGTTGCTCCCAAAGGCAAATATCATCCATAAAACAGATTATTTTGCCCTAATAAATCCTATAAATGAAACACTACTGGAAAACAATCCAATTGGAACAAAAATGCCAACGGATGGAATAAAATGGGATCTATTCTATCAAACATCAACACTAACCCCAGAGGCATTAAAATAACAATCAAATAAGATGGTTATTCAGATTGATCTTCTCTCCATGATGGCAACATCAGTTGCAGGGATAGACAATAAACTTGCGCAGCTGAATAATCTGATAATCAGAGTCCAAAAAGATAAACAAAAAACAGACATTGAATGTATCTGCTCACCCCTATTGGAGAAACTTGCTGCTATATCGGAAGTCCTGCACACCATAATAGAGGACACAAAAAGTACTCTAAAGAAAGACACTGGGCAGAAACCGGATACAAGGAAAAATAAAGATAGGTATATAGTTAATATGGAGGATGACAACATTTTCCCTAAAACTAACAAAGAAGATAAAGCAGTGGCAAGGATTATAGAGGACAAGGATGAAACACAGGATGTAAGTGATCCTTTATCTGAAACCAGCCGAAGGAAGGCAATGCACGAAGAAGATATAAATACAGCAGAAATAGGAGAATATGATTGTAAGAGACAAGACTCAAACGGTTATACTATGACAAAAAGGCAAAGGAAAAAATTACGCAAGGCAAGAAAAAATCAAAAGTCTAACCACCAGATAAATGAGGACACAACAGAGCCTAATCATCACGATCATGTAGAAACAATAAAATCTGATGGTACAACAAAAAATAGAGTACTGAAAAAAGAAGAAATAAGTGAGGAAAGAAAAAGTCCCCCGTTGTCCATCAAAGAGCCTAGGAAAGTATTCTCAATATTCATACAAGAGCCATCACAGGAACAACTATTACACAATGTGGATAAAAATGGCAAAGATGAGTCAAAATTAAATGAGATGGCTAAAATGAACCCTCCTTTTACAAAACAAAATAGAATGGAGAAAGTTGAACCCCAAGTGAACGACTCTAAACAGGATCATACGACTCAATCACCAAAATCAATGAGTAAATCCTGCGATCAACGAGACTGGCTTTATAATGGTAACATAGAGCCATGTCTGAGGGTAATCAAGAATGACGTACCTAGAAGGAACTCTGAAAAGATAGTAGCGCATAAAACTATATCTCCGTTTTGGGATCAATTGGTAATTGAAAATCGCGAAGGAGAAAAAATAATTAGATATAAAACAAACCAAACAACGGATTCGTCACGTAAAGAAAATCAAGTGGAAGAGAAAAAAATTCAACTGATATTTAACCCTGAATATGAATCTAGAGGCAGAAATGATATAGGCCCACATGCATCATTGTGTCTTTTTGCATTTCTTAATTTGCGAAAAATAAGGAATCGCAAATTAAGAAATGCAAAATGATATGCATCAATATTTTCGGTATTCTTGTGGGATTCGGTAAAAATCGCATTTTTTACCGAATCCCAAAGAAATACCGATTTCTTAACTTAATTTTCGCAATTTCCATTGATTCCTATGGGCCAAAAGGCCCATAGGAGTCAATGGAAATTGCGAGTGGCACTTAGAAAATTTCATGGGTGCAGGGGGGGGTCCAAAGGACCCCCCCATGCACCCCTGAAATGTACTTTTCAGCATAAGTTACATACACACATGTCCTAAGGACATGTGTGTGTGTAACTTTACAGTTTAAAAAATGCATTTTTGTGCATATTTAATCAATTTCGCAATTTACCACGAAGTTGAACTTCGTGGTAATTTGCACTTCCAATTTTTAAAAAAGCATATTTTTCTATAATGATGCATAGCATTTAAGAAATCGCACAATTGCGATTTCTTAAATGCTAATGCAATTTTAGAAATCGTAAAAAAGATGCGACTTCTAAAATGGCATGATGCATCCCAACAAGCACTTTTGCATTCGCAAACGGCCGATTTTAAGGAATCGCACCGTCTGCGACTGCAAAAATGCTTGATGCATGTGGGCCATACTGAATAGAGGGAATATTCTCAGATTATTCAAATCAATCCCAGCACTAAACAATATCAAGAATGATGACATTAATTCCATAGAATTTATTGCGGATATGAACAGTTCCAAAGAAATTACACTGGTCACGGTTAGATCAATGACAATAGCAGATCAAATACTAAAAGAAATTCCAACATTTAAGGCCTGGGGAATAGTTATTACAAAGCAGGCCCCGAAAGTGTATCCAATTCCATTCATCAAAGAGGTAAACTTGGTCAAAATAGAGCAAAATACCAAGCAAAAAGGAACTGTACTGAGGAATGCTCGGGGTAGATCCATTAGTTCACCAAGAGTGGCAGCGCCGCCTTCCATAAAAGATAGTACATCAGGAATTAATGAAAAATGGATTGTGCAAGCCCTGCATAACAAGGATCAACAATGAAGGATTAAAAATCCTATCTCCGAATCAAAAACATCTAAGTTGAGAATGTGCTCATGGAACATAAACGGAGTAGGGTCCAAACTTTCAAATTCGCAAATAAGATGTATACCCACATCATGTCAAATCCTATTTCTACAAGAAACTTGGGAACTCCACCCGTTTGCACTGAATGGATATGTAGGTTACTATGAAAGTGCAAGAAAAAATCACAGATATGGTCGAGCAAGTGGGGGGCTAGCAACTTTTGTCTCCTGCAGCTTGCAAATAGAACATGAAAAAATTGCAACTAATAGTAAAAATATTCTCATAGTAAAAATGAAATATAAAAATACTGAGCAAAATAATAGGTCAATAATTCTGATCAACGTATACATCCAACCAACAAAAGCGAGTAGAATGGATATATGTGCTACCATTAACACTATATTGTTGGAACAAATGCTAAATAATCCATTAGTAGACTACGTGATGACTGGAGATTTTAATCTCAACCTATTAATACCATTTACAAGGGATGACGTATCACAATCTCAGGACCAACAATGGTTAATACCGCAGCATGGCGTGACAAGCATTAAGGGGCGAAATCACATAGGGACAACATTTGTTAAGGATATGGAAGCGCTGGGTTTGCGAATCCTTAATGGTAGATTTAAAGACGATAGTCCGCCTGCATATACATATATAGCCCAAAATGCAAGCTCTAGGATTGATTACACAATGGTTTCACTTAATATATTTCATAACATAATTTCTTATAGGCTGGTTAAAGTCAAAGACAGTGATCATTGCCAGCAGATAATAACCACCAATATTACAAACAATATGAATCAACAATATCATACTATGCCAGGACTTACTGGAACAATAAATTATAAAAAATTAATATGGACCAATTTCAATAAGGACAGCATGAATGAAAAAGTTGAAAATATTATAAAGAGCTGCTTCATTGAAAATAGGAAGGAGTCAGCTGTGGATCAATGGGTGGAATTTACTAGAAAATTAGTGAAACCCCAATCGCGGAGTAACGTAAGTAATATGAGATTGAATAAGGAAGCAGAGGAAAAAGACTCTCACATGAATCTCCCATATACAATAACTAAGTTAAAAAGAGCACGGAGTAGGATAAGAAGACAACTAAAATCTAAAATGACTAGTGAGGAGACCCTGATTAATTTAAAAACTTTGAACCAGCACCTCAAGAAACTTATATGGAATGAGAAATATCAAGCAAAACAGGAATGATGGTCTAAATTATTGCATGCAAGTAAACTGGCCAATGCGAGAGAATTCGGGAAAATTATAAACAGATTAGTACGGCCAAGCAAATTGGTAGTCTCGTCATCAATAACTGAACAGGAATGGGTAACATTCCTAGAAAAACATCTAAACAACAATGGTGCAGTAAAAATCACTAATATTATGCAAAACAGCTTTTCAGCCAGTGATGAAATGCAAGAAGAACTTGTACCGACTAAAGTCCATCTGATAAGATTGATTAAGAAGCAGAAAGATGGGGCGCCAGGTCCTAATGGGATTCCATTTGCCCTATATAAAGAAAATCCTGACTTTTGGTCGACGTACTTAGTAAAAGTATTCAAAGAAGTGATAGAAACGGGAAACATCCCTGATTCGTGGCGAGGATCCTTAAACTCTCCTATATATAAGAAAGGTAATTGGTCCCTTGCAGAGAACTATAGACTTATTACTTTACAAGACACAGATGCCAAACTGTTTGCTGGAGTACTCCTGAACAAACTAAACGAATGGGTAACAGAAAACAATATTTTACCAATGAATCAAACTGGATTCATTAAGGGGCTTGGAACAATGACAAACATCATGGCATTATCGCTAATAACTGAAAAATCACTGAGAATAAAATTGCCCTTATATTTATGTTTTGTAGATTTTAAGTCTGCCTTTGACTGTGTGCAAAGAAATTTATTATGGAAAAAACTTTTTGAAAAAGGCATTCCAGCCGTACTACTAAAACTTATACAGTTGCTGCATACCAAAACCTGGGTGAGAGTAAGGATGGGGGATGGTCAGTCACTATCGAAGGAAATCCCTGCATTGGAAGGGCTGAAACAGGGATGTGTTCTGGCCCCCGCCCTCTTTAATCTATTTCTAGGAGACCTATCGGCCAACCTGAATGATCTAAATGCACATCCCCCTAAGTTGGGGGGTAAGTTGATATCCAACTTGATGTATGCGGACGATGCAATTCTATTAAGTCACACTAAAATAGGTCTCCAGCGTTTAATCAATAGTACACTTATGTATGCAAACGAAAATGGAATGGTTATTAACGAAACCAAAACAAAAATCATGGTGGTATCTAGGAGCAAAAATATGAGACAAAAAAACAAATGGTACATGGGAAACAATCAACTTGAACAAATAGAGGTGTACAAATACCTGGGGGTACTGTTTGACCAAAAAGGAAATTATCACCAACAGAAACAGGACATCCAAAGGAAAACCAACTCACTCACAGCAGCATTTAAGATAGCACAAAAATCCCTTGGAGGTTTAACTTATGGCCCACTATTGAAAATCATAGGTGTGTAAATTACTCCCAACTATTACATATGGAAGTGAGGCATTAATGGGTAAGGACGCGGAACTAATTAATAAGGTACTTTCTAAAGTATACAGATCTCTCTTCCACCTCCCAAAGAATGCTTCGCCAGCACAAATAAGACTGGAATTCGGTTTGACCAATCAAGAGCTAGCAAGAAAAGGTCAGTTTATTAAAATGTGGTATAGGTTTAAGAATGACCATGATAATCTAATTTCACAAATACTCTGGCAAGAAGTAAATAATAATAAAAAATCACTTGCTGGGAGATATATTCACGACGCACTAGAAGAGTTTTCACTGATGCCCATATGGAACAATACGATAAATAATGGATCGTTTAAAAAATTGGTGAATCGAACAACCAATTACTTATCACTATTATACGATAAAAATGTGCTGGCAAAAAGAAAACACTTGTGGACAGTAATAAATGGATATGAAAAAAAGAAAGTGCAAGAATACTTGGAGATACCTTGGTCTGTAACAAGTAAACAATGTTTTATGAACGCAAGATTTGGAATTCTGCCAGGCCTCAGTCACGCTCTGCCATGGAAAAACACTAACTCCAGTCTATTGTGTAGATTATGTAAAGGTGGAGAAGAAAATATTGTCCATCTCCTATGTATCTGTCCTGGCCTACGTAGGGAAAGATGTGCATTACTTAAACCTCATTTTAATCTTCGGGCCACAAGAACGTGCAGGCAGGCAGTGAAAATCTGTCTTGATCCAAATGATATAGTTATGAATGTTGCCTTTGTAAAAATTTTAAAAATCGTAATCACCAAATTAGAAAAGTAGATAAGGAAAAAAGCTTTTATGAAATCATAAACAAACTAATAGATAATTTTTAAAAAATGTTATTATTCTTTTAAGTTTAATTAACTCAATTTTTATGGATAATTCTGTTGTACTGTATTATATAAGCTGAAATGTTTTTGTAATGGAAATATTGTAAGATTTTAATTAATCAAACAATAAAGAAATTAAAACAGGAAAAAAAAAAGAAAAAAAAGAAGTGTTCCTAATGTATTCCTTACCCATTTGTTCATATCTTCCTGCCTGTTTTAGTTCAAGGCAATAATGAAACTGAAAAGTGACCCGTAGAGTTATATGGCCATGGATTAGCCATTCTGTGGACGGTGATTCTGCCACTGTAAATGGTAATCTATCCAGTTTTTCGATACGTAGCACTGTACATTTTACTCCCCTTTGTGCCATTTCTGCCTGTTTATCTATTCGATTGTATTCAGAAAACAGAGATGTTCTGTTGCTAAAACGCCAGGGCACGTAGCCTGCACACAAAGTTTGCAGCGTCCAGCTTAACAACATATTAGAACGTAACTGAGATTGCCCGTGTTATAATATGACCAAATCTTGTTCTAGTATGTCTATCGCAGAAGATACAATGCTGCCTAAGGAATATATCCTGGAAGTCAATGTTGTTAACCCATTATCTACCACTGCTAGAGATTCTTCTAAGTTAATACGGTCTATCTCCCGTAGTCTCTCTGCGGCCTCTTGTTGGAAATTTTTCCAGATTTTATTTTCGGCAGCATAAATGCCAGAATATATGAAACTTTTTGATGTGGCTTCCTTTGACCTAGTAAAAAAATCTCTAAGATCCACATCCTGTGTTAGTAAGGATAAGTGTTGTTTCACCTCTGTAAGCATTGAGTTTTTTAGCCAATCAAGGCACAACTTCCCAACACTGAAGGATGTCACTACCCCTGGATGTTCTCTCTGCGCATAGCGCGGATCTGGCCTATGGATACTGAACCCTTCGGTCCTACCCATGAATCTAGTTTGACAACTATTGGTGTCTGTGGGCCAAATCAACCATTATTTTGCCAATCGGGGTCTGATCTGTTGTATTGTATGATGTCATTTGATGTAACCTCTGTTTGTGATGTTTCATTACCCTTAGTCAGTGATGGTGTTGGCAGCCGAGGTGTGTTCAAGTTTTTGTTCTTGTCTAGTCCAAGGCAAGACGTCTGTTGCACTGTCTCATTCAAAAACATAATATGCTGAGGGATGAGGCATGCTCTAAACAAAGCTTCCGTTCCCTGAACTTGCCATTCTCTAGTACGCCAGACCGATTTTAAGTCTATGGTGTCTTTCCATAAGCCATAACCTTGTTCAGACAACTGGGCACTAAAGGCTGCAGAGTAAATCTGTTTGGTGTTTGTTAACATATTTTTATTTTCTGATGTTGGTGCTACCTTATAATAATATGAGGCAGGGTCAGACATATTAAACCCTGAAAAATATCGAAACATTTGTGCAAATGTTTTTGAACTGCCTTTTGGCGGTGTTGGACAATGTTCCCACTGATGAGATGTGAACACATTTCTAGGCTTAGCAGAGTTATGCAAAAAATGATGACCATAATGCTGATAACAATACATTGATTCGAAATCTGCTGAGCTCTTCAATGTTTCACTATTAGAAAATGCAGCAGATTTCTTTAAATCAGACAACATGTTATTTACAGTTTCAAAGGTCCAATCATTGGAAAATGTACTTGAGGTAATGATATCACTCAACAATATTTTAAATAAGTGTAGAATTTTTAAAATTTCTGTCGGTCCAAATATATCGAAATCAACCTTGTCCCAAACTATACCATCCGGTACAGGAACTGCTGAAATGTTCACTGATGACAAGTCTCTTTGTTCTCGATGAGATGATTGATGTGGTTTCAAAATTAAATTCACCTTTTGGGCTTCCGAGCTTTGTTGAAGGTATTTGCCATTAACAACCATGCTAAAAACTATCACGTAGCCTAACTAGAAAAGAAAGAAAAGAAATCCCGGAAGTTACCCATTGTGATATCAGGTAAGTCTTTCTAAGAAACTCTTTAACTTGCCTCTTACATGATTTTTGGGCTGGCATAATTTCTGGTTCACTTGGATCTAAAGAAAACGTATCAAAATTTATGAAGAGCCAGAAACAGTTTGATCAATTGTCAGTATTGCATCAGGATTTGTAGAAATTTGTGCTTTTCTTGTTGAGGCATGTTGACGTAGACATCTGAATCTGGTCAAATAGCAATTTGTTTTTCATTTTGAGTTTGATTTTGAAGTTGAACTTCTGGTTCAAGGGGAAAAGTTCCATAGCATTGTTGCATAGTCCTTCATTCCATATAGGTGACTCCTCGAACGTGTTGAGTCTTTCCGTTTGAACTTCTTGAATTATAGCGAGAAGAGGGTGTCTGCTACTTTGGAGTCCACATGGCCTACTGCTCAGTATCGGCCACATAGTGTGATTCGATTAGGTCGATTGAGACAAATCTTTTGTCCTTTTTTCTGGCAAGAGGCGGTAGAAGTACCATTTTGTTTCCTTTCACTGCTAGGACCGGTACACATTTTCTGTAGGATGGCCCAAATTCTCTCTTGTCCATTATTTTCTCTCTCACCAGATGCCCGACTTTCGGGATCCTGACAGGTCTTGCCGTGACTGATATGACTTTCCCAGTGGCGGTCTGCTTTAGTTGGACATTACTTTGTTCATTTAGATCCTGTAAAACAGCCAAACAATCATGGATGTCGAAAGGTTTTTCATCTGCCACTGCGCCTGCACAATCAAGATCATGTTCCCACATTCTTGTCCCATATAGGACCTCCTATGGAGTGACACCCAGAGAACTTCTTGGCATGTTGTTGAGAGCTTGCTGCACCCCATAAATATGTTTCACCCAGCTTTCACCCGTGCCTAATACTCTAGCGGTTAAAGACTGCTTTACATCTCGGTTTTCCTCTCCACAACCAAATTTCCCTTGGGATGGTAAGGAGAGGAGTTTCGCAATGCTACACCCAATCATCGCATGGGCTCCTTGTAAGCCTGAGAGCTAAATGCAAGGCCCTGGTCAGAATGTAATGTGCCAATTGCGTATGTCCCTATGAAGACTCGCAAATCTTTTATAACAGTTTGAGCGTTAGCCCAGTGCTTGGGACACACCCATAGGAACCTCGAGCCAGTAACTGCTACCATGATATACTTTTTAGCCCCATCTCTATTTAAGGGGCCGCAGTGGTCCAAGTAAGCACACGCTAGTGGTTTGTCAGCTATTAACAATGGTGTCTGCACTGGACGTGTTACGGTGGAACCTTTCATCTGCTGGCAGATGTTGCATTTCAAGACAGCCTTTAGTCTGCTTTGCTAAACCAGGCCACCAATAGCATTGTTTCAATAAAGAAACAGTCACGAAACTCCAGCATGTGCAGAACCGATCCCTTCATGAGCTGCTAGAATGAAACCAAACCTACGATTCGTGTTTGGAATTACTCTATCCCCTACTCCAGGAATCTCAGCAAATGGAATGTCATTGGCATCTAACTTGTAGGAGTACTTCAGTGGAAATCTTTTTTGTACTGCACTGCTGTTTTTACATGAAGCAATAACCATAATGAAGCCACCATAATCTCACCGTCCATTCTCGTTTTAGAACAAGTGATTGCAGTTACGGAAGCCGTACGTACAGCCCCCTTTGCAGCTTCATCAGCCAATTAATTCCCTTCAACATGAATGGCATCATGCTGATGACTCAGTGTATGTAACACGTGAGTCCTTGGTAGTTCGGAGTTTAACTCCACTACCTGTTCCCATAGCATTTTATGCTTAATTGTGCCAACTTTTGCATCTTTGAATCCGTTTTGAACCCAGTATTGCAAGTATTCATGATATGACTGTACACAGTAAAAGGAATCGCACACAATTAGTGTGGGGAATTCTCGATCTGTATTTACAAGTGCCAATATCAAGGCTTTAACTCTGTCAACTGTGCCGTGCAGACTCCTAGAGATTGTGTTTTATTGCAACTTGGATGGAACTTTCCATCCTGCATGTGACCTTTATCAATTGCACATGCTGCGCTATATTGTTGCTTACTTCCTATGGCTCGTTGAGCAGATCCGTCAATGTAAATTATATATTCATACTTATCTAGAGGCATTATTTAATTAGGTAGAGGATATTCTTGTTCGTATTGGAGGAATGCTTGTGTCTTTAAATTTGGATCGCACCTGTATTTTACATCTGTCGCAGTGAGAGAATTAGCCCATTGTATCCATCTCGGATTTAAGGCTTTAGCGTTAGGAATGCTTGCCTTTGTTGCAGCCTCTAAAGCTGGAACTGGGGTCACGACTATTATACGCTTCCCTTGAGCCAGGGATCTTTCTCTGACTACAGCAGTTTGTACTGCTGTTTGAATTTTTCTGTAGATGCAAAGCGCATCTCAGCATTTGTGTACAAATGTGATTTGTATGCAATCGGTACTGTTTCACCTTCATTGTATGTCAGATAGGTGTACCCAGATTGACCTGCAATTATTCGGATTACGAGGTTGCGTACGTTTACGCGCGTCTGTAAGTGTTTGGAAGCTATCATGTCAGCCTGTAAGGAACGAAGTGTACCTGTATGTTCCTGTGTCCATTGTTTTACTGAAAAATCAGGTTTTATTAAGTTGTAGAAAGGTTTTACTCTTTCTGGGTAATCTAGAATGTATGTTCTACCAAAATTCAGGAATCCCAGTATTGATTGTAGATTTTTTTAATGATCTTGGAGGTTGGAGCAGTGAGCATTTTTCAAAAAAATTGGCTGCCAGGCTTTTTCCTTTACTTGAAAGCTCACTGAGGTGGGCAATTTTTGATTATTTAAAGTTAAATTTGTAGCCCTCAGATGCAAATCCAAAAATGATGGTATTCACTCTGTTCAAGTGTTCGTCTAGGTCATCGTCCATCAGATAAATATCATCCACAAAGGACAATGCCTCCTCATCCAATTTTTGTAGCAACCCCGGGCCGTTCCTATACCCCTGGGGTAGTCGACAAAACTAATTCTGTGACCCTAGTGCTGAGAAAGCTGTAAGATACCTGCTTTCAGGCGCTATATTTTGGCAGAAAAATCCAATTGAGATATCAAGTGTTGTTTTGTATTTTTTCCCCCAATGTTATTCATTAATGCAGCACTGTGTGCATTTTGAACTCCAAATGTCTTAGTGCAAGTGTTTAAATGTCTGTAATCTAAAACTAGATGAAATTACTGGAAACAAAGGATTGTTCATTTGAGAGGTGCATGTTTCAATCACCCCTTGGTATTCAAGTTGATCTAAGATCTCCCTGAACTGTTTTTTAGCTTCTTGCTTTATTGGATACTGCCTCTGTGCAGTTGGAGTATTTTTTAAAGAAATTATGTGGTGGGTTGAATCTTCATCTCATCCAACATGTTTTTTATATAATGCTGGAGTGTGGGCTACCGCCGACTCCTGCGCATATGTATGTTGGAAGTACCTGGGAATATGGTCTGATAATGCCCGTAGAATTACCATTTCTCCTCTAGGACAATCCATGACGAATGCTTGCGGCCAATCTCGATCAGCTAACAAAATATCACAGCCAAACGTAAGTTTCTCCCAAAAGTGACTTCTCACTTTTCTACACTTGTCCCCCTCCATCTGTAGCGTTATTTCATGTACTTTATGAGGGACACTTACTCTAGTATCAGGTGTTTCCACTGTGATATAGTCATTCAAGTCTGCTATCACCAGAAATTCCAAAGGTTCTGGCGAGCTATTGTTACTTCTGCCGCACTATCTAGCATCGTCAGACGCCAATCCCCGTTCAGTAGTTGAATCCTCAAAATTCTGGGCATGTCTGATCTTTAGACTGACAACCTTCTTCTTTTTGAACTGTGGCTTTTGCTTTGGCTCTTTTTTAGAAGGGTATTCCTGAGCTTGTCCCTGGACTTTGTATGCTCTTCTTGTCTTTTTGAACTTCCTTCCCTCACAGAGTTTTTCGATGAACCCTGAAAGGAACAAGAGGAACGTGTATCAGTATCCTGATACCTGTCAGGTTTCCTAATATTATCCCTATTCCTGAGATTATACCTCTTTTCAGAGGGCTCCTGTGGAGGAAATCTACCTTGTGATTGAGATCTGTTTCTTTAAATGGTTATTCTTCTTTATTATCCCACTTCTTCTTAGTAGAAGCAGGTGTCTGCTTGGAAGTGTCCTTTTCAGAACTGCCCACCAGTTGTGGTTTTAAAACTTTCCCACCTAAACTGTCTCTGCCTAATTCTGTATATGCAGTTTCAATTATTTTGGGTAGTTTGTGTTCCTGTTCTAAAGGACTGAAGTCTCTTAGGCTTTGGGGCATTGCCACTAAAGCTGCCTCCCCTTTAATGTTAGCTAATATTCTGGCTCATACCTGGGCATAGATACCTAGTAACTGCATGCCTAAGTTCAGAGCAGGGTCTGTCCCGTACTCGTTTTGTATTTGTCTTAATACATTGGGTATCACCGCTAATGAAGAAATACCATAAGTTATGGTATAAATGACAGGAAAGACTGTACCCCAAGTGGGACAATCCTCTACTTGTGGTGTTATTTCCATGGGCAAGCAGATTGTTAGCATTCTGTGTTTTTCATACAGGGTAGTATTCAGGAATAGTGCCTCTAGCTGAGTTATTTTCTGAGCTATCCAGAATGGCATTTGTTTGCTGTTAGAACAGGGGTCACCAATTCCACCATGGTAGCTTGGCGCGAGGCAGGTAGGCACCGAAGGCAATGTGTAAAGCAGAAGTGCAGCACACACTCACACTGAGGCAGGGAGGCACACGCAATAAAATGGCACCACACCAGGTTGTTGTTTCAAACAAGACTCTTTTATCTAGACTTCTTCAAGGCAGGTAAGTAACTCTACTTTAGGCATCAAGTAAGGCATTGGACATTTCTTAAACATCAGGCAAACATTTCTGTAAATACCTCGCTATTAGGTAGGGGCAGGCTAGGCAATAACATTTCCCATAAACATAGGCATCAAAAGAGTTTGATCAAGCACATGCAGCACTGCTATTAATCAGGGGTATGGCAAGAGCAACAGTTACTTTCCCATTAACCATGGGCATCAAACGGGATCTGGTCATGGCACTGCAACCCTCCGTGGGCAGAGATTTTGTATCCACAACATTAACAAAGCATCATCAACAGTTCCCCGGCAGGGTCACTCTGAAAATATACATTCCCCTGGCAAGGGGTGACTTTAAGCCCAGTATTTCACTCAGGGCAGTCTTGGGGCCCAGTTTAGGAGGGGCCTTTACACAATTTCACTCCCACTTCAGGCCTCTATAGAGTTAATCAGGGCCAACGGGGCCCAACTACAGTCTCCTGTGGGGATGGGCAGTCGCGGGGCTGCCTCTCCGTTTACTTGAGGCTCCAGGGCAGCCCCCGCTTGCTCCTGGGAGCGCCGCCCTCCCCTAGGGGTTGTTACCTTACTTTTTGACCCTTCGAGGGGCCCTTGCCGTGTAACTTCCGGCATCGAGCAAGGCGTGGGCTGGTTGGGGGGCTAGCGCTCTCCTGTGAGCCCCCTCGCCGGTGTTCCAGGACTTCTGGTGCTGCTTCGGCCGTCCGGGCCAATCAGGGAGCGGTTTGGTGAGGGCGCGCCCGCAGCCGCCAATAGCAGCGAGGCTTGCGGGCGCGGCAGCCTCGTCCTATGGCTGCGCGGCGTTGGTGGGGGCATGGCCTATGACGTGGCCGACGCCCCTGTCATGTGACGGTGACCGCAGCCGCTTCCCAGGCTCAGCGCGGCCTTCAGTGATAGCGTGGCAGCCCTCCCCAGGCTTCGGGGGCCGCAGCAGTGAACTTGCAGCAGGAAGGGAGGTGCAGAGACTGGCGCAGGGGCCGCGCCGGTGATTTCAGCCCTACAATAGCACTTCTTCTTCTCCGGAGCGCGCGACCGCGCTACCAGCAGGTGCCAGGCTGCGGCGGTGATGTCCAGACAGTTAGCGCACCTAAACCACACAGCGCCTTTGAAGTCAGTCACGGAGGGGCCGCGGCGGTGAGATCAACAAGTAGCGCCCAGAGGCCCCAGCAGCAGGGGGTAGTTCTGGAACAGTAAGCGCTTGGATGATACAGCGCCTAATTCACTCAGCACGGAGCTTAGGAGGCAAACAGTTCTCCAGGCACACACAGCGCTTCAAGAGCCCAGCGCTGGGGGGCACAGTTCAGGCAGAATAGCGCTAGTGAGATGACAGCGCTTAGGAGCACAACACAGGGGGGCCCAGCTTAAGGAACACAGCGCAGGGGGGGCACAGTTCTAGCAGTAAGCGCCCAGGTGGTACAGCACTGATTACCTGGTTGATCCCCCAGCAGTGCTCTCAGTAGACAGTCCCCTTCTTCTTAACAGCGCTTGATGGATGCTGCGCCTTTCTTGGGGGGATGGATGGCAGGTCTCAGTGTAGATTCTCAAGTAAGGAAGGGGGAGTTGAGTTGGTGGGCTTCAGAAGCAGGATGGTTCCCTTCAGCACACTGGAGGTGGTTCCCTGGGTTCCCCCTCGCTGGGCTAGATCAGCAGGCTGGTAGAGTCCCTCATCTAATTTAGGAGCAGAAGTGCCTAGGCCCAGTCAGTCCCAGTAGTGTAGGTTCCTCCCCTAGGACCAACCGCCTATACTCCTGCGGAGGTTCCCCCAGGTCCAGTGGTGCCCCAACTGACCGGCAGGTTTCCCTCCTTTACTCTTATATCCCTAGGTCAGGTGACCCTCCTCTAAAGGCGGCAAAGCGTAACCCCTCCCAGGGCTGCAAGGTTCCAGGAGCTTCCACATTCTAGGCTATGGAACAAAAAGGCGGGATGGCAGTGATACTGTATCGGAATGTCCCAGCTTGCTCCTAACTACTAGTGCGTGTCTACATGGCCAATCTGCAGTAGCAGGGGCCTGTGGCAGCCATATTGTTGGGAGAGAGCACCTACACCTCAGCACTGTTTGGCAGTGGTAAGGTGCCCAGAGACCTAGATCCAACAAAAGACGGTAGCAAAAATAAGATGAAAAGGACAAAAAAATGGGGTAAGACCACCCTAGGGCTGACGGGTCTAACACGCGTCCCCCCAGCCGAAAGTGGAGAGAGCTACCCAACCTCTAGGGAGTTCTCATCACTAAGGCGGAAAAACCGGGAGAGACCGTCAGCATTGGCGTGGTCTACTCTGGGCCGATGTTCCAACCGAATGTCCATACCCTGGAGGGAAATGGACCACCTTAGCAATTTGGGGATTACGCCTCTCATTTGCATGAGCCAGCAAAGGGGTCGGTGGTCGGTCTGAATGAGGAAGTGAGAGCCAAAGAGGTATGGCCTCAACTTCTTCAGGGCCCAAACCATGGCGAAGGCTTCATGCTCTATCATACTCCACCGCTGTTCCCTGGGGAGTAGCCTTCAGGAGATAAAGGCCACGGGCTGGTCTTGGCCTTCTTCGTTTAGCTGAGAGAGCACAGCTTCTATGCCATGCTCAGAGGTGTCTGTCTGCACGATAAATTCCTTGGTGAAATCTGGAGTTTTAAGCACCGGAGCGGTGAACATCGCGTGCTTCAGGGTATCAAATGCCTCTTGACAGGCAGCCGTCCAGATGACTTTTTGTGGCTGCTTCTTAGACGTCAATTTAGTCAGGGGGTCTACGATGGTGCCATACCCCTTGACAAACCAGCGGTAATAACCAGTGAGGCCGAGGAAAGCTCGGACATCCGTTTGGGTTTTGGGGGGCTCCCAGGCAAGGATGGTCTCAATTTTGGCCTGGAGGGGTTGCACCTTACCCCCGCCCACCAGGTGTCCCAGGTAGATGACAGATTCCTGTCCAATCTGGCACTTGCTAGCCTTGATGGTTAGGCCAGCCCGCTGTAGAGCCAGGAGCACCTCATGGAGATACCCCAGATGGTCTTCCCAGCTGCTGCTGAAGACAGCTATGTTGTCCAGGTAGGCAGCTGATAAGGCCTCTAGGCCAGAAAGCACCTGGTTAACCAACCGCTGGAAAGTGGCAGGAGCATTTTTGAGCCCGAAGGGCATCACACGAAATTGAAAATGGCACTCAGGGGTGGAGAACACAGTCTTCTCCTTTGCTCCATCCACCATGGCAATCTGCTCAAACCCTGACGTCAGGTCGATGGTACTTAGATACTGAGCTGCTCCCAGTCGGTCAATCAGCTCATCCGCCCTAGGGATCGGGTGAGTATCCGTCTTGGTCACGGAGTTCAGACCATGGTAGTCCACACTGAACCAAAGTTCTGGTGTGGTGCCCGGTGGGGCCGCTTTCGGCACCAACACCACCGGACTAGCCCAAAGGCTGCTGGAAGGCTCAATCACCCCCAGCTCCAACATCTTGGCCACCGCACTAAGACTTGGTTTTCACGGGTGGGCTGTCCCCTGTGTCCACGTCATGGGTACACAGATGCATGATTCCAGGAGTGAGGGAGAACAACGAGGCATACAGCTCCAAAACCTGGCGGCAGTCCCTCTGTTGTTCAGGGGTCAAGGATGGGGAGAGGACCACTCCCTCCACCAATCCATCCTTCTCTTGGGCCGCCAGAAGGTCTGTAAGAGGCTCCCTCTCTTCCTCTTTGCTCCCATCCATCATCATAAGGAGAGCAAGCTCAGATCGCTCATGGTGCGGTTTCAGGCGGTTGATGTGGAACACCCTATGGGCTGTCAGGGGGTCTTTAGGCCAACAACGTAGGTGGTCTGGCCTTGTTTCTCTATGATCTCGTATGGTCCAGTCCACTGGTCCTGGAGGGTGCTAAGCTCTCCGGGCTCAATGACCCAAACCTTCTGTACAGCATCCAACTCCACCGTCCGAGCATTGCGGTCATTCCACTCCTTCATGACGGCTTGACTAGCCTCCAGGTTGTCTGAGGCTTCCTTCCACAGCTTGGTCATCTGGCTGCGGATTGCCAGCATGAAGCTGACCACGTCACAGGGAAGTGTCTTCGAAGTCTTCTCCCACCCCTCCTTCACAAGGCTGAGGGGCCCCCTAATTGGGTGGCCATAGAGCAGCTCAAAGGGGCTGAACCCGACTCCCTTCTGCGACACCACTCGGTACGAAAATAGCAGACAGTGTAATAGGACGTCCCACTTCCATCTCAAGTCCTCTGGCAGGCTTCGGATCATCCCCTTCAGGGTCTTATTGAAGCGCTCTACGAGCCTGTTAGTCTGGGGGTGGTAAGGAGTGGAGAACCGGTAGGTCACTCCACACTCCTTCCACATGGCCTGCATGTAGGCCGACATGAAGTTCATGCCCCTATCCGACATTACGACCTTGGGGAATCCCACATGGGTAAAAATTCCCATCAAGGCCCGCGCCACCACAGGTGCAGTGATGGTCCTCAGATGGATTGCCTCTGGGTACCGGGTTGCGTGGTCCACCAACACCAAGATGAACCAGTGTCCCGAAGAAGTCGGCAGGTCCATTGGCCCAACAATATCAATGCCAACCCACTCAAAAGGGGTATCGACAACCAGGAGCGGTTCCAAAGGGACCTTCAACTTAATCCCAGTCTTGCCACTCACTTGACAAGTCTTACAGGTCTTGCGAAAGGTGTCAGAGGCAACTCGCATTCTGGGCCAGTAAAAGTGTGGGACCAACCGTGCAAAGGTTTTGTCATGACCCAGGTGTCTGGCTAGTGGTATCTCGTATGCCAATTCTAGCAGGAAGGCTCGGTAGCATTGGAGCACCACTAAGGCCCTTGATGATCCATGCACCAGAGCCTTAGGCTCACTGTACAGGAGGCCATCCTCCCAGTAAATGTTGTAATTGACCGGTCTCTTGGTTGGTCGCTTGGGCTTCAGCCTGCCGCCGCATGCCCTCCATCGTGGGGCACTCTCCCTGCACCCGACAGAATTCCTCCCGGGTAGGCCCTCCTTACACCTGCCACTCTGCAGGGGTCAGCAAGTCCCCCATGGGAACAACATCCACCTCCGTGGACTCCGGGGTTACCTCCACGGGCTCCCCATCCATCTCACGGGGCGTGTCCTCCTTCTTGTCCAGCAATGGGCTAGGCCATTGCTCCAGGCTCCAACCCGGGTTGAGTTCCTTGCCGGGCAGCCATGGACCTCGTGACCACGCAAGTCCATCCTGGTAACCCCAGCATTTCTGTGTGGGCTTGAAACTCCAACTCCTTCCAGGCGGTATACTCCAGATCGTTTCTGAGCAGACACTCAACTGGCAAGGCAGGGCTTACAGCAACTCTCAACTGGCCTGAGACCCCTCCCTACTCAAAGGAAACCTGAGCCAGAGGGTAGTGACCCACACTGCCGTCAGCCAACGCGGCCGGATGTAGTACGTTTGGGATCACTTGCTCCGGGGACACCAGCTGTCTCAGTACCATTGTCATGCTGGCACCCGTGTTCCTTAGAGCCTCCACTTCCTGCCCGTCAACCCGCCCCCTCTGCCGGTACTTGGCAGTGTTTGAGGGTAACTGTGTCTCTGGGACCATCTCTCTATTCTCGAGTGAGACCAGGGTCAAGCCTGTCCACTCACCCCCCTCATCTAGGGACAGCTCCTCCCCCATCGCTACACTAGCCACCCCGGGGTTCTTACCTCCTGTGGGGGCTGGGGACCTCTTACAACACTAGGTATCCCCCTTGTAGTGTCCAACCTCCCCACACTCGTAGCACCGGACAGTTCTGGGCTGCTGACTCTTGTCAGGGTAAGTGGGTTTCTGCAATCGAGATTGGGGTGGGGAACCTACCCCTTTCCCAGGCTGTCTATTTTGTGGGCCTCTAGAGAACTCTTTCCTTTTATATACCCCCTCTCTCCTCTGGGGAAAACCCTGTCCACCTTTCGGGGTGTCTCCCCTGGGTCCCTTGTGGGACACCCAAGTGCTAACCCAGGTATCCACCTCCTCTGCAGGTTCCCGAGGCTCGGTCAGCATCCGGTCCACCAGGTGTTGGCGCAGCTCCGGAAAACATCTAGCTAGAAGGTGCTCCCTTAGAAACAAATTGTACAGCCCTTCATAATCGCTCACTTCGCTGCCACGCATCCAACCATCTAAGGCCTTCCTTGCATAATCAAAGAAATCCACCCAGTTTTGTGTGTGAAGCTTATGGCTGTTGAAGAACCTCTGGCAATACTTCTCTGGGGTGAGGCAAAACTTTCTAAGCAGCGCCTCCTTCATGACAGGGTAGTTGGTTTGGTCCGCTTTCTCTAAAGTCAGGAGTGTGTCCCTTGCCACTGGAGGTATGTACCGATACAGGCCACCCCCCAGCAACTCTCGGGCACCCCATGGGCTACCAAGGACACCTCATATGCCGCCAACCACTTATCAATGTCATTCCCTACACTGAAACTGGCTATCACCTCCTTAGGTAGATAGAACTTGGGCTCTTGTGGAACCCCAGCTGGTGCGCTGTCACCATTCATATTGCCTTGCGCCCCTATTTGCATTGCTTGCAGCTCCAATTCCTTTAGGCTATGCTCATGCGCCAGCTTCCTCTCCTCCATAGCAAGCCTCTTTTCTTCTCTCTCCTTATCCATTCTAGCAAGCTCTAATCTCAGTTGCCTCTCCTCCCTCCTGTCCTCATACTCCTCCGGCGATGCACTCCTCCTTGACACAATACTGCCTGCCCTGGATCGTCTTCCTGGCAACACATTCTCACCAATGTCTATGTGCAGTAGGTCTAACTCTCCTGGAACGCCCGCCTCCCCTTGTGCGCCCAGCTCCCCCTGTCCCTCATCCACTCTCCCCTCCGGGTGGGCCATTACCCATGCCCTCAAGGCTTTCTGAAGCTCCTCTCTACTGGCGCCTCGCTTGACGGACACCCTCATCCCCTGACAGAAGTCCTTCAGCTGCGCCACTGTATACACTTCTAGGTTGGCCAGCTCAAACTCCATCCTGACAGGTGGGGCCCCAGGCAACTTAAGGGAAAGAAACACTAGGATGTAGGTAACAGGTTTAACACAGGAGTCTGCGCAATCAATTAGACAGTGGAGGTCAATTTGTTAGGCTTGCATATAATAGGCGTCCAATTGCGGTGCACACTGAATAACTGGAGGGTGCTGCTAACCAATTCTACCACGATAGCTTGTCACGAGGCAGGTAGGCACCCGAAGGCAGCGTGTAAAGCAGAAGTGCAGCACACACTCACACTGAGGGAGGCACACGCAATAAAATGACACCACACCAGATTGTTGTTTCAAACAAGACTCTTTTATCTAGCCTTCTTTAAGGCAGGTAACTAACTCCTTCTATACTCTAGGCATCAAGTAAGGCATTGAACATTTCTTAAACATTAGGCAAACATTTCTATACCTCGCTATTAGGTAGGGGCAGGCTAGGCAATAACATTGCCCATAAACATAGGCATCAAAAGAGATTGATCAAGCACATGTAACACTGCTATTATTCAGGGGTATGGCAAGAGCAACATTTACTTTCCCTGTAACCATGGGCATCGAACGGGATCTGGTCATGACACTGCAACCCTCCGTGGACAGAGATTTAGCATCCACAATATTAACAAAGCATCATCAACAGTTCCCCGGCAGGGGCACTCTGAAAATAAACATTCCCTTGTCAAGGGGTGACTTTAAGCCCAGTATTTCACTCGGGGCAGTCTTGGGCACAGTTCAGGAGGGGCCTTTACACAATTTCACTCCCACTTCAGGCCTCTATAGAGTTAATCGGGGCCAACGGGGCTCAACTATAGTCTCCTGCGGGGAGGGGCGGTTGCGGGGCTGCCTCTCCGTTCACTCGAGGCTCCACAGCAGCCCCAGCTTGCTCCTGGGACCGCCGCCCTCCCCCAGGGGTTGTTACCTTACTTTTCAGCCCTTCGAGGGGTCCTTGCGGCGTACCTTCTGGCTCAAGCAAGGTGTGGGCTGTTTGGGGGACTCGCGCTCTCCTGTGAGCCCCCTCGCCGGTGTTTCAGGCCTTCTGGTGCTGCCTCGGCTGTCCGGGCCAATCAGGGAGCAGTTTGGTGAGGGTGCGCCCGCAGCCGCCAATAGCAGCATGGCTTGCGGGGGCCTGGCAGCCTCGTCCTATGGCTGCACGGCGTTGGTGGGGGCATAGCCTATGACGTGGCCGACGCCCCCGTCATGTGACGGTGACCGCAGCCGCTTCCCAGGCTCAGCGCGGCCTTCAGTGATAGCGTGGCGGCCCTCCCCAGGCTTCGGGGGCCGCAGCGGTGAACTTGCAGCAGGAAGGGAGGTGCAGAGACTGGCGCAGGGGCCGCGCCGATGATTTCAGCCCTACAATAGCACTTCTTCTTCTCCGGAGCGCGCGACCGCGCTACCAGCAGGTGCCAGGCAGCGGCGATGATGTCCAGACAGTTAGCGCACCTAAACCACACAGCGCCTTTGAAGTCAGTCACGGAGGGGCCGCGGCGGTGAGATCAACAAGTAGCGCCCAGAGGCCCCAGCAGCAGGGGGTAGTTCTGGAACAGTAAGCGCTTGGATGATACAGCGCCTAATTCACTCAGCACGGAGCTTAGGAGGCAAACAGTTTTCCAGGCACACACAGCGCTTCGAGAGCCCAACGCTGGGGGGGCACAGTTCAGGCAGAATAGCGCTAGTGAGATGACAGCGCTTAGGAGCACAACACAGGGGGGCCCAGCTTAAGGAACACAGTGCAAGGGGGCACAGTTCTAGCAGTAAGTGCCCAGGTGGTACAGCACTGATTACCTAGTTGATCCCCCAGCAGTGCTCTCAGTAGACAGTCCCCTTCTTCTTAACAGCGCTTGATGGATGCTGCGCCTTTCTTGGGGGGATGGATGGCAGGTCTCAGTGTAGATTCTCAAGTAAGGAAGGGGGAGTTGAGTTGGTGGGCTTCAGAAGCAGGATGGTTCCCTTCAGCACACTGGAGGTGGTTCCCTGGGTTCCCCCTCGCTGGGCTAGATCAGCAGGCTGGTAGAGTCCCTCATCTAATTTAGGAGCAGCAGTGCCTAGGCCCAGTCAGTCCCAGTAGTGTAGGTTCCTCCCCTAGGACCAACCGCCTATACTCCTGCGGAGGTTCCCCCAGGTCCAGTGGTGCCCCAACTGACCGGCAGGTTTCCCTCCTTTACTCTTATATCCCTAGGTCAGGTGACCCTCCTCTAAAGGCGGCAAGGCGTAACCCCACCCAGGGCTGGAAGGTTCCAGGAGATGCCACATTCTAGGCTATAGAACAAAAAGGCGGGATGGCAGTGATACTGTATCGGAATGTCCCAGCTTGCTCCTTACTACAAGTGCGTGTCTACATGGCCACTTTGCAGTAGCAGGAGCCTGTGGCAGCCATGTTGTTGGGAGAGAGCATTTTCACCTCAGCACTGTTTGGCAGTGGTAAGACACCCAGAGACCTAGGTCCAACAAAAGATGGTGGCAAAAATAAGGTGAAAAGGACAAAAAAAACGGAGTAATACCACCCTAGGGCTGACAGGTCTAACATTCACGTTACGTGGGCCTTTTGTCCATCACTGCATGTAATGTTTGTGGTGTGATTTTAGTTGCTGTACCCTGAGATTGAGTTCCTCTTGTTGCAACTATTGCTGGTTGGACTGTAAATGACTTCATGACGAATTGCGTCATGTTTCTATAGATTTTAATTAAATCTTTGTGTTGTATAAGTAAGTCTCCTGGTGGGATTGTGTCAATGTCGGGATGTGGTCTGTAGGCCGCTAATATCGGCCATTTTGCCATTTCTCCTCCGAGCGGGCGTAATTTTACTCTTCCTCTTATATGAGGTAGGACGCCTTTAAACCAGTATAAGTGTTCCTGGTATAGAAGCGGAACCAATATGTCCTTGAAAGGACAATATTCCACTGGTGCATCTCCTTCTGTGTAAGAGTGAAATGTCTTTGTTCTTGCATTTGCTGCTGGGAATGTAACCCACAAATAAAATACCTCCATTTTGTTTGATTTGTGTGCCTCAATCATGAAAACTACGAAGCTACCCCTAGCTGACAAACCATTTTCCAACAGTTCCAGGGTGACTGTATGCCTGAATTTTTCTGCAGTCGAAATTGCGTCTGCATCTTCTTCTCCGGCTGAGATGTGCAGATCTACTTTTTTGTTATCTCTGTCCTCAGTCATTTTTGTAAAGAAGAAGTTTGTTCAAGGAAACTAAGATAAAGGTTTTTATGCACAATTTTAGGACCTCTGTGTCCTTCAAGCTTGATTACCCAACAGCTAATAAATAGGATTTTTCATCTACTCAGCTGTGGTGGAGTTTGTGCCGACCCACTCCAGACGTCTTTGGTTTTTTGTGAGTAGGGGTCTCTGAGAATAGCACAACCGAACTACTCAGATTCTATTGTTAAATAGGTATCCAACCAACATTTACGGCACCATGTCGTGTAGCACAGGATCTGTGCGTTTAGGTAACATAAACTGTAGGTTTGGTGGCAGACTGGTTCCGAGCACCCCCACTGGATATGTTAGCCTGTTTGCATTAGCTAGCTCACAGTGCCACTAGAATCACCTCTTATCAGGGAGAGAATAGTTTCTGGCAACCTCAGAACATGACAACCCTGATCCCTCAGAATCGTGGAAACAATACACTACCTTTTGCTCAGTTACTCGTACTTACTTAGTCTGTCTCAGAGATACGCAGAATAAACAGTCTGGGCGTTTCAATAAGAATTTATGTGTAAAATAGATGTTCTGTAACAATCATTAGACAGTAGCAGATATATATGATTAGCAGTACTACGAAAGTAAAGGGATGGTACAGTCCTGCCATTTTGCAATAATCATGAGTACATACAAGTTTGTAAAACACATGATAAAAGTGCGTGCTCCTACGATGCCTCCCTAACTAGATGTACCTAGCATCTATGTAGGTGTTATGCCGAGAACCCCTCTAAGGTCTAGTCAACCCCATTACCTGAGAAAGGAGAGAACATGGGACCCTGTCCTGGTCTCGAGTTGGACACCTGCCAAGGGATGTTAGACCACTGCGAGCTGGAGTGTCTGCATGCAGGAACCTCAGCTTCTCTGGTCAGTGTGTCAGCCGGAAAGTCACAGTCTCCTCTGTCTTTCTAAGCAAGACATGATGTATATATACCCACAGGTCTCCCTAGGGGTCCTACCTTGCTGTGTTACTGTGTCGGCCTAAAGGATGACGTCGGGCCTGAACTTTATACAGAGATATTATACAGGAGATGTTCGTCCTGCTGTCAGTCCTGCTGTGCTTCCAAGAAGCCTCATGCATAATATATGAGTTTTGAAGTAAAAAAAAACAGCGTTCTGAATTCAGTGTTGTTCGTATCTAGGTACAAGGTCAGTCCCTATGAACCGTTATGTATGTAATGTAGGGAAGGATGTAGGTGAAAGGTTGCAGTGTTACCTGTGCCTTTATAGGTTACCTATATGGAATAAAACACTGTTTCTGCCCCCCTTACGGGCAGATTGGCCTTATGCTTTTAGGCCCACTTCCCCCCAAGGGGGCAGAAGCCACTAGACACCAGGGATGTTTGTCATTAAGTTGTTGTTTTTAGGGAGATGCCCCTTTTGCGAGTGAATGTTGTGGCTTTATTTTTGGGCCAATCTGCCCCCAGCTTGGCTGGTGGATTGTGTGTGGACTGGTGCCTTATTTGCATATGTGGTTGTAATGTTTTATTTCTCCTTTTCATTCTAGTGCAAAGCTTTTCATTCTTGCTTGCCGTTTCAGCACTGGTTAATCTGCAGCTTGTGTAGTTGCATGTGTTTGGTAAGATAAACATTGTTGATGTGTTTACTCCAAATGAGTATTATTGTCATGCATGAATCAATTTTTTGTAAGTGGTGTGATGATAGCAGCATTTTTAGTTTATGTTTTGAGAGTGAAATTCTTTTTGGATCTGTGCACGATGTGTATTGCGTTGTCTTATATGTAATTTTCTTTTCTTTTTGTTTTTTAGTGGGATATTTTTGGTCCTTGCTGGGTCTGTGCAGAATAGGCCGTGGTGAGTCTAGCTGTTTCAGGCAAGTGTGTGGTATTGTTTTGGAGTATATGCGTCTTTGTGATAAAGCCACATTTTGTTTATTAATTCTTTTACAAAGTGTTTGTTGTTGTTGACTTGTTTGTCAAGTTACCTTTATTAGTAAGGATTGTGGCTAGCAGCAGGATTACTGCTCAGCAGGTGGTTGGTATGCTTTTTGAATCTTACTCTGACCATGATTATGAGACTAACAGTGCATCTGAGGCAGAGGAGGAAGTGAAAGATCTGGCAGTGAGTTTTCTGTCCACGAGTAATCATCTGATGATGAAGCTACTCTCAGTGCGGATGAAGTGCCTGTTTTAAAGGACGATACTGATATGTCGATGGTGCAGCAAGAGGCATCTGGATTGGAGCCTGGAAGTGCTCGACTCTGGGTTGATCCAAACACGGTGCAGCCGGTGTTGCCTGCCTTTAGTGGTGATGAAGGTTGTAGAGTGAATTGTGAAAATGTTTTTACCTATACAGTTTTTTCAGTTGTTTATGGATGATATATTTTTGGCTAAGATTGTTGAGCAGACTAATTTGTATGCTGGACAGTATTTGAGGGACAGCAGTGCCAGACTTACTCCCTGCTCTAGAGCTACCCAGTGGACTCCGACAAAATCTGGATGAGATGAGGAAGTTTTGGGGTTTCACTTTTTTGATGGACTTGATAAGGAATCTGTCCCTGTTGTCATATTGATCTACCAGTTCCTTGATGGCAACAGCCATATTTCCTGCAATTATGAGTCGTGATCTGTATTTACTTTTGCTTTGGATGCTGCATTTTGTTGATAATGCTTTAGCGTTGCCATGAGATCACCCTGACTGTGACCGTCGTTTTAAGATTCGGCCTGTTCTTGATCACTTTGTAGATCGATTTTCAGAGATCTATACCCCAGGGAAAAAAATAGCTGTTGATGAGTCTTTGGTCCTGTTCAAGGGCTGTTTGGTTTTTAGGCCTAGCAAGAGGGCACGTTATGGAAGTAAGATGTATATGTTGTCTGAGATAGGACAGGATATGTCTATAATTTCCAGTTATACACTGGTAGGGATTCAACTATAAACCTACCCCGGTAGTCTGTCCACTTTTGTAGTTTCTGAGAAAATTGTGTGGGATCTTGCTAGAGGACTGTTTAACAGAGGCCACCATTTGTACCTTGATAAATTCTACACTGCTGTGCAATTGTTTAATGAATTGTTCAAAGTGGACACTTCTGCTTGTGGCACAATCCGCTCTAACCGTAAAGGTTACCCAAAAGAGCTTGTTTGCAAAAAGGTTCAGAGGGGACAGTGGAGTGCCTTGCATAGTAAGGAACTGCTAGCTGTGAAATTTGTGGACAGAAAGGATGTGTACATGCTGACTACCATTCATGATGCGAATACTTCACCTGCGACTGTTTGGAGTCAGGTTGCTGAAGTGCGCAGACTTGTGTGCATTGTAGACTACAATAAGCACATGGGTGGTGTTGCTAGAGTAGATCAGAGGTTGGAACCTTACATTGCTGTTCGTAAGGCTTACATTTGGTATAAGAAGTTGGCCATCCATCTGTTCAATTTTGAAACTTTCAATGCTTTTGTTGTGTTCAAGGTGTGTTCTCCTGCATCAAAGATGACTTTTGTTCAGTTTCAGGAGTCTGTGATAGGCAGCCTTGTTGCTGTGGAACAGGCAGGTGTTCCTAGAGTTGGACCGGTGGAGGATGTGGCTAGATTGAAAGATCGCCACTTTCCTGATTTTATTCCTCCCATGGCCCAATAAACCCTAACAATCCCTGTAAGAGATGTAGAGTCTGCTTGCGAAGAGGTATGCGGAAGGAGAGTCGTATGCACTGTGCCAACTGTCCTTCTAATCCTGGGCTGTGTGTGCCCATATGTTTCAGATTGTATCACACTCAACCGTGAGTCTAATAGTGTACTGCCTGGTCTGTGTGGTTTTATATAGTTGTTGTTTCATGTTTGGCAATAGAATGATGTCTTTAGTTACTGCAGTTGTTTTTGTAGTTCTAGTTTTGTATCTAGTTGCAATTGGTTTGTGTTTTCTTTTTTGTTAAAAACAATTTAATGACAGTGTGCGTGGACTGGTGCTTGGCTGGCGGTGTGCAGGGACTGGTGCTTGGCTGGCGGTGTGCGTGGATTGACGCTTGGCTGGTGGTGTCTGTGGACTGGCGCTTGGCTGACGGTGTGTGTGTGGACTGGTGCATGGCTTGCGGTGTGTTTGGACTGGTGCTTGGCTGGCGGTGTGCGTGGACTGGTGCTTGGCTGGCGGTGTGCGTGGACTGAGGCTTGGCTGGCGATGTGCATGGACTGGCCCTTGGCTAGGCTGCGAGAATCGACTGGCGCTTGGCTGGCGGTGTTTGTGGACTGGAGCTTGGCTTGCGGTGTGCGTGGACTGGTACTTGGCTGGCGGTGTGCGTGGAATGGCGCTTGGCTGCCAGTGTGTGTGGGCTGGCGCTTGGCTGGCAGTGTGGATGGGATGGTGCTTGGCTGGCGGTGTGCGTGGGCTGGCATTTGGCTGGCAACAGGGGGGTCGGGGCTAAGACTCAAGGGGGAGCTTGTGAAGGAGATGTGGCAAAGAAGAATGAAAAGACACTGGTTGAACAGATGGATTCTAATGTGTTAAAAGAAACGGCACACCTAAATGCTCCCTATTTAACTGCACAGGAGGCTATAGCATGCTCTGATCCACACTCTGCCACCCTTCACAGCCCTGAAACAGACCATGCAGTAGTCACTTGTCTAGCTCCTGGACAGGGGTCCCCACTAATCTACCAAATCACATGGATGGGGATTGCTCTGATGATAAATCAGAAGCAAGCAGCAGCAAACAAGTCAAAGCTTCCATAGAACAAACGCTAGGCAGAAGTTGCATACCCCCTTGTTTTTCACCCAAGACATCAGATAACCTTGAAAAGTTCTATTAGCTAACTGACAAATCAGAAATATCTGATATAAGTATCTCCGCTTCTAGCGAGGAAGGTGGGTGAAAATGGTACAGCAGCTCAAATACAGACTTTTATAAAAAAATAAACCTGGGCAGGAAAACCTCCCTAAAAAGAAAAAGGGGGACCGGCAAAGAAGCTGTGATACCCCGGACAGAGGAAGCACTGCAGACCTGAGATAGGGTTATTCTGCCACATAACTTACATTCATGTCAGACACCATGGACGCCTCATAAGGCAATCGCACAATCGTAGGCAACAGTGGCTGTAACAGAGAAGAGGAACGCGGGACAAAGAACGAGTCTGCACTTGCAGTTGTATTACAATCCACCAAGAGCTTCCAGGAGGAAGTGAAATAAGATAGTCGCAGATCATGTTTAGCCGCTAAAAAACTACAACGGGCCGTCAGGAAAGTTGGCGGAACCTGTGCAGAGATTGCTGATCGAATGGCTGCCGTAGAGATCCAGGCGGAGAATCTAGAAAAAAACCTAGCCACACTGAAAGCCCTTGGAGACGAGCACACAGGTAAAGTTAAAGACCGCATATGGAAGATGGAGGAGCAAGAACATAGGCAGTGGCGCAACAATCTCCGCTTCCTATGAATTCCTAAAGGTGTGGAAGGGAATGATCCCAGGGGCTATATGATCACGCTTCTCAAAGGGGCCTTCCCAGAATTACATACTTGGGACTGGGAGAAGGAAATCCAGTGGATGCACAAATTCCCGCTAACCCCCTCAAAATGTTCCTCAGCTACTCCTCAACATCCTCACGCTATGCTTCTATAGTTTGGGAACTTCCTCCTGTGCCAAGCTCTGTATGACATGGCCAAACCGACAAACGAGAGTTTTTGATGGAATCACCATTTTCACTGATGTGACTTTGCCCACGCTACCGTTGAAAGCAGATGGAGGCTGAGGCAGCTTTTAACCCCTTTTCAGCAACTGGGAGCCAAAGTGTACCTGCAGAATCCAACTCGGCTAAAGATTGTGTACAAGGGGTCTACACGCAGCTTTGTGTCCGAAATTCAGGCCAAAGCATACTTACAATAAGTTTCTGATTGAACTAGGAATAAGTAGAAGCAGTAAAATGCTCTAAATTCAGTTAGCCTGAAAGCTAAGCCTTTATAATGCTACATCATTCCTCTCTGACTACTGCTGTCTACTCTTTCATTTTTTTTAGGTCTCGCGCCTGCGTATGCGCATCGCGCAGGCGCGATACTATAGTTGCTGGGTCTGCTTCCCAGGAGACAGGAGACTGGCACGCGAACGCTCAGGAAAGCGATCGGAGCCGGCCGCGCGCACGCGTTCCCAATCTCCTGTCTCTCTGGTTATGTCTAGTTTCTTTTTGTGTGCGTGCGGTTTTCGTCATTGTTGGATGGACCCTCCTTGTTTGTATGTGGGAACAAGTGCTGTTTCTTAAATGGGACCCAATGCATAATCTTATTTAAACTGCTGATGGAAATCGGAACTCGGGGCCCGAGCCAAATATGTCTCAACAATGAACGTCCCCCAACTTGAAATGCGTTTAAATAAACACACGAAGAAACTGGGTTGGTTTTGGTTGTAGCACAATGGCTCTTTTGGAATGAGGTCCCGGTCAGAGACTTGAGGAGTTCTGTGCTGTGTCATCAGACCCGTGGGGCGTCGGTCCCTGTCCTCTGAGTGAGTCTGAGGCTGTGGCAGTGCTGTTCGCACCGCCGCGTGGCGGTAAAGTCAAATCAATGTCGATGTGAATGTTGGAGAAGCAAGGAGTTAGTCTGAGGAATCGACGTCCGCCCCGTAAACAGAAGGGAGCCTCGCAAGTAAGTAGAACATTTGAGAAGGTGTTACTAGCTAAGTGTTATCATCTGCAAATATACGTTGCTAGTGGCACCGCCTGACCAAGCCCCACGCGACCGCAGTACATGTGGACCCACTGGACAGCAGTGGTGTGTTGCACCTGCTGAGCTCTACTGTGCAAGTTTGCCGAGAGTAGTGACCAGTGCTGAGTGTTGCAGCGCCAGGGCCAGGCCTGGCTTCTACGAAGAGCTGTTGCGGCTCTGCGGTAAATCCCGTGGCTGGCCCTGTCCGAAAATGCAGCTCTCTGTGGCTGCCAGTGGCCTTCGCTGCAAATAAATCTTCATTCAATGAATTAAGCAAGTATGTGCCAGCGAGTAGTAGCGCTCTGGAGTCAGGTGCATTAATGAAGAGCATTGAGTGAAAATTGCGCTAATTAAAGCTCCAAATAATGTGCATCAGTTTGGCTTACTTTCCTCCTTACACGCACGCATGACACACTTGCACTCGAGTCGCAGCCACACACTTCATTTCAGACACCATGATACCTGACCTGTGTTACTCTGGATGAGAACTGATCCACGGATGATGTAATATTTGACTGCTCTGCAGCTGGCCCAAATGCACTCATTGACTCGTCTTCTACTAATGCCACTGATTTTCCACACAACTAATTGCCCAGCATGTATCATATACATAAAAAAGGTGTGCCTTTAATTCACGCTCTGGACATCGGCGTGGATGCGATCTCCATCTACTGCAGGACTTCACAACTGATGAGACCTTCGCCCTGCTCCAGCCCCCTCCGCACACACATCCAGGTTAGGCTGAGTTATGGGTGCATTGGGTGGCATATAATTTGTGTCAAGAGAGTTGACAAAAACTCAGTTGCTAGTTCTTAAAAGGCTGCAGTAGAGACTTTTCAAAACGTATAGTTGATAAAGAAAACGGACTCCATTACACTCTCCGTTTATATACCAATATTACAATTAGCATAAGCACTGCATTTTAAATATTGTTGAAACTGGACACATACGTTTTCATTCATTTTTGTATGTTTTTCTTAATTTTATGTTCAACAAATTGCTCATTGCTACACAACAAATATCAACAATGGAAGAATTCACACATGCTGATTGCCTTATCAGTGATAATATCTTTATTCAAATATTAATTTTACTAACTGGATCGCTACCACAACTCCCTTCATTGCCTTGTTCTAATAGTTGCTCAAAACTCATGAAGTGTTTATGCCATTAAAATTACAACCGAGATAAAATAATAGCCTAAGTACTTGACGAATTCTCTGGCTGTAACAATATGCACTCATTGCCTTGGTTATATTCCGGCAGTCACATTCTGGCACGAGGCGGGTGGTGACTGGACCCGGGTCTCACACACAGTGTGAGGTCTAAGGTGGTGGGTGGCAGACTTCTTTTAGCAGCATCGGACTAATACCTGTAGGCTTTAAAGTAAGGCCGGTCCCACGTACCCTGGATTTACTCTGTGCAATATTCAGCACAGAAGAGCGCCGCCGGTCGCTCCTAGCATGAAGACACGCTGGCGCTAGGCACTAAGGCACTTGTCACAGGCGAGTTGTGCTGTGAATGGAAGGTGGTGAGGGATAGGCCTGTACGGCTCCCTCCTTTCCCTGGGAATAATACCACCACTTTCTAATGTTTGAAGATTCTCTAAATGCCTAGACATGATAAACAGGACTTTTATTACTTTATTAGTCACGGACCATCATGTTTGCATGCACCGGCAGGGCTGACTAAATCATACTGGGAAAAGGATAATAGATGGGACTGGGCAGAGCCAGGATGGTTCTGTTGAGGGTTAAACGGTTTAGAAGGGACTGGTCAGGGGTCACACTAGTTCTGGTGGATACGAATGGAGCTAGAATGAAATTCAGCTGGCTGAGATGGCTCTGATGGAGGCAAGGGGGGTCGGAGTGCAGGGGTAGATTTGCTGGAAGTGTGCAGGGTTTCCGCACACTGGGCTGGCCCTGGCTGTTTCCGGTCCAGTCAATGGAGTTAGGATGCACTGAGTGGGTCAGGCTACTTCTGATTTGCTGTTAACGGTGTTAAAAAGACAATATTGTCTGGCCAGTGCTCCTCATTGCCAAAAAGGTGGACATTTGTGATATTTAACTCTCAATGTGGATTTCATTGCTTTTTTCTACTGGTGAGAAAGTGCCACTCATTTTGCCACACATTGGGCAGTAGAATGTCACTCACAAGTACACTAAAACCATGGAAAGCTCACACATAAGCAATCGGAAAATTTGGCATCTATGCTATAAAATCAGCTTTTTAGGCAAGCGTTTGGTCAGGAATGATCAGATCAACGAGATCATCTGGTGAGCACTGTAGTGCCTTCCTGCCCTCTGTTACTGCGAACTGCAGTCACGCACACTGTCTTCGGTTAGTGGTCTTCCATTTCAGGTGCTATGCATCAGTTTTAAGATCTTCTTAGAGTTTATTTTTGCTCAAATGGGTGTAATTTCTGATATTTAGAAGGTTTCCCTCATCTTCATTGCTTGATTTAGCTTGCAATAAAGTGTCACTCATAATCATTGAAATGTCACTCATAATTACACTGATTTTAAGAAAATGTCACACATAAGCAATCTGAAACCTTGGCAGCTATGCTTTTATTGGCACTCCAACTCTGCTAGAAAGAACTACAGCTGCATCATGTGGGCCAATGTGGCATAGGGAGGCATAAAAACTGGGAGAATATTTCACAGCATGCTTTAAAGTCAGAGCCAGTTTGTCATGTTGTGATGTATTGTTAAGCATGCTTGTAAACATTAATTTAGAATTATTTTCCCTAATGGTACTTCACCGCAGATTGTGTTCAAGAGTAGTGGTGAAACGTTCACACAAAAGTGTTATCCATCTTTGGAGAGGGGTCACTATGACCCAGACTTACTCAAAGGTGCGACACTGTGTCATATGTACATAATGCAAGTGCACAGGTTTTGCACAGTGTGCACTGGAGAGGAATATCCTGCATGTCAATGAAAAGTTGCACATTTACAAAAACTGCACGTTTGCACATGTGCACATCTCAGATAGCCCTCTTGTGCAAGAGAATACAAAAAAAGTGCAAAGGTCTGAACAATGTACACTCTTTTGTGCATTTGGGAAAGCATTGTTTTCTTTCTTGAGCAAACCGTCTACATCTGCCTAACTCTATGTGCACCACGAGAGGCCGATATCTTCAGCGAGGTCATGAGGCCAAGGGTGCAGGGCGTGTTAGGCCATCAACACATCAGAAGGAGAACCAAAGAAATATTGTCTGCCAACAAATGCACCACAGAACAAGCATTTGAAATGCAATAGGTCTCGTATTTACGCAAGTTTAAGCTATTGGCATTGTAAATGACTATGCCTTTTATTTCTGTTTTAAAAACTAAAACAAAAATAAAAGGCTTTGTTATTTGCAATGTCAATAGCTCAAACTCGCGTAAATGCGAGACCTATTGCATTGTAAATGCTTGTTATATATACTGTCCTCCTTCTAGTTTTTTCCTAGACACCACCAAGCAATAGTCAGTATTTAGAATTAATTGGGAGGGAGGTAAGAAAGGGGGAGGAGGAGAAGATACTATAGCCACAGTGTGGCATGGATGGAGCACCCTGGCCTGCTTTATTGAACTGGTTAGTCTGCGGATACAGACACGGAGATAAAGAAGTTGAATTTTTCTATCACTAGCGGTAAAATGTATGCACCTCTAACTTTGTTATAGTCACGCAGGGTATCACAAGGGTGGGGGAAGATCAGGGAGGTGCGGGGTCCGCACCACTCAGATGCCATTTTCCTGGATTGGGCTAGGCCAGGTAACCTCAGTTGTAGGTGGTGGGAGGGGGGTAGGGATGGGTGGTGGGGGAGGCAGGGTGGGCTCGGGGGATTTGGTCCAGCAAAAGGAAAAAATTGTAAACTCTTGTTTCGAATATGGCTCAAGCATCCATTTAAATATAATGAGTAAACTGCACATTGCCACAATTAATAATTGTGGCCTCAACGACCCTAAAAAAAGACGGAACACGACGGCAGGCTTGCGGTTATTAAAAGCAGATATAATTTGCATCCAGGAAACACACATCGAAAACACACAAAAACATTTATTAGGAACACTTGGGTATGCATTGGTGGGGGCCACAATGCAGAATTCTCGCACACGCGGGGTCGCAATATTGGCATCTAAATGCACCTTAAAATTTTGCCGCACGCTAGCCGATCAGTATGGAAGGTGGGAAATCACTGTATGTCATTGGAATAATGGAGGCCCATTAACTATTTGCTCCATTTATGTTAGCAATTTAGACGATCCTACGGTGTTTCATCATATTTATAATCAATTGGCTACCTGGCCACTCCCGCTTATAATCTGCGGGGACTTCAACATAAATCTACCTGCCGATAAGAATCTTAGATAGGATTCAGGTTGGATATATAATGGTCGCAAACCTAAGGTGTATCGGGGTATAAAGGCGCTATGTCTGGAACACGCACTCACTGACCTTTGGAACTGGCAAAACCCAACAAATCCTGGCTTTCCCGATTTTTCGCATCCACATAGTAAACACTTTAGAATAGATTTGATCCTCATATCACACTTCTTACTGCAGGATTGCAGAATCGAAAACCCCCTTGTATTCTGGCAGACCATAACCCATTAATAGTAGAGATTAAGGGGGGAGGGCTCAAAAGGGGTGCCGCTTTTTTATGGAGCTTTGAGCAGGCACTCCTTTTTAATGAAGAATATTGGGATCATATGAAGGGGTGGATACCTCAATTTCTTAATGAGAAATTAGCAAGCACCAATATTGACATTGTTTGGGACACACTCAAAGCAGTAATACGGGGGAATCACTTACATTTTCTCTCTCTCTCTGAATAAAAAACCAGGCTGCAATGAATGATCGATTAGCTAAATTAGCGGCTGCAGAAGAAGAGCTGATCATAGCAGTACAAAGTGAAGGCAATCATACCGAAGCACAAGCAAAGGTCATGGCTGCCAAATCCGCAATTATGGAAATAATAGCCCCGGGCTCACCGCCATGTAGGGAAACCTACCGAACCCAAACATTTCTGAAAACTAGACATCCTGGGGAGTCCAATGAGGTATGGCTTGTGTGGATCCCCAAACGTCGAGTTTTCAGAAATGTGTGGGTTTGGTAGGTTTCCCTAGATGGCTGCCGAGCCCGTGGCAAAAAACTCATGGGACCCCCCTTGCAAAACCAGGTTGTTTTGTGATAGGTAATTTGGATGTCACCTCAATAGGTTTTGGGCCCTTGCCTGTCACTGGTACTTGACCCACCTGCACAAGTGAGGTACCATTTTTCTTGGAAGACTTTGGGGAATGCGGGGTGGGTGGAATTTGTGGATCCACGCAGATTTCAGAACTTTCCACCATAGAAATGTGAGGAAAATTTGTTTTTTTGACACATTTTTAGGTTTGCAAGGGATTCTGGGTAACAGAACCTTGTGAGAGCCAGTCAAGCCACCCCATCCTGGATTTCCCTGGGTGTCTAGTTTTCAAAAATGTATAGGTTTGCTAGGTTTCCCTAGGTGCTGGCAGAGCTAGGGTTCAAAATCTGCAGTTTGGCACTTTGCAAAAAAAGGGTCCGTTTTCATTGTGAAAATGTGGTGTGTCCATGTTGCGTTTTGGGCCGTTTCCTGTTGTGGGCACTAGGCCTACCCACACAAGTGAGGTACGATTTTTCTTGGATGATTTTGGGGAATGTGGCGTGGGTGGAATTTTGTGGATCCATGCATATTCCAGAACTTTCCAACACAGAATTGTGACGAAATTGTTTTTTTTTTTTTTACAAATGTGTAGGTTTGCAAGGGATTCTGGGTAACAGAACCTGGTAGGAGCCAGTCAAGTTACCCCATCCTGGATTCCCTTGGGTGTCTAGTTTCCAAAAATGTATATGTTTGATAGGTTTCCCTAGGTGCCGGCAGAGCTAGGGTTCAAAATCTACAGCTAGGCACTTTGCAAAAAAAGGGTAAGTTTTCACTGTAAAAATAAAGTGTGTCCACGTTGCGTTTTGGGCCTTTTCCTGCCGCGGGCACTACCCACACAAGTGGGATACCATTTTTATCGGGAGACTTAGGGTAACACAGAATTGTAAAGCAAATGTTGTTACCTATTGACTTTCGATGCATCGCTGCCTTCCAAAAGAAAGACAATGGGGCATAGTCTCAAGGACTTATCGCCGATTTATCAGCACTTTAGCGCAGCAAAAGTGGCGATAGATTTATCGCCCTATTCTCAAGCTGGTGCAAACTGCAGACATCACCAGTTTTCCAGCTATAGCTGCTGCAAAAAACATCTCCACAGATGAGAGCGACAACTAACGCTAATGATATGCAGAGTAGGTATTCCCATGCAAAAGCACACAAAAACAACACTTCATGACATTCTCAACGACCAGCCAGATCTGCGATGTGATCCAAAAACAGGCGATAAGGCGCGTTAGCAGCAGGGATTTAACACCTGCCTTTTACTGGTGTTAAGCAGGACGACAACCTGCAGTATGAAAGGGATCTCAGCCCAGAGCCACATCTGAAGACCAACACGTGTCATGGTGCTACTAATCATGCAGCTTGGAGACCCAAGAGGGCCACAACACCCACCGCCACCCCCCCCCCCCGGCTCACCCCCCGGACCGTCCTCGGACTAACACCGATGCAGCGCAGAACAAGACAGCTGACCTTCCTAAAACGGCATGTGTGAAGGAGGAAAGTCACCCATGAATAAGAATGCCAAGTGTGGCAGTGATGTGCTGTACAGACTTCAGTATGCAGAGCACAGACATGTCCATGTGGACATATCTGCTGGAGTTTGTAGTGTTGTGGACAGTGGACTTGTGGGACTTGCGGGCATGGCACTGCTTATCGCTGAATTTTTTATCGCAGTTGGGCCCATTGCAACTTTTTTCAAGTTCGGGTTTAGATTTTTATCGCCGTCCCGGTGATTTTATCGCAGACATTTGACGCTTCATCAGGAACTATCGCATGTTACCACCGTGTTGTGAATACGACGTTAACACAGAGTTATTTTCATGCACTAGACAGCGAAATGAAAAATTGCGTTAACCTATTTTGGTGATGATTATCGCACTTTCATGAGAATATCCCCCAATGTGTAAAAAAAGAAGTCATTTTGAAAAATGACCTGTAATTCTCATGCTAGTATCGGTACTCACAATTTCGGAAAAGTTGCAAATATCTAGTGTTTCTAAACTCTATATTTTGTTCCAATTTCCGAAATACATAGGTGTCTTTCATAACGATTTTTCCATGTATATATTTTCCAAAATTAATTGCTATATACCCGGGACATAATAAAAAACCATTGCAAGACGCTGCTCAGTTATTTGCTCTGGGTTTGTCGGGTTCTTGGTGAACCTACAAGTCCTATATATCCCCACAACCAAAAAGGTCCAGCGGATGTAACGGTATATTGCTTAAACAGCTGTCACAATTACAAGAAGTTACAGGTGAAAACGTTGGCCCAAATGGCAGTTTTTTTGAACTACTTTTCAATTTGTCCTCAATTTAACTATTAGTTTCTATAAAGAAACCTTGAAGGATCTACACAAATGACCCCTTGCTGAATTCAGAATGTTGTCTACTTTTCAAACATGTATAGCTTTCCAGGATCCATTATTGCTTTCATACCCATTTTTACCATTAACTGCAAGAAGGGTAAAAGCACAAAAAATAGCAAAAATAGACTATATCCCAGTAAAATGCCAAAACTGTGTAAAAAATGTTGATCTTCTGACAAAAGTCTATCATTCCCTTAAAGCTGGGAAAATTTTGATTTCAGCCCCATAAACCTTTTTTTGATACCATTTGCAGGGAAAAACCAGACGCTTTCATTTGCAGCACTTTTTTCCCAAAAAAAACAAAATGTAACTGTATTTTGGCTAATTTCTGGGTCCCCTCCAGGGATATCCACAAACCCTGGGAACCTTTAGAATTCCCATGATGTTGGAAGAAAAGGACACAAATTTGACGTGGATACCTTATGTGGTCAAAAAGTTACAGGGGCCTAAGCACGAACTACACCAAATAGCCCAGAAAAAGCTTAGCACAGGGGGAAAAGACCTAGCAGCGAAGGGGTTAAGGAATTGTTCAAAGTGGACACTCTTGCTTATGACACAATCCACCCTAACCGTAAAGGTTACCCAAAAGGGCTTCTTTGCAAAAAGCATGAGAGGTGACACTGCAGTGCCTTTCGTAGTGATAAACTGCTAGCTGTAAAATGTATGGACAGGAGGAATGTCTACATGCTGACTACCATCCATGGTGAAAGAACTTCCCCTGTGACTGATTGGGGTCAGGATGCTGAAGTGCACAAACCTGTGTGCATTGTAGACTGCAGTAAGCACATGAGTGATGTAGATAGAGTAGATCAGAGGTTGGAGCCTTGCACTGCTGTTCGTATTGCTTACATTTGGTATGAGAAGTTGGCCATCCATCTCTTCAACTTAAAAAACTTTTAATGCTTTAGTTGTGTTCAAGGGTTGTTCACCAGCATCAAGGATTACTTTTGGTCAGTATTAGGAGTCTGTGATAGGCAGCCTTGTTGTAGTGGAACATGCTAGCATTCCTAGAGTTTGAGTGGTGGAGGATGTGGCTAGATTCAAAGATCTCCACTCTCCTGATTTAATTACTCCCACACCCAAAAAAGCAATCCCTGTAAGGGCTGTAGAGCCTGTTTGCGAAGAAGTATGCAGAATGAGACTTGCATGCAGTGTGCTGATTGTCCTATTCTTGGGCTGTGTGTGCCCATATATTTCAGATTGTATCACACTCAAAAGAGTTTTTGGGAGCAACCGTGAGTCTAATAGTGAACTGTCTGTTCTGTATTGTTTTATAATTGTAGTTCTGTTTCACTGTTGGCATTAGAATGATGTATTTAGTTACCGCTGTTGTGTTTTTAGTTATAGTTTTGTATCTAGTTCCAATTGGTTTGTGTTTTCTTTCTTGTTAAAAAGAAAATTGATGACAGTGTGCATGGACTGGCGGTTGGCCGGCAGTGTGCGTGGACTGGCGCTTTGCTGGCGGAGTAGGTGGACTTGCACTTGCCTGGCGGTGTGAGTGGACAGTCCTTTAGCTGGTGGTGTGTGTGGACTGGCACTTGGCTTACGGTGTGTGAATAGTGACTTGCTGTTGGTTATTACACACACTGATAGTCAAACGCCACTGCACAAACTACGTCAAGCGCTAGCCGGTGTGATTGTTGTGTAAGTCATGTGGGCGTATGAAAGTGATGGACCCTTGAATGGTGTTGTCTGTTGATGTGAATGTTGTAATGCGCTGGGCCCGCGGCTGGCGGTGTGAATGGTCTTGTGTGTGTTACGTATGAAAGGTGTGTTAATTTACAGCTCTAAAGAGGTTGGTGCCTTGCCATGGCTTTACAGCTTACGAGCTCTGAGTCAGTGGTTCAGATTTATAACCTTTTAATTATTAACAGTGCATTTCTTTTTTGTGAAATCTCTTGTTAATAAACGTTTACGCTCTGAACCTTTACTTAGCCTTGTGCCAAGTTCAACCAGTATGATGTGTGTACTTAAGGAATTGTAAGTTGTGAAGTAATATTTGTCTTTTCTGTCTTTCTCTGCTAGGGTGCACATTGTCTCTCCATTGTCTGTTGATGTGAGTTTTGTAATGTGGTGGACCCGCAGCTGGTGGTGTGTATGTGTGTGTCAACTATGAAAGGTGTGTGAATGGCCTATAAAGAGGTTGGTGCATTGATGTGGCTTTAAAGCTCACAAACTGTCAATCATTGTTTCAGGGTTTTAACCTTTTAATTATTAACAGTGCATTTCCTTTTCAGGAAATCTCTTGTTAATAAAATATACATTTTGAACCTTTCACTCACCCTCATGCCAAATCCAACCAGTATATGTGTGTACTTGAGGAACAGATGGATAGGCAGTAATATTTGTCTTGTCTGTCTTTGGCTGCCAAGGTGTAGGTTGTCTCTAGGAAAAATCTTCCAACTTTAGATATTTTGTAAACTAAAAACAATGGGGAGTACTGGGTGGTGTGTCTCTCATGGATCCCAACAACGTTTCATACCCACAATCCCATGCAAACCTTAAAATGTGACTATAGTCACACATTCCTTGCATTACTGTACCATAATCTTCTGGAATCAGAAAAACCACACATTTCCTACCACCAAGCATTCCCTCAGGTCTCCAAATTAAAATGGTACCTTACTCGTGTGTGTGGCCCAAGTACTTGCAACATGGAAGGGTCCAAAATAAGTTGTTGAGGCATCAAAGTTCTCCATCACAAAACAACAAGTTTTTGCAAGGGGGTCACCCGGGTTTTTGGCCTTGGGCACGGCAAAATCTAGGGAAACCTACCAAACCCAGACATTTCTGGAAACTAGACACCCAGGGGAGTCTAGGGAGGTATGGCTTGTGTGGATTTCCCAACATTTTCCTGAAAACCTCAAATTTAGCTTAAAAATTATATTTTTCTCATGTTTCTGTGTGGGAAAGTTCTAGGATCACCGGGCTGCCGTAATTTTCCTACACCCAGCATTCCCCCAGGTCTCTCGATAAAAATGGTCCCTCACTTGTGTGGGTGGGCCTAGTACCGCGACAGCTAAGTGCCCAAAACATATTGTCGAGGCATCAAACTCATACATCACAAAACGAACTGGTTTTGCAAGGGATCACCTACCAAACCCAGACATTTTTGAAAACTAGACACCCGGGAGAGTCTAGAAAGGTATGACTTGTGCTTATCCCCCGTAGGAAGCTGGTTCTGTATATACTATACCAAAGTAAGGTATAGTTTGCACAGAGTCCAGTGGAACCCCAAAGGTATGAAGACGTAAATGTAAATAATACCTTACTCTCTATTTGTGGTAGTGTGGGCGAGCAGGAAGGCTTTATCAGAGGGTAGTGTTAAGCATTTATTGTATACAGGCAAGAAATAATGTCACACACTCAAAGACTGAACTCGGATCAATTTGTTAGTGTAAAAATATTATTTAGTTGTATTGTATTTCCTAGAACCAAGCCAGGCCTGGTACAGGTACAGTGTATTGTACTTTGCAAGAATAATGCAGTAAAATACAGTTTGTATGCAATTGAATGCAATTGGATTGGTTACAGGTAATTCATTTGGTTGTAAAGCAGTTTGAATTACTTTTCAGTTACTTTTCAGATTAATTTGTACATTACTTTTCAGATTGCTTTTTAAGTTACATTTTTTACTCAGTGTGATATGCCTAAATATCACACTGGGACATTTTCTAGAAGAAAGGTAAGTAAATCAGTTTTTGTACATTTGCAGTTTCTTAGGGTTTCATACAAACCAATCACACTTTAAAGATTTTTTTCAGAAAAGCAGTCAATGCAGTCCCATGGGGAAAAAACGGTGTTATCGGTTTAACGGTAAGTACTTAGGTTTTGGAGTTGGTATTCTGGGGTTAAAACCAGGGTTCTCCTGGAGTAAGTATGCACTCTCATAGCACCCTCAGCAGCACTAGGACGGCCAGGTGCAGAGGGCGTAAGCCCAATGTTATCTAACGGGGTAGGGGCCTCAGTTTGGTTGCTGCTCATGAGCAGGCCACAAGGTTCTGGGAGCAAAGCTCCTGGACTTAAGCTCAGGGCAAAGGGGGATCAGAGTATGCGCACAAGATGCACCCACAGTGGCACAGGGGTGGGCAGGAGCAGGGTGCTGTTTTGGCCGTCAGTTGCTCTGTTGTTTTCCATGGGGATTGCTGGTTTTGGTTTTTGGCTGAGGACTCTGTCCAGGAACGCTTCCTGGAGGGACCAAGAGCTGGGCAGGTAAATTGGAGGGCTCCGGGACATAGGCGCACCTGCGGTTCTCTTCTCCAGGGTGCAGGGCGGCTCGATGCAGAGGTGTATTTTGAGGTCCGATTTCACCTTACTGGGCCACTCGCAGTTGGGAGGGTCTCTGTGCAGAGGCTGCAGGCGACATCGGGGAGTCCTGGAGGGGTCAACCCACAGTGGACTTGGACTCTGGAGTGCTGGGGGACCTTGCTGGTAGGCCACTCGGACTCGGCTGTAGGCGTGGAGTGCAATGGTGGTTCCAATCCTCTGGTTTCTTTTTCCTCAGCAGGCTCAGAGTCTTTCGTGGTATTTCTTTTGAACAGAGCTGCTTTTCACAGAAGATCCGGTCTTTGTGGAAGGCAGTCAGTCCTCCCAGGGATTCTGGATGTCGTTGACTGTAGGATAAGGCGACTTTTAGTGCAGGATCTCTGGAAACTGCAGTTGGGGCAGTTCACCTCTGCAGTCTCCTCTGCTGGACTTCTTCTTCGTAGGTTGCAGGAATCTGTCTTCTTGGTTAAGGCCTGCCCCCTAAATACTGTATTTAGGGGGCGTTTAAGTGGTCTCGAGGTCAGTAGCCAATGGGCTTCTGACCTTAAATGACTACACCCTTGGTATGCTCACTTCATGTGAGGGAGTGAGCACATTCCCTAATCTTGATTGGAGAGTGCCTGCCATCTGCACGATGGCGGGCACTGAATGGAGAGGCTGGGGGTCGCATTACAAAGGCAGCAAGGCCTTTGAAGCTCCCCTCCAACATAGGGCTCTTCCTGGCATGGGGAGGTGTGACCACCTCCGCCCAGTAAAGGCTTTGTTCCTGTGCTTAGGGAGCGCAGGCTCCCACCCCAGGGGTCCAGAAACATGTCTTGTGCTGGCAGGCTGGTCTGTACCAGTCAGGGAACCCACCAGAGGCTGGTCGTTTTGCAGATGGCATCTCTAAGATGCCCTCTGAGCGCACTGTATAACAAATCCCACACTCGCATCAGTGTGGGATTTGTTACCAAACTTCTCAGAATTTAGTAAAGCCATTATGGCGCTGTGGAGTTCATAATGACAAACTCCCAGACCATATGCTCTTCATTATTTACTGCTATTGCAAAGTCTAGGAATGGACTTAGACATTGTAGGGGTACAGTGCTCATCCAACTGTACCCTCACCAGTGGTATAGTGTACCCAGCTAGAGGGTGGCTTACCTATACCATAGGCATTGGGTTGCAGATATGGCACACAGGAATGTGTGCCATGTCGACTCTTCACTTTTCTCTGCACCAAAACACGCAGCCTGCAATGACAGTGTGTGTGTTAAGGTACAGGACCTCTAAGGGTTGCACAATATGTGCTGCAGCCCTTAGAGGCCTTACCTGGTTACAGTGCCCTTAGTATCCATGGAACCTTTTGGGAGAGGTTAGCCTGGTATATGATGTCCACTAGTTCTAGTGGGCACCTTGCACCAGTCTAATCGACCCTTATTGATGGTGGTTGTAAAGTCAACCTTATAGAACGCTATCCTAGGGGTAGCAATGGCAAGCTGTCTTCAGGCTAAGACTTCAGAGAGCGAATTAAGCTAGTTGTTTTACCAATTATAATCTCTTGAGTACCAAATGAAAGTACACCACACAAGGTATATATCAAATATATATGTATTTATTCCAAACACAACCCCTCTGCACATGAGGTCAGAGGTAAAAGTACAATACAAGGAACTTAATTAGCATATGATAAGTTGCACAGTATACGTTTTGCCCTGGGGCCTCACAGACCATATACTGAAATAGTGGTATAAGAACCACGTGAGAAATAGAAAGCAGGCCTGGAGCCTGTGGAATCGCTCGGGCTACTCAGGACAACCCAAGGTTAGGATGTAGGAGGCCCACTGGAGACAAGTGCAGTGTCTAAACACAGCCGCGGGTTACTATTGACTTTCTATGGGAAACATACAAGTTACAATTTTACAATTTAAGGACACTTCTAAATGAACTACGATGGAACCCTTTTAGACTTAGACACTAGGAGGGCCAATACCCTCGAGACTACGAGAGTACTCGTGTTACCTCACCCAAGGAAGCCGGGTGCATAGGTCTCTTTTGGTGTTGGGTTTCGTCGTCGATTTCAATGGAGATCTGCAAAGAAGTGCTGCAGGCGACCAGAGGAAAAGTGTCCGCGTGGATCCAAGGGTGGATCGAAGATCTGAAAGCAGAGGAGACAAAGTCTGGGCCACTAGCCAGTGACCAGGGTGGCCATAGAAAGATGCCACCAGATGTCGGGTGATTTCAGGTGAAAAGGTGAAGTTTGTCTCTTCAGCCACGAGGACCAGGAGGTGTCAACGACAACCAGGAGCATCATTCAAGTTGTCCCATAAAGAATCTAGTTGACTGCGGTGTTGGTATTCGGATTGGACCCAACAGGCCTTGGCAAACACAACCCACGCAGGATGTCAAGATTGGCTTTGGTGCAGACCAGCAAGGTCTGTGGAACTTCTCCTTTACAGGGAAGTTGGAGCAACCAGGAAAGCAAGTTGAAACAAAGGATTGTCTTCTTGGGGGCTCACTAGCCAAGGGACTAGGAACCGCGAAGACGCGTTGAGCAGAAATGCACAAAGCAGGCCCACGGGCCACTAGCGGAGAGTGGTGCTTTGAGCTTTGGTGCAAAAGGTGCTCGGTTCTGGGGCTTCAAGCACCCCAATGCACAACTTCAAGGTACCTCCGGAAGTTGATGCAGGTAGCAAAATGCAGGATGTCCAGGAGTTCCGGTCCCACGTCTCTCGTGTCCGCCACGGATCTCAGCTTTGCTGTGAGCAAAGGTTGGAGTCAGAGATGTCTGGAAGTCCATATCCTGTGTTGCAGATTCTTCGGGATCCGGCAGGAGCCTTGAAAATGCAGACCGGCAAAGATGCTGTTGGTGCCTGTTTGAACAGGGTGGTCACTCCTTGACCACAAGGGAGATTTTTCTGTCTTCCAGTCGATATGGAATATCGAAGGTCCAAGATATATGTTGCAGAGTTTCATCCAGGGTACTCTAAAGTCCTAGGGACTGGGGTTCTATACATATAGTAAGTTTAGGGGTTGGACTAACTCTAAGGTCCCTCCTATGGGTGGACCTGGGGTGGGGGTGGTTACACCCCTTCCCCTTTGTCTAGTTTTGTGCCAGAGCTGGGGCTGAGTGCCCCAGCAACAGGTTTGAACTGGAAAATGCATGGAGCACCTAGTGTGCCCCAGGCAGTGTCTGAAAAGAATTCACTGAATGCAACCCTTCCTGTCCCAATATACTAAAGCCTGTCTGGCGAGGTGCCAGCACCTCCCTGGACAGTAAACCAATTGTCCAAGCCTCCCCTGCCGGAGTTTTGTCCAGCAGCAGGAGGGCAGACTTGTGTCTGTGGCAGCAGCATCCATTTTGTGATGCTGGGGCTCTGTTTAACTTTAACCGGGTAAACCAGTAACTGCATGTCTTCTCCCTCTAGAAGGGTGGAATGCTACCCCTGCCACCAGGACTGGCGGGGTGGGGGGTAGTATTCCAAAGTGTTTGACACCTTACACGACATGTTTTGATAAAGCCAAACCAAAGTTAGCATTAACCGCGAGGATTATAATGCACTTAAGAGTATATGGTATGGCTATATCATAGAACAGCTATAAGGAGATGGTTCCGAAAGCTGCAGAGGGGCTCAGATCATGCTAGGGCACCCTCTCACATACAACCAAGCACTCTGCCTCCAGGATTGTCAATGCCTGCCATAGGAGTGACTTATAGGTGTATATGTGTCTATATAGGTATATAGATATAGGTATACTTTATCTAAGTAAGGGGTGATTATACCACCCTACCCAGGCTGTGTGAACAGACCTGTGGTGTCAGTTTGGAAGGCAAACCAGGGGTGGCACAATACATGCTGCAGCCCCTGGTAGGCCTAAGGTGCACCTATGCCCTGGGTACCTATGGTACACTATACAGGGGCTCACAAGGGTGACCCAGTAACCAATCTGGTATGTACCTAAAGTACATGGTATCAATTTAGAGAGAGAACATCTGGGCTGTGGCCCTGATTAGCAGGTCCACAGCCACTCTAAAGTCAAAAAACCAGAGAATCACAGCAAAAAGTGGGGGTAACCATAGGAAGCAGACCCTACTCTCTTACACAGCCTCCTCCCCCCAAATGCAGGGACATTAAACTAACCTTGACCAGTTGAGTCTTCATGTTCTAAGTGGAAATATCTCGAGAGTCCATCTGCATTGGCATGGTTACTCCCAGGTCTGTGTTCCACTGTATAGTCCATCGCCTGTAGGGAAATGGACCACCTGAGCAGTTTGGAATTTTCACCCTTCATCTGTTTTAGCCACAAGAGAGGCTTATGGTCTGTCTGAACTGTGAAGTGAGTACCAAACAAGTATGGTCTCAGCTTCTTCTGGGCCCAAACCACAGCAAAGGCCTCCCTCTCAATAGCTGACCAACGTTTCTCTCTGGGGGTCAGCCTTCTGCTAATAAAAGCTACTGGCTGGTCTTGACCTTCTTCATTCAATTGTGATAGTACAGCCCCTACCCCCAACTCAGAAGCATCTGTTTGAACAATGAATTCTTTGGAGTAGGTTGGACTTTGCAGAATGGGAGCAGTGCACATGGCCTGCTTCAGGTCATCAAATGCATTTTGACAGCTGACTGTCCACTGAACTTTCTTAGGCATTCTTTTAGGAGTTAGGTCATTCAGGGGTGTCACAATGGAACCATACCCCTTGACAAATCTCCTATAGTAATCAGTCAGGCCCAAGAAAGCTCTGACCTGAATGTGGGTGGTTGGAGCATCCCAGTCCATTATGGTCTGGATTTTGCTCTGCAATGGGGATCCTAGCCTCCACCTACAAGGTGGCCCAGGTACACAACCTGACTCTGCCCTATCTGGCACTTGGTAGACTTGATAGTTAGGCTTGCTCTTTGCAGGGCCTCCAAAACATTTTTCAGGTGGATCAGGTGATCTTCCCAGGTGTCACTAAAGACAGCAATATCATCAAGATAAGCTGCCCAGTAGTCATCCAGGTTTGAGAGGACTTTGTTCACCAACCTTTGAAATGTGGCAGGTGCATTGTTCAGACCAAAGGGCATCACCACAAATTGATAATGCCCACTAGGGGTTGAAAATGCTGTCTTTGGCTTGGCCTCACCAGCTAACCTGTTTTGCCAGTAGCCAGCTGTCAGATCAAATGTGCTCAGATATTTGACAGAGGCCAATTTATCTATGAGCTCATCTGCTCTATGTATTGGATGGGCATCTGTCTTAGTGACAGCATTGAGACCTCTGTAGTCTACACAAAACCTCATCTATCTCTTACCACCCTGGGTGTGAGGTTTTGGCACTAGGACTACTGGACTAGCCCAAGAGCTATCTGAAGGTTCAATTACTCCCAATTCCAACATTTTCTGGACTTCTGTCCTGATACAGTCCCTGACATGATCAGGTTGCCTGTAAATCTTATTTTTAACAGACAGACTGTCCCCAGTGTCCACTTCATGAATACACAAGGTAGTCTGACTTGGAGTCAGTGAAAACATATGTCTATATGCCTGCAGAACTTGTCTGCAGTCACTCTGCTGCTGGTCAGTGAGGCTGCTTTCCAAGGCCACATCATCAGCTGAACCATCGTCCGGGTTCTGGGAGAGCAGGCCTGGGAGAGGGTCACTGTCTTCCTCCTGTCCTTCATCAGTAGCCATCAGCAAGTCCATGTCTGCCATGTCAACATATGGTTTCAGTCTGTTGACATGAAGCACCCTGTGGGGGCTCCTGGGAGTTCTAAGATCAACCAAATAGGTTACCTCTCCCTTCTATTCAACAATAGCGTGGGGTCCACTTCACTTGTCTTGGAGAGCTGCTGGGGTCACTGGCTCCAACACCCACACTCTGTCCTGGCTGGTAAACAGTCAGTACAGTTTTGTGGTCATGCCAGGCCCTTTGCAATTCCTGACTTGTCTCAAGGTTTTTGGATGCCTTTTTCATATACTCAGCCATCCGGGAGCGGAGACCAAGTACATAGTCCACAATGTCTTGCTTGGGAAGTTTGAGAGGTAACTCCCATCCTTCCTTCACTAGACAAAGGGGTCCTCTTACAGGATGCCCAAACAAAAGTTCAAAAGGGCTGTAGCCAACCCCCTTCTGTGGGACCTCTCTGTAAGCAAACTAAAGTCAGGGTAGCAGGATATCCCATCTCCGCCTGAGCTTTTCTGGGAGACCCTCAATCATACCTTTTAAGGTCTTGTTGAACCTTTCAACTAGACCATTGCACTGTGGGTGATAGGGTGTTGTGAACTTATAGTTCACTCCACACTCCTTCCACATTGCAGTCAAGTAACTAGACATGAAGTTTGCAACTCTATCTGACACAACCTCCTTAGGGAAACCCACTCTTGAGAAAACTCCCAAAAGGGGTCTTGCCACAACAGGTGCTGTCGTGGTCCTAAGTGGTATAGCTTCTGGGTATCTGGTGGCATGATCCACTACCACCAGAATAAACCTGTGCCCAGAGGCGGTTTGGGGATCCATTGGTCCAACAATGTCTATCCCAACTCTTTCAAAGGGAACCCCCACCACAGGTAGTGGTATAAGGGGGGCCTTTGTAGTGCTCCATGCTTTGCCACTGGCTTGGCAGGTCACACAGGAGCGACAAAACTCCTTTGTGTCTTCTGACATGTGGGGCCTGTGAAAATGTGGAACAAGCCTGTCCCATGTTTTGTTCTGGCCAAGATGTCCTGATAAGGGAATATCATGGGCTAGTGTCAAAAGGAATCCCTTAAATGCCAAAGGTATGACCAACCTCCTGGAAGCACCAGGTTTGGGGTCTCTTCCCTCTGAATGCAGGAGCCCTTCATCCCAGTAAACTTTATGGGTTCCACTAGCATTCCCTGCAGCCTCAGCAGCAGCTTGCTGTCTGAGGGGATCAAGAGAAGGGCAGTCCAACTGCGCCTGCCTCAGATCTGCCCTGGAAGGTCCCCCTGTCCCAAGAAACTCAACCTGATCAGGTTCAAGTTCTTCTTGGACAGTTTCTTCTTCAGGCTCGCAATCAGCTTCCTCAGAAGGCTAATCCTCATCCTGAGGCAGGGGGAAGGCACAGCCTTAACCCTACTGCTCCTTTTCCTGGTAGGCAACTGGTCCATTATTCCAGAATCCAGTGCCTGTTCAGTGTTGCAATTTTTGACCTGTGACCTAGTCACGGCAAGAACATGTGCTGAGGTGCCTTACATTTCTGCATGTATCCTAAACTCCACTTCAGACCAGGCTGAAGTCTCTAGGTCATTCCCAAGAAAACATTCAACAGGGAGGTCTGAACTAACAACAACCTTCTTAAGGCCAGTTACCCCTCCCCTGGAGAAATTAACAACTGCCATACTATGTGTGGTAGTGACATTGCTAGCATTGGTCACTTGGTAGGTTTCACCAAGTATGATCTATCCAGGGTCCACAAAGTCAGGTATCACCATTGTGACACTGGCACCTGTGTCGCTGTAGGCCTGAGCCTCTTTCTCATTGACTAAAGGAGTTTGTCTCTACTTGCCCAGATTACTGGGACTCACAGAGGAAGACATATCCATGCCTCCATCACAGATCAAAAGAGTTTGAGTTGGTGTTCTGACTAGGCCAGAACCCATCTCAGTTCCCAGGGTTAACCCTACTACACCCTTCTGTTGAGAACCACCACTTGGAGCTGAACTTGGGGGAACAGTTGCCTTGGGGGCAATGGTGGCTGAGCTGTCTCCTTTTTGGTGCAATCACTGGTCCAGTGAGAATTAACTTTACAAATCTTGCACCAGGGTTTCTTTTGGCCTTCTTTCTTTTTGGATTGTTGGGAACCCCCACCATTAGAAGCTTTTTGAGGACCTTGAGAAGACTTCTGGTCTTTTGCTTTCTCCCCATCCTTTTGGTCTTGCTTCTTCTGGTCACCACCTTGGTTCTGTACCTTCTGCTTCACCCTGGTTCTGACCCACTTGTCTGCCCTCTTACCCAATTCTTGTGGAGAGGTCAAACAGAGTCAACCAGGTGTTGATCGAATAACTGGTTCTGACAATTATTAAGAATCTGTTCTCTCATTATAAGGTTATACAATCCTGTATAGCCACTTACTTTACTGCCCAGTAACCAACCTTCCAGAGCCTAAGTAGCACAATCTACACAATCTGTCCAGTCCTGAGTCTGTGTCTTTTGGGTGTCTCTGAACAGCAACCTATACTGCTCAGTTGTTAGGCCAAACCCATCTATCAGAGCACTCTTCAGTACATTGTAGTTGTCAGCATCCTCTTCTCTAACAGTGAGGAGCTTGTCTCTTCCTTTGTCTGCAAAGGAGAGCCACAAGATTGCTGCCAACTAACTCTGGGGTACCTGCTGTACTTTGCAGGCCCTCTCCAAAGCAGTTATCCACTTGTGGATGTCATCCGCAACCTGATAGGGAGGGACAATCTTGTTTAGGTTTCTATGGTCATAAGACCTATCCCTACCACTAGGGATTATGCTGCCACCAGTGGGCTCTAGTTCACACAATTTTATCTCTCTTTCAAGAGCGATGGTCTCTTTCTCAAGGGCAACTTCTTGCCTCTTGATCCTAAGCTTGACATCTCTCATTCTAGCTTCATGCTCTCTTCTTTGAGGGGATGTTCTCCTCCTGTGAGATGAGGCAGATGACCCTATTGATGAACCAGAATGGTGAGATTCACCTGAGTGAGAGCTCTGTCTTCTAGGTACACCAGTAGGCCTACCTGGGAGAATGAAGGAGGGACCCTCATGGCCATCTCCAGTTAGTCCTGTCTCTTCCAGGTCTGGTTCTTGAACCAGTTTCTGGTCTGCATCCTCATCCTCTTCAGAGTCCTGGTGGGGAACCCCACTAGGATCCTCTTCTGATGATGGATGGCCCCATCCCTATTACTCTGTGTATCTCCATGAGATGCTTTTGCTAAGTCATCTGCCACTAAGATATCTATCAGATGTTGGGTGGTGGGACTCTGTCCTTGCTTTAATTTTCTTGAGACACACAATCCCCTTAAGTCTTGGAATGTGAATGTGTCATATTTAGATGTCTGCTCTTTGCTGACATCTGGCAGAGAGGCACTAGCTCCTGCCCTTAAAGCCATGACTAGTGAGGTGTGGTGTGTGCACCTACCTACACTACTTGTTTCCTACTAGAACCTCTCTAGAAGTTGTAGTCAGGGTGTGGGGCGCTAGAGGGCGCACTGCGGTATGGCTGGCTAGAAAGTCAGCTCCGCCGGACGGTCGCGCTCTTACCGACTTCTGACCCCCTAAAACCCCACCGGCACAAGCGCTGAGCAGAGATTTGTGCGTCGGAATGTGAGGCCGACCTCTCCTGACAAGGAGACTCGTCCTGAGCGGCTAGAAACAGACGAGACAGCTAAAAGATCGGAGCCATCGCGGACGCTGCTCAAAATGGCCGCCCCGGAGGATCAGGGACCTGGAGCGATTGCCAGCACCTAGCGTACCTGGACAGATGCTGACACTTGGCGCAGCTTGATATAAGGCTGTCCGACAACACCTGGGGCTCGGCGGGGCCCCCGAAGGTCCCCAGTACTTGGCACAGCTAGAAATCGGCGTGCGTTCCACTGTGGGCAAGATGGCGGCGCCCGTGAAACGCACAACACTGGCGGCGGGAACGGCCGATCAGGCCGATCGGAGCCCCTCGAAGTCCAGCGGTGCCACTCGCAAATGAGGGAGAGAAGACACATTTGAATCCTCGTCGCAGATAGACGCCTGTGGAGAGCTCGGCCAGCGAGGCCCCCACACGAAGACACGCAGTGAGTACCGAGCACGCCTCAGCTGCCAGCAAGAGATATATGCACCTATCTTTCGCAAGCGCTATATCTGGCCCCCACGAGTATCATGAGGCGGACTGAGCATTACCAAGGTGGTGAGGGGTATGCATGGCACATGCACACATGAAAAACGGACTGTATAACTCTGCCACGCACGTTGACTCTGCACACCTGCTCTGAGGGGGGGCCCCCCAACGCATTGCAGCCACTATAAGAGCGCCGACTGGAGCCCTAAGAAGAAGGCCCTGCACGAAGACGACCGGCCATATTCCGGCCATATTTCCAAAACACGTGACTGGCGAATGTCTACACGTAAAGCTAGGTGGGGGGCTGCGGCGAAAACACAACGTGTCAACTCCACAACCGGTGGGACAACGACTAGCAGCCCCAGATTGTCATCGACACAAACTACGCCAAAGCTGCTGATTGACATGGGGAAACCAGACAGGCAGCAAACTAAGCTCCACTTTGAAGCGCGAAAGCAAGATAAAATGGCCACGTCAGACCCAGAGGCGGAAGGAGGCCAGGAACATTCGGGCACCACGGGCATGGAATCAGTGCTAAGGGCGATTCAGAAAAGCCTGCAGGAAATGAATGGGAAACTAGACAACGTGGTGCAAAGAGTGGACAACATGACGGCGAAAATTGAACAGCACGACGGACGTATAACGGAAGCCGAACAACGAATCTCGCAAGTGGAAGATGATCAACAGGCCATGTCCAGGTCCTGCGGAGGCCTGGAAAAGACAGTGGAAAACTTGCGCGCCAAGGTAGAGGACCAGGAAGCCAGGTCCAGGCGCAACAACGTCCGGATTTCGGGTTTGCCGGAATCCACAAACACAGGGAAGATGGAGACTTACATAGAATCGTTGGTCAAAGAGATATTTGGTTCTGAGAAACTGTCTTCCGTGTTCCTGGTCGAACGGGCACACCGTTCACTTGCGCCAGTACCAAAACCTGGTGCCGCCCCACGCATGGTCATAGCCCGATTGCTCAACTACCGGGACCGCGACACAATCCTTAGGTTGGCCAGAGAAATGGGTAAGGTCACACATCAAGGTAACACGCTAGAGTTCTATCCAGACCATACCATGGCGGTGCAACTGGCGCGGAAAGAATTCGCTCCAGTTAAAAAGAAGCTGAGAGAACTCGGACAAGAATATGCAATGTTATACCCGGCGAAACTCAAAATCTTCACTGGCGGGAAACCGGTCATACTACCAACAGTACAGGCGGCACAGGAATACGTTCGGCAACAACTGAAACGGCGCAAGCAGCAAGATCGAAGTGCGGACACGAGCGATGTAGAATGAATGACCCGAACAATGGGCGCACGATACTGAATTTCGGTGCACATCTGTGTGACGCAGGCGATGGACGCTGCATCAGTGGGTAGCTATTCACACACACCTAGACAGTTGTGTCTGTAGCAGATGGCGACCTGGTGTGGCACTTACGAACTCACTGTAAGTATGGACCCTGATGGTGATGTGCCGCAGCAGAGTCAACAAGACGGTGAGTATAAATGGTATGGAGGACATAAGGGTCTCTGGTAATTTGCTAATCAGTTATGAGGACTGCATGGTCACAACCTAGTGACTACCACCCGGGCGCAAAGTATGATTTACATGATTCCACTGACAGGGGGCACGCTATCCATGCAATACCATGGTTGAGTCTAGTGGCTACGAAGATGTAACTAATGGTGGGGATTCTGGCGACCTGACAGCATGCCGCCTTGGCGGCCCTACATGTGCTGGAGGGGGCGGGGGGTTGGGGGATACTAGAGCACATGTATTGCATTACAGCGTGGACTGCGACCGTCCACGTCCACTATGTGGATGGTGATGTGTGAACCTGGTGTTACCCCCAAGTGGGTGTTCCCCACTGAGAATTTGACTTTACAGTTAAAGGTTGTTCAGGGATGGCTTTGGCAAAGTTCGGGGGCTAAAGTGGGTGGGGGGAGGATGGGGATTTCTGAATACTTCACACTGCAATCTCTGTGTCTGAGAAGCATGGCGAACTCCTTGGTTGTGTATTATGATTTGAGAGATGTCTATGTACAGAACATACCAACATCGATGCAGGTCACGGTAAAATGTTTATGTCAGTATGCACTGAAAAGACAGAGCTATATGTGTAAGGTATACATCATTGATATCCAGGTTCACACCCATGACAGGTACTAACACGCTTAAATTTCTAACGTGGAATGTAAGGGGGCTGGGTGACCCAAAAAAGATCAGGCGGCTCTTTGCTTACTTTGACAGGATGCATGTTAGCATTGTATTTTTACAGGAAACGCACTTAGCGCGAGACAGTACTTCCACACTAGGCGCTAAATGGGCTGAGTCTGTCACCAACTCGAACTTCTCGTCATACTCAAGAGGGGTGAGCATATTGATCAGAAAGGGCACGGGTTTTGAGATCACGGACATACACAGGGACTCAGGAGGGAGGACCGTGATAATAGCTGGAGTGGTAAGGCGGCAGAAGATACTATTAGTAAACACATATGGGCCTAACGTGGATGACCCGGAATTTTTCAGACAGGTGTGGCACACTATCGTCGACAAGCAGACAACTCAAGTAATTTGGGGTGGGGATTTCAATGTCACCCTACAAGATAATCTAGATAGGGCATCACATACGCTGGAACAGCACGGCAAGGCGCGGTTGATGCTGCAAGACACCATGGACGACCTGAACATGGTAGATTTATGGAGAACACGCAACCCAGTAACAACTATAGCGACACATATAAATGCAGCGAACAATAGTTGGTCTAGGCTAGACTACTGGCTGGGCACGAAAGAAATACTTTCATGGGTTAGGGACATAACTCACCTACCGCGAACACTTTCGGATCATGGTCCAGTACTCTTAGACATCGCTATACCATGCTATGACCCACCACCCTTTACTTGGCGTTTCAATGCGGCTGCGCTGCAAGATCACATATATGTCGAAACTATACACAAGGCTATAGTAGATTACTTCGATCTCAATGCCCCAACTACTGAAGACCCTGGTCTACTATGGGAGGCCTTTAAGGCCACGATACGAGGGATCTGTATCAGTACCACCTCAGGCATCCTCAAAGATATCAGACGGCAGCTGCACACACGAGAACAGGCTATACAAACCTTGGAACAAACGTACACCCAGACGGGCGACACTGCTATTTTGGGGGAAATTAAAGCGCTACTGACTGAATACGATGGGTTCGCGACGGACGAACTGAAATATGTGTCAAAGCGTGCGACAGCGAGGAGGTATGGGGAAGGAGGTAGACCTGGTAGGGAATTGGCCGCAAAAATATGCGCGGGTAGGGCCCCACAAAACGTAACTTCCATTAAAACGGACACAGGGGAGGTGATCACGGACACCAAGGGGATACTAACTGAATTCATGAATACTTACGAGGCACTTTACAAAGCACGTCCATCACCGTCACAAAGGGATTTACTGCACTACATGGAAGATATAGAACTGGCATGGCTAGCGGACGGACATAGGAAATATCTAGAACGCCCGGTGACAGTAGAAGAAGTGGCTGATACCATTCGGAGATTACCGAATAACAAAGCTCCTGGGCCGGACGGCTTTACCACGGAATTCTATAAAAAATACGCGGATACGCTTGCACCATACTTGGTGCGGCTATACGGGGCAGCGCACGAAGCTCAGACGCTGCCGGCGACCATGAGAGAGGCACTCCTCGTGGCGTTGTTGAAACCGGGTAAGGAGGTAGATAAATGCGACTCATATCGCCCTCTTTCCTTATTGAATGTGGACACTAAGATAATAGCTAGTTTGCTGGCGGACAGGTTGAAACCCCTTATGCCCTTGCTGATCAGACCGGACCAATCTGGTTTTATCCCAGACAGAGCGACTACACACAACACTCGTACATTGTTCGCATTGGCCCATTATTTAACACCGGAAACGAAGGCGGTGGCTGTGTTGCTGGACGCAGCTAAAGCATTTGACACAATAGGCTGGCCCTTTATCCAAGCAGTATTGGTGCGTATGGGATTTCCACAGATTTTTCTGGGTTGGATAACGATGTTGTATTCAAGCTTGACAGCACGCATTAGAGTGAACAAATACATATCAGAATCCATTTCAATATGCAGAGGTACTAGACAGGGATGCCCGCTCTCGCCGATGATATTCGCATTAGTGCTGGAGCTGCTAGCTTGTAAGATCCGGCAGCATCACCACTATTCAGCGATACAAATGCCCTCCAGACCCATACATATCTCGCTGTACGCAGACGACATGGTGCTGTATGTTAAAAATCCTGAACAACACCTTAATCCACTCCTGAGAGAGTACATTAGGTTTGGCCTACAATCCGGGTTGCAGATTAACTGGGATAAATCCCTAGTCCTGTCCTTAACGGACAGCACCTGCCCGACCAAACTAGACTATCCTTTAAAGTGGCAGGAGGAACCTACGAAATATTTAGGTGTTTGGTTCCACAGAGACCCGGAACTGGTGGTAAGGACGAACTACGGGCGGACCATCTCGTCACTAGAGGACAAAGTTAAGAAATGGAACAGACTTCCCCTCTCGTTGGCAGACAGGGCGGCCATTGTAAAAATGGTGCTTCTACCGAAGCTCCTATACTTGTTCAATAATATCCCAATCAAACCGCCCGCAGCCGTATTCCGTAACATTAACACACTGGTCCTTAATTTGTTGTGGGCGGGGAAACAAGCGAGGATGGAATTACGCACCATGACGCTGCCATATTCAAAGGGGGGCTTCAGAGTACCAGACTTCTATTTATATTACTTATGCGCGCAAGCGCAGTACGCGCATTACTGGTTCCATGAGGTGCCCTTCCTGACACATGTAGCCGTAGAGGCGGGCGACACTGACCCTATCCCACTAGCCAACATATTGACACATAAACGCACTAAACTACATGAACGAGACATAAATCCAGTTAATACCACGGCTGAGGCATGGCGGCTGATAGGCAAGGCAACGCACAGCTTACCACTGTATGCACCGGCACTTCCCCTGGCACATCATCCGGCTCTTTCGGTAACACAGGAGAAGGTCGGCATGGATCTGTTCAGGCGGGCGGGACTAGACACTCTTGGGGACCTATACGATGGCGGGGTCTTCCTAACACTGGACAAGCTCCACTACATAACAAACCCGACTCCATTGTTCAGTTTCAACTACTATAGACTACAAAGGGCACTTAGGGAACACTACCCGACACATCCTGAGGAACCTCCCGCACTCGCGCCCCTACAACTACTCCTAACTACACCGGCGGCGTCTCACCTAGTATCCAAACTGTATGCCAGTGTACAGGAGGCGGTGGGGGCGAATACACACAAGGCTAAGGACAGATGGAGCGCTGGACTAACAGAACCTCTCACTGACATGGAATGGGATTCCTCATGTGCGCTGACTGGTATGTTGACCCCTAACGGGAACTTGAAAATAATACACTACAAATATTTACACCAGGTATACCACACGCCTCAGAAATTACATAAATATGGTTTGCGAGATGATTCACAATGTTATAGATGCAAGCAAGATGATGCGGATTTCATGCACCTAGCGTGGCACTGCTGCAAAGTGGCGGGATATTGGAAATGCGTCATGCAGGTCCTGAACGAGATGCTGGGGACAACTATGCTGTGTGATGCGAAGATCTGTTTGCTAGGCATTATCCCGCAGCTTGGAGCATTGAAACGCAAATTTTGTGCTATAGCGCTTTTACTGGCTAAGAGAAGGGTATCTATGCATTGGAATGGCAAAAGGGCCCCCGAGGTAAAGCATTGGGTGAAAGATATGGTGTATTGTAGAGACACACTCGCAACGTATGAAGAAGAGCTGCCAGGTGGTTCTAGGCCCAAAGATTATTGGGGGTACTTGCGGGAGTATTTACTGGCACATGATGATGCTGGATCGGAGACGGAGATAGAGGGACCTACAGATACGACACTGACAACTCAGAGTGAACAAGTTTCGCAATAATGGCACTGAGGAGGGAGGATGCTGTGACACAGACGGATTATATCAGAAGATGAACTAAAAGTTGGGGATTATATTGTTTGGTTTGTTAAAGTTACGATACAAGACAGAGAAAAAATAAACTTTGAAAATGTAAGATTACTGATTTATAAGTGAACGAATACAGCACTGAGATATATGTGGAGGCTATCGAATATTACGCCGCCGGTCCGTTGGATGTCGGCTGCTGGGCTGTGTAACACTAAAGCCAATGATTTTGATTTTTGAGTGCGGATAGCCGGCCATTTATGGATGTAGGCATATGCACTGTATGTGTATACCTTGTTGTGTTCTGTTTGTAAGCAACATGAAGTGCATCAATCCTCTTACCTCAATAAACAAATAATAAAAAAAAAAAGAAGTTGTAGTCAGGGTGTGCTAAGCCCTTACCACCTACAACTGCTAAGTTCAGTAGAACTTATGTATTATAAGTCTTGATTCATATGTACCTACAGGTACCTTAATGTGATTTTTCGAATGATATTCTCATGATTATTTGGTATATCCTTCCGCTTCCACCAATGTGAGAAGTTGGCCCGGTATATGATGTCCACTAGTCCTAGTGGGCACCTTGCACCAGTCTAATTGACCCTTATTGATGGTGGTTGTAAATTCAACCTTATAGAAAGCTATCCTAGGGGTAACAATGGCAAGCAGTCTTCAGGCTAAGACTTCAGAGTGCGAATTAAGCTAGTTGTTTTGCCAATTATAATCTCTTGAGTACCAAATGAAAGTACACCACACAAGGTAGATATCAAATATATATGTATTTATTCTAAACACAACCCCTCTGTACTCTTTATGAGGTCAGAGGTAAAAGTACAATACAAGGAACTTAATTAGCATACGATAAGTTGCGCAGTATACGTTTTGCCCTAGGGGTCTCACAAACTTTATACGAAAATAGTGGTATAAGAACCACGTGAGAAATAGAAAGCAGGCCTGGGTCCTGTGGAATCGCTGGGGCTACTCAGGACAACCCAAGGTTAGGATGTAGGAGGCCCACGGGAGACGCGTGCAGTCTCTAAACACAGCCGCGGGTTACCACTGACTTTCTATGGGAAACTAACAAGTTAAAATGTTATAATTTAAGGACACTTCTAAATGAACTACGATGGAACCCTTTTAGATTTAGACACTAGGAGAGCCAATACCCTCGAGACTACCAGAGTACTCGTGTTACCTCACCCACAGAAGCCGGGTGCATAGGTCTCTTTTGTTGCCAGGTTTCGTCGTCGATTTCAATGGAGATCTGCAAAGAAGTGCTGCAGGCGACCAGAGGAAAAGTGTCCGGGTGGATCCAAGGGTGTATCGAAGATCTGAAGAACCTGAAAGCAGAGGAGACCGAGTCTGGGCCACTAGCCAGTGACCAGGGCAGCGATAGAAAGATGCCACCAGATGTCAGGTGATTTCAGGGGAAAAGGTGAAGTTTGTCTCTTCAGCCACGAGGACCAGGAGGTGTCGTCGACAACCAGGAGCTGAATTTGAGATGTCCCACAAAGGAACTAGTTGACTGCGTTGTCGGTATCCGGATTGGACCCAACAAGCCTTTGAAAACGCAACCCACGCAGCATGTCGAGATAGGCTTTAGTGCAGACCAGCGAGGCCTGTGGAACTTCTCCTTTGCAGGGATGTTGGATCAAGCTTGCAGCAGCAAGTTGAAATAAAGTATTGTCTTCTTGAGGGCTCACTAGCCAACGGACTAGGAACCACAAAGACGCATTAAGCAGAAATGCACAAAGCGGGCCCACGGGCCACTCGTGGAGTGTGGGGCTTCAAGCTTCAGTAAAAAAGGTGCTCGGGTCTGGGGATTCAAGCACCCCAGTGCACAACTTCAAGATACCTCGGGAAGTTGATGCAGGTAGCAAAATGCAGGATGTTCAGGAGTTCCGGTCCCACGTCTCTTGTGTCCGCCACGGGTCTCAGCTTTGCTGTGAGTGAAGGTCGTAGTCAGAGATGTCTGGAAGTCCATGTCCTGTGTCACAGATTCTTCGGGATTCGGTGGGAGCCTCGAAAATGCTGACCAGCAAAGATGCTGTTGGTGCCTGTTTGAACATGGTGGTCACTCCTTGACAACATGGGAGATTTCTTCTGTCTTCCAGTCGATATGGAATGTCGAAGGTCCAAGATATATGTTGCAGAGTTTCGACCAGGGTAATCTAAAGTCCTAGGGCCTGGGGTTCTATACTTATAGTAAGTTTAGGGGTTGGACTAACTCTAAGGTCCCTTCTATGGGTGGACCTGGGGTGGGGGTGGTTACACCCCTTCCCCTTTGTCCAGTTTTGCACCAGAGCTAGGGCTGAGTGCCCCTGCAACCGGTTTGAACTAGGAAATGCATGGAGCACCTAGTGTGCTCCAGGTAGTGTCTGAAAAGCATTCACTGAATGCTACCCTCCCTGCCCCAATACACTAAAGCCTGTCTGGGAAGGTGCCAGTACCTCCCTGGACAGTAAACCTATTGTCCAAGCCTCCCCTGCTGGAGTTTCGTCCCGCAGCAGGAGGGCACACTCGTGTCTGTGGCAGCAGCATCCATTTTGTGATGCTGGGGCTCTGTTTAACTTTAACCGGGTAAACCAGTAACTACATGTCTTCTACCTCTAGAAGGGTGGAATGCTACCCCCGCCACCAGGACTGGCAGGGGGGGCAGTATTCCAAAGTGTTTGACACCTCACACAACATGTTTTGATAAAGCCAAACCAATGTTAGCATTAACTGCGAGGATTATAATGCACTTAAGAGTATATGGTATGGCTATATCATAGAACAGCTATAAGGAGATGTTCCGAAAGCTGCAGAGGGGCTCAGCTTATGCTAGGGCACCCTCTCACATAAAACCAAGCACTCTGCCTCCAGGATTGTCAAGGCCTGCCATAGGAGTGACTTATAGCTGTATATGTGTCTATATAGGTATATAGATATAGGTATACTATATCTAAGTAAGGGGTGATTACACCACCTTACCCAGGCTGTGTGAACAGACCTATGGTGTCAGTTTGGAATGCAAACCAGGGGTGGCACAATACATGCTGCAGCCCCCGATAGGCCTAAGGTGCACCTATGCCCTGGTACCTATGGAACACTATACAGGGGCTCACATGGGTAACCCAGTAACCAATCTGGTATGTACCTAAAGTACATGGTATCAATTTAGAGAGAGAACAGCTGGGCTGTGGGCCTAGTGAGCAGGTCCACAGCCACACTAAAGTAAAAAAAACAGAGAATCACAGCAAAAAGTGGGGGTAACCATAGGAAGCGAACCCTACTCTCCTACACCTTTTACAATGGACTTACATGTGGCCAAAGAGGTGCCAATTGGGTGTACAAAGGTAACGTTTTGGGAAAAAAACACAGGCCCTAGGAACCTGATTGGCAGGGACCCAGGCCACATCAAGTCAAAGTGCATCAGAAATCTGGCAATTAGTGGGGGGGTTACTGCAACAGAAACCCAGCTTCCTACATCTCCCCCAACATTTTCCTACCCAGAATACCCTGCAAACATCAAATTTAGCTGACAAAAGCATATTCTTCTCATGTTTCTCTGCGTTTAAGTTCTGGGATCACCAGGTTGACACAAATTTCCCACCACCCAGCATTTCCACAGGCCTCTCGATAAGGTATAATTTTATCGAGAGACCAAGGAGAATGCTTTGTGGTAGGACATTTCGACTGGCATAGTGATCCCACACAGAAATGTAAGAAAAATGTGATTTTCTTTAGCTAAATTTGAGGTTTGCAGGAGATTCTGGGTAAGAAAACTTTGGGGGATCCACGCAAGCCATACCTCTCTGGTTCCCCCAGTATCTGGTTTTCAGAAATATCTGGGTTTGGTAGGTTTCCCTAGATGGCCGCCGAGCCCAGGACCAAAAATGAAGGTGCCCCCCTTGCAAAACCAGGGTTTTTTGCAATAGATAGTTTGGATGTCTCCACAATATATTTTGAGGACTTCCCTGCTGCGTGTATTTGGCCTACCCACGCAAGTGAGGTACCATTTTTATTGGGAGACCTGTAGGAATGCTGGGTGGTAGGAAAATTGTGTCGGCCTGGTGATCCCACAACTTGTCTGAGCTACATTCATACATCTCCATATTCTTCGGTTATGTGTATGTATACTCCGATTCGCAACTTTTATGAGTCTTCTAGTCCTGTTTCTATTTTTTCTCCCCCACCCACCAATACGCACGCTCACCCGAGTACTGAGTTCTTTTCCGCACTCTGATGGCGAGCACACAGAGCATGGCGTTTCTGTATAACCACACAGGACATTGGTAAGTCATTTTCTGATTCTTGTGGTATTTCCAGCACGTTCATTTCATCCGATTGTGCACCAAAATCTTTTGCATTCTAGGAAGCCCTCACAAGTAGCGCTAGTGTCCTTTTCTCCTTAATACACATGTGTTATCAATACACACGGGGTCACCAGCGAGCACTATTTTTGTTTCGTTCTACTTGCTAGATTTTTCACAGAATTGGTTCACGTACCACTTCCAGAATTTCTTAGCACTTTGGCGTTCTACTGTGATTCTCACCCCGTATTTCTTCATGTCGGCTCTATCTTAGTGCATGTTTTAGTCTCTCGATATTACTCATCATAGTTGTCTACTCCCGGGCCCTGTATTACCTAAAAACAACGTCTTCCGTTTATTTTCATTGTAGATTACGGACCCCCTGAAAAAGAGCCGCTGTGGCTCGAAATGCATCGGGGCTATTAAAATACCTATGTCAATGTTGAAATTATACACCTTGTGGATACAATTGTTGGAAACAAGATGACTTTTGTTTTGGATCATTTGTTTTCACATTTTTGAAGCTACATCTTTTGTTTGAAATTTGAAAGATTACAAAGTGAATACACTTTGTTTCTCATCCTGGATTACTGAATTTGACTGAAGATTTCGCAAAAAACTTCATTTGCATATAGGTGTGCTCAAGAGTTCCACCTTACACCTGTAAGGTTTTTCCCTCATTTCTGATCCCACAACTTTACCACACAGAAATTTGAGGAAAATGTGATGTTTATAAGCTGAATTTGAGGTTTGCAGGGGATTCTGGGTAGGAAAACTTTGGGGGATCCAAGCAAGCCATGCATCCCATCGACTCCCCCAGCTGTCTAGTTTTCAGAAATGTCTGGGTTTGATAGTTTTCCCTAGATGGCCACCGAGCCCATGGCCAAAAATCCAGGTGACCCCATTGCAAAACCAGGCTCCTCACAGATTCTAGACTTTTCCATCACAGAAATGTGAGGAAAATGTGTTTTCTATTTATAAAGTTAAAGGTTTGCAATGATTCTGGGTAACAGAACCTGGAGTGAGACACACAAGTCACCCCATGCTGGATTTCCCTGGAAGTCTAGTTTAAAAAAATGTATAGTTTTGCTAGGGTTTCCTATGTGCCGGTTGAGCTACGGTCCAAAATCCACAGCTAGACACATTGCGAAAAAAAGTGTCAGTTTTCACTGGAAAAATGTGATGTGGCCATATTTGGTTTTGGGCCATTTCCTGTCGCGGGCACTAGGACTACCCACACAAGTGAGGTACCATTTTTGATCAGGAGACTTGGGAGAATGCTGGGTGGGTGGAATTTTGTGGCTCCCCGCAGAATCCAGAACTTTCTATCACAGAAATGTAAGGAAAATGTGTGTTTTTAATAAAGTTTGAGGATTGTAAGGGATTCTGGGTAACGGAACCTGGAGAGAGCCACACACATCACCCTATCCTTGATTTCTCTGGATGTCTAGTTTTTAAAAATGTACAGGTTTGCAAGGTTTCCCTTAGCACCGGCTGAGCTACGGTCCAAAATCCACAGCTAGACACAATGCGAAAAAAGGGTCTGTTTTCACTGGAAAAATGTGATGTGCCCATGTTGCATTTTGGGCCATTTCCTTTTGCGGGCACTAGGCTTACCCACACAAGTGAGGTACCATGCTTATTGGGAGACTTGGGGAAATGCTGGTTGGGTGGAAGTTTGTGGCTCCCGCAAATTCCAGAAATTTCCACCACAGAAATGTCAGGAAAATGTGGTTTTTTTTGTTTTTTTACAAAGTTTGACGTTTGCAGGGGATTCTGGGTAACAGATTCTGGTGGGAGCCACACATGTCACCCGATCCTAGATTCAGCTGCATGTTTAGTTTTCAAAAATGTACAGGTTTGCTAGGTTTCCCTAGGTGCCGGCAGAGCTGGGGTCTAAAATCCATAACTAGACACGATGCGAAAAAAAGCTCTGTTTTGAGTGCAAAAATGTGATGTGCTCATGTTGTGTTTTGGCCATTTACTGTCACGGGCACTAGGCCTACCCACACAAGTGAGGTACCATTTTTATCAGTAGACTTGGGTAAATGCTGGTTGAGTGGAAGTTTGTGGCTACCTGCAGATTCTAGAACTTTCCATCATAGAAATGTGAGGATAAATTGTTTTTTACAGAGTTTGAGGTTTGCAAGGGATTCTGGGTAACAGAACGTGGTGAGAACCTCACAAGTAACCCCATCCTGGATTCCTCTGGATGTCTAGTATTTCAAAATGAACATTTTTGCTAGGTTTCCCCAAGTGTTGCCTGAGTTAGGGTCCAAAATCCACTGCTAGGCACATTGCAGAATAGGGGTATTTTATCACTGACAAAATGTGATGTGTCCACGTCCTCTTTAGGGCTGTTTCCTGTCGCAGGGACTAGGCCTACCAACACAAGTGAGGTACCATTTTCATTGAAAGACATGGGGGAATGCTGGGTGGGGGGAGGTTTGTGGCTAAACGCAGATTCCAGAACCTTCCATCACAGAAATATGAGGAAAATGTGTTTGTTTGGACAAAGTTTGAGGTTTGCAAGGAATTCTGCGTAACAGAACCTGGTGAGAGCCTCACAAGTCACCCCATCCTATGTTCCCCTGGATGTCTAGTTTTCGAAAATGTACAGTCTTACTAAGTTTCCCTATGTGTTGGCTGAGCTAGGGTCCAAAATCCACAGCTAAACACATTGTGAAAAATGGTCAGTTTTCACTGGAAAAATGTGATGTCCCCTTGTTCCATTTTGGGCCGCTTCCTGTCACGAGCACTAGGCCTACCCACACAAGTGGGGTACCATTTTTAATGGGAGCCTTTGGAAAATGCTGGTTGGGTGGAAGTTTGTGGCTCTACGGAGATTTCAGAACTTTCCATCACAGAAGTGTGAGGAAAATGTGTTTTTTTTTTACAAAGTTCATAAGTCTACCACAGAGTCTTTTGGACCGGCACAGAGAAGCACTGATGGAGATGTGCGCTTTCTCCTTACTAGAAATCAGGTTGATTAGTAAAGGCTTCTCTTCACTAGTTTTTAGGTCTCGCCTAGGCATCGCTTGCGCTGTTTTGTTGAGACATGCAGTATATACTATAGTGTGGAAGCTTTCTGGAAGCACCGCAAACTCTCTGCCCATCTCTTTGATTGGCTTACATCCTAAATGCTGCCTTCTGATTGGTTTTAGGCTTCATAGTCCCTCCTCCTGATGGCCATCTTGTCATTTGTAACCTTCCCAGGCTATTGGCCCCTTTACTCCAACACTATTTTCTGCCCTGTGTCTCCCCCGCACCCCCTTCCGCAGTTCGTCACTTTTCATCTCACCATCACCCCCTCCACTCTTGTTCCTGCTTTCTTGAGCACCCCCACTCCCATTTGTAAGGCAATACGTCTCACCTAAATGTAAGTTGTATTCCATTGCAAATGCTTGTTTTAAAGTAGTGCGCATTGTGGTTGAGCATTCTGTGTTCCTTGAGATGGGAGCCCACCCTGCAATTGTGCTCAGTTAAAAACAGGAGCCTACCCCACACTTTTGGAGGAGAAAACAGCGGGACATGAAAATCAGGCGCCCTTGCCTGGTTGTAGGCGGGGCCCAAAAAGGAAGCACGAAGACCGGAATTGAGGTGTCTCATGCCTGAGTGTGTGCGGGGCTCCTGTGCACTGAGTAGAGCCCCGCACATTGGCCCTGCTCTCCTGTCCCTATTGCAACTGTTTGCCCTCTGCAGTGACCCCAGTTTTAGTCTGTGTTCCCCTCGTCCCCTCTAGATGCACTTCATGCTGCTGTTCAGCCACCATCTCAGACCGGGAGAAGAAGAAGCTGGAGCAGGAGCTTATGCAGGTGGTGCTGGTGCGCAAACCCAAGATGTGCAGCTTCCTGGAGTGGCGGGAACTGAAGGTTGTGTATTATTAATAATTAAAATATCATTATTAATAATAATATTGTAGCGGTTGTATACGGGTACTGTACAGTCATCACAGGTCAAGATGGTCTTCCTTACTAGGGTAAAAGGCCTCGGTATCATGCAATCTTAAAACACCCCCTCCTTTGATAAAAGCGATCTGTGCTCCATTTGAGACAAAAACGAGATTATGGGACAGGCCTGACCCAGACCCCGCCCCTCGAGCCAGCCCCGGGAATTGTCTGTCACATCACAGCAGAGACTTAAAGAAGTTACGCCACCTGCAGCTACACGGGGCTTCAAGGGAGTGGTGCTAAAAGTTTATTCTGCCCTGTGATGGATACAGTTGTCATAAGTGCGGCAGGAGTAAGACTCTTTTACTCTCATCCGCCCTCTTTAAGCATCCCTGTGCATTTACCCCTCAGTACTCCCCGGCCCACAGTTACTTACCTAAGAACCTCTCAGAAAACGCCCTCATGATGCTGCTGTACGTGGGTGTCCTGGCGACGGTTCTCCTGCTGCTGTTCCTGAAGTGGATGTTCCGCTCTAATGCCCTGAACCCCTTCCCCAAGGACAGCCGCAGACCCCGTGCACCTGGTGACTGATAAACTGGCCCGACAGAAGGTGCTGAAACAAGGTAAGACCTGTGAAGTAGGGTAAGTGCTGCTCAGACCGGGTGACTGCAGGGGAGTAGATTCCGAATGCTGTTGAGCAGCGTAGGCACGTTGTAGGCAGTGTCAAGCAGTGTGGGTACTATACAGTAGTCCGGTTGAGCTTACATGGTGCAGGCAGTAACTGCATCACCCATGGTTACCCGGCAGCAGCGGATGTAGTGCTTAAAAGGTATAAATGGGGGGTGGGGTCGCACACTACTCACACACCAGCGGTGTCACCCCTAAGGACTCTGGTCAATGTAGTAAAGTGTTCGCGATGCATCATCTTTCGATCTGTGTCGCCCCTAAGGACTCTGGTCAATGTAGTAAAGTGTTCGCGATGCATCATCTTTCGATCTTCTGCTATCTTCGCTGTCTTCGCCATCCCTGGACACGTGTTTCGGGGTATTACCCCTCATCAGCAGGGATAGGCCGTGTACTGGGGTTGCCGATGGCTGCCAATATCTGCCAGGTATAGTACCACTCAGGCGCGTAGGTGCGGGATCCCAGGCTCGTCAGCCCGCTGCTCAAGGGAGCTTTAAAGTTATAAATGGGGGTGGGGTCGCACACTACTCACACACCGGCTTAAAAGGTATAGTCATGGCGTTCCAATAGATCCTGACAACTTCGGCCGGGCAGCGTACAAAGCGGTGCAAGTGGGTTACGAGGGGTAGGGAGTGATCTGGTAAATGTTCTCCGCTACACAAATAGGTCACCACGTATTTTAACCTGAAGGAACGTGTGGTGATTACAGTTCAGGTGAGCTGGACCCTGGTATGTGCCACACAGGAGCACTTGTAGCAGGTCACGTGCAGTGAAGCTAGACAGTGAGCAGGATGAACACAGTACAAGAGCGGCATGGTCCCTGCCATATTAGCGGGTGTCGGCAGCATCATTAAAGGATAAGTACATGTAAGAACTGTAAGTGCAGAGCCAGGCGCGCAATGTCCATTGGCCAAAAGGGCTTCAGCCCCCCAACGTCGTGTGGGCCAGCCCAGGCAGAGGCAGCTTCCCAGGCACACACACAGCCGCACCCGAGTACTTCACAGGTCTTTAAAAGACTATTTGCTTGCCAACAAGTCTTTGTTGTTTTTTCACCCCTTATTAGAGCCCCTGCATCTCCACTCTATCACTGGAAGAATTAGCACCCACAAATTTTTAGTAGCCCCCCCAAATGTGGCTCTAGTTGCGCCTCTGTGCAGAGCACCTCAGTAGGAATACTCAATAAGTTTAGCACGGATTATCCCGGGTGTCAGTCTAATTTAGTGCCTCGCGGCACGGTTCTGACAGGTACAGGTGGTGCCTATTAGAACTGGGGGTCTCTAGTTGGCTGAGGTAGGTACCTTAGTCCAAATTGGGACCCTTGCTTCTAAGTCAGGGAAAGGAAGGACACCTCCTCAGATAGCCCCTGCTCACTCCCTCGGTAGCTTGGCATGAGCGGCCAGGGTTAACTCCAAGGCTAATGCGTAAAGTATTTGCAACAATGCTCTCAGTAACCCAGTGATAACATCACAAATGGACTCCACACGAGTTTCATAGAAAAACAATTATCTATCTATACATATAAAATCGAAAGTATGTCTGTTTGTCCTTTATGCATTACTACACCATTCATCCGATCGCCATGAAACATTGGGAAGTTGTTGAGTACACTCCCGCAAAGGTTTCTGGCCCCCCCCAAATTTTTTTTTTTTTAAAGTTGTTGAGTATACTCCCGCGAAGGTTTCTGGCAAAAAATAAAAGAAAAATGTGTTAAATATCGGCCGCCCGGACCCCCAGGGCCCTCATATTCTTTCCAATACTGAACGTTTACACTTTCCGGTGCGACTCGCTTTTGCAATGACCATCAACAAAGCACAAGAACAATAGCTGCCAGTGTGTGGACTAGATTTTGAGAATCCGTGCTTCTCACATGGACAACTGTATGGGGCCAGCTCACGCGCCGGAAAACCTTCTGATTTATTTGTGTACGCACCAGACTGAAAAACAAAAAAAAACGTGTATCCACAAGCACTCGAATAAATAAACAGAATTAAAACAACACTTTAAAATGTTTTCCATATTAAAATGAATAAGTTTCAATAAAAATGACACAATGTAAATTGAATATTATCATAACAAGTTTCCTTACATTTCCTTTCTTCTGAGATCGCAGCAACGCGCGACGGGTAAGCTAGTAAATATATAAAAACGAATGTATGTCTGTCTGTCTGTCTGTTTGTCCTTTATGCATTACTACACCATTCATCCGATCGCCATGAAAGTTTGGGAAGTTGTCGCGTACACTCCCGCAAAGGTTTCTGGCATAAATTTGTTTTAAATATCGGCCCCTCAGGGCCCTCATAATCTTTCAAATACTGATGTATGCACCAGATGGAAAAACAACAAATCGTGTATCCACAAGCACTTGAATAAATAAATAGAATAAAACACCATTCATCCGATCGCCATGAAACTTTGGGAAGTTGTTGAGTTACATTCCCGCGAAGGTTTCTGGCATAATATTTTTTTAAATATCGGCCACCCAGGGCCCTCATAATCTTTCGAATACTGATGTACGCACAAGACGGAAAAACAAAAAATCATGTATCCACGAGCACTCGAATAAATAAATAGAATTAAAACAGCATTCATCCGATCGCCAGGAAACTTTGGGAAGTTGTTGAGTACAATCCCGGGAAGGTTTCTAGCCTAACATTTTTTTAAATATCGGCCCCCAGGGCCCTCATAATCTTTCGAATACTAATGTATCCTAGTTCGATTCCTGAGGCGAAAAGCCGGGAATCTAGTTGCTCGTTTTTAAACTCACTGTAGTAGTACCTCACCTTATAGTCACCTGATATGTGTTTTTAAAGTTGCTGGCAGGGCAGATTTATGTGCTCTCTGCTTTATTGGTGCATTATCTCAGCGCTAACAGTGGGCGCCATCTTGCTCGTAGGACGGGTTAGCGGGCTATTCATTGGCCATCTAGACCACCTGACTTCCGGGATAAAATGGTGCCTCACCCCCGCACACGCGGCGGACGCGCGCTGTGGGCGCGCCAAAGGAAAGCCTGTTTGCGCCCGTCCGCGCCGGGTCGCGACGGGGGACCGGCAATGCTGACCAAACGGACCCTGATCCTGTGATCACTAACGTACCGATATACACGAGCAAGGCACTACGTGATATGGAGAAGAGGACCGTGAAAAATCAAGAGAAAGGCCCTATATGCTCCACCACACTACCAATCATTTTAGAAGGGCCGGTAGGCTGCAGAGCCTGCAGGAGCCAATGTGAAACAGGGGAGGCCCACCCTGATACCCAGCAGGAGGTACCGCATGAAGAACCGAGTTATATTTTATGTAACATCCGTTCATTGACAAAACATGCCATTCAAGTCTGGGATATACTATCCACACTTGCACCAGATATATGTTTCCTAACAGAAACTTGGCTAACCCCCCCACAGTATCCCAGTAATTAACATCGCAATTCCGGAAGTATATAAGTTTATCCACCTGGATAGAGTGGGGAAAGTGGGAGGGGGGATTGCCATAGCATTTAAAGAGAACATAAAGGTCCACTGGTTAGACATGCTTAGTAATGAGAAACTAGAGATAGGCCTTTTCAGGGTCACTACCCCATATACCAAGACCTGGAAGGGCGCTCTTCTGTATCGTCCACCGGGCTCCAAAGTGAACTATGTCAACTTGATGACGGAGTTCATTGCCGCACAGGTGGTGGCCTCGAGGAGTTTTTTACTGATGGGGGACTTCAACTATCACGGAGAAGCCCGCAACGATCCGGAAGTGGTGCAATTATTTTCAGGACTATCAGACATGGGTCTGGCACAACATGTCCTTGGCCCAACACACACAGCAGGACACACATTGGACATGCTATTTTCAAATATTGAAAGCCTACAAGTCCTAGATGCCCAACAGCTGACCTGGACAGATCACTATTTGATTTCTTTCAGATGCCCTGAGATAACAAAACAGGAAGAAGAACATCGGCCCATATTAATACAGCCTCAGAAAGCTAGAGCCTAGCAGAAGCTCACTGCAGAGGCATTTGAGGGAAAGTTTCAGAACCCTGAGATTCATATCAAGGAATTAAGGGACATGGATACTGAGACGCTATTGGACAACTTTGATCGGGCGCTGGCTCAAACCTTAGATACGATTATTCTAGGAAAAAACATGGTCAGGACCTCGCCGAGTCTCAGCACTCTGGTACTCAGGGGCTCTAAAAATTGAAAAATCCATCTGTAAAACTCTGGAGAGGCAATGGAGACGATCCAAAAGTGATGAGGATAAAAAGAACTATAAAAAAGCCTTAGCAGGCTATCATCACAATATCAAAGTGGCCAGATGTGGCTACATCCAGGTGCAAATTGAACAGGATGGAATTCCTTAAAGACACTATTTGGTATCGTGAAGGACTTCTCCTCCCCGCAGGCCTGTAAACAATCAGTGGAGAAAACACAGGAGCTCTGTGAAGCTCTAGCCACCTACTTTCAAGATAAGATCTCCTTGATCTATGAGAACTTTCCAAAAAACAAAAGCCCCAGCTCAGCTGAACCCCGCATCAATTACTGGGTGCCGGAGAGCTGCCTCAACCGGTTTGAGCCCATTGCACAACAAGACGTCATTTGTCATCTAAAAGCATCCAAATCGGGATCCCCGAGCGATATCTGCCCACCTTATGTTATGGCCCGGATTGCAGAGAGCTGTGCGCCGACCATTCAGAAGATTTTCAACTCCTCAATCGCTAGTGGCCATATCCCTATGGCATGGAAGGAAGCACATGTGTGTTCTATTTTTAAGAAACCATCAGCTGATCCCGCAGTCCTAAGTAATTATAGGCCAATATCATTACTTCCTCTGTTAGCAAAGATAATCGAGGCTCACATCAACACACAATTGAGCCAGTACCTTGAGTCTAATAACATCCTTGACATATCACAGTCCGGCTTCCGGCCTGGATTTAGCACGGAGACGGCCATTCTATCAGTTACGGATTCCATCAGGCGGACGCTGGACGGGTGGGGATCGGGGATGCTCATCCTCTTGGACCTCTCCGCAGCATTCAATACTGTTTCACATCGACTGCTTGCGGAGAGGCTACAGGATTGCGGAATCGGGGACCTGGCGCTAAATTGGCTGACTCACTTTTTAGCCGACAGGAAACAACAGGTCATGATGGGCCCTTTCAGGTCAAATAAATACTCATTGGAGAGAGGGGTTCCACAGGGCTCATGTCTTAGCCCGACCCTCTTCAATGTTTATATGGCCCCGCTAGCCAGAATAGTGCGGGAATATGGATTTGAGGTTGTCTCATATGCAGACGACACTCAACTGATCTTCCCCATTGGGAGAGACCTGGCGGAGGAAAGAGGACGTTTTACCCTAGGAATGTTGGCTATAGCAATTTGGATGGCAGAGTCTTGCCTCCAATTAAACCCTGGAAAGACAGAGTTAATGTTTCTGGGTAAAAGACAGGAACTGGTACTGGATGACTGGTGGCCAGTAGAGCTGGGCACCGCGCCAGTGCCCTCGATCGCAGTGAAAAGCCTAGGAATACAACTTGAGGAAGACCTGTCTATGAAGAAAAATGTTAGCAATATCATGAGTTCCTGTTATTATAGCCGTCGGCTGCTGCGGAAAATTATTCCATATCTTCCCGTGAGCCACCGTAGAACGGTAGTACAGGCCTTAGTGATCAACCGGTTGGATTATGGGAACGCTTTGCTGGCAGAAGTAGGTGATACACAGCTAGCAAAGTTCCAAGTAATCCAAAATACTGCTGCTCGGATGGTCTTGAACCGTCCCCCTGGCACACCATCGATTCCTTTATTGAAGGAACTCCATTGGCTGCCAGTTAAAAAGAGATCTTTCTTTAAAACGTGCTGTTAAGTTTTTAAAGCTCTGATGGACACCGGCCCAAAGTATCTACAAAATAGATTCTGTAGACAGACTTCACACTGTAATTTAAGATCTAACAGTAAGGCCCTGTTAGCCATCCCCCGGATTAAACGGAACCGCCTGGGAGGTAAAGCCTTTTCATATGTAGGTCCTAAATACTGGAACTCCCTGCCAGAAGGGCTTCGCAAGGCCCCTTCTTACCTGACCTTCAGAAAACAGCTGAAGGCTTTCTTATACTGATTTTTTCTCTTGGCCTTTCATTGCACTCGGTAATTGGATTAGGTTAGTGCGGAGATGCCCCTGGGTGATTCATGCGCTTTACAAAACACCAATAACATAACAATGTACGCACTAGACGGAAAAACAAAAAATCGTGTATCCACAAGCACTCGAATAAATAAATAGAATTAAAACAGCATTCATCCGATCGCCAGGAAACTTTGGAAAGTTGTTGAGTACACTCCCGCAAAGGTTTCTGGCATAAAAATGTTTTAAATATCTGCCCCCCCAGGGCTCTCATAATCTTTCGAATACTGATGTACGCACCAGACGGAAAAACAAAAAATTGTGTATCCACAAGCACTCGAATAAATAAATAGAATTAAAACGACACTTTGAAATGTTTTCCATATTAAAATGAATAGGTTTCAATAAAAATGACACAATGTAAATTGAATGTTATCATAACGAGTTTCCTTTCTTTGGAGATCGCAGCAACGCGTAAGCTAGTTTATATATAAAAACGAATGTATGTCTATCTGTCTGTCTGTCTGTTTGTCCTTTATGCATTACTACACCATTCATCCTATCGCCATGAAACTTTGGGAAGTTGTTGAGTACACTCCCGCGAAGGTTTCTGGCATAAAAATGTCTTAAATATCGGCCCCCCAGGGCCCTCATAATCTTTCGAATACTGATGTATGCACCAGACGTAAAAACAACAAATCGTGTATCCACTAGCACTCGAATAAATAAATAGAATTAAAACACCATTCATCCGATCGCTATGAAACTTTGGGAAGTTGTTGAGTACACTCCCGGGAAGGTTTCTGGCATAATTTATTTTTAAATATCAGCCACCCAGGGCCCTCATAATCTTTCGAATACTGATGTAAGCACACGACGGAAAAACAAAAAATCGTGTATCCACAAGCACTCGAATACATAAATAGAATTAAAACAGCATTCATCCGATCGCCAGGAAACTTTGGGAAGTTGTTGAGTACACTCCCGGGAAGGTTTCTGGCATAACATATTTTTAAATATCGGCCCCCCCAGGGCCCTCATAATCTTTCGAATACTGATGTACGCCAAGACGGAAAAACAAAAAATCGTGTATCCACAAGCACTCGAATAAATAAATAGAATTAAAACAGCATTCATCCGATCGCCAGGAAACTTTGGGAAGTTGTTGAGTACACTCCCGCAAAGGTTTCTGGCATAAAAATGTTTTAAATATCGGCCCCCCAGGGCCCTCATAATCTTTTGAATACTGATGTACGCACCAGACGGAAAATCAAAAAATCGTGTTTCCACAAGCACTCGAATAATTAAATAGAATTAAAACGACATTTTGAAATGTTTTCCATATTAAAATTAATAAGTTTCAATAAAAATGACACAATGTAAATTGAATGTTTTCATAACGAGTTTCCTTGAATTTCATTTCTTCGGAGATCGCAGCAACGCGCGACGGGTAAGCTAGTATATATATATAAAAACGAATGTATGTCTGTCTGTCTGTCTGTCTGTCTATCCTTTATGCATTACTACACCATTCATCCTATCGCCATGAAACTTTGGGAAGTTGCTGAGTACACTCCCGCGAAGGTTTCTGGCATACAATTTTTTTTAAATATCGGCCCCCTCATAATCTTTCGAATACTGATGTACGCACCAGACGGAAAAACAACAAATCGTGTATCCCCAAGCACTCGAATAAATAAATAGCATTAAAACACCATTCATCCGATCGCCATGAAACTTTGAGAAGTGGTTGAGTACACTCCCGCGAAGGTTTCTGGCATAAAAAAAATTCGAAATTCGGCCTCCAAGGGAACTCATAATCTTTCGAATACTGATGTACGCACAAGACGGAAAAACAAAACATCGCCATGAAACGTTCGGATGAAACGTACTGATGTATGCACCAGACGTAAAAACAACAAATCGTGTATCCACTAGCACTCGAATAAATAAATAGAATTAAAACACCATTCATCCGATCGCTATGAAACTTTGGGAAGTTGTTGAGTACACTCCCGGGAAGGTTTCTGGCATAATTTATTTTTAAATATCAGCCACCCAGGGCCCTCATAATCTTTCGAATACTGATGTAAGCACACGACGGAAAAACAAAAAATCGTGTATCCACAAGCACTCGAATACATAAATAGAATTAAAACAGCATTCATCCGATCGCCATGAACTTTGGGAAGTTGTTGAGTACACTCCCGCAAAGGTTTCTGGCATAAACATTTTTAAAATATCGGCCCCCCAGGGCCCTCATAATCTTTCGACTACTGATGTACGCACCAAACGGAAAAATAAAAAATCGTGTATCCACAAGCACTCTAATAAATAAATAGAATTAAAACGACACTTTGAAATGTTTTCCACAATAAAGTGAATAAGTTTCAATAAAATGACACAATGTAAATTGAATGTTATAACTAGTTTCCTTGAATTTCCTTTCTTCGGAGATTGCAACAACGCGCGACGGGTAAGCTAGTATGTTTATAAAAGAAAGATATACGATGGGACCACACAATAAAAACCCAACATATGCATATTTGTAATATTTCACCTTGCCGGTTATTAGGTCAGCAAGCCCTAGTAGGTTCTTGCAGTATTAATGAGTAATTCTCAATGATCCAATGCAGTCCTAATGCAATGCTATGCAGTTCATAATGCAAGAATCAGGCAGTTTGTAATGTTAAAATAATGCAGTTCACAATGCAACAATCAGGCAGTTAGTTCGTAATGCAAAAATAATGCAATTCGTAATGGAACAATCAGGCAGCTCATAATGCAAAAATAATGCAAATCGTAATGCAACAATCAGGCAGTTTGTAATGCAAAAAATATGCAATTTGTAATGCAACAATCAGGCAGTTCATAATGCAAAAAAAATCTAATTCGTAATGCAACAATCAGGCAGTTCATAATGCCAAAATAATGTACTCCGGCACCGATCGTGGTGCTCTGGACAGTCTCTATGCCACTTTTACTGACTCGTGGTCAGCTACTGCCAAAATATGCCTCCAACACTGTTATGATGGAAAACAAAGTTCAGCTCCACACTCCGGTCCCGGTACTGCCACTCCTCAGCCAGTACGGACCGCGATACGGACTTGAGCAGAGGCTCATGCTGCAAAGATGGGAAAACATAGCGATACAAAAGGGGATGATGGACGGAGCGTTTGAGCAAATCAAACACTCACCCCCAGTCAACTGATCTGGGTTGCAATTTTCACCCCGAGTGGGCTGGGTATGCTCAGACGTGAGTCCCAGGCTCTCCACACCATTGGAGTCAAGCTATCCAGGCTGATGAAGGCTGATAGCCAGAAACCGGTCCTTGGATGCTTGATTCCGGTCTGGGAAAGATATGGCTTGGTAGTTCGGACTGGACTGTTCCCATGAGGCACAGGGTCAGAGCTGATTTGCATATAGCCAGTGTCTAACCCAGGGTGGTGTGGAGTGCAAAAAACGATGGATTTAGGCCCAGATCCTTGTACTGGGGTAAATGTATGACATTGTTCTACATTCTGTCCATCAACTGTGTTTTTTGCAATTTTCACCCCGAGTGGGCTGGGTATGCTCAGACGTGAGTCCCAGGCTCTCCACAACACTGGAGTCAAGCTATCCAGGCTGATGAAGGCTGATAGCCAGAAACCGGTCCTTGGATGCTTGATTCCGGTCTGGGAAAGACATGGCTTGGTAGTTCGGACTGGACTGTTCCCATGAGGGACAGGGTCAGAGCTGATTTGCATATAGCCAGTGTCTAACCCAGGGTGGTGTGGAGTGCAAAAAAACGATGGATTTAGGCCCAGATCCTTGTACTGGGGTGAATGTATGACATTGTTCTACATTCTGTCCATCAACTGTGTTTTTTGCAATTTTCACCCCGAGTGGGCTCGGTATGCTCAGACGTGAGTCCCAGGCTCTCCACACCACTGGAGTCAAGCTATCCAGGCTGATGAAGGCTGATAGCCAGAAACCAGTCCTTGGATGCTTGATTCCGGTCTGGGAAAGACATGGCTTGGTAGTTCGGACTGGACTGTTCCCATGAGGCACAGGGTCAGAGCTGATTTGCATATAGCCAATGTCTAACCCAGGGTGGTGTGGAGTGCAAAAAAACAATGGATTTAGGCCCAGATCCTTGTACTGGGGTGAATGTATGACATTGTTCTACATTCTGTCCATCAACTGTGTTTTTTGCAATTTTCACTCCGAGTGGGCTGGGTATGCTCAGACGTGAGTCCCAGGCTCTCCACACCACTGGAGTCAAGCTATCCAGGCTGATGAAGGCTGATAGCCAGAAACCGGTCCTTGGATGATTGATTCCGGTCTGGGAAAGACATGGCTTGGTAGTTCGGACTGGACTGTTCCCATGTGGCACAGGGTCAGAGCTGATTTGCATATAGCCAGTGTCTAACCCAGGGTGGTGTGGAGTGCAAAAAAACGATGGATGTAGGCCCAGATCCTTGTACTGGGGTGAATGTATGACATTGTTCTACATTCTGTCCATCAACTGTGTTTTTTGCAATTTTCACCCCGAGTGGGCTGGGTATGCTCAGACGTGAGTCCCAGGCTCTCCACAACACTGGAGTCAAGCTATCCAGGCTGATGAAGGCTGATAGACAGAAACCGGTCCTTGGATGCTTGATTCCGGTCTGGGAAAGACATGGCTTGGTAGTTCGGACTGGACTGTTCCCATGAGGCACAGGGTCAGAGCTGATTTGCATATAGCCAGTGTCTAACCCAGGGTGGTGTGGAGTGCACAAAAATGATGGATTTAGGCCCAGATCCTTGTACTGGGGTGAATGTATGACATTGTTCTACATTCTGTCCATCAACTGTGTTTTTTGCAAAGATGGGAAAGGCAGAGAGAGTTTCTCTCGTAGCCCGCACCCCGCCCCAGGTGGTGACACATGCAAGTTCGCCGAGCGTTACCTGGGGGGTATGATCTCACTCTCCTCTCCTCATGGCTTGGGACTCTGATGCAACTTCGTTGATCTTGGGCAGTGGAACTCGGACCCCTGACGGTGATGGTTCGAGGTCTCTCTTTGGCAAAGGCAGGCTCGTGCTTGCGGTGGTGAATTTTCACAGCTCCTCTGGAGATGCCGATCCGGGCCGATGGCAATGATGATGGCAGCACTTCTGGACATGCTGTCGATCGAAGCAGAGGACAACACTGCTCAGGGACACAGTCACGGGGCAATTTCTCACAAAGGTCTCAGGCTGCAACAGGGCACATGCACACAGCGTCGCTGAGACTCACTTGAGCTCTGGGTGCACACAATCACAGGGCAATCCGCACGAAGGTCTCGGGCTGCGCGAAGCACACGCACACATCGACGCTGAAACTCACTTGGACTCCGGGTGCACACGATCACAGGGCAACCCTCACAAAGGTCTCAGGCTGCAAAAAGCACGCGCACACAGTGTCACTGAGACACACTTTGAAACTTTTATGTTCCTGAGTATCCACAACAGGGAGCCAAATTACCTCGAGCCCTTGGAGACACATTACTTCGGGACACAGCAAAGTCCTTTCAAGCAGGGGGACACAGCACACAGCAAAGTCCCTTAGCCTCTCCTTAGTTAAATCAGCAAACTGCAGGCTAGCTCCAGTACACACAGCAAGGGTCAGTCCTTCTTCAGTCTCTTCAGCTGTTCTTCCTTTGGCCGAGGTTACTCATGACCGTGAAGTAGTTTCAATCCTTTTCAGTCTTAATCAGTCCAAGGTCCATGGGTTTCAGCGCTCATAGTTATACCCCTAAATGTCTTTAAAGTTTTTGTGTTCAGGGGGCACTGACGCCTCTCCAAACCATCTGGGTGTCTCCCTGCCAGTGACACCTTCTTCCTTTGATAGTGGGGGTCTGGATCCTCAATCACACAGCAGGAGATGGAGCCACTGTTTTATGGCAGCAGCCCGGGCCTCTTCACCTCCAGGAGCTATTCCTCCCCCCTACACTCCAGATGCAGGTCAGCCCCTTGCTGTCTCACCTCCTCCCCTGGGTCAAGACATTTCCCAGTGCCTATCACATTCAAATCCAGATAATCAATCCACAACCAGGCAGAGACACACAGAATTGTTAGAACAAAGAAACCAACCACTTCTAAAAATGTGGTTTCTAAACACACAATTCAAAAACCACCTTCACAAAAGAATGTGTTATTAAATTGTGAGTTCAGGCACACTAAACTTCACCTCTCCATCTTAAGCCTATGGGAAGATAGGCTGGAAGCATATTACACAGCCGCCCCATTCTGTCCTATAGGCAAAATGGCCTTGCAACAGTGAAAAACAAATTTGGCAGTTTTTCACTGTCAGGACATGGTACACACCTTAGTACATGCCCTACCTTTCACATACACTGCACCCTGCCCAGGGGGGTACCTTGGGCCTACCATAGGGGTGTCTGATGTGCATAAAAAGGGAAGGATGAGGCCTGGCACGTGGGTGCACTTGTCAGGACAGCAAGGCAGTTTAACTGCGTGCAGGCACTGCAGTGGCAGGCCTGAGTTCTCTCTTTAGGGCTACTTGTGTGTGTGGCACAATTAGTGCTGCAGGCCCACTAGTAGCATTTGCATTACCAGCCGTGGCACACATAGTGCACCTTACTAGGGACGTTACTACTGAGGCAAGCATACCAATCCTGGACAACCATTACCATTACACTTTACACAGGGGGCACTTGCACTTTGACACTGATCAGCAGAGGCAAAGTGCCCAAAGCATCTAAGCCAGTCAAATGCAATCCATCACAGCATCAAAAATAGAGGCGGTAGAGGCAAAAAGTCAAGGGTAATCACACCAAGAAATGCCAGGTCTAACACTGACACTATATTACGCACATACAAGCCAGTGTGGTGGTTGATGGGCAAATGAGTTCAGATGTGGCAGACCTCGACTGGGTAAGTGCAGCTAGGGTGGTGTCTAAGCAGGGTAAGTCCAGTTCCAGTGGGGTCTAAGCGGGGTAACTGCACCGCAGGTGAGTTTGTTACAGATGCACTTGCCGTGCAGTGCATCCGGATCCTGACCAGAATATGGGTGGACCCGGAGTGTGCCGAGCGGGGTTCAGTGCAGCAAAAGCTTGGGTGGAGCATGACCAGTGCACAAAACTGAAACATCACCTAGGGTATCTGTAGGGTACAGGTGGCGTTGGCAGTGCACTGAGTAACTCAGCCCACCTTGTGACCTAGGAGTTGGAGATGTTTTGTTACAGTAAATTAGTTAGATGTATTTTTTGCGTAGTAATTATCGGTTTACTAATGTCATGTGAGAACACAACTTAATCTAAAAATACCTACAGGTGTGAGTTACAAACTGCTTTGCAAACTCAGCTCAAGTACTAAACTAGTTCTGCCTGCTGCTTGACAGAATCTGGATCTGCCTTCAACCCATATGGAACCAACAGCCTTGAAATCTCTACAAATCACGTGGTTAAGGGGTCAAGGGTTGGAAATGGATTTTCCCTTGGGAGGGGCAAGAGAGAGGTCAAATTGAATGTGCGAAATCCCACTAAGTTACATATTTGAGCGTCACAAAAGAAAGGTTTCGCTTTCAATGTTATTTTTATCACCACATTAGGCCAGACTTAAGTAAGAGCAGCCACGAAGAGGCTTTAAGTGGACATTAGTTAGGTTTGATAGAGGGTGGTGCTTTCACGTGGCTTTTTGATGAAACCTGCACTGCGCCTTTAAATAACATCGAATTGCTTTGTAACACATTACAACTGTAGCTTGTTCATCTTTGGTGTTTCATAAGGAGGTTCTTTAATGCCTACTGCAATGTGTTACATTTATGAGCATACATTTTTCACCTGACCCCTTCATTAATCACAGTGTGGCAAATTGTTAAGAAAGGGAGGGTGTACCCTAACGGTTTGGGCAGCGGACTTTAAAGCTGGGGAACCAGGTTCAAGTCTGGCTTTAGGCGCAAACATCCGGTGAGTCTTGGCAAATCTCTTAATCACCCCTTCCTCACAAAATGAATGTGTCAATCTGTAACACAACTGGTGCTTGTGTAAAGCGCTCTGATACCTTCGGGTCGAGTTAGCGAGATATAAAACTGCAACAACAACAAAAAAGCTGTATGCAGTTTTGAACCACAAAGTGAAAACACCACTGCAAAGCAAAAGAGATGGTTACTGATCTCTTGATGCTTTCACCCTCCTTGACTCTTTTTGCTAGTGTCTCTTTGCTGTCCGTGGCACCGCTATTTACTCTATCCTCCCACTCTATTCCAGCTTCACGTATGCCTTCTCTTATGCTGTCCAGACCTTTCTTGACACCTTCCCACAGGGTGTTTTGTCGTGTATATAAATTAAATGCACATCAAACGTCTTGCAGAAGGATATGCATGGGAGCGCTCCTGTGCTGTGTAGTTGTTGTGACATGAATCTCCCATCAGCTTTATACTGCATGGCTACATTGCATTGGCGATTTTGTAACATAAGAAACAGGTTCTAGTCATAGCGTCCACTCAAAATTCTGTGATTCTGGGCAAACGCCAATGCTTGTTTTCTCCTTGGAATGCCCCGCACGCGACGCTCATTGGTACACATTTGCATATGATATCATGCTGCCTACTAAGCATGCAGGCACGGATGCGCCTCCCGCCGAGGATTACAGCATGTATCGCACCACTAACAACTGCCACTCTTGTCTCGTGTAAATCCCTCTAATTTGACCTGTGTGTTGAGTTCACGCTATGTAAAAACGGCAAAAAATGCACAAGGTAAAAACAAATCCTTAACGCACGGAAAGGCAAAGAAAATAATTTGCTGGCTTATTTGTACAAAGTGAAGCCAAAACACCTGTATAAATCACAGCTTCACTGCATACATTTTGTGATTTTGGGAAAATGTTTTATGTCACCAAAAACGCATTCTTCATTATGTATGAAAGCACTTTCAAACATGTGAGTTCAGAATAGCATGTGTCCAAAAATCTTCTGTGCTTGATTTAATATACTACAATGTTGCTCTAAAATATTCTGGGACACTACAGGGTTAACATGGCAACTGCCTTGACTCTTAGTGCCCTAATCGTTTTATGAAAAAGTATTACTTTTAATAAGTACCTCTCAGTGGAGTGCATTCATCTTGAAACTTATAAGCGACTGTATCCTATTTTGCCTGATGTTTGTTGCATGATTTACACAGCAAACATTTTCAGGGGTCAGCTCGTGCCCAGGCTCTAAGGTTCATTCTAGACCTTATCTCGGTTCTCCCTATCGGTTGTCCGCCTCTACCTACAAGTTGTCAAAGTAGCTCGGACTGGATGCAACCCTGAGTAATTATTTACCAGTGGCTAAGACTAATTCAGATGTTCCCCCCATTATTTTGTTTTGAGAGTTACTGTAATTGCCAGCCATGGGTCCTATCGCTCACTGTGCCGTATGACTCAAGCTGCTCCTCATGGAGTCCCAGCAAGGCTAACAAGCATTTGCAATGCAATAGGTCTCGCATTTGCGAGACTTTGAGCTATTGGCATTGTAAATGACAATGCCTGTTATTTATGTGTTTTGAAAACCTGCAAGCAACGACTATAAGTAAAAGTGCACATAAATAAAGGTATTGCCATTTACAATGCCAATAGATCAAAGTTTCGAAAATGCAAGACCTATTGCATCCGTAAGACTGGCCATGTTCTCAAACTGTGCTCCTGCCAGCACTACAGGAGCACTTTTGGAATAAATAAACACCAAGGAAGGCTGACATCTATGGGAGCTATTTAGTATTTTTTGTGTTTTACAGATAGAAACTCCAGAAGAGGTGTTTGATTGTGTAAAATATATGCCCTACATGAGCTAACACTTTTCTTCTTGCAAGTGGACGTTTCTTTATCATGTTCCCGGTCTCTATGCAATACATGGTAATTGCGAATCTAAAAATTATGCCTGGACCGTTCCACCCTAAAAAAGGCAGGTCTTCCAGCGCAATGCATCAAGCAGCATAGTTGTGGAGGATCTGTGGTCTTAATGTTTCTAACAAATCCACATCATTCCACTCAACAGCACATAAATCCACTCCAATCCAAACACATGGGTAAGAGACATTGTCATTTACATCGCCAATACCTCTAACTCTCACAAATGAAGGACCAATTTGCATTGCAAATGCTTGTTATTTTTTTTGACTACACATTGTGCATACCTCACGTTCCATCTGCTTTTATAAACCATTGTTTCTATGTTCAAGCGCTCAGCTGCTGTCTCACATGTTACCAGCATCAAATGGATCGAGCCATTCGGAATCTCCATCGCACACGCCTGCATTTGATTCGAGTTATTTTCTCGATATTAAAAAAGAAAGAGGTTAGAAGTGAACGTTTTTCCCGATTTCCATGGGCCCGACTCTGCACTTCCCTCCTAAGGTCGCTCACGTTGCTCTACTGATCTTTCTTCTGTCAAGTGGTTTCAGACAGAGATAACCTTGTAAAGGCTGCCATCTACTGGTAATTTTTTAGAAATTGCAACTTCAACATAGAATAGTTAAACTGCAGTTTTAACAGCAAGTGTGGATTTACTCACAAAAAGAGTTTATTTAGTACCTTTTTATGTCTCTATATGAAAAGCATGCACGAGGCCCTGTGTTTATTTTGGTTTCCACTCAGTTTTGGATACAGCCAATTTTTGAAAGCGATTTTCTGCTTCTTGGTGACAGATGCAACTCCAAACATATGGGGAAAGTTGAGTTGTCGTGGAAGGCACACATTATTCAAATGCGAGCATGCATGGCATTTCAACGTGCAAAATAATTTGGGGCCATATTATCAAGAACAGGCGATAAAATTATCGCCGCTTAATCGGCAGGAAACTGCCACTAAAGCGGCGATAATGGGCTTGATAATAGGCCCTTGTGAATTCCCATAGCAGCCCAGGTTCTGGTGTTAACCTGGGCTGCTATGGGAATTCACAAGGGCCTATTATCAAGCCCATTATCGCCACTTTAGCGGCAGTTTCCTGCCCATAAAGCGGCGATAATTTTATCGCCTGTTCTTGATAATATGCCCCTTGGTGATTCTGCCGGAGTTTTTACTTGCTTTTTCTACACTGCCTTTTATTGATTTGCTGCTTGTGGCTGTGCCTGGCTTCTGTTTTTAACCCTTTAGATGCAGTCGTTGGTCAATGCCTGCACACCCAGCTAAGTGCATCTGTGGGCCACTGACCAACCAACGCTGGGGAAGGCATCAAGAAAACCTATGGTGAATCACTTTAACTTCAGCCTCCGAGCACCTACGATCCATCTGCGAAATCAGTATGTTACATGTCGTGCAGATGCCACTAAGAGAGTAACCGGAAAAGAAAATACCTCCACTTGGACCCAGCCGCGGCCTGTACAGATAAGGGCGGTAGGGATGCGGGGGTTTCGGCAGACAACGATAAGGAAAAATTAATTATTTATTTAATTCTCCCTCGTTGTGGTCTGTTGAATCCCCCCCTCCAATCCAGCCCCACCACTCTTACCTGCACGGACCGCTGCTGCTTGTACCCCTACCCAGAATCGATGTGAGAGTGACAGTTTCCCTCTATAAGGGCTATCCTCTGATATGTCCTATTTTTTTCTCTTTTCACTTCTATCTAAGAGCACTCCCTCTCTTTAATCCCCCCCTTTACCTCTCTCCTCCCCCTTCCCATGCTTCTCTTTTTGTCGCTCTCCTTATTTTACTCTCCCTCTTCCCATTGTCTTAACATCCATTTCGCCTCACCTCTCCCACCTGCCTCCTTCCTATGTCCTACTACCTTTTCTTCTCTCATCTCCCCTTTCTTGTCTTCCACGATATTTGTCTTCCGATCATGTTTCTCTCTCCTCATCTCTCTATTCATTTTCTTTCTTCTCTTTTCTTGCCTCAATTTCCTATGCCCATTTATCTCTTTCTCTGCCACAAAACCCTCCTTTTGGCCCTGTTCTTTCCTCTCACCCATTACTTTTTCTCTCACTCTCTCCCTTCTCCCTACTGGGCAGTTACATTAACTTTAAACTAGTTTTGACCAATGTGGTACCTCTGTGACATTTGTTTACAAATTTGGTCTAATGATGATTTTTTGATTTAAAAAAACCTATAAATTAGCAAAAATTACATGTTTGTTATTCTTCTTTCATAAGGGCGAAGAGTAATATGAATACCCTAATGGTGAAAAATTACTCTTGAAAGGTACAAATGGTTTCCAACACTTTCTACAGTGAGCAATATGCATTTCTGGCATTAAAAAAGTAAATTACATAGGGGCATAGTTACAAGCCCCTATCGCCACAGTAACGTCACTTTTAACAACGTTCCTGCGGCTCTACTTAGCATGAAAGGGGTTGGCAATGGGTGTTATGGTGGGCATTCTGCTGCAATACCGATTGAATTTGACGCTGCACCCTAATTACAAGGGCGGTGTAAATAGGAGGCAGTGCCAAAATTAGACCAGGAAAGCCTGGTCTTAACATGGCAAAATGAGGAGAAATGCTTTATTTCTCCTTGTTTTTGCTGTTTCTGTGTGTGCTGCATTGTGCAGCACATATAGAAACAGCAACACGCCACATATGATTGCTTATGTGCAGGAAGTTGTTCTTCCTGCACATTAACAACCATTACAAAAATAACAATGCAGCACACATACAAGTTACAAATCGCCATTTGCGATTGTTTACGTGTAGGAAGGGACAACTTCCTGCACATAAAGAATCATTCCCTCAATGCAGGCACTCTTGTACTAAGGTGCAAGGGTTCCTGCGTTGGCGCTAGGCAGCTTACTTTAGTGCCAGCGCTAGGTTAAATACAGGGATGTGCCATATCTTTGCAAATGCGGCTCATCCCTGGGTTTCGGAATGCAGAGCGTGGCATTAGCATTTTGTGCATATGCCCCATAGTTTCTGCAATTTTAAAAGCCTGGAAGTGAAAGCAGTTTTTGGTTTAATTCTCCATTCTTTTTCCACATTATTAAAAAGACATAAGGTACATTTAGCACTTAGAAAAACACTGAAATATTTTGAGCCTAAAGGAAACAGGTTTGAAGTATGTACGCCGCTCTTCCAAAACACTTCAGCAGATGCACATCATTAAAGGATAGGAGGCAGAGAAAGGCAGCTATTGCCTCGCTCACTCTCCTGTTAACCGCTACAGCGCTAGCGGGTTTTCCCGCTGTGCGCTGAAATTTAAAAATCGCGCGGTTTGTGACAAAGCCAGCTCGTCATCCGCGTAGCGCAGGTAACGCCCATGACGAGCTGGAACACTTTGTAAAGTGGGGGTGCTGACATCAATGTGACATCACTGAAGTCTTTGGGATTGTAAAAAATCCAAGGGTTACACAAAGAACAAGCAATCCAAATGCGCCATGCTCAGCAGGGAAGTGGTAAGGGTCTGGTATGTAGCTGGAGGTGTCTTTTGGATCACACTGTAAAAAATATATTATTATAGCATTGTGTTGTAGCACACTGTCATATATAGACACTACATTCACCATTGAAATGGCCACTTATCCGTACAGACATTTCACTCATAAAACTATATAGAGCAGAAATGATGTGTGGAAATTGGTTTTCAGCAAATATTTGTTATTTATGCAACACTAAGTAATTGATTTGCTTTGATCTTGTTAAAATCTCTGTTTCCATCATAGTTTGAATAAAAAAACCTAATGTGGGCTTCCTTGGCTGCTAATACGTTCAGAAATAGATGTACAGTTCTTTTGTAGATATTCAAATGTTGTTGTGTGTTGGAAAAAATGACGCCCAAAGCCTTTCCTTTCATACCAGTGCAATTGTCAAATAGTTCACATTTAAAAATCCTATCGGTTTGCTGTCACAGAAAAGTAAACATGGAGCTGCACCTTAAAAAAACAAAACTATTTGTCAGAAGACATAGAGTGTCCTTTGACCTCTGTCTCTACATCTACAGCAAATATGATACAATAAATAACACTAATTCACCTTCCGGAAATGTGAGAATTATACCTCCCCAGAACAGCTTCCTGCTTGTGGATTACGGCAGTTTGTGATTTTTTACCAGGAAACTACTAGACATCTGGGATGTCAGTAGCTTTGAGGTGGACAGCCACCCTGACATATGTACTGACCACTGGAAAACACCTATACAACGCGGACTGAGCCATGTGTGCTGTTTCCAAGCAAGTGGAGCAACGCTTGCCTCAACAACAGTGGTCTAGATGTGCGGATGAGTGGTAAGAGGAATAGGAAGACAAAGGAAGCTACGAACGCAGCCAGGTAAGTTGGGTTTGGGGAGGTCGTTTTTAGGGTACCGTTACTTTTTATGGCTTGGACAGGTAGTTTTTAGGGTACGAGTAATGTTTATGGCTCAGGGCGGGGGGCTGGGGTGAGGTTAGATATGGCCAGGGCGGGGGCGGAGCTTGCCGGCTAACAAGATGGCCGAATAAACCCGGAGCTCCGTCTTGTGGTACCATATAATCCTACAAATATCCTGCATCGGGGCTAGATACAGCACCAAAGTTTTACCCCAGGACCTAGGACGGGGTCACGGTGCGCTGTGAGCCATTTCAGGCAGCAAACCGGCAACGGAACCCGGGAGAGCACGAGCGCGGATGAGAGAAGGAGCGGCAGGCCGCAAGCCGCGGCCCGAGTGAGTAGCAGGCCCGCGCGATGTCACAGTGCGTGCGGCCAGAGCGCGCCACCTCCTCCGGCTGAGCTACGGGTCGGCCTGCTCTGTCTGGAGCGGACCCCGGCTCTCAGCCTCACACCACCTACGGGACGATTCCTCACTAATACTCCCCCAACTGCGGCCTCTTGAGCCGGGAGTGACGTTCCTAGCATAACTCTTTGCCCATGGCGGGGTGTGGGTCGCCATACGAGGAGGCCACCACTGGAAACGACACATGAGCGCTCTGCAACTGGAGTCACGCTGGCGGGGGCTGACCACCCGAGTGCGACGCCGGATTGGTAGTGTGTCGGTACCATCGGCGGCGGGTGGCTGCGGGTGCCAAGCAGAGGCATTGGTGCCCAGCATGCAGTGAAGCGCCTGTTGCCCGGGTCGGCGGACTGCGCCGGGGGTCCATTTTAACATACAGTGCTGTGGTGGAGAGAAAGCGTATTGCTCCCACAGGGACAGTGCAGTGAAGTACCGTGGGGAAGATTTCGACGGCGTGCCTTGGCGCACATCACAGGGGAAGCACCTGGTTAGGGCGACGTCGCAGGGGTGCGCGCCTGACGAAGCCAGTGGGGGCACCCGCATTAAAGAGCAGGCATAGTCGTATCATTCCCTGATGTGGGATAGGAGGGACGGGCGCCCCCCCTCACCCGCCCTCCCCACTGCCTGAGCGTGACCACCCACTGAGAGTGCGACCCCAATTACTCTCCGGTGCAGGGGCCGCATCTGGACATCATAGGATTCCTAGCTGACACGACTACGAAGATGATGGTGGCCCTGTAGAGAGCCACCCCACAGTTTCGGAATCTTGTTGCGCACCGCTGGGCATACGGGACAGGACTGTGCAACCAGGACCTCGCGCTTAAAGAAGGTCACCTTGGCTCGGAGTTTGCTGAGACTCACAGTACACTGCAAGACGCGGAGCGGGGAGCCCCAGCCAACGCCTTGTATAATGGGCTGAGGAGATAAAACGCAAACCAAACTCACCTTCGAGCAAAGGCGCTCCAAGTCGCAGGAACCCGGGAACTCGGATAAACGCGCAATGCAGGACGACAACGGCACTGCAGAAGACACTGATATAAAAACCATGCTCCTAGCGATGGATAAAGGACTTCAGACCAGCATGGTGGCTTTGGGCACGAAAATAGATACCCTAACCTACAGGATGGACAGGATGGCTGAACGGATAGATAAACACGCAGAGAGACTAGATATGTCTGAGAGGAGGTTGATGGAGGTGGAAGAGGCGCAAACGGAACTGGATACTGGCCACAGGAAAATTGAGAAATTGATGCAGGCCCTACAGGACAAGACTGAGGATTTGGAGGCGCGGTCACGTCGGTGTGACCTGAGAATTACAGGTCTCCCGGAGACGACCCAGACGGGCAACATGGAGAGATTCATAGAAAAACTGCTGGTCACTCTACTGGGTGAGGAAACTTTCTCTGCGATGTTCGTGGTTGAGCGGGCACACCGCTCCCTGGGGCCGCGCCCACGGCCGGGTGCCCCTCCGCGCCCGATCATAGCAAAACTGCTCAATTACAGGGAGGGAGACGCAGCTCTATGTCAAGCCAGGGACAAGAAATCACTGAACTACGAGGGCTCGGAGATCTCTCTATATCCCGATTTCACCGCTAGAGTGCAGGAGGCTCGCAAGCACTTTGCCCCATTCAAGAGACAGCTCAGGGATCTGGCTTGGACTACGCGATGCTGCATCCGGCAAAATTGAGAGTAAACCGACAGGGACAATCTCACCTGTTTACAGACCCTAGAGCCTTGCAGCAGGCACTGAAGGGCTGGTCGAGGGACCACCGCAGAAAGGCAAATGCTTCCTCAGATGACGAGGGAGGGAGCAGCCAGCTCGACGAACAGGAGTGACTGACCACGTGATGGTGTCTCCGGTTGCCGGTGAGGTGTAAGAGCAGAGATGCATAAAGGGACTCATTTTGGTAGACAATGAAGGGGCAGGTCTCTTGGTGAGATGCACTGCCCCAAGCGGGCAGTAGTGTTAAGAATGCCAGATGGGTACTTACCTCAGGAATTGTATGTAGCTAATAATCCAAGGACAATCACATTTTTGCTGTTGAGAGGCTACAATTATTGGTGCTAGTCTATAGTAAGGTGCAGCAGAATTGTTATGTCTATTCCTATGTAAAGGGATTACCTAGTTTAACACACAGTTTTTTAACATTACAGGTATTGAAGTACAGGGGGATAATACATCCAGATTAGCTGATGCATAGCAATAACCAAGACGGGTAGTGAGGGGTACAGCTCCGGCATGGCACATGCAGGCACAGTTTGCATATGGCATGGCAACCCCGGCCCCCGCGCGCAATGCTCCCGTCTGACTCTTTGGAGTACATAAAGTTGGGGAAGGATGAGAGAGGGTGGAGGGGTGGGCCCGGGATCGGCAAGGCTAGGTTTGGGGAGGTCTGCTATGGGAGGGGGCGGGAATTGTTTTGCTGTTGTTATTGGACATTAGGAGGGATGGGATTGTTGTCTAATTGTCTGCACACACTGCCCACTCTGGGCCCGCGGGAAACCTTAGCTCTCACGCTACACACAATCTGCAAAGATGGCAAACACAGCTGACACTACCACACATGATAATCAGCTCAGATCCGTGCACTCACGTGGAATGTAAGGGGTCTAAATGACCACCGCAAACTCAGGAAGCTGCTGAGTTACTTGCAACGACAGAAGGTGGACTTGGCCCTCCTACAGGAGACCCACCTCCCACTCACAAGTAAGATGCTGCATAGTAGGGGTCTGGAAGGCAACGTAGCTGTGGCAGGCATTACAACTCACGCTAGGGGGGTAATGACCTGGGTTAATCCTAAATCGAAACTAGCCCTGACACTATTGCAGGCGGACCCTGGAGGCCGTTTTGTTGTATCAACGTGTAAAGGTATGGGGCTGGAACTGATAGTTATCAATGCTTATGGCCCGAATTACGACTCCCCAGACTTCTATCAGAATCTGGTGAATGTCGCTAGAGCCTATCCCACTGCGCAGTTACTCTGGGGGTGAGATTTCAATCTGGTCTTGAACCCTGCTCTAGATAGATCAGCTGGCCTGCCACGCAAACCCTCAGCGGCTGCACAAACGCTACTTACAGAGCTCACTGCTTTAGATCTGGAGGATGTGTGGAGATACAGACATACTGCACGAGGTGGCTACACAAACTATTCGGCATACCATGATATTCACACCAGAATTGATTATTGGCTGGCGTCCTCGTCCATGATGGGCCGTATTAAGGCCTGCACAGTCTTAACCCGCACTTTGTCGGACCATTCCCCTCTCCTGTTGGTACTAGAGGCTCCTGTAAAATCGATACCCCCGTTTACATGGCGCTTTCCCCCATACTCACTGCTCGACCCGCTGTTTAGAGGAGAGTTGACTGAAGAGAAAGATGTCTTTTTCGAAGCCAACATAGGCTCGGTTGACAATTTCCAAATGGTGTGGGAGGCCTTTAAAGTTTATATACGGGGTACAGCCATGTCCAAGCACTTGAGTGTCCTTAAAGCCATTCGGCAGAGGCTGTTGTTGTTGGAGGGGCAGTAGGCAGCGCTCGAGATGCGGCAACAGATCGCCCCAGATCCAGCTGTAGAGGATGAAATAAAATCCCTGATCACTGAATATAATGAGGAGGCGGACAGGGAAGTCCTGCACATGGGGAAATATGCGACCGCGAGAACATATGGTGAGGGAGAGCGACATAGCTCGCCCCTCGCTAGACTATTGAAGGGAAGCAGGGGGAAGTCTCAAATTACTGAGCTGAGGGCAGCGGATGGTCAGCTGCTCACAGATGAGATCGGGATAGCTAACAGATTCCGAAGCTATTACTCTGACCTTTACTCCACCAAAAGCGGAGACCTCTCAGCAGAAACGGCGCATTACTTGGAGCATATAGAACTGCCCATGCTGACCAATACGCACCGTGAGTTCCTTATGCTACCTATCGAGAAGGATGAGATCATAGAAGCCCTAGCGAGTATGCGCTCTGGTAGCGCCCCAGGTGCTGATGGACTCACGGTGGGATTCTGTAAAGCTTTCCAGGATAAGCTGATCCCCCACCTGTCCACGCTTTTCGACAACATCTGCGTAGAAGGCAGTATGCCGTGTTCCATGCGGGAAGCATTATTGGTCACAATCCTTAAACCTGGTAAAGCACACGACGAGTGCAGCTCCTACAGGCCTTTATCCCTACTAAATGTTGACACCAAGCTCTATGCTAAGGTGCTGGCTACACAACTTGCTCTCCTCGCCCCCAAACTGGTTGCTCCGGAACAGGCGGGGTTTATCCCCAGTAGAAATCTGACCTATAACATCCACACAGTTCTCGGCACTTTGCAACATAATAATCAGGACGCGAAGGCCATCGCAGTTTTCCTGGACATGGAGAAGGCCTTCGATTCCGTTGAGTGGCCATTTATGAACCGAGTGTTGCAGAGACTGGGACTGGGCATGCCGTTCCTTCAAATGATAGGAGCTTTGTATCACGCGCCGACGGCTAGGCTCCGCGTCGGCGACCGCGTGACAGACCCATTTCCGATCAGCAGAGCACCCGGCAGGGCTGCCCGCTCTCCCCGCTATTGTACGCATTAGTTGCCGAGCCGTTGGCTTGCGCATTAAGAGAATATCACAGCAATGAGGGCATTGGTTTCCCATCATATCGGATAGTGGTATGGACATACACGGATGACACCCTGCTATATGTTCGTGACCCCGAAAATAACTTGACATCTATGCATAGAGAAGTGATCCGCTTTGGAGCACTTTCTGGACTGAGGGTCAATTGGGCAAAATCTCTGGCTTTCCCCCTCACCCCGGTTACCAGGAGATTCGAAATGGATTTCCCACTGCAGTGGTCATCGGACCCTATTAGATATCTAGGAGTCCGCATACACACGGACTCAGAGTCACTGCTCAGAGAAAATTACGGAGTTGCCGTCAGTAGACTGGAGGGACTTCTTATCGCCAGGCGCATAGTGGCACTGTGCTGGATGAGGGGTCCACTTCCGACGAAGAGGCGTTGGGCCCATGATATACTGTATTGCTGCATGCAATCAGAGCACTACAGTGAGCTGCTCCCCCCCACAAGCCGCCCGAAAAACTTTTGTTTTTTTTTATCAAGCGCATTTGAGGGATAACGAGACAGAGGCCGCAATGGAGGAGGAAATGGTCACAGAGAGGCAGACGCCGGATGTGCTGTCTTCAGCGGGGATTGACTCGCAGGCGAGCCCTGTAGAGCTGGGCGATGAGGAAGATTAGGTGGTGTAGTGGCTTCACTTGTGGGGAGGAGGGCGACAAGAGGATGGATGCATGGATGGTCGAGGGCATTGGGTGGACTCCCAGAGGTCTACTTGATTAACGTGGGGCGAGTCAGAGTCATTTGCAACCCCTTATAAGTAGTGTGGTGCGCAATTTGTTAGTGGGTAGCTACGGGCTGTTTGGTATTGATGAGTGGGGGGTCTTAGACCGCGGGCTGTGATTGGGGGTGGTCAGTGTGTGCGATTATGGGAGTGTATGGGGGTAGTTAGGGTTAGGGTTGGGGCTAGTTAACGTTTTTTTTTCTTCTTTTAACAAACTATTGTATCCGTTAGATTGTCAGGTCACGCGGCACTGGTAGTCAGACAACAATAGACATTAGGTTCACTGAGATAGGAGTGGTACGCTACCATCAAACTTGTGTAATTACTGTTTGAATTTAAGACCTGTGTATCTTTTGTTGCCGCCAGATCCCTGGGTTGTCGGCTGAAGGGCTGTGTCATCATTGAAGACATGTGACTGTTTCTTATCTTTCCTGCCCTCGTAGCCAGCCGGCCCCAGGCTTGTAGGCTTCAGGCTGTGTTTACCTTTTGTAGCAACACGATTAAAAAAAAAAAATTTCTTAAAAAGTTTTGGCCAGGGCGCATGGCTTCAGGTCTTAAGGTGGGAGGGAAGGTGTAGTTTTAAGGTCAGGGTGGGGTTGGTTTTAGGTCTCAGGGCGAGGTATGGGGTAGTTTTAAGGGCTGCGGCTAGGTTTCAGGGGGAGGGGCAATTTTCAGGGGTGGGGTCAGTTTTATGGCTCAGGGCAGTTAGTTAGGGTGGGGTAGGTTTTTTTGCAGGGGAAGGGTTTTAGGGCTCAGGGTGGGGGCATAGGGGTAGTTTCTGGGGCATGGGGCCGAGTGCTAGGGCTCAGGGTAAGGTGTCAGGCTGGTTTTAAGAGCTGGGTCAGGGTGGATTGCTGGGCTGGGGTATCAGGTGTTGGGGCGGAGGGCGGGGGGCTGGGGTCTGCAATTTACCAGGCTTATTCCTTTAGCAGTCATGCTTTTCCAATTAATTTTGTTGTAAAGGCCTGTGCGATAAATGGATGCATGAAAGAGGCGGTCAGGGTTCAGACCGTGTTGTTTAAGGCATGCGTGGTTTAGGCATGCATTGTTGTATCATACAACCCTGACCAAAGGGGAAGCAAAAATATATTAAAAAGGGTGTTCTCCACAGAGGTTGCAATCACACCCCCAGGGGAAAACAAAATATCAGTTATAGAAGGCAGTCCAGGGGTGGCTCCTCCATTAGGGCGGAGGAGCCTCGCCCTACTGCTTTCTCACAGTGCGAGAAAGCAGAAACATAAAATGGTATTTTAAATACCATTTTATGTTTCTGCTTCTCGTGCTGAAGGTAGGGTTTGCCTGGTTGGGGCGGGCTGGAGGGTATGCCTGGTTGGGGGCGGGCAAGTGGGCTGGTTGGGGAGGAGTGGATTGCCCACTGCTGTGGGCCCTGAATGTTTTGTCGGCACTCTGGGGCCAACCAAACCAGTCATGCGCACTCTAACGTTTCTCTATATAGGCTGCATGCAGCCTACAGAGAGAAAATGGTCTCCCTAAAGAGCGCCGGGCTGGGCGCTGTCCACGCTGACCCGGCCGGGAGCGGAGGAGGTGCGGGACACGGTGAAGGTAGTTTTTTATTTTTTTACACATCCACCCCCCTCCCCCTCCCCCCCACCCCCGCCCCACCCATGAGTCATGCGAGCCGCAACTGTGGCAGTCATCAGTAAGTAGGTATTGTTAGAACCTAGGGGCATATTTACAAAGAAATGACACACTGTGGTGATGCAAGTAAATTAGCAGTGCTGCGCTGCGTCTCTGTGTTTTCCCTTCCGCTAGCGCTAAAAAACTGCCTAGCGCCAATGCGGTCACCCTTGCGCCATGGTGCAAGGGTGCCTTCGTTGCAATGAAGATTGTTTATGTGCAGAAAGGGACACATTCTTGCACATAAACAATCATTAAAGGTGATTTGCTCCTTCAAGAAAAGAATGAGGAGAAATAAAAGTATTTCTTCTTGTTGCACCACTCTAATGCCTGCTTTTCTATGGTGCTAGTCTTTGGCACTGCCTCAGATTTACAGATCCTTTAAAATCCTTTAAAATCTGGAGCAGTATAAAAAAGCAGTGGGTGTTGCAGTGGAATATCCACAGTAACACCCATTGCATGCCACTTTGATGCAGAAAACTGTGTGAAAGAGTATTTAGAATACGGCGGTAAGCCAAGCAAAGTGGCTTAGCGCTGCGTTGTAAATATGGAGCAGGGAATTGCACCACCTGAGCGTCGTAAAAAGTAATGCTCCAGTGGCTCAATGGCCTTGTAAGTATGCCCCTAGTTTCTATAGGAAAAGTGTTTTTTATTTTGCCAATAACTTTGGCGCAGTTTAACAAATTTTCACGAAATTTTCAAAATCAATAGTACGCATAGTTCAGCTGCTATGTTTAAAGTTTAGTATGATTTATTTAGCGGAGGCGAGTAAAAGGGGGGGTTCAAAAACATTTTTCCCCACTGCGGGACAGAATTAGAAAATAGAAAGGGATCCCTTTGTCCAGAAAGAGCCCTTTTAAGGTCTCGCCTACGCAGCACGCATGTGTTGCACAAGAAAAGACCTTTAGTAATTGGCACAGCATTGCGGGCAAAAACGTGCACGCGTTGCATTGTTTTGAATGGCAACGCGTGTACATTTGGCTATTCCCTTGCAGGAGCGAGCAGCGGGGCCATATGGTAGCAATTATTGCGCCTTGCTGCTCGCTCCCACAAGGGAATCGCTCAGGTCCCCTCCTCTCTCCCCTCCCCCCGCTGCCGTGCGCGCTTGTGCTTGTTTCTATTTCACTCACGCAGAATCGGGGGAAGGTGTCACTTTTTGGATGTCATTTCGCTATAATATTGCAGTTCTTTATATTTCATTATTGCTTTTGTGTAGTTTTTAGTAATTATAAGATTCCTTGATGACCCATTTGGGAGGACCCCGAGCGGGAGCGCACTTTAAGTACATGGAGTATTTCCTCCATTGCACTTACGTAGAGATCACATGATTGGTTAGCCTCAGAGGGAGGCTATTTTTAAACATAGGCATAATGCGGGTCCCCCAATATAGGAGGAACATATCTGTGCCGGTGAAGGAGTGCATTTGGAGTAAGTGATTTTACTCTGCAGAAGGGTACTTAGAATATCCCGGAGGTGTAGTTGGCACTGGTAGACAGAGCAGGCATACATATATATGTTTATGTCACCACAGTGTGATGTAAAGACTTGCTGGTTCACGAATGATTAAGACTCATTCAGGAACACTCGTATGGATGCTTTAATAGGATCGAGTGCTCTCTTTGAAGTTGTAAGGTACATCGGATAGAGTATTTATACACATATATGCCGTTCAGTTGAGAATAGTTTTTGATTGAGATTGATGGTTTGTTGCTCTGTCTCCCCTTTAGCATGTGTATGTGTATCCTGATGTTACTATGTGTAGTTCACCATTATGTCCTATCTTTATAATTTGTTCAGGCTATATTTAATTCCTTCCCTCGCTATATAACCTTATCTTCTTAATTCTCTTGGCTGCCTTTCCTTACATCGTGAAATGTAATTTATATGATTACGTCGCCCCCTCACCTATTGTGCTTATGTTTACATCCGTACATCGTGAAATTGTATTTCCTACAATTACGTTGCCCCATCACCTATTGTGCTTAATTGAAACCCCACCCACACCTCTCACTGTCTGAGTCTGCTTTGGATTCACTTAATCGACCCCCGCTTCCCCTATCACCACCTTCTATCCTCACTTCGAGGACCAGTGCGTTCTAGTCTACTGTGCTTCCTCTTTCTCCCCCTTCTTCTCTCCAAATCATGTCTCCACTCACTCTTCCACCATCAATCTCAACCCCACACATCTCTAAACTCGGCCCTAACTGGACCATCCGCTACCCACCCCATGCCTCTAAACATGGAAAAAAAATCAAACTCAAACTTCTCTGTCTCCACCCAGAAACCTTATTTGCTGATCACCATAAGAGCCTTAACTCCTCACTTATCACCAACTTCATCTTCTTCACCAAACGACCATCGAAATGGAAAAGCATATTTCTACGTCACCTCCTGATCTCTAATTCACGCAACATCCCATACGGTCTAAAACTCTCCACTACACCATCTTCTTCCTTTCCAGGCAAAATAGATATCTCCATCTTCAAGTCTGGAACTATACTTATCCAAGCATCTGAAAAGCACCTCGACATCTTTGAACAACACTTTATTGCTATATCCCAAACTCCCACAATATCTTCGAATCCTGCCCTCTCACCCCCTCTACCCCTAGACTCATCACCCCCTCTCATCCCTGATACCACTACCTCATCTCTCTGACCTACCCCAACTTTTATTGCCTTCTTCTCCCTTCACCTCTCCCTCCCCCCTATTGCCTCTTCCTGATTTTCCCCCTCCCTCTCCTACTCCCAATAAACAACACTTTAGCACTTTATCCCAAACCCGCACACAATCCCCGAATCCTGCCCTCTCACCCCCTCTACCCCTAGATGCATCACCCCCCATATCATCCCCGTCCCCCTTACCTCGTCTCTCTGACCTTCCCCAATTCTTATCGTCTTCATCTCCCTTCACTTCTCCCTCCCCCTTATCGCCTCTTCCTAATTTGATAAGCTCTGGTACACGCACCTCTCCTTTCAACTTCCTCTCCAACATCCCTCATCCTTGCACCACATCATACATCCACACACGATACCCCCTGCATCCCCCACTTACCAGATGATCTCCCCCAATTCCAAAAACACACTCTACTCAACGCTCCTTCCTCCACTCGACTCCCTTCCCGCTTCTCCCTCTGCCTCTTACCTCCTGGGACCCCCATGTCCCATTAATACACTCTTCTATGCCCCTCCCCCTTGACTCCCATATCCCTTACCCCTCTGACACCTATCCCCAGATTCCCCCCTGTTCCAATAATACACTCTCTTATATACTCCTCCCTCCCCTGACTCCCTTATCAATTCTCCCTCTGCCACTTACCCCATAGTACCCCCTTTACAACTACACACTCTCTTCTATGCTCCTCCCTCCCCTTGACTCCCTTTCCACATCTATCTCTGACTCAGTTCCCCACTCCCCCTTAACTGCCCCCACATATTCCCCACAATCACCCTCCAACACCTCCCTGCTTTCTTCAACAACTCACAATCCAACAAATACACCACCTCCTACTTCCTCTATGCCACTTTCTCCGAACTGCCTGTCCGAAATGAATACCTTTCCTACATCCTCCTCTTGTTCACCTCCGTTCTGCAAAAATGATCCTCCCCCTCATTATAATCCCACCCCCCCTCCAGGCTTTCCTCCTCATCCTCCACACGTTATCCCCCCTATACAACCCTAACTTGACCAACAGCCCAATAAATACGGATCCACAGCACTCATCAACACACATACTGGCTTCCCCTACCATTGAACTTGTTCTTATGTCCCTCATCTTAGAACTCTCCTCACTCAGAAGTGATATCTCATTCCTTACTAAAACCATCTCCTCGCACAGCGACACTCTCCTCAACACATCCACATATTGTCCGCCAAACTCTATCACCAACAGAAACACTCCTACTTCTAGCAACTACACAACCAGCACTTTACCCACTCAACCTTCCTTAATCGCCCCACCCTACAATACCAACATACCCACACCGCCACAACTTGGTACTCGCCCAATAACCTCTGAAGCTAACAGTTCCACTAACTTAACTTCTAGCAACTACACAACCAGCACCTTACCCACTCAACCTTCCTTAATCGTCCCTCCCTACACTACCAACATACCCACACCGCCACAACTTGGTATTCGCCCAATGACCTCTGAAGCTAACAGTTCCACTAACTTAACTACCTCTCCCTCACCACCCTCGTCCACTATCCCCCCTACTCAACTGTCTACCATCCCGGTTCTCTTAGGAACAAGCAGAATCCCCCTTCCTCTGACCTCCCCTAGACCACCCCAACAACTTAGACCTATCCCTCCTTGTCCCCCCACTACTCGCCCAATAACCTCTGAAGCTAACAGTTCCACTAACTTAATTTCTAGCAACTACACAACCATCATCTTACCCACTCAACCTTCCTTAATCGTCACTCCCTACAATACCAACATACCCACACCGCCACAACTTGGTACTCGCCCAATAACCTCTGAAGCTAACAGTTCCACTAACTTAACTACCTCTCCCTCACCGCCTTCGTCCACTATCCCCCCTACTCAACTGTCTACCATCCTAGTTCTTTTAGGAATAAGCAGACTCCCCCTTCCTCCGACCTCCCCTAGACCACCCCAACAACTTAGACCTATCCCCCCTTGTCCCCCCTCCAAATCGCCCGACCCCACTCCCCACTGTTGCATGCTGATTAATTGCCAATCCACCTCCTGCCACGCTACTGAGATTGCTGAAACCATTCTTAGTGAAAACATTGACATTGCATTCCTAACTGAAACCTGGCTCACCTCCCACTCCACTCCCATCCTCGACTTGCTTATCCCCCCTGGTTACTCTATCATTAAAAAAGATAGAATCGAACAAACAGGAGAAGGACTGGCCATCATTTTTAAAGTTGAACTTAACATCTCGCTCGTTCATCTACAAGCACCTCATCCTTTGAATACCTTTGAGCTGATCTCATTTTGCCTGACTCCCCCACCACCCGGGTGCACACTATCTACCATCCCCCTGGAAATATCATCCCCTTTACGGAAGAGTTGACTGATCTTATTATACAATCATCACTCTCACATTCTAAAAATCTCTTCCTCGGTGACTACAACATCCATTGGAACAAAAGTGATGATCCTGCTGTCATCCTATTTAATGATACCATGGACATCACCAATATGACCCAACTCTGCCATTCTCCCACCCATAACAAAGGTGCCACCCTTGATGCTATTATGACTAGCAACGATCTGGCCTCCCTCTCAAATATACTTCCGGTAGACTGGTCTGACCACTACCTTATCCTTTTCACCATGAATAGATCCATGACTCGCCCCGCCCCATCAGCTCTTTACCTGAGAAATCCACACGCAACCTTTACCTTATTCCTCCTGGCGAATTGGAATCCACAATTAAGGCCCACTTACTTCTCCCCCTCTCTCTGACAGCACCACTGACCTAACTAACCATTATAACAATTCTATTCTTGAAGCTCTCGACCAAATTACTCCAATCAAACTCAAAAAACAAAAAAGTAACCCTCCTAAGTCTTGGTACAATTCTGAACTTAATAACGAAAGACGGACCCTTAGACATTCTGAACGTATTTGGAGGAATCATACAACCTTTGACAATCTGGCTCTCCTTAGAACTGCTAGAGCCCAGTAAAAAATCATATCTTTAATGAGAAAGCCTCCTTTCTACGATCACAACTTGATCAGGCCAGAAACCGCCCTAGAGAACAGTGTTAAAAAACAAACCTCCACTGGCCCTCTTAAAATATTAGCCTCTATTGACAGATGCGAAGAAATTGTCAGTTTCTTTACGAACAAAATCAACAAGATCCAGCTATCCTTCTCTTCCCTCCCACTCTCACTACAACCTACCACCATCCTATACAGCCTCCCCAACACTCCTAACTCTCCTCCGTCTACTTTTTCCACACCTCTCGATCCTTCTCATCCCCTCCCTGCTCTCCCCCAACAAGATACCTTTCCGAAAATAAGCCCCCCTGCTAAAAACAATGTCTCATGGAGTGATTTTAGTCCAGTATCAGAATCTACGATCACTAATATCATTACCAAACTAAAACCTTCCTCCCACTCCAAAGATCCTCTTTCCGCCCTTTTGGTTCAAGAACTTAAATTTATCATTGCACCTATATGGACCAAAATCATCAACTCCTCTCTTTCCACTGGATGTGTCCCCACCTCCCTTCAGCTTGGTCAAATCTCACCCATTCTCAAAAACACCACTGCTGACCCCAATGACCTTAACAACCTTCGTCCTATCTCTAACCTTCCATTCCTCTCTAAAGCCCTCGAAAAATGTGTCCTATTGCAATTAGAGAAACATATTGCCTCCTTCAACCTCTTGATGTTTTCCAATCCGGCTTTAGAAAGGGATGCAGTACAGAAACTGCTATGCTAAATAACCCTGACGACATTCATCACTCCCTAGACAAAGGGGAATCCTCATTACTAATCCTCCTCAACCTCTCAGCTGCATTTGATACTGTCCACCACCCCACCCTTCTCAATACTCTCAAAGACCGGTTCGGCTTAGATGGCAACGTATTCAAATGGTTCTCCTCATTCCTTCAAAACAGATCACAGCAAATCAAGCTCAGCCACTTTCTCTCTAAACCTCAACCTGTCTCACTCGGCATCCCTCAGGGATCCATCCTCTCCCAACCCTATTCAATCTGTTCATGGAGCCACTCACCCTCATCCTCAAACAAGCTAATATCAATCACCACCTCTATGCCGATGACACCCAATTATATTACAAGATCAAATCCCACAAAGACATTCTCCACCTCAATGAGACCTTGACCAGAATTCAAACCTGGTTCCATCGGAACCATCTCAAACTGAACCCGAATAAAACTGAAATCATCCTTTTCTCCCCCAAAAACAACTCCCCTCCCATTCAACTCTGGATAAATGACATCAAAGCTCTTAACTGCCCACTCTCCACCTCTAATTCTGTCAAATCCCTAGGCATCAGTATCGACCAGAATCTAAATCTCATCCCCCACATTAAAAATGCATCCAAAAGTGTGCTTTTCACCCTTCTCCACCTCAAGAAACTTAAACCATTTATTCCAGCAGACGATTTCAAACTTGTTGTCCAATCACTTGTCTTTTCCAGGATTGACTATGGCAACGCCACTTTGGCTGGCACCCCTAAAATCCATCTTGCACCGATTAAATCTGTCAAAAATTTGATCACATCTCTCCCGTCCCCAAATATCTCAATTGGCTCCCAATAGAAGGAAGATCCACCTACAAGATTGCCTGCATCACTTACAAAGCTCTTCACCAAAACATCCCTTCTTACCTTACAACAAAATTACACAAAGCAGGTTGCTCCAGGTCCCTGAGTAGCACAAACTCCCTTGTCTTGATCCCATCCAGACTCAAATGTCAAAAGACCCAATCCTGTGCGTTCTCTGGTAACGCTCCTACAATTTGTAACTCTCTCCCTAAGGATCTTCGCTGCAACCCCTCTTACCCTCTCTTCAAAAAGGAACTCAAATTACTTCTTCTCAACAAGTATTGGGGTATCTAATGTTACTGACTCTGAACATGTTCACTCCTTTCTCTTCCCTTGTCCACTCCTCTTCCCACCCCCTCTCAATCCCTTCATTTTCTCACTTCCCCTCTATTCACCCCCTCTCTCTCCTAACTTTTAATATTCATTTTCCACTTAATTCTATCTCTCTGTTTCTTTGACCCTTAGCCCTGTTGAATGCATTATCATACTGTAACTCTTTTTCGCTTAATTGTTAATTTCATCTCATTATGTTCACCATCCTTGTAAAGCGCTCTGATACTCTTGGGTCCAGTAGCGCTATTTAAAACCTTTGAAATAAATAAATAAATACATTTGTACTAGACAGTGAATGTTGAGACTGTGATACAGGCACACACGAGCCCTCTGGGTGAGGCTTCACAAGTGAGTTCTGTAAAAATATGTTTTTTAATGCATGTATGCATGAGACAGGTGGTGCCCACGAAATTTGACGCCCGCAGGGTCACACTCACTAAGGTGGGTGACGGCAATTGATTAATTGTATTCACTTTTGCAACACTGGAACATGATGATGGCATGGAAACAGGGTTTATTGTGATTTTTCTTGAATGATTAGTCCAATCAGTAGGTTTTTTGTAGTTATGCTGCATTCTGGTCGTTTTAGAATCAAGGACTTTGTTTAATAGCGATTTTACTTCACAATACGTTTTGACTATTTCTTTTGAGTTTAGGCTACATGGGCACTTTTACATGTCCAGATGGTCAGCACATCTTAGAGTATGAACATAGGTAACTGGAATTGAATTGGTTTTGATTTTCTTTATTATGCTTTATGTTGTTCCTTATACCCTTGTCCAGATGAGGCCCGAATGACGTGGCTGAAACATGTCGACAGTATAAAACAAGCATTGGCATAGCCAATAGGTCTCACCTTTGGGACCTTATAAGTGTTTAACCGTGCAACAGTAAATGTTGTTGCACCAAGGATATTGTGCTGCATAACTAAATATTTATAAGTTCAGAAAGCGAGAGCTATTGGCTAAGCCAATGCTTCTTGTTATTTGGTATAAATCCATTAAGTAGTTTTGTAGATATTAAAGGAAAATCAAATTTGTATATCTAGAGGTGTGGACCCTGCACGAATCTTACCGATTTCGTGCAGAGATCTGATTGGCTGCCAACACTTCAACCAGAGTTAGCAGCTATCTTGGGGCACAGACTCAGCTGAGTCCCAAACAAAAACGTTAAAAAAGAGAAGGGGCCAGGATAGGAATACCCTGAGCCCCTGGACTTGTGGTTTTGACAGCACTCGCCAAGTGAGAGCAAACTGTAAGTCCGCTCCCAGGTGACAGGATCGGAAAAACTGCTCCCACCAGCTGGGAGCGGAATTTTCATCTGTTTTTCTGCGGGGGGATTGGGGCTCCCCCGCGGTCCCCAAAGCAGCAGACTGGGTGCCTTGGATGGGCTGCAGGGCACCAAGGATCATGAAGTCGGGCCCCGGGGATGGGATCCCCGGCCATAAATGGCCCTGGGACAGATGCCGCATAGCCCCTCCTTCCCATGAACACCTTAAAGCCTAAAGAAGGTGAATGGATCATTGATCTATTGGAGCGTAATTTAATCTGGGTAACTGTGACAAATGGTTTCCTTCTTGTCATCTCCTGGTGAGAGCAGAATCCATGGTTCTCCCTTTCAATTAAGCTGAGTATGCGAATGCCCAAATTTGCCTGCAAGGTCAGGCCGTTTGGCCCGACACATTTTCCTTAGTAATTTGCAAAGGTTTTTCTGCTTTTTCCCATGTTGATGGACAGCTTACCAAAATGCCCCTGAGCGCGTATCTTGCATATTTTGGTAACACGTTCTTGATTGTTTAAATTTGTTTATTTGGGTTTTAAACATCAAGTATCATGGCAATAAACTCAATATAGTAATACATTCCTACATCAATTTGGCAAAGTGCAAGTCTCACGATCATAGGCTGCAAGCCTCGATACGACGGTAATCACATGTGCCCAATGTGCAACCTGATCTATGAATATCGTGGGATGTTGAGGAGGTCATAGAGTGCATCATGTCGGTAAGTGGCGGTGAGTGTGGTTAATATAGCACTGTTGGTCCTAACGTAATGATATGTCTTGACCAGGTATGGGCTGCTACTGTACGTGCAGTTAGTTGGGTCCTTAATACAGGAGTATCCCAAAATCTTTGTGAGCTATCGTAACTATATGTGTCCCCAATGTAAAAACTGCGGCCGGATTTTTCTGCCGGCCCGACATTCAACTACATTCAACTATTCTTAACTGTAGGGAATAAACTATAGGGGAAGTAGGGTATCTGGGGGGGGATCTAGTCTTGACCTAATAGGATTTCTGTCATCGAGGTAATTTTAATTTCTCAATGGAACGTGGGAGTATGCCAGCAGACGCATGAGAGGGGGAGTGGCTACACAACTATTGTGGCGTCTGCGGTGTTGCCCATGGAGAGTTTTCTAAGCAGGTCCGCGAACCAGGCACGATCCTAAGATTCTCGTGTCTCTCGGACGTTCCCTGCGTGTAACACGTTCTTGATGCAGAGGAATATGAGGACATCTCCACCAACAAAGAAGCACCTACTTCATATACTTAAGAGGGAATACCCTTGTTTGGTAGGAATTCACGTCTTTGTAGTCTCATCCTTTTCTTTAGACGGGTATTCATGTTATCAGTGATTTGTGTATAAAGACGCTCCAGGAACAATCACATTGCCGAAATTACATCCGCACAAAGTCACTCGAGACATTCATTTGTGATCCTTTACACAGCTGTAGTGTAGAATATGCACTACATATTTACCCAACAAGGTAGCACTTACTAATTAACTAGTAGAAAGTACCCTAGTTAGGTAGAAATTTTTAGGAAAACTGTGGACTCTTCTTGGAAAAAATGAGGTTCCATTCTGGCACTGATGCTCATTTCACAGAAATGAAACCTCAGTGGGAAGCACTTACTAATATAAACATAACAGGTGCCCCAGTTAACGCTCCACTTCTGCAAAGCACAAATGATCCTAACTTCTTAGGCTTAGCAAAGGCACAGCAGGTTTGTTTCCTCTGCAATACCATGTTGAAAAATAAACTGAAATCCATAATGGAGATGAATGCATTATTGATCTTTTGGAGAGCAATCTGATTCATGGTTACCCCTTCTAATTACCCTGAATATGCAAATGCCGCAAATCATCTGCAAGGTCCTGCTGTTTGGCCCGCCCATTTCCTTAGTAGTATGCAGAGGTCTTCCCGCCTTTTCTCACAATGATGGACACCTTACCAAAAGGCCCCCATTGAGTTTCCCACCAATTTTGTTGATGCATACTTGATGCAGAGGAGTACACGGACATCTCCACCAAACAAAGAAGCACTTAAAATTAAGAGAAGTAATCTTGTTTGGTGAAAATTGTCCTCATTGTAGTCTCATCATTTTTTCTAGAAAGGATTCATGTTATCACAGATTTGATGTTATCACAGATTTGTGGATCAAGACCTTGAGGAACAATCACATTTCCAAAATTGCATGAACAGAAGGTACTGGAGACATTTCCTCGTGGTCCATTAGGCAGCTGTTGTGTAGATTATGCACTAGACATTTACCCAACGAGGTAGCACTTACTAATTACCAATAGAAAGTACTCCAGTTGGGTAGATATTTTGTGCAAAACTGTGGACTCCTAAAGGGGCAGGCGATGTTCTGTTCTGGCTCACTCACATACTCACTCACTCACACAGCTCACACAACTACTGAAATATCTACACAAACACTCAGACACCCACTCATACCCCTTTTTAGCTACTCTCACATACACTCACAGACCCACACAGCTACTCAAGTACCCATACACTCACTCACAGACCCATACGGCCATTCACACACTAATGTTATGTATACATCCCCTCAGGGACCCACAGAACCACTCACATACCCACTCACACAGACACTCAAACACCCACACACACACCAATCATCCTGACAATCTCACATCCACTCACAGACCCATACAGCCACTCATGCACTGACTCACACACCCATACAGTCACTTACACACCCACTCACACATCCACAAAACTACTCAAAGACCCATACAGCAACTCACACACCCACTGACAGGTCCATATAGACTCTCACTGACCCACTCACAAACTAAAATGACTCACACATCCTCACAGCTACTCACACACCTGCACACAGATCCATACAGCCACTCACACACCCACTCACTGACTGACAAATGAAATCACACAATCACTCATACACCTTGAAAACTACTCACACGCCTAGTCATACACCCATACAGACACTTATACAGCTATTCATATACCCATACACCCACTCACACACCCAGTCACTGACCCATACAGCCACTCACACACCAATTCACAGACCCATAGAGCCACTCACACACCCACTCTCAAAGGTTATTTAATTATTTATTTATTTATTTATTTAATGGTTTTGTAAAGCGCGTAGTAACTCAACGAGCATCCCAGCGCTGACCTGTTTCTCCTGGGGCTTCCAGCCATCTGACTGGAGTTATGATTGCGGGAAAAGGAGGGTCTTTAAGGATTTCCTGAACTGGAGATGGTTTGAGTCTGTCCTCAGACTACGTGGTAAGCAGTTCCAGTGTTTGGCCGTGTGGACCGAAAAACGGCGGTCACCGGTTTTGGCTTTTTTGACCCTGGGCACTGAGATGAGATTTTCTCCATTGGACCGGAGGTCTCTTTTCGCTTTGTAAGGGATTAAGAGTTCTTTGAGAAGGGGGGGACCGTTGTTATTGAGGGTCTTATGGGCCAGGCAGAGGGCCTTGAAGATAATTCTTTCTCTGACTGGCAGCCAATGCAGAGACCTGAGGGCTGGCTTGGCAGAGGATCTTACAGGTGTGCCCGTGAGTAAGCGGGCAGCGGCGTTTTGAACTTTCTGCAGCGCATTTAGGGTAGCTTCAGGAGCTCCCAAGTAGATGGCGTTACAGTAGTCTAATCTCGCCAGGATTAGGCCCTGTATAAGGAGCTTCCTCGCGGTGGCCGGGAGCAGAGGGAAGATCTTCCTGCAGGCTCGGAGGAGACCGAAGCATGTCCCTGCTGTTTTTTTTGCCTGGGTTTTGAAGCTCGTATCCTTGTCAATCCATACACCCAGGCTTTTAACCTCGTCCTTAGGTGCGGGGGGGTCGCCCAGGCAGCTGGGCCAGAGGTGAAGTGGAAGGGCAGGGCCCGTATGACCTAACAGTAGTATCTCGGTCTTTGATCCGTTCAATTTTAACGAAGAGAGATTCATCCATCGGTGGACTTCCGAGAGACAGCTGTGGAGGTCAGAAGGGGCATGATGGGGGTGGGTGAGGGTGACAACCAACTGGGTGTCGTCGGCGTAGTTGATTAAGGACACGCCGAACGGGGTGATCTTCTTCTCCAGTGGAGCCATGTATACGTTGAATAACGTAGGGCTCAAGGATGAGCCCTGCGGTACTCCACATCGGAGGGGGATGATGGATGAGTGGCTGTTGTTCTCCCAAACCTGGAAGGATCGTCCTGCTAAGAAGGATTTTAGCCACTTCAGGGCCACACCCTTTAGTCCGATTTCTCCCAGTCGCTGGACTAGGGTGGGGTGGTCTACAGTGTCGAAGGCCGCACTGAGGTCCAGGAGGATCACTGCCACTGATCCTCCTGTGTCCAAAATGCTTCTGGCCTTCTCTACCGCCGCCAGGAGGGCGATGTCAGTGCCCTGACCTGGACGGAACCCTGTCTGGGAGACCCCCAACAGGTTGTTATTTTCTAGGAAGAGTGACAGTTGTTTGTTCACCAACTTCTCTGCAATCTTACTGTTTCCTGGGAGAAGGGAAATGGGCCTGTAGTTGGAGAGGTCCTTCGGGTCTAGGGAGGGTTTTTTTAGGAGGCCTTTGACCGCTGCCGCTTTCCAGCCGGGGGGGACTATACCTTCCGAAAAGGAGGAGTTAATTAGAGCCGTAAGGGGGGGGATGATGGTACTGGACACTTTTTTCAAGAAGCTGAGGGGTGCGGGGTCGAGGGGGGAGCCGCTTTTAATTGAGGCCATCGTTGCCTCTACCTCCTCCATTGTCACTGGGCCAAAAACGTTCAGAGAGGGTTGAAGGTTGTCAGCCGGAATGAAGGGATTGGTGGTAGTGCTTGTAAGATTCCGATCCGTATGGGCCGGTTCAGGAGGGGGTATGTCCAGAAGGATTTTTTGGATCTTCTCATCAAAGAATGTGGCTAAGTCGCTGCATTTACTTTCTGCTTCCTTGGGATCGAGGACTTTGAGTGGGGGGTCGGGGGCATGGAGGAGTTCTTTGAGAACAGAATAGGTTTCGTGGGCCGAACAGGCAGCATTTTTAATTCTGCTCTCATAGAAGGAAATTTTGGTATTGCGTAGCTCCTTTTTATAGGATTTTATGGAGGTGCGGAATATTTCTTTATTTTCCTCTGTTTTAATTTTCCTCCACAGACGTTCGTTCCTTTTACACATCTTGCGCAGAATGTTGAGTTCTGGGGTGTACCAGGGTGAAGGGTTAACTCTCTTGGTATGTTTTAGCGAGTGGGTTTTTGGCAGGATGGAATCTAGGGATTGAGTGATCCAGGAGTTAAACTCTATGTCCCCAGTTATGGGGTCTGAAAGGGGGAGGGGAGCGTGTTCCCTCAGTTTGGCTGCCCATGTGTCCGGTTCTAGTTTCTGCCATCGCCTGGTGTGAGTTTTGACTTTGGGGGGTTGAGGGGAGGGAGTATCGATGTCCCACACGAAGGGGACTAAAAAGTGGTCCGTCCAGGGGAGGGCGGTGTGGTCAAGAGTTGTTAAGCCAGGAACGTTTGAAAAGATGGGGTCAAGCAATTGCCCTTTTTCATGGGTGGCCTGTGGGTTTTTTAAGTCGAGGCCCACAGAAGTGAGGTCTTGGAGTAGTTCACTGGCCTGCTTGTTGCCTGGGTCCAGGAAGTGTATGTTAAGGTCTCCCAATAGTATGTAATTGGTGGAAGACGTACACTTAATGGAGGTCTGATCAATGATGTTGTTTAGAAAGTCTCCTAGACTGCCTGGTGGGCGATATACCAGCAAACCTGATAGAGAAGTGACTGGGGAGATTTGTATAGTGAAGTGACAACTTTCGTGCCCCTTGATGTTGCCGTCCGAGGTTCTACAGGAGAAGCCGTCTTTGAGGATTATGGCTAGTCCACCTCCTCTGCCTTCTGGTCTAATCTGTGAGCACATAAAGTACCCAGGGGGAAGTGCCAGGACGATGTCGGGGCCACTGCTAGGGGTGAGCCAAGTCTCTGTCAGAAACAAGATATCTAGGACGTGATTTGTGATAAGCATATTAACTTCGTGTGAGTGCTTCACGAGCGACCTGCAGTTGAGTAAGCCTAGGTGCAAGCCCTTGTGCGCCGGGGTTGGATCTCCCGGAATGCAGGAGTCGCATCTGGCGAGATGGTTGTCACTCATCGGGGTGTGCGTGCCCCAGGGATGTGTATAGGTATTGAATGCTAGTAGCTCCTCACGGGAGTAGGGTCGGGCGTGCTTGGCTAAAGGGGGCAGAGTGGCAGGGCCTGGGGCCGGCTGGGCCCGGACGGGCCCAGACGGGCTTGCCTTTGGCGCGCCTTCGGCGCGCTGACGGCGCGCCCGCTGCGCCCGTCCGCTGCGCTCCCTGTGCTGACACATATTTTATGGAGGGGATCCTGGGCGTTTAGGGGGGTGGGCGTGGTCACCAGGAGTGGGCGTGTCCCGTGGCTCCTCGCGGTGAATGATGGCGCCGTCCAAGCGGTTCCTGCCCTTTACAGCGTTTAGGATCGGCTGTTTAGGGATTGCAGGTAAGCGCTAGCGAGTGGGTGCCTGATAAGTTTAAAATACACAGATACAGTTTTAAAAATAGAAAATTGCGGTTTTAGAGCAAACAAGACTCCCGGCTTCCGCCTCAGGAGGATTACAGTACAATGCTGCGCTCGCAGTCAGGGCACGCTTATGTACTGAAAAGGGGGTGGGCGTGGTCACCAGGAGTGGGCGTGTCCCGTGGCTCCTCGCGGTGAATGATGGCGCCGTCCAAGCGGTTCCTGCCCTTTACAGCGTTTAGGATCGGCTGTTTAGGGATTGCAGGTAAGCGCTAGCGAGTGGGTGCCTGATAAGTTTATAAGGTTACAATTAGGAAATAAAATTTTAAAAACCTTCAAACTCCACAAAAAAACAAAGGTTACAGGGACATTTATAGTTAGGAAATAACATTATAAAGCAGTAGAATTTCACTGAAAAAAACAAAGGTTACTAGAAGTTATAGTTAGGAAATACAATTTAAAAAAGCTTACACATTCACAACAAAAAAAATAAAGGTTAAACGGACAATATAGTTAGGATGTAGAATTTTTTAAAAAACTTAAAAAAATTCACTGAAAAAACCAAAGGTTACAAGGATGTTATAGTTAGGCTCAGATATCACTCATACAAAACTAGTGCAATTCCGCAGTTATAGATACCAGAGCTAACTATAACTTACGCCCCCGCAATGCACTGCTAAGGACCTCACATATTATATATCACATGGTCAGGGACAGGAACAGCATAGATGACATCAATGATGACCACTAATTACATCATCCACAGAACAATTCGCAGTCACACAGCCATTCAAACACACATTCACATACCCATGCAACCGCTCACACACCTACTCCCTCATCCAGAGAAGCACAGAAAGAGGCTTTGTAGAGCGCACTACTTGCGGCGGCGGGAAAACCGGGTGCGGGCTTCTCTGGCACCCTGCAGCGGCTGGGGCGCCGGGAGCAGGCGTCGATGGAGGTCGGGCGTCACAGGCTGTAGGAGGGCACAGGAGCAGGAGCGGGGATCGTGGGGCAACCAGGCCAGTAAGGGCGCTGTGGTAGCTCCTGAGCGGGAGTAGAGGGTCCCCTTAAGAAGGGAGCCGTGAGGGAGGGTCAGCTGGGGGCGGGAGCGTCTTAGCCAATCGGCTGGTGGGGGGGCGGGTCTGCAGGCAGGCAGCGGCGGCGGGAAAACCGGGTGCGGGCTTCTCTGGCGGCCCTGCGGCGGCTGGGGCGCCGGGAGCAGGCGTCGATGGAGGTCGGGCGTCACAGGCTGTAGGAGGGCACAGGAGCGGGGATCGTGGGGCAACCAGGCCGGTAAGGGCGCTGTGGTAGCTCCTGAGCGGGAGTAGAGGGTCCCCTTAAGAAGGGAGCCGTGAGGGATGGTCAGCTGGGGGCGGGAGCGTCTTAGCCAATCGGCTGGCGGGGGGGCGGGTCTGCAGGCAGGCAGCGGCGGCGGGAAAACCGGGTGCGGGCTTCTCTGGCGGCCCTGCGGCGGCTGGGGCGCCGGGAGCAGGCGTCGATGGAGGTCGGGCGTCACAGGCTGTAGGAGGGCACAGGAGCAGGAGCGGGGATCGTGGGGCAACCAGGCCGGTAAGGTCCTGGTGGCCCCCAGCCCTGGGCACCGCACCCAAACCGACAGACCACGCACGCAACCTGGGCTTCATCCTGGACTCCTCCCTCTCCATGACCAGACAAGTCAACGCCGTCTCCGCGTCCTGTTTTAACATCCTGCGCATGCTACGGAAGATCTTCCGGTGGATCCCCACCGAGACCAGGAAGACGGTCACCCAGGCCCTCGTCACCAGCCGTCTGGACTACGGCAACGCCCTCTACGCCGGAACCACCGCCAAGCTCCAGAAGAGACTCCAGCGGATCCAGAACGCCTCAGCCAGACTCATCCTCGACATCCCCCGACGCAGCCACATCTCCGGACACCTGAGAGACCTGCACTGGCTCCCCGTCAACAAGAGAATCACCTTCCGTCTCCTCACCCACGCACACAAGGCCCTACACGACCAAGGCCCGAGCTACCTCAACAACCGCCTCAACTTCTACGCTCCCAAACGCCACCTCCGATCGACCAACCACGCCCTCGCCGCCGTCCCCCGCATCCGAAGAGCGTCAACAGGAGGAAGGTCTTTCTCCTACCTGGCCGCCAAGACCTGGAACTCCCTCCTGACCGACCTGCGCCTGACCCAAGACCACCTCTCCTTCAGGAAGAAACTCAAGACCTGGCTGTTCGAGCAGTAGCAGCACCCCCCCCCAAGCGCCTTGAGACCCTTCGGGTAAGTAGTGCGCTCTACAAATGTCTTTGATTGATTGATTGATTGATTGTCTGTATCTCTTGTGCCTCTTTCTGCACCTCACATGCCTCTTTCTGCACTTCTCTTGTCTCTTTGTGTACCCCTCTTGCCTCTTTCTGCATCTCACTTACCTCTTTTGTACCTCTCTTGCCTCTTTCTGCACACCGCTTCCCTCTTTCTGTACCTCTCTTACTTCTTTTTGCACCTCACTTGCCTCTTTTTGTACTTCTCTTGCCTCTTTCTTCACTTCTCTTAACTCTTTGTGCACTTCTCTTCCCTCTTTCTGCACTTCACTTGCTTCTTTCTGCACTTCTCTTGCCTCTTTCTGCACTTCTCTTGCTTCTTTCTGCACTTCTCTTGGCTCTTTCTCCACTTCTACTTCTTGTTTCTGCACTTTTGTTCTTTCATTCAGTGCTTCTCTTGCCTTTTATGTGCACATATCTTGCCTGTTTCTGCACTTCTTTCGCCTCTTCTTTCACTTCTCTTGCCTCTTTTTGTACGTCTCTTGACTCTTTCTGCATATTTATTACTCTTTCTGCGCTTCTCTTGTTTTTTTCTGTACTTCTCTTGCCTCTTTCTGTACTTTTCTTGCCTCATTCTGCACCTCACTTAAATCTTTATGCAGTTCTCCTGCCTCTATGTGCACCTCTCTCTCTTCTTTCTAAACCCCTCTTGCCTCTTTCTGCATTTTTCTTTCTCTTTTCTGCACTTTCCATGCTTCTTTCTGCACCTCTCTTGCCTTTTTCTGCACTTCTCTTCCTTCTTTCTGTGCTTCTTTTGCCTCTGTTTATACTTCTCTTGCTTCTGTCTGCACCTCTTCTGCCTCTTTCTGTACCTTACTTGCCTCTTTCTCTATCTCTTTCCTCTTTCTGCACCTCACTTGCCTCTCTCTGTACTTCTTTTGCCTCTTTCTGTACTTCTCTTGCCTCTTTCTGCACTTCTCTTGCCTTTTCCTGTACTCTTTTGCCATTTTCTGCACCTCACTTACCTCTTTCTGTAGTTCTCCTGCCTCTATCTGCACCTCACTCTCTTCTTTCTGCACCTCTCTTGCCTCTTTCTGCACTTCTCTTCCTTCTTTTTGCACTTCTCTTGGCTCTTTCCGTACTTCTCTTGCCTCTTTCTGTACCTCACTTGCCTCTTCCTGCACTACTCTTGCCTCTTTCAGCACTTCTCTTGCCTCTGTCTGCAGTGCTCTTGTCTCTTTCTGTACCTCTCTTGCCTCTTTCTGTACCTCACTTGCCTCTTCCTGCACTTCTCTTGCCTCTTTCTGCACTTCTCTTGCCCCTTCCTGCATTTCCCGTACCTCTTTCTGTACTTCTCTTGCCTCTTTCTGTACATCTCTTGCCTCTTTCTGCACTTCTCTTGGCTCTTTCTGTATTTCTATTTCCTCTTTCCGCACTGCTCTTGCTTCTTTCTGTAACTCCCTTGCCTATTGCTGCACCCTACTTGCCTCTTTCTGTACCACTCGTGCCTCTTTCTGCACCTCGCTTCCCTCTGTCTGCACTTCGCTTGCCCATTTCAGCATGTCTCATGCCTCTTTCTGTACTTCTCCTGCCTCTTTCTGCACTTCCCTTGCCTCTTTCTGCACTTCTCTTGCCTCTTTCTGCACAAGTCTTGCTTTTTCTGCACATCTCTTGCCTTTTTATGCACATCTCTTGCCTCTTTCTGCATTTCTTTTGCCTCATTCTTCACTTCTCTTCCATTTTCTACACTTCTCTTTCTGCACATTTCTTACTCTCTTGCACCTCTGTTCCTTCATTCTGCACTTTCCATGGTTCTTTCTGCATCTGTCTTGCTTCTTTCTGCACCCCTGTTGTCTCTGTCTGTACTTGTCTACCCTCTTTCTCTACATTTCCTGCCTGTTTCTGCATCTCATTTGCCTCTATCTGCACTTTTCTTGCTTCTGTCCACACCTCTGTTACTTCTTTCAGCAATTCTCTTGCCTCTTGCTGCAGTTCCTTTGCCTGTTTTTGCACCCCTCTTACCTTTTTTCTACATCTCTCTTCCCTCTTTCTTCACCTCTCTTGCCTCTTTCTGTACCTCTGTTGCTTCTTTCTGTACTTCTCTTGACCCTTTCTGCACACATAGTGCCTCTTTCAGCACCTCTGTTGTTTTTTTCTGCACATTTCTTCCTTCTTTCTGCAACCCTTTAGCCTATTTCTGTGCCCCTCTTGCCTCTTTCTGCACCTCTCCTACCTATTTCTGCACCCTCTTGCCTCTTTTTGCACCTCTGTTCATTCTTTCTGCACTTCTCTTGCTTCTTTCTGTACCTCTTTTGCAAATTTCTGCAACCCTCATGCCTCTTTCTGCACCCCTCTTCCCTATTTCTCCACCTCTCTTCCTTCTTTCTGCACTTTACTTGCTTCTTTCCGCACTGCTCTTGCTTCTTTCTGCACCTCTTGTGCAAATTTCTGTATTCCTCTTACTTCTTTCTGCACCCATGTTCCCTCTTTCTATACCTTTCTTGCCTGTTTGTGCATCTCTCTGGCCTCTTTTGGCACCTCTGTTGCTTCTTTCTGCACTTCTCTTGTTTCGTTTTACACCCCTCTTGCATCTTTCTGTATCCCTTTTGCCTCTTTCTTCACCTCTCTTGTCTTTTTCTGCAGTTCCCTTGCCTCTTTCTGTACCTCTGTTGCTTCTTTCTTCACTTCTCTTGACTCTTTATGCACCCTTAGTGCCTCTTTCAGTACCTCTGTTGCTTCTTTCTGCACTTTTCTTCCTTCTTTCTGCACCCCTCCGGCCTCTTTCTGTACCCCTCTTGCTTCTTTCCGCACCTCTCCTACCTATTTCTGTACCCCTCTTGCCTCTTTTTGTACCTTTGTTGATTCTTTCTGTACTTCTCTTGCTTCTTTCTGCACTTCTTTTACATATTTCTGCATCCCTAATGCCTCTTTCTGCATCGCTCTTCCCTATTGGTCCACCTCTCTTCCTTCTTTCTGCAATTTTCTTGCTTCTTTCTGCACTGCTCATGCATCTTTCTGCACCTCTCGTGCAAAATTCTGTATCCCACTTACCTCTTTCTGCACCCCTGTTCCCTCTTTCTGTACCTTTCTTGCCTGTTTGCGCACCTCTCTTGCCTCTTTCTGTACCCCTCTTGGCTCTTTAAGCACTTCTGTTGCTTCTTTCTGTACTTCTCTTGCTTCTTTCTACAACCCTCTTGCCTCTTTCTGTACCCCTTTTGCCTCTTTGCGCACCTCTCTTGACTCTTTGTGCACCTCTCTTGCCTTTTTCTGCAGCTTCCTTGCCTCTTTCTGTACCTCTGTTGCTTCTTTTTGCACTTCTCTTGACTCTTTCTGAACCCTTAGCGCCTCTTTCAGCACCTCTGTTGGAGCTTTCTGCACTTTTCTTCCTTCTTTCTGCACCCCTCCTGCCTCTTTCTGTACCCCTCTTGCCTCTTTTTGCACCTCTGTTCATTCTTTCTGCACTTCTTGTGCTTCTTTCTGCACCTCTTTTGTAAATTTCAGCACCCTCATGCCTCTTTCTGCACCTCTCTTCCCTATTTCTCTACCTCTCTTCCTTCTTTCTGTACTTTTCTTGCTTCTTTCTGCACTGCTCTTGCTTCTTTCTGCACCTCTCATGCAAATTTATATATCCCTCCTACCTTTTTCTGCACCCCTGTGCCCTCTTTCTGTACCTTTCTTGCCTATTTTTCCACCTCTCTTGCCTCTTTCGGCACCTCTGTTGCTTCTTTCTGTACTTCTCTTGCCTCTTTCTTTACCCCTCTTACCTCTTTAAGCACCTCTGTAGCTTCTTTCTGCACTTCTTCTGCTTCTTTCTACACCTGTCTCTTGCCTCTTTCTGTACCCCTTTTGCCTCTTTCTGTACCTCTCTTGCCTTTTTCTGCAGTTCTCTTGCCTCTTCTGTACCTCTGCTGCTTCTTTCTGTACTTCTCTTGACTCTTTCTGCACCCTTAGCTCCGCTTTCAGCACCTCTGTTGCTTCTTTCTACACATTTCTTCCTTCTTTCTGCACCCCTCCTGCCTCTTTCTGTATCCCTCTTGCCTTTTTCCGCACCTCTCCTATCTATTTCTGCACCCCTCTTGCCTCTTTTTGTACCTCTGTTGATTCTTTCTGCACTTCTCTTGCTTCTTTCTGTACCTCTTTTCCAAATGTCTGCATCCCTCATGCTTCTTTCTGCACCCCTCTACCCTATTTCCCCACCTCTCTTCCTTCTTTCTGCACTTTTCTTGCTTCTTTCTGCACTGTTCATGCTTCTTTCTGCACCTCTGGTGCAAATGTTTATACCCCCTTACCTCTTTCTGCACCCCTGTTCCCTCTTTTTTTTACCTTTCTTGCCTGTTTGTGCACCTCTCTTGCCTCTTTCCGAGACCTCTGTTGCTTCTTTCTGTACTTCTCTTGCTTCTTTCTGAACCCCTCTAGCCCCTTTAAGCACCTCTGTTGCTTCTTTCTGCACTTCTCTAGCTTCTTTCTATACCCCTCTTGCCTCTTTCTATACCCCTTTTGCCTCTTTGTGCACCTCTCTTGACTGTTTGTGCACCTCTCTTGCCTTTTTATGCTGTTCTCTTTCCTCTTTCTGCACCTCTGTTGGTTCTTTCTGTACTACTCTTGCTTCTTTTTGCACCTCTGTTGTATATTTCTGCATCCTTCTTACCTCTTTCTGTACCCATCTTCCCTCTTTCTGCATCCCTCTTGCCTCTGTCTGCACACCTCTTCCATCTTTCTGTACCCCTTTTACCTGTTTCTGTAACTCTTTTGCCTCTTTCTGTAGTTCTCTTGCCGCCTTCTGCACCTCATTTGCCTCTTTCTTCACTTCTCTTGTTTCTTCTTGCACATCTCTCGCCTCTTTCTGCATGTCTCTTGCCTCATTCTACAAATCTCTTGGTTCTTACTGCACTGCTCTTGCCTTTTCCTGCACCCCTCTTGCCCCTTTGTGCACCTCATTTGCTTCTTCTTGCACTTCTGTCTCCTCTTTCTGCATCCCTCTTGACACTTTCTGCACCTCTGTTGCTTCTTTCTGTACTTGTATTGCCTCTTTCTGCACCTCTGTTGCTTCTTTCTGCAGCCCTGCTGTCTCTTTCTGCACTTGACATCCCTCTTTCTGTACCTCACTTGCCTCTTTCTTTACTTCTCTTGTTTCTTCTTGCACATCTCTCGCCTCTTTATGCATGTCTCTTGCCTCATTCTACAAATCTCTTGGTTCTTACTGCACTGCTCTTGCCTTTTCCTGCACCCCTCTTGACTCTTTCTGCACATCTCTTGCCTCATTCTGCACATCTCATTTTTTTCTGCACTGCTCTTGCCTCTTTGTGCACCCCTCTTGCCTCTTTGTGCACCTCTTTTGATTCTTTCTGCACTTCTCTCTCTTCTTTCTGTACCCCTCTTGCCTCTTTTTGCATGCCTCTTGCTTCTTTCCGCACCTCTCTTACATCTTTCTACACCTCTGTTGCCTCTTTCGGCACTTCACTTGCTTCTTTTGGCTCCTCTCTTGCCTCTTTTGGCACCTCTGTTGCTTTTTTCTGTAGTTTTCTTGCCTCTTTCTGCACCCTTCGCGCCTCTTTTAGCACCTCTGTTACTTCTTTCTGCACTTCTCTTCCTTCTTTCTGCACTCCTACTACCTCTTTCTGTACCTCTCTTGTCTCTTTGTGCACCCCTCCTACCTTTTTCTGCACCCTCTTGCCTCTTTTTGCTCCTCTGTGTGTTCATTCTGTACTGCTTTTGCTTATTTCTGTACCTCTCTTTCGGCACCTCTGTTGCTGCTTTCTGTACTTCTCTTGCCTCTTTCTGTACCTTTGACTCAGAGGTAGTTTTAGACCCCCTGCCCTATTATGTACTAGGGCCTTAGGGGAAGTTCATGCCATTCACAGGGGTACCCCAACCCATAGTGTACCCTAGTATATGTAGGTATTTTCACTTTATTCTAAGTGTCTTTCAACAGAGAAGTGGCTCCGGGCCTGGTTAGTCAGAGTCATTTACCACCAGTACCAGTCAACAAAAAGTTGGGGGCACAGGATGATTTTGCAACAAGGCTTCTTTCTGCACCTCTGTTGGTTCTTTCTGCAACTTTCTTCATCTTTCTGGACTTCTGTTGCCTCTTTCTGTATTTCTCTTGCTTTTTTCTGAGCGTTTCTTCCTCTTTCTACACATGTGGGAATAGTCAGAAATTAGCATTTAAAAAAAACTTCAAAATTCACTGAAAAACCAAAGGTTTCAGGGACGTTATAGATAGAAATGATCATTTAAAAAATCTTTGAATTCACTGAAACATCCATAGGTTTCAGGGAAGTTATAGTTAGAAATTAGCATTTAAAAAACCTTAGAAATTCACTGACAAAACCACAGGTTTCAGGGACATTATAGTTAGTTAGACATTTCACTTGTTCAAAACCAGAGAAATGCAGCCGTTATAGTTAGTTCAGTTACCTATAACTCATGCCTCAGCAATGCACTGCTGATGAAGTCACATATTACATCATTCATGACATGGTCAGTGATATCACTGATGACATCTCAAATGACATCACTGATTATTTCAATGTGGACTTTGAAACCATTCATTGTTTGGTGGCATGTGAGGAAGTCAATTACGATGAAACATGTCATGCCGCTGGATAAATAAAAAACGAGCTTCCTGCTGGACCCGTGTGTGCTCTTCTTTTTTCCAAATGTGAGGAGATGTGGATTTGGTGTTTTAGTGTGGCCACAAGCACATAAGAGTACCGATTCCCTAAGTATTTCAGCGGCCTCAGTGGCAATATGTGGGGTCTAAAAACTTTTTTGCCAGTTTGTGCACCTCTCTTGCCTCTTTCTGTACCCCTCTTGCCTCTTTAAGCACATCTGTTGCTTCTTTCTGCACTTCTCTTGCTTCTTTCTATACCCGTCTTGCCTCTTTCTGTACCCCTTTTGCCTCTTTGTGCACCTCTCTTGACTCTTTGTGTACCTCTCTTGCCTTTTTCTGCAGTTTCCTCGCCTCTTTCTGTACCTCTGTTGCTTCTTTTTGCTCTTCTTTTGACTCTTTTTTCACCCTTAGCGCCTCTTTCAGCACCTCTGTTGTAGCTTTCTGCACTTTTCTTCCTTCTTTCTGCACCCCTCCTGCCTCTTTCTGTACACCTCTTGCCTCTTTTTGCACCCCTGTTCATTCTTTCTACACTTCTTGTGCTTCTTTCTGCACCTCTTTTGTAAATTTCAGCAACCTCATGCCTCTTTCTGCACCTCTCTTTCCTATTTCTCTACCTCTCTTCCTTCTTTCTGTACTTTTCTTTCTTTTTTCTGCACTGCTCTTGCTTCTTTCTGCACCTCTCATGCAAATTTCTATGAAACAGATGAAACAGGACCAAAGTAGCTCTCTCCAAGAAGCAGTGGAAATTGGAGAGACGCAAGGCGAGATATCATCCGAATCCAGTATACACAAGAGAGACAGTGAGGGGGAACTATCAGACGAAACCCTCAATTCACAAGACTCAGAAAGTCTCCCGGAGGACACTCCACAGACTGCTGATGGTGTAATATAGTTGCTGACTTTGAACTCAGTGAATGTGCAGATCATGATATGCTGTGGTTCATTCAAGTACAAAAAGTATAGATTGTAATTGTCATGTAACAATTCTCTGATATGTTATTTATATGCTTTATTTTGAGTTGCGGGGACGGGGGCAGAAGGGATGGGATTTAAGGTAATATGATTTCCTTCAAACAGATGTATAGCTTTTCACAAAGATCTGACCCGCCCTTAGCAACATGTGGCCCCAGTAAATGCCTTTTTTTTAAGACAGTAAGGGTTATTATGAAACTGTGTTCTTGGTATTGTAAATGTATTACGCCTGTGCGGCAAAACCCCCATTGGCACAGAATGTTGTTTTTTTCTATAATTGTTTGGACGATTGCTAGTTTCATTGTGTTTTAGTTTGGTACAGTTATGTCATCCGTCGCGCACTGGGTCAATACCACATTCAGATTGCCCTTCTCCAAGACACACACCTAGCTGGACCCGAAGTCAAGAAATTGCAGATGAGGTGGAGGGGGCAGCTACATGCCACGAGTTATTCTGCGTATGCCAGGGGAGCACTGATTTGGGTTCGACCGGGCACTCCTTTTCGCACTTACTGATTGACAAGGAAGATATGTTATAATATGGGGCAGACTAGATGGCCAACCAATTATTATCACATCGATCTATGCACCCAACAATGAACTGACCTTATTCTTGGACATCATTTCATATACGTTATCTGACTGGCATGGGGTTCCCATGATTCTGGGAGGTGATTATAACAGTGTAATAGATGTGACCCTAGATCGCTCTTTTCCCCTCCTCCCTGGTGTGCCTACGGCTGCCGCCATGAGAGAGCTAAATGGTTCAGCTTCATAGTGGCATCTGGTGGATAAATGGAGACATAGGAACCTGCTTGACAATGTATATTCATTCTTTTAGGGGGCACACAGGTTACAAGTCTGACTTGATCGGATATTAGTGTCTGAGGATCTCCTGCCAGTCATCGCGGAACCCCAATATCTTAGAAAAACCCATTCGGACCATAACCCACACACATTACAAGTAGACTGGAATATCGGCACACCACCAATTCCAAGATGGCGACTACAGCCAGACACGTTAATGGATATAGCACTTCGGTAGTCAGTAGGGGAGGCTATAGAGAAATACTTTGAGATAAACGCAGACACTACCACGTCACCATTGATTCAATGGGATGCTTTTAAAACAGTCATTAGAGGGCATTGCATTTGTGCGCAAGTGGGCATGTGCAAACAACTGGAGACAGAACTTACTACTCTAGAGAAAACGCTACCGGGACACAAGAAAGGCGCAATCGAAGGCTTGATCAAGCAGCTAGCTGACAGTAAGAAGACGCATTTCCGACTTCTGGAAAGACTCTGGTGCCTTAATTATGCAGCACACACTGCACACACACATCATTCAGGTGAAAAGGTGGGTAGACTTCTAGCATGGTTGATTCGGGTAGAAGATATTACTTCACCAGTCACCTCACTTTGTTCCGCGCAAGGCATTACATTATATTCACAAAAGGACATACACCGGGAATTTGTGGCTCATTACAATGAGCTTTACAAACCCTCGATCTTAGCTACACCTGAAAATATCCAAAGATACCTGGCAGACATTAACCTGCCACAGGTCATGCCAGAACAACAATTAGAAATAGATGACCTTCTTCTCCCAGATTAAGTCAGAGCAAGTATACGTGCTTTAGCAACCAGTAAAACACCTGGTCTGGACGGCCTACCGGCTGAATTTTATAAGGCTTACGCAGAATCTCTGGCGCCTCAACTTAAGAAAGTATATGATACTTCGCTGGCTGACTCTAAGCTCTCAGCCACACAAAATGAAGCACTGTTGATCTCTCTTCCCAAGTCTGGCAGAGACCCGGAAGCGCTAGGATCGGAGAGACCACTAGTGTTACTCAACACGGATTTCAAGATCCTAACATCTGTAATAGCCGCAAGGCTGGCCCCAGTGGTACGGAGCTTGGTGCATACGGACCAAAATGGGATTGTCCCTACTAGAAGAATGGCACTTAACATCCACAGGCTCTTCAGGGTGCAAAAATATGCTACAGACGCCTGGCCTCACTCAGGTTGTCTAGTGCTAGATTTAGAGAAGGCCTTTGATTCCCTAAAATGGCCATATCTATTTGAGGTTTTGCGTGGTAAGGGCTTAGGGGATACTTTCCAAGGTGTGGTCAGATTGCTCTACATACGGGCGTCAGTCAGAGTCTGTACAGGACAGTTAATATCAGAACACATAAAGATCAATAGAGGCACCAGACAGGGTTGTCCCCTGTCGCCACTCCTCTTTTCACTTGCAATAGAGCTATTGGCAGCTCGTCTCCGTAGTGAGGGGGCAGATTAGGGCATCTGGTTGGGAGATAGTATGCATGCTGTCTCTCTTTATGCAGACAACCTATTATTATACCTGAAAGATTTACAAAACATACCTGCCTCTATAGCAGACACTCTTAAGAACTTTGAGCAGGTGTTGGGACTTAGGGTGAACTGGACAAAGTCATGCCTGTACCCCTTCCGGGAAGAGACCACTGATCCGATTCTTCATATTAATAACTCCCTCTTCCTCTCACAACCGTCTACCTTCCGGTACTTGGGCATATTCATATACCGGGACCCCACGGACATACTGGAGAGAAACTTGGCTAGGGCTGTGACTGCTATACGGGCACAGATCAAGTTCTGGAAGACACTCCCTTTGAACGTGATGGTCAGAATTGCTCTAACCAAGATGGAAAATATTACCTAAATTGTTATACTATTTTTCCAATCTTCCGGTCCACGTTCCAACTAAAATATTTTGTGAACTCGAACAGATGATCTGAGGTCTTATTTGGAATTCAAGTCATCCCAGGATAGCATTGTGGAATCTCTATGCGCCCGCTGATGTGGGAGGTTTGGCAGTACCCAACTTAGAATTATATTACCAGGCAGCTCAACTGCAGTGGGTGGCAAGGTGGCTCGCTGCATTTGGCCTAGATGACACAGCTTCCGCACAACCACCGTGGTCCCAATCTCAGATATACCATCTGTTCCACCCAATCTCCCGCCCCACAAGTCCCCCACATGCATGTCTTGCATTAGCTCACCACTGTTACAGGAGGAGCCTTACCAGAAACACAGTGCCTTATGCCCCGCTGTTACCACTTTTTGGGACTCTCAGAGGCAGGATACACACCTCCAGTGGAATACTTACAAATTGGCATACAGCTGAGCTGCATACACTGGGATACTTATATGCTGAAGGACATTTGATACCATTCGAAACTTTAGCAGAGGAAAACGGTCTACCAGCAGGCCAATTCCTGTTACATAATTCCATCATGAAATCGCTTTCAGCCATCTGGGGAGACATAAATACGGAGCAAGAGATGCATTTCTTGATACAATATCTGCATGTGATGGGCAATGGGTCGTACATTGTACATTGGTTAGCAGAGGCACTACTAATACATACAACAAAACCTATGACGGTCCTGCTCCTACGGTGGGAAGAGGACAGAGGTAGTCCATGGATGGATCGCAAATGGGATATGATATTAGTTACCTCCATACACATACCAAGAAACTCTAAATTCTGCCTTAAGCAAACATGTATCACGCACAGGGTATACCTCTCACCAGATAAACTGAACAAGTACTACAAAACGACCTCTTCCACATGCCCCCGCTATCATCAGACAAATGCAGACCTTCTCCATATGCTGTGGTCATGTACCTCCCTTAGTACATATTGGCAGGAAATCAGAGCAGTGTTAGCAAAATACACTGGAAGGCCACCTCTGCCAAAATGGGAGGCATGTATACTTGGCTTTTACCCCAGACCGAAGAAGCATAAAGTTACTGCTAGATTTACTGATCTGGGCCTTATAGTGGCTAAGAGATTGATCATGAAACGTTGCAAACACAATGAAACCCCCGCCCTTGATAGCTGTAAAAACTCCCTTACAGTGTGGGCCCAGGCAGAGAGCATGTCATTGCATAGGGAGGAGATAAAGGGACTATGTAAATATCCCATTGCATAATACTGGGATGCAATATTAGCGGAATTAAAGTATACAAATAGAGAGGCTGAGACCAATACCCTCACAGGTGGTGGGAAATCAAGGCTCAGATACTGAATGGCAAACACATCATACACCGGACTGACAATGAATCCAACAGTGGCATGCATACGAAAGAATCAGTGGGGAACATAGAGGTGAAGAGATCTAGTTGCTCGTCCCATATGGAATCAGGGGGAGGGGAAAAAAGGCGGGGTGGGTGGCGAGCATGGGACAGCGCAGAGGAGATGATAGTCTGCTCTCTTTTACATTATGACCCAGTCGCGGCGGATTCACAATTTTTTTTTTCTATGTTTGATTGTTTGACTAATAAATGTATCGTATTTGCATCCAATTATACTTTGAGAAAAGAACCATGGTGCAGACAATCATAGTGAACACCAAATGGGCACCCAGATAAACGGCCCTATTAGGGGCAAGGCAAGACTATAATAATGACCATTTAATGGACATCAAGTATAGTTTCCACGTCGTACATATCCAATAACAAGGACGTAATTTATATGTTTATGTTTAATCTTTTAACAGACAGGACGTGAGCCATGTCACATTCAGGATGTATAGTAAATATACGCAATATTATCAGTTATCTCTGATTTAATTATCTTGCCCTAATTCCTCATGTGTTTATTGTTACCTATACTTGGGGAAAAAATGCAAATAAAGATATTTAAAAAAAAATAATACATACACTGTTTCCACTACAATTTCTGCAACAGTAGGGAAGTCAGTGGGCTCAGGAGGGGTCAAATGTACTATTCCCACTCCAGTCTGTGCAACAGTAGGGAAAGCTCTGGACTCAGGAGGAGTACAAACTAGTATTCCCACTCCGATCACTGAAACAGTAGGGAAAGTGTTGCATTGTGGAGGGGTAACATTTTAGTATTCCCACTCCAGTCAGTGCAACAGTACGGAAAGTGTTGGGCTCAGGAGGGGTAAAATGTACTATTCCCGCTCCAGTCTGTGCCACAGTAGGGAAAGTGTTGTATTGCGGTGGGGTAAAATGTACTATTCCCACTCCATTCTGTGCAATAGTAGGTAAAGCGTTGGACTCAGGAGGAGGAACAGTTTCAGATTCCAACTCCAGTCACTGCAACTGTAGGGAAAGTGTTGGACTGAGGAGGGGCAATAATTTACTATTCCAACTCTCGTCAATGCAAAGGTAAGGAAAGTGTTGGATTATGGAGGGGACAAATTTACGATTCCCACTCCCGTGTGTGCCACAGTAGACAAAGCATTGGATAGTGGAGGGGAAAAATGTACTATTCCTACTCCAGTCTGTGCAACAGTAGAGAGAGAGTAGTTTTCTTCAAACAAATAAAATATTTTAACCACTACATTAAATAACAGCAAATATAAATATTTAAATCAAATATATACATATATATAATTTTTAAAATACAAAATTACCTATTAATTATTATTTGTATTACATATTTTTAATGAAAACAAATAATAGTTATATATTTAAAATACCTCACTATATTTTCACAATTATAACAACCAACAACTATATTTTATTTACAAATAAAAACCATAACACATAACATAATAAATAGCACATTATTTAAACAATACATAACTATTGTTACATTTATTATTAATTACATATTTTGCTACCCTACACCTCTACAAAGTAAACAACACACACCTAAAATATATCTTATAATTATAGCAATTAGAAATGTTACATAATTTAACAATTAATATTAATTAAGTAATAAGGTAATTATATTTAATTAACGCCCCACCCTTTATACCTACAAACCCAACACAACTCACCTAATATATATTTTCAAGAACTTTTAATCCCATAATTTACATTATTATATATTAATGAAACAATGTATAACACTTAAATAATAATGTATTAATTATATTTAATTAACTTCCCACCCTTTACCCCTTTAATTACAACAAGCACCTCAGATATAACATACATAATGTCTTAATAACACAACTTACATAATTAATAATCATTTAAATAATCATTAATAATTGACTTAGTTATTAATTATCATAATTGATTTCCTTCCCACCCTATACACCACAACCTGCACCTAAAACTTAACACAATTAAAAAAAGATCTTCATTCCTCAATTAACATGATTTAATTATCAATTAAATAATTAATATTAATTATAATTGAATTAGTTCCCCCGTGTGTTCCTTCAAACTCCACAATCCAGAATGGCACAAAATGCAAATAAATGAATACATTAAATGTAAAAACAGCTAAGAATTTATGAACTATATTATATAACATTAACAATAATTATATAAACAATTTATAACATATACAAATAAAATACGTACTAAAATACATAAAAATAATTAAATATCGATTATATATTAACAACTGTATCTTTGTCAACGATACATATTAACAACATAGATATTTTTAACATTGATATTAAAAATATAGATATTTGTAACATTAATATTTCTTACCTTATCATCTATATTCTTGTCAATATTATTTTTGCTCACAATATTTCTGCATCAAGATATTTCAAACTCGATATTTCTGTCCCTCAATAAAAAAAATGATATTTTGTCTGATCACGCATCTGACAGGTTATGCATCTTGGTATGTTCCATTCTCTATTTGAACCCACAAGCCGTAGCTCTGATGTTCCGTTTGTGCCAGTTGACTGAAGGCTAAGGCTGGGGTGAAATAGTAAAACTTAGCTTCTTCTCCACTTGATCTTTACTCTTCCCGTCATGCTTTTTCACACCGGAGACGAGGTTCATGTAATCAAGTTGTCACCTCAACATTCTGTGGCAGGTTTGAGTTCGACAACCTGTTGTATGAGCTGTTCAATAGTTGTAGGATTCTATGTTTCTGCCCTCCTTGAGGCTAAAGAGGTGTTTTGGGGACATTTCACTCCTGAAGCTTTCTCAAATTCTGTCCTCTTTACCTGTGGATAAGTGAAACCAGCTTCAGTTGGCAGCTTGCCAGGAGCTTTACTCTAAGACATTTTTTTCCTCGCATGAATCTACGGCAGGTGGTGTTGAAACTGAGGCCGAATTGTAAGCTACAGGATAACCTCAATCACAACCTGCTCAAGTCTGCAGTGCGTGACCGCACAGCGGGACATATTGATGACCCAGTTTGTGTCGCTTATGCACCACGCAATGTGGTACATGTGCAATGCAAACCTTAAGTGGGATTTATGAAGCCACGCAAGGCCACTTGGCATGAAAGTGAGTGGGTCCACAAATTTGGATTAAAGCAACAAAACACAAATCACTGAATTGCTTTACTCTGCCCTGGGAAGGTGTTCCATGGGTGTTGCATGGGTGTTCCCACACAACTCCCATGGCTTTTGACACATTCACAGATTTATCAGAATTGGTAAGCCCGGGATTGCGCCAAAGGGTACACCTTCTCGGGAGAGGCATAATGAGGAAAAATATGTTTATTTCTCCTTGTTACCTCCTCTTTTTATGTGTGCCTCACTCTGCAGCACACTTAGAGGAATATGCATCTCAGGATTGTTTTTGTTCAGGGAGGCGCTCTTTCCTGCACAAAAAAAATCCTGCATGCAATGGAGAAACATTTGCACCATGGTGCAAGAATGCCTGCCTTGACGCTAGGCTGCCAAAAGGGCATCAGCGCAGGGAAAAAGGCAGGACTGCACCCTATTGTCTTAAATATGCACATTCCTCCCATTTCCCTGTCATGCAGCACAGCAAGGTGACTTGCTGCGCTGCACAGTGACATGTTCGTAAATCTACCCCAGCGTCTTTTCAACAGGCATAGAGATGTGCGCTTTCTCCTTACTAAAAATCAGGTCGAGTTGTACAGGTATCTCTTCGCTGTTTAGGTCTTGCTTAGGCAGCGCTGTCTCGTTGAGACATGCTGTACTCGTCGAGACATGCTGTACTCGTTGAGACATGCTGTATACACTACAGTGTATGTAAGCTCCGCCCACTCTCCACCCATCAGTTTCATTGGCTGGTGTCTTAAATAGTGCCTTCTGATTGGTTCTAGGCTTGTTAGTCCCTCCTTATGGTGGACATGTCTTCGTTTGTGTCCTTCCACAGCTATTGGCCCCTTTACTGCACATACTACTTTCTTCCAATGCCTTCTCACACCTCCATACTGCATTGCCAATGCTTTTTTATTTGTCTCTGCCAATGCTTCTTTTATTTGTCCTTGCCCACAATGCTTGTTTTATTTGTCTCTGCCCACAATGCTTATTTATGATTAATATGGCCCAGATCGAACTCTGCTCTCCAGCTCCAAGGTCGGCAGCTTTATATGTTACGCCACCTCTCCTCGCTTCAAAACAAGCCCCTTAAAGGGGCTTATCTTTGTTTCCATTGCGTGAACTTTAAGTGCCCCTGGGGCGCAAGCAGGGACCTACTAGAGTGCTTCTCTATCAGAATGCTCTTTGTGGTCCCCCGTGGGTACAAGCAGGCATCCACTTCGGCGTGCTTTTCTTGCTGGGAAGCCCGTGTGCCAAGGGGTTTCCCAGACACCGGAGTGTTTCCCAACTTAGGACTCGCACTGCACGGATGGTGCGCGCTGAGTTCTCCAGGCCGCCTGCTGACATCACTGGCGCATTGGGCTAAAGGTATTTTATGTTTCATTTTATGTGCTTTCAGATTGTGTTGCTCGTCTACAACTGCCGGTGACCCGGGACACTTAAAGCCCTGGTAAGTTCCTTTGTTGTGCAAGGCATTTACATTGTAAGTATTCCAGATACCCTAATGATTTGGCAAGGAGGAAAAAAAAACCTGTAGAACATGATGTTTGGATGACTTTAAATTTTGGGGGAATCACCGAGGCTTGATGAACACTAAGTGAATCTGATGCATAAACGCAGCTTATACCTCGATTCTGATAAGTGCCAGATGTGGGGCGCATGTGATGTGTGGTGTCTTTGTGATCAGGCAGAATCCATTTCTGTTTTTAACCTTCTATAACGCTGGCATGTTGATTGCCCCCACTCAAGGGCTGCTGCTACGGGGTTTCAGCTAACCCTTGATTGCAAGGGGCTGGATCTTTTCAAAGGTGGGGTGCTTTGGTGGTGCTGGTTTTATTTTTGTCTACACATTGTGCGAGCCTCACATTCCATCTGTTTTTATATATCAATGCTTCTATGATCAAGCGATCAGCTGCTATCTTACATGTTACCAGCATCAAGTGAATTCAGAATCTCCATCGCACACTGCTGTATTTGATACGAGTTCTGTTCTTGATATTACAAATGAAAGGTTAGAGGTGATCGTTTTTCCTGATTTCAAAGGGGTACGACTCTGCACTTTTCTCGTCGGGTCGCTCACATTACTCTGCTGCTCTTTCTTTTGTCAAGTGGTTTCAAACAGAGATAACCTTGTAAAGACTGTCATCTAGTGGTCTTTTTTTAGAAACTGCAATTTCAACACTGGTTAATACTGCAGTTTGAACAGCGAGCGTAGATTTTTGAAAGCTGTTTTCTGCTTGTTGGTGACAGGCATACCACCAGTGCTTTAAATGGAAAACATAAGTGCAGGTACTCCCCAGAAATAAGCAGTGGACTGGGGTGGAGTTTGGGGCGGGGCAAGGGGCAGGGCTGTTTTTTACCTTTCTAAACTTTGTATGCAAAAAATATGCATGCATTGTAAGAATGTCTTGCCATTTATATAGTATTTACTAATAAGTCCTTAATAATAACCAAACTAACCTTTTTTTTAGCAACCTTATAATAATGCCCGGTTACTCACCGGTAATAATCATTACTCCGAGTCCTGGTCTCCCCGTCCCATTCCTTAACAGTGAGCAGCTAGTCTGCACTACAGAAACCTATTACCTAGCCGAGCTTTTGCACTTCCCCCAACATGGCGTCACCATCATGTGACAATAAAGGGGGAAGTACGGTAGAGAAACTACCTGAGAATACCAAAGAAAAAAAACAGAAACGAAACAATAACCCCAAAACCAAATACAGGGAGGGAGGGAAGGAAGGGCTCAGGAATCGGCCGGGGAGACCAGGACTCGGAGCAATGATTATTACCGGTGAGTAACTGGGCATTACCTCCTCGTCCTGTCTCCCCGTCCCATTTCTTAACAGTGAGCCCATACCCAAGCACACGGTGATTGTAAGAAAAAACAGACCAGAAAGTGCAAGAAAACAGGTCCATTTAATCAACAGAAAACAGTACGCATCATAAACCATGTACCGCAGACAGGACATGAGCGCCAAAAGCAGCAGAGGCCGCCATCCCCAACTGAAGACGAGAATGTGAAACAAACGTATGGGGAGCAGCCCATGTGGCAGTATTATAAATGTCTCTCAAGGAGGCCCCTTTGAACATGGCCCAGGTGGAGGAGACGCCCTTTGGTCGACCTACCCTGAACAGAAGAGGGGAGAGGACAGTGGGCAGAATCGTAGACGGAAACCACAGCACCCTTGACCCAACGAGTCAAGGTGGACAAGGAAGGATGAAGACCCCGCCCAGAGAGGCCATAGGTGACAAACAAGGAATCAACCTTACAGAAACTAGAGGTCCACTCCAAGTAGATGAGGAAAGCCCTCAGCACATCCAAAGAATGGAGGACCACCTCCTCAGGAGAGGCAGGATCCGGAAAAAAAACAAGGGACAGAAATATCCTTGTGACAGTGGAAAGATGACCTTAGGCAGAAAAAACTGACTGGGACGGACAATGACTTTAACAGCGCAAAAACACAAAAAGGGGGGTGAAGCCATCAAAGCCATAATCTCACCAACCCGCCACCCAGAAGTTATGGCCACCAGGAAAAGAACCTTAGCAGAAAGGAACTTAAGGTCCACGGAGACCAAAGGCTCAAAAGGGGGACCCGTCATGGCCTGGAGAACCAAGGGAAGATCCCAGGCAGGCACAGGGGAGTGAGAAACAGGACGCTGAAGCAAAAAACTCCACAAAAGGCAAGCCACCAACAGAGAGACAGAGGACACAGAGGAACCCCGAAAAGCGAGAATGGCAGCCCACTGCACACGCAGGGAAGAAACAGCGAGCCCCAAGACGAAACCATCCCGCAAGAAGTCCAACACCCACACAGCCTCACAGGAGGCAGAAGAGAGACCCTTCCTGTCAGGATTACAGCCGTGGAGAGCCGCTGTCCGCATTTTGCGTGGCAAAGGGCCACCGCACACGACAGACTACACCTCCCAGAATGCCGGAAGGCAACGTCATGCAGCGACGCCTGTTACGCAAAATCCTGGAAATAAGACCTTGCCAAGACTCACCGGCAGTGCCGATAATTCTTGCCAAGTCGTCGTACTGGTTGGTATTCTGGAGTTGCGGTAAGCTCTTGTTTGGAGAATTTACTACGTTTGTTTCTCTTGCACCCCGTTCTGGGTCGGGTTAAAGACTCATTGGATCCTAATAAGTTTACACGTGGCTGTGTGTACAATTGAGGTCTCACGAAGGATCTCTGTTTGAGACAAGTGTCTCTCTCCCTGTTGGACGAGAAAAGCTTTCCGCTTTCTCATTGCAGGGAGAAGCCTGTTATCTTTCCGACTCGATCGGAACAGAACTTTTGGGCAGAAAAAGTACTTTGTGTATTCCTTTAATTACATAAGGATATCGGAGCGGTTTGGGCTAAAACTGTTCTTCGAGATTGCTACTTTGTGTCCAGTCACTTGAGGTGTCTCAAGTTGTTGAACCCCTCTGAATTGGATGAACTATACATGTTGGCAGGAACTGTTTAAGGGTGATGTAACCTTGCCTGCTGTTTTCTTTTATGATTTCTTTCCACAACATTTTTTCTTCGCTTTATTTCCAAACTCAGGAGAGACGATTCAGGGGTAATTGATCAGAGGGATTGGTCCAACCTTAGAATGAACACAATATTAGTGTGGTATGTAATCTGAATTATTAGTAACCAATATAGCCTTACATAAGACTATAAGCTCATCGTTTTCTTGTATGTTTGTCATTACAGTTGGTTGCCATCCCCGGTCTCGCCCCATATCTAATCTCACAAATACAAAGTCTGCTGTATTTTCCTTTTCAGGTAGGTTAAGATAAATGTTGTTTAAGATTGAGGAAGGATTGTTGAGGAGACCATTGTGGGGTTTCGCGGGGGGGTTCTAAATCTCTGTCCTTGTCGTTTCAGATCTCCCTCCCCGCTGTCCCCTTCCTTTCCCACCCTCACGGGACTGTCTTGGTAGTCTGTGTTTATCACTTCAGACTCTAAGGGAGTTGTGTGGGGGAGGTTACAAGCTATTCAGCACAGCCCCGAAGAGAACAGAAGACAGAGCCTGACACTTCCCAAGACACCAGGAGGAGAAATTCTTCCAAAGACAGCCATAGGACTTCAAGGTGGAAGGGCGTCGTGATAACTGGAGGCACCGGGCAACCTCAACCGAGCAACCCTGGCCCAACAAACTCAATCCCTCTCAAGTGCCAAACCCCCAGCCGGAGGAGGCGCAGGGAGGCAATCCCGAGAAGAGGAGCCCGCAGAGGGGAGGGACACAGGGGAAACCTCCAATGGGGGTATACAGACAAGGTCAGCAGCAGGGGGAACCAAGACTGCTGAGACCACTCAGGCACAACCAAGAGAACCTCCACCTGGTCCAACCGAATCTTCCAGAGGACCCGCGGAATCAAAGCAATCAGAGGGAAGGCAAACAGGAGCCCCAGCGACCACGGAACGGAGAAAGCATCAGTCGCCCATGCCAACTGGGAGGGAACAAGGCTGCAAAACCGATGAAGAAGGGCAGAATCCTTTGAGGCAAAAAGATCCAGCCAAGGATGGCGGAACCTGAGGACAATCAGATCGTACAGATCTGGGGACAGACACAGAGTCACCGAGGAGGGGAACACCCTGCTCAAAGAGTCTGCAGGGCCATTCTCCTTCCCCGGAAGATAGACCGCCACCAGAGACAAGAGATTCTGCTTGGCCCATAGCCCGATCTTCCTGAAGAGGTGAAACAGAGACCAACACATTCCCCCTTGTCGATTGACATAAGCCCGAACAACCTAGTTGTCAGTCTGCACCGAGACCGCATGACCTCGAAGGAGAGGAACGAACCACCGAAGAGCCAACCAAACTGCCCTCAACTCCTTCCAGTTCAAGGACTGGAGTGACTCGAAACAGGACCACTGACCTTGAGCCTTGGAGGCACCCATCACAGCACCCCAACTCATGGCACTGGCATCCGTGGACAACACAACCACAGTCCGAGGAGAAAGAAGATCGAACCCACGGGAAAGAGAATGAGGGGACAACCACCATTGGAGATCCACCCGAATCCCCTGAGAGACCGGTATCAGGGCCTCGTAGTCCAGGAAGGCAGGATCCCAGTGCAACAGGACATGATGCAAGAGGGGATACAAATGCAGCCTGGCCCAAGGAAGGAGATGTAAAGTGGGCGCCATCTCCCCTTGACTCCTCAACCAGAGACGGGCGGACACCTGAGACTGGGACAGAAGCCAAGAAAGGTGATGAAACAAAGTCAACGGGCGCTCCTGGGAGAGGAACACCATGCCTAGATCCATACGGAAGAGAGCCCCCAGGCACTTCAGGGACTTGGAGGCCATCAGGGAGGACTTCCGGTGGTTGATGAGGAACCCAAAGGAACTCAGGAGATGACACACCTGGTCCACATCTGACAGAGCCTGAGAAAAAGAAGGAGAAATAATCAACCAGTCATCAAGATAGGGAAAAACCTGCAGCCCTCTGGAATGAAGAATACCCACCAGAGGGGCCAAGAGTTTTGTGAAAACCCTGGGCGCCGATGAAAGGCCGAAGGGGAGCACCCGGAACTGGTAGTGATGGGAACCCACCGCAAACCAGAGATATTTCTGATCCGGATGGATCGGGCGTGAAGATATGCATTCATCAGATCCAGGGATGCCAGGAAGCCCCCTGGAAGCACCAGAGTCAGGATGGAATGCAGAGTCACCATCTTGAATGGACGATGGAGAACGAAGCGATTGACACGTTTCAGATCCAAAACAGGACGCAGATCCGAAGTATCTTTCTTGGAGACCATAAAGAGGATCGAATAACACCCCTTTCCCTTCTCCAGAGGAGGAACTTCCACGATAGCCTTCTTCTCCAACAAAAGTCCCACAACTGCCAGCAACATCTCCCGTTGCAGAGGAAAACGGGGCAGGGGAGTAACAAGGAAGACCGTAGGCGGAGGAGAGAAAAATTCTATCCGACAACCCTCCGACACGGCCTGAACCACCCAGGCATCTGGAACCGACAACCACTGGGGCAGGAAAGAGTGAAGGCGACCACCAACCGACAAAGGCAGATAGTCATTGTGAAGAGGAAGAAGTGGTGGCTGCAACACTGTCAGGGGCCCTGGCTTTGGCTCCTCCAGGGGCCCCCGGGCCACGACCCCTGCCACGAAAAGGCTGCGCAGCGCCCCAAGCAGAAGGCCCAAAAGTGAGACGGTAGCCAAAACCATGCCCCCAAGAAGGAGGGTGGACCGGAGCCACCAGCTTGCGGTTGTCCGCCGATTGCTTGACCATCTCCTCAAGCTGAGGGCTGAACACTTTGGAACCCCCAAAGGGCAACTGATGGAGGACCGCCTTCTGGGAAGACTCAGCCTTCCAGGAACGCATCCAGCTATGATGCCGTGCAGCAATTGAAGCACCAGAAGCAGCTGCAGTGGCACTCAAATTGTCAAAGGAAAGATCCAACAAGTATCGCACCTGCAATTCCATCAGAGACAAAAGTGGAGTGGCATCCTCACCATCCTGCAACAGAAGGGACAGGGCCTGAAAATCTTTGAGGAGGGACTGAACCATGTAATTTGAATAGGCAGTTGCACGGACAGAAAAATTGGAAGCAGCATAGGAACGCTTCACCGCCCCTACAACACGCTTATCCACAGAGTCCGCAGGAAGGGCGTCATCCGACAGGACCAAACCTAGAGAGGAAAGACCAGCCATCAAATTGCCTGAGGAAACTCAGCAGCAAAACCCTCCAGAGGGTAACGCCTAGAAAAGAAGCGAGGGAAGGCGGACTTATCCACTTCTTTCCACTTGTGGTCCAGCACCTTGCGCACAGCACCATGCAACAGGAAGGAGTCAGGAGCCGGCTGGTGATACTGCGTAAAGAAGTCATCCTCCAGAACATCCGATACCGGAGGAGTGAAACCCAAATTGTCCCACACATGAGCGAATAAGCCAGAGAACTCAGCACCCTGAACAAAGCACCCCCAGACACCCAAATACTCTTCAGGACCCATCTCATCATCAGGAGTGACCTGCAGATCCACAGACCCATGAGGCACTTTGGAAGGAGGCCCAGCAGAGTCCCTGGCTTGGAAAGCAGCAGCCACCGCCTCATTAATCAACAGGTGCAGGGCATTAGGACGAGCAGCGGAGGAGGAGGCACTCGAGTCCACGACTGATAACAGCAATGTCCAAAAAACACCAAAATGGGCACTCACAGAGGACGAGTGCATGAAAAAAGGACCCCAATTTAAAGTAAACAAAGTCCTGAGGATCCAAGCTCCCGTGTGACCAGGAAAAGGGGCCGGTGCTTTAAAAAACATCCGGCCGCCCGAATTTTCCCTCAAAGATATATCCTGCAGAAGCGCGACCACAAAGGACCACACGCGCTGCACAGAACACCGCCGCAACCCCTGCCCGCTAAAGCAGGGAGCCGTGGGATCGGAAACAGGAAAAACGGCCGCTGAAGCAGGCTGCCTCCCAACAGGTGAGCGTACCAGTCAGAAACGTCCGCTAGAGCGAACCACGGACACAACCGGCACAGCAGGCAGCACAGGAGGGCACAAAGTAGAAACAACAAAGGCGGCCGCTAAAGCATGCCGCCGCAATACAGAAAAGAAAAAAGCTCACAGCTCAGCTAGACACGAAGGCAGAAAAAAAGAACAGGAAGTTTCTCTACCGCACTTCCCCCTTTATTGTCACATGATGGTGACACCATGTTGGGGGAAGTGCAAAAGCTTGGTTAGGTAATAGGTTTCTGTAGAGCAGACTAGCTGCTCACTGTTAAGGAATGGGATGGGGAGACAGGACGAGGAGGTAATAAAACATTGAGAGAGAAAAACACCAATTCTTCTAACGTTTGCCTTGTAGTTTGCATGCATATCCTTGATGCAGAATCATGAGTCACTAAACTATGTGACAAAGATTTAACTTGCGACCTGCAGGTAACACAAGGATCTCGGCAGCAAAAACAGTAACCTGCAGAGCTCCATATATAAAAAACAAGTATGTGATCTGCATGGTTCATGCTGTGCGTTACAGCAGGCACATTAATCCTCAATGTAATGTTATGTTCAGTCAAACCTTTGATTAGAAGAATGTACACAGATATTTCCAGCAAGTGCATTAACCACCAGTTATTAAAGTGCCATTGTACTCAGGAATTGACTGAATTCGCAAAGATCTCTGTCCCAGGTATTATTTCGAAAATGGCAGAATACGTTTATTATCACATTTGTCTCGTAGACAAATTTTTTGAGTTTTAAAAAATAATTACGTCCAGACTGGGGAACATCCTTTACAACGCAACTTTTACAACGCACTACCATTACGACGCAACTTTTACAACGCAAACTATTACAACGCATAGCGCTGGGGGGCGCTCTAGGATAGGGAATAGGTTTAATGTACTATCCAACACCTTCCCTACTATCCACGGGGACTGGAGTTGGAATAGTAAATTAAACTATTCACTATCCAGCGCCTAAAAACACTATGCGTTGTAAAGGTATGCATTGTAAAACTTGCGATGTAAAGGTAGGCGTTGTAAAAGTATGCGTTGTAACGTCATACATCCCATGAGTAGCTATTTTTAAATGACATTTGCCTAGATGTGTGTGAGCCACTTACAGATCAAGACAGGCTTGAAAAAAATACATTCCCTACATGCTGTCTAGATACATTTGCCTCCTTTCACACACACACGCCCCCTCACACACTAAAAAATCCATTTCATGCTCTCTGAATCACATTTAGTTTCACACAAACACACAGTACTATTTCTCATTCTCACAGTCATACCCCTGCTTGCAAACTTACACACTTATTGCTTTTACTTTCTGGCCGTCACACATGCTCTTTCACACGCAGTGCCTGACAGTGGAGGCCTTCAAATCTTTAACAGGTGCAGCACAAAGTCGGGATTCGCATTTTGTGCAATGTACATATTTGCATTCTAAAACCTTTTCAGAGACTGCCACAGGTATGTCTCATTGGAACAGAGATACTTAGGAGGTGATTTGGGTGTTGCAAATCCCCTAACGTTATAGTTATATAAAAAATGTTTATAAATGGCGCAGTGGCAAATCAATATTAGTGCTTCTGTTTTTGGAAAAGCATGAATGCATTGATTTAAGTCTAGAGGTCAGGGATTTTCTTTCATGCAAATTCCTTTCATTTAAATTGTTGCTGGGCAAAGATTTGCAGGCGTTTAAAACAATAGGCAAGCTAACAAGCTGTATTGCCCTAAACAATGTGTCCCACACTCGCGCCCATTAGGGTTTTTGGTCACCTTCCGACCCCCTCTGAAAGACCCCAGCAGCGATACCCCGCATCTCTTAACTTCCAGAGAGGCACACGCAGCTCTCTGTTTTCTTCTGAAGATGAGCTGCGGTCCTGGCACTTTTGAACCAGTTAAGCAGCAACCGCATCAAAACCAGGCCGTTATGAGTACCGGTACTCTTCTTGTCGGAGGAAAGGTCCCGGTACTCAAGGGGAGAAAATATGAAAGTGCCGGAACTCAGTACCAGTGAGTGTGAGAAGTTGGCCTGGTATATGTTGACTACCAATTATAGTGGGCACCTTGTACCAGTCCAAACAACCCTTATTGATGATAAGGTTAAAGACAACCTTTATTGAAAGCTATTCTAGTGGTAGCTATCGAGAGCAGCCTTCAGGCTAAGTCTCGAAGGAATGTAAAGCAGCTTGTTTTACCAGAACAGAACCTCCTGAATGACCAAATGAAAGGAGAACCACACAAGGTATATACAATATATGTATTTATTACTAAACACTCTCTACTAACTTCTTTATGAGATTAGAGAACAAAGCACACAATATTAACTCACTAGAACGACATTAAATAGCACAATACACAGTGGGCTCCAGGGGTAGACCAAACCATATACTAAGAAAGTGGTATAACAGCTATGACTTGACTAGACACAATACCTAGAGCATGTAGAATCACTGGGACCCCAAGGGACCACTCAAAGTAGTGACACAGGGAACCCACAGAAGACGGGTGCAGTGTGAGAACACAGACGTGAGCTCCGTACAACTCTGTGGGAATGTCGGGGTTGGAACTTTAAAGATTAAGGACACTTTGGAGAGGACTTTGAGCAAACCCTTTCAAACATAGAAGGTTCTAAGGCCAACACCCTTGTGAGCCCTGGGGAACTCATGTTACCTAACCCAGGGAAGCCGGGTGCATAGGTGTTAAGTGATGTCGGGAATTGTGAGAAGTTGGCCCACTATTCTAGTGAGCACCTTGTACCAGTCCAAACAACCCTTATGGTGGGTGGTTGTAAGTCAACCTTATAGACAAGCTATCCTAGGGGTAGCATGGACCTAAGCAGTCTTAGGGTTAACTCAAGAGGGTATGTGAAGCCAGCTGTTTTACCATATGCAATCCTTTTAATACCAAATGAAAGGACACCACACAAGTTATATATTATAAAATATATGTATTTATTACTAGGATAATCCCCTGTACTCTTTATGAGCACAGACGCACAAGCGTTAAACAAAGAACTTCATATAACATACAAATGTTGCACAATTATGGATAGGCCCGGTGACCACTAAAACCATATACTAAAATAGTGGTATAAGAACCACGTCACAAACAATGGTAAGGCCTAGGGCCTTGAGAATCGCTGGGACTACACTGGACTAACTGAAGTTAGGACGGGAGCGGCCCACAGGATGCGGGTGCAGTGTCTAAAGCACACGCGTGCACCAATGCAAAGTCAATGGCGCGTAAAAGTTACAAAGTTGCAGATTTAGGAGTCTTCCGACTGGACTAGAGGTTAGCCACTTAAAACTTGGACACCAGAGGTGTAAACCACTACAGGAGCACCGGAGTACTCGCATTACCTCACCCACAGAAAGCGGGTGCATAAGTGTGAAAGTGCATCGGGCTTCTTCGTGGAGTTCTATGAAGCCTGGAGGCAAAGATGCTGCAGGCGGCCAGGAGAGAAGAGTCCGGTTGGATCCAAGGGTGGATCGAAGATGTAGAGTACCTGAAATTAGAGGGGACAGAGTCTGGGTCACTAGCCAGTGACCAGGATGGAACCAGGAAGGAACCAGGCGATGTCGGGCGCAATCAGGTGGTTGTCGTGAAGCTTGTCTCCGCTGCCATGTGGACCCGGGGGCATCAACGATGACCAGGAGTCGGACACAAGCTGTCCCACAAAGGCTCTCGCTGTCGTCGGTGTCGGCTTCCGGATTGGAGTCAACAGGCCTTGGCAAATGCAACCCACACAGGAATCGAAGATGGCTTCTGGATCAGATCAGCAAGATCTGATGGGCTGCTCCTTTTCAGGGGAGCAAGGATCAATCTGGAGCAACCAGACCAGCAGTGTAAATTCAAAGGTTCGTCGCCACAGAGGCCACTAGCCAACGGCAAGTGACCGGACAGATGCGTCAAGCAGGAAAATGCAAAAGGGCCCCATGCAGCACTCGGTGAGTGTGGAGAGGTGATCTTCAGTGCAAAAGCTGCTCGGGGCTGGGGCTTCTCAGTCCCCAATGCACAGCTTCCAGGGTTCCTCGGGAGCGGCACGGGAAGCACTTTGCAGGCTTTCCAATATGGCCGGTCCCATGTCTCACGTCTCCTCCATGGCTCTCAGCTTTCCTGCGGCTGTGGATCGGGCTGTTGGATGTCTGGGAATCTGGTTCTTGTTGATCTCTGTCGCTCGAGCTCCGGCAGGAGCTGCAACAAAGCAAACCATAGAGCGCTTTATGGTGCCTGCTTGCACAGGGTGGTCCCTCCTTGACCACAAGGGAGATTCTTCAGTCTTCTACGTTGAGTAGGATATCGAAGGGTCCAGAGTTATGTATCAAAGTTTCAGTCAGGATTATCTAAAGTCTATGGACACAGCTCCTACCTTTATTTCAAATCAAGGGGCTGGATTACCTGCTAGGTCCCTCCTATGGGTGGGACCCAGGAAGGGGGTGGTTACACCCCTTTCCCTTTGTCCAGTTTCGCACCAGAGCTGGGGCTGGAGTGCCCCAGCACCGGTTTGAACCGGGCTATTCATGGGACACCTTGTGTGCCCCAGGCAGTGTCTAGTTTCACTCAGCCCTCCCTGCCTCAATCCACTATCTCCTGTCTGGGGTGGTGTAACACCTCCCTGTGACAGGAAACCTTTTCTCCAGTCCTCCCCTGCCAGAGTTTCGGTCAGCAGCAGGAGGCCAGACTTGTGTCTGTGGCAGCAGCATCCATTTTGTGATGCTGAGGCTCTGGTTAGTTTTAACCGCGTTTAAGTAAAGTAACCTGTCTTCTCCCTCTAGAAGGGTGGAATGCTACCCCCGTCGCCAGAACTGGTGAGGGGGTAGTATTCCAAAGTGTATGACACCTTACACGACATGTTTTGATAAAGCCAAACCAAAGTTAGCAATAACCGCGAGGATTATAATGCACTTAAGAGTATATGGTATGGCAATACCCTGGAACAGCTATAAGGACATGGTTCCGAAAGCTGCAGACAGGTTCAGCTCATGCTAGAGCACCATCTCACATAAAACCAAGCACTCTGCCTCCAGGATTGTTAAGGCCTGCCATAGGAGCGACTTATAGGTGCATATGTGTCCAGATGGAGGTTTAGACATAGGTATACTATATCTAAGCAAGGGGTGATTACACGACCTTGCCCCAGCTGAGTGATCAGCCAGTTGTGTCGGCTTGGATGGCCAGCAAGGGGTGTCAAAAGATATGCTGCAGCCCCTGGTAGGCCTTGGATGCACCTATGCCCTGGGTACCTATAGTACACTGTACAGGGGCTCATAAGGTGATCCAATCCCAATTGGTGATGTACCTAAAGTACATGGTTGTGAATTTGGAGAGAGAACAGCAGGCTGTGGGTCTGATTAGCAGGCCCACAGCCACATTAAGTCGAAAACCAGTGAAGCAAAAAGCAAAAAAAGGGGTGACCATAGGAAAGCAGACCCTACTCTCCTACAGAAATCTTTGCCGTTTTCAATGGCGTGACGCTAAAAAGTGCTGCTGCCGTGAAGAGGAAAACTGTCCAGTATGATCCAAGCCTGTATTGGAGATGAGAAGAGCCTGAAAGCAGAGGGGACAAAGTCTGGGTCACTTCAGGGTGACCAGGGGCTCGGTTGATGAATGCCCACCAATGTCTGGTGCTTCAGGTGAGTTGACACGATGCTTGACTGCAGCCACGGTCCTGGGGACTATCCAAGCAATGGAGAGTCAGGGCATGTCTAGAGCAACCAGGAAATCCCATGGAAAGTTAAAGTTACCTTCACAATGACCCACAGGCCAACGGACCAAGGATCACGAAGGGACCTCGAGAGGAATCACAAAATACCAGCTCACGGAATACTTGTGGAGTATAGGCCAGAAATCTTTGGTGGAAACACTGCTCAGGGTCAGGACTACAAGTAGCCCAAAGCACAGCCTCAGGGGTTGCCAGAAAGCATATGCTGCTGCAAAAGTACACTGTGCACAAGGATTCAGGTTGCACGGTCCCCACGAGGGATACGGGCCTCAGAAGTGCTGAGAGAGCAGATCAACCTTGGAGACCTTGGGAACCCACCTCCTGTGTTTCAGAAATCTTCGGAGTCCTCATTAGCTTCGGAGATGGAAACCGGTCTGATGCGTTTTGGTGTCTACTTAGCAGGGGAGTAACTCCTTTACTCCAAGGGAGTTTCTTCAGTCATCCAGCGTCATGCATATCATTGAAGTACTTGGTTTCTGCAGCAGAGTTTAGTCCAGGTTAAATCTAAAGTCCTGTAGTCAGGGATTCCTACTTTATTCTCAAGGAAGGGGTGGAACAAACTCCGGGGACCCATATATGGGAGGGTCAGGACAGAGTGGTGGCTACATCCATGTCCTTTGTCCAGTTTTGCACCAGAGCAGGAGCAAATGGCTCCTCGAACCTTTTTGAGCTGGACTATGCACAGGGACACCAAATGTGCCCCCGGTGCAGACATCAAAGCACTCTGAGAGTGCACCCACCCAGCCCCAATACACTAAAGCCTGTCTGGGAGGTGGTTACCCCTCCCTGTGACAGGAAGCCTGTTGCCAAGCCTTCCTCTGCTCGAGCTTGGCTCAGCAGCAGGAAGGCAGACCTGTGTCTGTGGCTGGCAGCATCCATTTTGTGATGCCCAGGTCGAGAAAGCTGATACCGGGTGTACCTCAGTTACTGCTGGGGAGGTATGATTCCAAGGTGTTTGATACCAAACACAACTTCTTTCCTTGCAGCCGTTTTAAAGTTAGCATTTACCACAAGGTTATAATGCACTTAATAGTATATGGTTGGCTGCATCACAGAACAAACCCAGAGAATAAATTCCAAAGGCTGCAGAGGGGCTCTGCTCATGCATGGGCACCCTCTCACATAAAACCCAGCACCCTGCCTTCAGGATTGATAAGGCCTGTCATAGGGGTGACTGATATAGGGTACCTATATCTAAATAAGGGGTGCATGCACCTCCTTACACAGGCTGCAGTAGCAGACCTGTTGTGTCATATTGAATGGTCTCCCAGTGGTGGCATAATACATGGTGCAGCCCCTGGGAGGCCTCTGGGCCTATGCCCTAGGTATATAGTATACCATATACTAGGTACTTACAAGGGTACCCTAGAATCCAATCTGGAGTGTACCTAAAGTACATGCAATCAAATTAGGGAGAAAGCAGATAAACTGGGGTCCTGATTAGCAAAACACCAGAAAAAAGTGGGGGTACCGGCCCATTTAAAACACTGCATACCACCAAATATATTGGAAAAGATGCCTTGTTGGTGAAAAGCACATTCAAATGCAAAAATGCATGGCATTCCAAGTATGCAAAAGAATTTGGTGAGTCTGTCAAAGTTTTTTTTTCTACACTGTCTTTTATTGATTTGCTGCTTATGGTTGTGCCTGGCTTCTGGTTTTAAGACTTTAGATGCTGTCTAGACTTGCCAACTTTGGAGCTGGGGAATCAGGTCGGCTCAGCATCCTGTGATTCTGGGCAAATCACTTTATCTCCCCTTATGTACCATAACTGGTGCTCATTTAAAGCACTCCAATACCTATGGGACGAGTTCATGCTCTATAAATCTGCAAAAAAAAGCCTGCACGCCATCCCCACTTCATCTGTGGGCTATTGCGCACCGCTGGGGAAGGCATAAAGGAAACCCCTGGTGAATCACTTTGCCTTCAGCCCCCATCCCCTTCCATTTATCTGTGACATTAGGACACCACAAAGGGTGCAGATGTCACAGATCCGCACCGGACACAGAGGAGCAAGGAGTGCTCTTTCCGCCATGCTGTGGGGGGTTTTACCCTTAGGATGCCTTCCCAAGGTTTGAGGGTGGCATTGTTGAAAAGGTGAGGCTCCCCTTTCCAGGGATGACTTCCTAGAACTGCTTCCTGGTTGTGGAAGGGAGGGAGTTCTCTGCAGTACAGTGGCCCTGAAGGTTCAAGAGCTGGTGATCTCGGAGCAGCTCAGTTTTAAATCAGAAGCCATCCAAGGAAGAGCGCAGCCTGTGGCGAAACCGGAAGGTGGTTTCAGATTTGCAGCTACCTGTGGCGGTGCCCACACATCGTTTAAAAGGGTCTCTTTTTGTTTCCCAGTGACTAAACTTCTGCCGGCGGCAGGTTTTCAAAGAGAGGGGATTAAAGTGATCAATAACGTGACAGTTGGTGAGAGGAAGCAGTGAGCGGCCTCTGGGGCCCCGGAGATCCTCTTGAGGAAAAGACGCAGTGCTTTGCAGGAGCCCCGCAGCCCCCAGCCGATGGCTCACATTCTAGGTGCCAGCGTTTCAGGGAAGAAGTTAGAAAAGTGCAGTTATCGCATTATGCTGAGGGTGGTGGGGAGGGGGGGGGTGTCCCTCTGTAGAGTGGGCTTCAAGAGGCAAAGCCCCATTCGTCGTGTCTCTGCGCTTCCACAAAGCTAGCATAGCCCCCCCGCCCCCCACACACACACAAGCATGCTACTCACGGGTGGAAATGGATACCAGCACACAGGTGCGTGATCAATACACACAACGGGCTAATAATACATATACCAATAATTCAGTCAACGAGGACTTCGGACACTAAAACACTTACCTTATCATTATGTGCAACTAACAAAAACAGCAAATAATCCTACTGCTATTACTGAACCAACGGCAATAACTGAAAGAAATATAAAGAGAGAGAGGGAAGAAAGTAAGCCAGATAGTAAATAACAAATAACAGAGGAGAAAACACGAGAGTGACAAAAAAACTAAGTATACAAATACAAAGAGTCAGGTTCTGAGTAAGAGATGCAGAGAAAGAGAGAGTAGAACCTCTATGAGAGACGGAAAGGTGTTTAAAAAAGAAGAGAAGAAGAAAGGAAGATTATTAAAAAGAAAGAAAAGAACTAAAGTAAGAAATAGACAATTAAGATAGGTAATAAGAGGAAAACACATAAAGACACAGAGAGAACTACACAACAAGGAAACTACAAAATACGAATGGACGAAAGAAAGGAGAGTGAGAAAATGATAAGAGATCACAAAAAAAACAGAAAGAAAGAGAAAATGATCAGAAGGATAAATCAATGAACATTGGTAATTGAGGCATTGGTATTCTTTATTTTTGCACAAATGAGAAGCAAACATCTGCCCTTAGTTTGTGTATTTTTTTCGATTCAGTAGGTCCTACCAATACTTTAGACCACCACAGCGCCATTGGGTTTGAAACGGCTGTTCACGCTGTTTGAAAAGTTTCAACTGTTTTTTAATGCAAGTTTGGGTTCAGCCTTCTGCTGGAAAAACAACTTCACAAAGTCATGTGCTGCTGTCAAAGCCACAATGCTCAGGGGTGCCGGAACGCTCGGCACAAACACGTTTACTATTGCACTCAGGTATAAAACAATGCTGCACTGATCTTCGCTATACAAATGAAGAGGCGCTGTTTTCATCGGGCCCTTTAAATCTCCCCTTCCACCTTTCTGAGCGCCCCCCTGTGTTACTTTACATTTGTCAGACCGTAGAAAGGGGGGTGCAGCGGCCTGGATGCTGCTCCTCATTATGCGCCGAGCCCTGGCTAGGGACTGAGGGCGGCCTTTTGCTTCTGAGTTTAGGGCATTTCTAAAGCTGCTGGTAAAGGTTCTATTTGTGTGTCCAGCATGGGGTCTTTCCAATCCCTCTGTCAGTGCATGTGTCCAGTATCGAGCACTGACTTTAAGGTAAAAGGTGGTCTCAAAACGTGTTTTCTCCATGTTAAGTTCCATAGGAAACTTTAGACAAGGTTACAGGTCGAACGGGTGAACGGAATAACCCATAATTTGGCTGGGAGAAGTGTCTTGGTCGAGAAAGCACGCTTTTGTTTATTTGGTGTAAATCCATTCAGTAGTTTTTGAGAAATATCGAAATATACAGATATCGATATTTGGGAATTCTGCCAACTGATTGGCTGAGGCGTTACGAGTAGGAGCTTGCTGCTTATTGGCTGCGAGCGCTGCGAGCGGTTGCATCTAGGAAGTGTTGGCCGCCAATTTGTGATTCCGTTGAAGCGCGTAAGGGGAAAAAGGCCAAAGAAAGTAGGAAAGGAGGGTAGGAGCACTGTAAGCTTTGCGGGGGAGTGCGAAGCGAAGTAGTCACTGTTACCGGTCTGAAAGTGCAGTGTTGTTCAGAGTGACATGGTGCTGATATGATATGGTGCTACACTCAGGTATGAAACCAAGAGCCTAAACCGTGAGGTCCTTGCTGTAAAGTGATATGGTCTGGTGTTTGTAGCATACGTGTGCAAGTAGTGTTAGTAGGCGTTTATACCATACAGGGAGTGGGAAGCGAATTACTGACCGCTACTGGGTGTTTATAGTATACCGGAAGCAGGAAGCGAAGTACTCACGCCTACCGGTGTGAAGAGTTGTGGATGAAACCAAGGTAATTGCTGTAAAGGGATGGGCTTTGGGCGCTCTAGTATACGTGTGCAAGTAGTGTTAGTAGGCGTTTATATCATACAGGGAGTGGGAAGCGAACTACTGACTGGTATTGTGCGTTTATACTATACCGGAAGTGGAACGACTCACCCCTACTGGTGTGAAGACTCAGGGATTAAACCATGAGCCTAAATTGTGAGCTCATTGCTGTAATGTGATGTGCTCTGGGCACTGTAGCATACCTGTGGAAGTAGTGTTAGTTGGCGTTTAAACAATATAGGGAGTGGGAAGCGAACTACTTACCCCTACCGGTGTCAAGACTTGTAGATGAAACCATGAGCTCTTTGCTGTAAAGTCATATGCTCTGTGTAGTATTCTAATGTAAGTTATAGTAGAATGTTAGTATGTCATTCTACTAGAATCTAAGTATGTAATGTTAGAATGTAGGGCTGTCAAGAGGGGAACCTTGCGGAGTTTGTACTCGGTGCTGGAGAAGACAGTTGCCTTGCTGTCTGCTCCTGTTGGTGGCTGTTTCAGGTGTCTTGTTTTCCTGTAATAAGTCTACTTATTGGATCCACTGCTGTCTGCCTCTTCACTACATAAATTTGGCAACGAGCGGGAGAAGATAAAAAGAAGGCACCACTCACCAATATTTCAAAAATGCTTGCGTTGTGCTGAAGACCCGTTTTCTTCGTGTAGCTGTTTCTACTCATGCCAGGGTCGGAGGCTCATTGAACTATGTCATCCGACTTCTGGTAGGATTTATATTTTTAGACTTTGCGCTTCCTATGCTTCTTCACTACATTCTCGTCGCTGTGCTACACATGTGTAAATAGTGTTAGTATGCGTTTATACTAACAAATGCATCATGGTCCTAGGGAGGGCGACCTCTCAGGCACAACTCATACAATGTCATGGGGAGTGCATTCGTGGGACATCTGTGTTTGCTATTAGAGGTCTGGTGCATGGCTTCCACCCTGTGGTAGCAAATCCTTGTTTGACTACTTGAAGAGAGAGGAGGAAAACCGTGTATCGCTTTAATAGAGGGGATGCAGATGGTAAAAATGGAGAAAAAAAACCAAAAAAGCGGAGTCTCACCCGTTCATTTAAATGAGGCCCCTGGTGGGTAATGTTCCGTGGCTAATCCTATTATTATATTGCGGGGTGTCTGTAGGACTGGGGATCTTAATGTCACATGTAAATTAGGCGCGAAAGGGCACAGAGACGTTTCGCAGCCTAGGGGACCGCCACCTTCCCGGGTATTGTTTACTAATTGTTTACTAATTGTTCAGGGGGTTCGAGGCCAACTGTAGTCTGGGGATCGCCACACTTCGGGGCTTTATTTAAATATGCAGGGTGGGCCTCAGCAGTCCCTGACGCCTCGTGGTCCTAGGCAGTGCCTTATTGGTTCTGTAATCATACAGGCAGTACTCATGGTGTTATAAAGTGATACACTCATAGAACTCTTGCAGTTCTAGAATTACCCAGGCTTCATTTGTGTAATAGTCAGTTAGATCATGATAGGTGCGCTGTAATATTAGAAAGGTTTGCCCTCATAATCTCCTATAAACAGATGATTTTCACAATAGGCTATAGACAAGTGTTGTCAGAAAAAGAAGACCTACACACTCCGTTATTTACTTGAAAAGAAAAGTAACCTTCATTAAAACACAAATAAATAGAAACGTAAGTTTAATAGAACAAACAGTATAATATAAAAAACGTGGGTAGGACTCCAGTGGAAGCAGCGTAGAAAACCAGCAAGAAAAAAATGAAATATAAGTATGTGTGCTATGTGGAAGAGGTAAAGAAAGGTAGTCCGAATGAAAGGACAATAGTGAGAATGGGAGGGAGGGGGAATGGGTGGAAGGGAGAAGGGGAGGGAGAGTCAATAGAAGAGAGGGAGGAGGAGACAGAGCGTCGGCCTACTGCACCCAGGCCTTAGTGTTTACCCTCCCATCACCCATTTGTCTGAGACGCTGGGGTCCACGAGAAAGAGTGTGGACCAGCAAGTCCTTAAAATGAAACACATGCGGCCAGAGATTAGGGGTTATATTATCAAGGAACGGCGATAAAATTATCACCGCTTTAGCGGCAGGAAACTGCAGCTAAAGCGGCGATAAGGTGTTGATAATATGCCCTTGTGAATTCCCATAGAAGCCCAGGTTCTGGTGTGAACCTGGGCTTCTATGGGAATTCACAAGGGCATATTATCAAGCCCCTTATCGCCACTTTAGCAGCAGTTTCCTGCCGCTAAAGCGGCGATAATGTTATTGCAGTTGTTTGATAATATAGTCCTATATTATTAGCTACGGGAAATTTGCTTGCATGCACCTGTGCACCCAGGGTGCTGCACCCCAGTCCCTTCCCCCACACTGTGCTCAATTGTAGTTCCTGCACACCGAGGTTTCACTGCTCACCTGCCACCACCGGTGTGTCCCACGACGTGTTGATGCAAGCTAGGAGTCTGGGGTACGTTTGTACGATAGAAGAGCAGGTCTCCGGTCGGGGACGGTGTCTTGAAACCATGATGAAAGCATCAGACTGCCCAGGGCATCATCGTGGGGTGTGCTCCCGTTCCGCCCATCTTGAGCCAATCAATTCAATGTCTGAAAAGGGAGAAATAATTTAATGGTGGAAACATCTGGAGGTAAATGAAGGTTTATTTCAAGCTTGATAGAAAACAGGAGTTAAGTGCATCCTTAGTTTTTGAAGTACAATCTATCAACTGTTAGTGATAATCGTGGTTCAAAGAGGAGTTGGAGTGCTCAAGAATTCACAAGGTTAAATAATAATATGTTATACGAAGGTTCACATAGAAAGGAACAGAGCGCATGGTAGAAGCATAATGTGCGTGTATAATGCAGTGGTGGAAGGCTGTGTGCATGTACACTTAGTAATGAGCTCACTACAGTGCCCTAAAAGCCAACGCCACGTGTCTGTAGGGCAGCACTGCCCCCTGGCTCAGGCCTACAGTATGGTCCAGCAGGTCCATAAAATGAGACAGATGTGACTGAATGAGGCCAGAGATCACATCATTACGCACGGCAACATCGCTTATTTGCACATGTGCACTCAGGGTGATGCACCCCACCCCTTCTGCCGCACCGTGCTCAATTGGAGGCCCTGTGCACCCAGGCCGTTCTGCTTACCTTCTGTCATTGATGTGTGAGCAAACACTACGGGCAGCAGTGCTCACAATTCAGCTGGAGTGATGATTTCAGGATGGTGCACACCTCATGCATCCCTTTCGAAGATGACGGGCAGTAGGGCTCACAATTTAGAGTCAGTATTGATTGCCAGGATGGTGTAGACCTCATGGATCCCTTTTTTTTATTGCGCATTGTGATATGCGAGGTGGATGCGGCCATATCACCTGAGGCAGTGTGGAAGAAGAGGGATGTGTGGCATTGTGGTTGTCCTATTTATACATACGCAAAGTGGTCTAGGCTTGCGTACGCCAGGCCAGCATAGGGGTGTGAATAATTATTCCGGGGACCTGGGCGTTGTTCAGGTCCTGCCTGGCCAGGTGTGTTTCTTTTGTAGTTTTGACCTCGCAGAGTGTGCAATATATATTAGTGTAGCATGTGTCGCGAGGGCAGCAACTATTGCTAATGAGATGGTGTTTGAAAAGATTGAATGGTGAACATCACATTTCGTTGTCAAGGTTGTGGATATGAGCAGACACGCATGTCAATAGTGTGTAGTATTATTGAAAGTGTTGCTATCGCGAAGTGAACACATGTGAATGTGCTCGGATGGAGGGAGGATCAGCAGTGAGGCTACGTCATACACAGTGATAACATTCATTACAGTCAAGGAATGCATGTCAAATGTGAATCTGAAAGTCTCACATATAACACACTACTATATTGGTAAAGCCTGACAACTGAGCGTACAGCAAAAGAAATCTACACATTGCCGTTTACTGTTTCTCACATGTGATCTAGGATGTGCACTCTGCCCTTAGCTTCTAATACTTCTTAGAGCCGCGAATACCCAGGCCAAAAGGGAGCACAATAATGTGCACACACACACACACACCAGGTGCATCTTGTAACACATATTTGTTTTTTGATGGAACGTTTGAGATGCATGGCAATCACACGTAGAAGGCTAATGCACAGACCATGAATATTGATCACGATGATCGTTGCATGTTGTGTGTAGTATAAAATATGTGTACACAGCAAAAAACTTTTCAAAAAAGCTTTCTAAGCAGAAGATGTGTCTCTCATCAAACGCTGTAGAGAGAATGAGTAAAATGGGTGGGGTCGTCCAACTGTTACAATGGGAAATGTTATTAAGCAATCAAATGCTTTTTTATAAGGTCACATGGCAATCGCGCACCAAGCACGCAAGGAGGCCGCACCCGACGCGATTTTGACAAAATATATTTATCATAATATAAGTCTATTACAGTTAGAAATATATAAATGTATAAAATACTTTAGATTATCGCTTGCTCTCATATACTGTTTAAAGTAATTTAGATATACTTTTGAGACAAAAAAAACAACGGAATGGCGTACCTGGTGCGACACTATGTGTGACATAACACAGGGCCTGGCAGCGTGTACTCGGCGCATACGCAACACGCAGCGGACGCTACCCCATACGTACATGACGTAACCCGTGGCTTGATACTGTGTACTCGTCAGATACCAAAGTAGCAGCTGGGGTGACATCATGCATATATGATGTTACGCGGGATGCGGTGCCACAAAGTAGTTGGATACGAAATGCACATCATTTACGAGTTTAGCAATATGGCGGATAGGTTTTGCGTGGTGATGGAGCTTGGTAAGCTACCGGTATGGGAGTGCAGTTTTCTCCGGAAAAAAAATGAGTACATATTTTTGGGGGAAGATATAAAACATTACGTAATTTTTAAAGTTAAAAGAAGTATAATAGAGTTCCAAAATATTTTAAAAAAATATTTGAAAAAATATAGGTTTTAGAAACATTAACATATGAAATTAACATTTAAAAAAACCTTAGAAATTCACTGAAAAAACCATAGGTTTCAGGCACGTTATAGTTAGGAATTAACATTTAAAAAACCTTAGAAATTCACTAAAAAAAACATAGGTTTCAGGGACGTTATAGTTAGTTGAACATTTGACTCATATACAACCAGAGAAATTCGCCTGTTATAGTTAGTTGAGCTAACTATAACTCGCATGCCCGCAATGCACTGCTGATGATGTCACATATCTCATCACTGATGACATGGTCAGTGACATCACTGATGACATCACTGATGACATCTCTAATGACATCACTCATGACATCATCCATGTGACAATCTGATGCACATACTGATGCTCTAATATAAACGTTCATATACCCATTCTAAAATACTGACTACTATTTTTGAAACCATACACAGAGGAATGTCATATACTACATAACACTCACTATTTCCTAGGTCTACACACACATCCAGTTACACATGTAGTTACTCATCAATACAGGACTATAATATGCACTCATGCATCTATACATGCAGTCACACTTTGCCACTCATCCATAGAGTTACTCACACACCTAGTCAGTAATGCAAATAATAAATCACATACCATTTATTCAGATATACAGTTACACACACCAACTTCATAATTTTTCGACATACCACATCACTTATTTATACAGTTACTAACACATATTTACTGTCTTATGCAATTACTGATAGAAGCAGACACTTATTTATAAACCCACTCTTCAAATAACACAGTCTAACGTATACTCATTTATATACTCCAACACTCACATATAGTGGCTTAAAACATATGTAGTTAGTCACAGATATACCACTAAGACATGTATTCACTCACCAAAACACCCATAGACTCACTAACTCACCCATACAGCCCTTCCCAGATGCACTTTTTAATCCATACAACCACTGAATCACCCACTCAGACATCTATGCACAGGCTCATACACCCACTCACACATACTGACACTCAGGGACCCATACAGATACTCAGACAACAAATCAAAAACCTTTATAGACACTCATGTAGCTATTCAGCAACCCATGCAGTTGCCTACACACCAATGGAGAGACTAATACAGACTTTCACACAGTTTAGTCACTAACCCATGCATTCAGTAAGACACGTTCAATCACTCACTTATACAGTCAGTCACGCACCTACGAAATAATCCCTTTAGGCACTTGTAAATGCATTCATTCTTCAATACACCTTGGCATATACATATAAAAAAAGAAAGAAGATATATATTACCTACTGGCGATCGCCAGTAGGTAGTTATAGTTAGGATTGATTTCAATAGGGAAATCGTAACATTCTATTTGGAATAACTTTGGCGCCGGTCGAGGAATCTGCCTGAAAATTTCAGCAACTTTGCTTCGCGGCGCTCCGGTCCTTCCCTAAAAGTTTGGGGGGATTCGTCAAGCGGGGGCCGAGATAAAAGGGGGGTCCCAAAACGTGTTTTCCCCATGTTAATTTCCATAGGGCGGTCGGTCGCACTTTTAGCTCGAACGGCTGAATGGATTTTCACCAAACTTGGCAAAATTGTAGGGACTAGTAGCCCGATGTGCCTTTGCTATGTCTCAAGATATGTGCTCCAGAGGATTTTGAGTAATTTAGGTTAAAAAAAATTATATATCTATAGCCGCGCTCCGGGCACGCCACGCTACTTGCGCACGGAAAGCTGATTGGCTCTCGGGTGTCTGTAAACATTCGAAACAGTCCGGAGCGGCCGCCATCTTGTCTCTCGGTAGGATCGAGACACAAGAGGTGGTAAAAACAAAGGGGGAAATAACCAAAAAGGGGCAGGGTAGACCCCCCCTGACCCCTAGGTTTGATGTGGTGGCCATAAAAGGGTCCCTCGGGTAAAAAAAATTTTTCTTTTTTTTCAGTTTTCGCGGGGGGAGCGCCCGGTACGCGCACCGGGGAGCGTACCGGGGAGCGTACTTTGGGGAAAAATAGTGAAAATAATAGTGTAAAATAATCATTTTGAGTGATTACAGGTAGGGTAGCTCTGAAAAGAGCTTTTGGGTTCTGTGGCTGTTTTAGGTACCTACAAATACGTCCCACACACAGCCACACGCACACAACCCCACACCCCCACAGCCACACACTCCCCACACACACCTCACACAGGCACACCTCCACCCACACCCAAACACCCCCAAACCCCCACACCGACACCTTACACATCCACACCCACACCCACATCCCACACACCCACACTCACACACACACCTCACCCCCCAACACACACACACACACGCACACACAGATACCTCACAGACACACCCCACACATCCCACACACACACCTCCCCCCCCCACACACACACACACCTCACAGACACATCCACACATCCCACACATACACACACATTCTACACACATACCCCCCACACCCACACACACCCCACACACACCTCACACACCCACACCCCCACCTACACCCAAACACCCCACACACCCACACACACACCTTACACACCCACATCCCCACCCACACCCACATACCCCACACACCTACACACACCTATACACCTCATCCTCCCCCAGACACACACACACACACACATACACACCTCACAGACACACCCCATACATCCCCCACATACACCTCCCCCCCCACACATGGGGAAAACTCAGTGAAACAGTAAAATGATAATTGAAAGTGCTTAGAGATAGGGTAGCTCTGAATAGAGTTGTTGTGTTGTGTGGGTGATTTAAGTACCAACATGTAGGTACCAATGCAGAGTCTTAAATTCAATGTAGACTGTCTCATCTGTAGATAATTTGCATGTTGTTACAGAAGTTATTGTGGTATATGGAATCTATACTATAGTCTGTCAGGAAAGCAGAAACAACATGGAGGCAGGAGATGAAAAAGAGATGTCAAATACACATTGGAGATAATAAAGTGGGAGAAAGGAAGTAACTATGAGCAAAATTACTATGTATCACAAAAAAAATTGCACAGTATACTATAAGTCTCACATTATATTATATTCATTTTGGTACTATTTCATTGATTACATATAAAAAAGAATAATGTCTGGAACAATTTTTAATTATTATATATACATTTATTGCTGTGATTTTTCAAAATTTAATAAGACTTCCAACATTATGTCGTTGGGAATGTCCTCATTTGGATTACATGATCCCATTTCTTCCACATATTTCAGAAACTCTTCATCAAGAGACTGATCCAAAAAATCTGAATCGTTATTCTCTTCCTCTGGGTTGTCCTGAAGATCAAGTTCGAATGAAATATTACATTTATTTTGATCTCCTTCCATTATGTTGCTGTAAATTGCATAAAAAAATATATATCAGTAGAGATAGGGCACTGTTGGGTTTAAGTTCAGACAGGTAGTTTTGATTTTTTAACAGTGAAGTTATCTTTGGGCAGTGTATGGTATCAGGCTGGAAGTAGAAATATAAAAAAGTGTATATCATAAAGACTAAGTAAATTGATAATTATACAAGACAAGCCTAACTCCATCCATATCTATAACAGAGAAGCCTATCTCAATCTATAACTATTACAGAGGGATAGTATATAACTATCAGAAAATGTTTTCCAAATTAACTTAAAGTCCACAACATACTTCAGTTTTCAAAATAACATCTTACCTTTGAAAAAGAAGTTTAAGTTCTAGTGAAAATCCTTTTGAAATATACTTCAGGAAGTAGTAGTCAAAATGGCTGTGTTTCCCTCTCTTTCTTTATATATATTCATGTACATAACCAATCAAATGTCATGAAATAATAGTAGAAAATGAAAGTAACATTTTAATTGGTTGTAAATTCTAACACTTCAGATGTGTTTTTGTCAAGTAATTCACCTCAGGATATTGAGAGAGGGCTACTGGCGAAATGGCTCAATGGAATTCCACCAAATTTGGGAAAATGGTTGGGACTGGTATGTAGTATGGCCTATTCTATATTTGGTGAACTTCTCTACAGAGGTTTTTATGTAAATTAACTTTTAAAAATTTTGGGGGGCGCTCACTGGTGCGCGCCCCGGTACGCGTACTGGCAGCGCAACGAGAGTCCTCCATCTTGTGTTTCGGAAGAATTGAGACACAAGATGGAGGACAAACAACGTTGGGAATGGGTATAAGGGGCCATGGTAGGCACTCCCTGACCCTCTAGGTTTTCTGAGGGGGTCTTAGGAGGCCCATATAGATGAAAGGAGCGTACTTTGGTGAAAAATAGTGAAAAAAAGTTAGAAAAAGATAATCATTTGGAGTGATCAGAGGTAGGGTAGCTCTGAAAAGAGCTTTTGGGTTCTGTGGCTGATTTAGGTACCTACAAGTAGGTACGAATGCACAGTCTTAAATTCAGGAGGAATATTCTATTCCCCTCATCTGAGAAGTGCACACCATCTCCTCTGTAGATATCTTGCATGTTGTAACGCAAGTTGTTGTTGTATATTGAACCCATTCCATAGTCTCATGTAAGCAGAAACAGATTTATTCACATGTTTCCGTGCTTTCTCAAATTGTGGACAACATTGGTTGGACCAGTTCCATTTCTGCCTTTGGCATATATTGGAAAATACCAAGGCAGTTTGAGGAAAAAGTGCCATCAATTGTTCAAAGGTGTCCTTTAAAAGCATTTCCAGACCTACCCCAGTCAAAGTGCCTAAGTCATTTCCACCACAGTGCAGAATTATGAGGTTAGGGTGTGGCAAATGCAAAAAGGTTTTCACCAATGGTATTAATTGGTGACATCCCAATCCTCTCTGGCCAATCCATTTAATGTTCACATTTGGTAAATCAAGGTTGTGAAAATTTCTGGTAGCTGCATACCTTTGAGCCCAGTGGATATAGCTATGTCCAATAATCCAGACAGAACACATGGTAGAGGAGGTTCTGGTGCAGTCAGATGAAGTGTAGGAATAAAATGGCAGTTGGAACAGTAGGAGTTTGCAAAAAAAAACAGTGGAGTTTCAGTGCTCTTGAATCACAAGCAATGATTGGTAGATTGAGATAGTTGAAAACTGTAAGTTAGGGTGCATGGTTGTGTTCTTTGTAAGAAGTAATTTGAATGGTTAAAAAAAAGTCATTTAAAGAAACATTGCACCAGATAAGCTGGTGTATTCGCAGGTCAAACATCCTTGCTGAGGTGATTTGCAACATTGTAGAATAAACTTTTAAACCTGAGAGCTCAGTGAGGAGGGAGTTGCTATGGTAACAGGTAGAAAGGGCTGAAGGGGGGAAGGGTGTTGGTTTGAAAATACAGAGGGAAGAGTTTTGATTGGTTACCATGAGCAATATGTGTGTAGAAATAGAGGTTTTCTGTGCCATAAATGGTTGCAGTGCCTGGAGAACATACCTTTTGCTCTGCTAAAGAAATATTGGTGTGTGTATCTGACACTGTTCTGAATCTCCTAGAGCATTTGTAAAGGTGAGTTATGATTTATTTAGATAGAGAGTTCAGATTAAGAAGCACATAGGACCTGTGATGTGTTCCTAAAATGGTAATTGAAAAACGATGTTAGTGCAAATCAATGGGTTTCAGTAGTGAAAATGAATGCTTGTATATAGGATCTGTGCAGTGTTTCTAAAATGTTAATTAAAAAACGATTTTAGTGCAAAACAATGGGTTTTAGTAGTGAAAATGAATGCTTGTAAATAGGATCTGTGCTCTGTTTATAAAATATTAAATAAAAAACGATTTTAGGGTAAATTAATGGCTTTCAGTAGTGAAAATGAATGCTTGTACATAGGATCTGTGTTCTGTTCCTAAAATGGTAATTGAAAAACGATTTTAGTGCAAATCAATTGGTTTGTGCATAATTATATAAAAATATTTGAATCTTTTACAAACATGTTACCTGTTTTACATCAGATTGGGAAGCAGACTGAGTTTCTTTGCTGTTGGTTTGTTTCATCTTTTGAGTAATGCTTGGTAGGAATGTTTGCAAGAGATAGGAAATGTATTTTGTAAAATAGTGAGTTTTCAGTAATGAAATGGAATGCTTATACTCCAGCAATGCATCCTTTCACATGGGGAAAGCTGCATGTGAAAGCGTTTGCCTCAGTCTTACGCTTGCTGTAAGGCAGGCGCAATATTTTGACGTAACAGTGTCCTAAAAGTGATGCAGTGAAATCTCATAGATTTTACTGTGTCACTATTATGAGGCTTTTTGAGGGGGAATGCTCCCTCTGTGTACATTACACCTGACAGAAGTATAATGTGGCGCAGAGGTTTAAAAAGTGACGCATCTACCTACATGCGTCACTTTTTAAATATGGCGCAAAAAGGTACATGTTTTATGCTGCCGATGCGTCACAAAAAGTGACGCATTAGCAGTGCAAAACTGATGCAGGGCCTCATAAATGAGGTTCATCTTTTTTTGCACACTACTCCAGTTTAGTCCTGTCCACTGCACTCTTGGACACAAGCCTCACCTTTTGTGCTCTGCTGGACAGGCTTCATCTCATCTGCACTCCTGCTTAGGTGTCAGAATCCTATCACATGGGGAAAGCCCTATGTGAAAGCGTTTGCCTCAGTCTTATGCCTGCTGTGAGGCAGGTGCAAGATATTGATGTTAACAGTGTCCTAAAAGTGACGCAGTGAAATCTCATAGATTTCACTGCGTCACTATTATGAGGCTTTTTGCGGAGAAATGACCCCTCTGTGTACATTACACCTGACAGACATATAATGTGGCGCAGAGATTTTAAAAATGACGCATCTACCTACATGCGTCACTTTTTAAATATGGCGCAAAAGGCACATGTTTTATGCCGCCAATGCGTCACAAAAAGTGACGCATCAGTAGCGCAAAACTGACGCAGGGCTTTATAAATGAGGCTCATCTTTTTCTTGCACACTACTCCAGTTTAGTCCTGTCCACTGCACTCTTGGACACAAGCCTCACCTTTTGTGCTCCCCTGGACAGTCTTCATCTCATCTGCACTCCTGCTTAGGTGTGAGAATCCTATCACATGGGGAAAGGCCCATGTGAAAGTGTTTGCTTCAGTCTTATCCCTGCTGTGAGGCAGGTGCAAGATTTTGACGTAACAGTGTCCTAAAAGTGACGCAGTGAAATCTCATAGATTTCACTGTGTCATTATTACGAGGCTTTTTGCGGAGACATGACCCCTCTGTGTACATTACACTTGACAGAGGTATAATGTGGCGCAGAGGTTTAAAAAATGACGCATCTACCTACATGCGTCACTTTTTAAATATGGCGCAAGAAGGCACATGTTTTATGCCGCCAATGCATCAGTAGCGCAAAACTGACGCAGGGCTTTATAAATGAGGCTCATCTTTTTCTTGCACACTACTCCAGTTTAGTCCTGTCGACTGCACTCTTGGACACAAGCCTCACGTTTTATGCTCCCCTGGACAGGCTTCATCACATGAGTATTCCTGCTTAGGCCTTATAATTTATTTTTAGAATAACATTTGAAAAACAAGGAAAAGGTCATATGTATAAGCTTTTCATTAGACTACTAAACTATTTTTGCTGCAAATTAATGAGTTTTACATTTGTGAGAAAGTTTAAATAGTAGGACCTGCACTGTGTTTCTAAAATGTTATTGAAAAATCGATTTTGGGACTAATCAATGAATACTACATTTTTAAAAAAGAATAAATAGTATGTGCATGATTACATAAAAAAAATTGACGTTTTCACAATTATGTCACCTGTGTTACCTGAGATTAGGAAGTAGATTGTGCAGATGAGGTGAGACATGTCCAGAGGGACAGAGGAGGTGAGGTTTATGATCAAGACTGTAGTGGGAGAGAGGCCTTTCCCGGGAAGCATAGGTGGTGAAGCCTGTGTATAAGAGTGCAGTGGACTAGACTTAATGGAGTCTATCCCCTACTGGACTCTTAGACACAGGTCTCATCTTCTTTGTACCTGTGGACAGAGCTGTCTTCCACTATACTCTTCAATACAGGCCTCACCTTTTGTGCACCCCTGGAGAATCCTCGCCCGATCTGTAACCCTGAATAGATCGTTTGCTTTTTGTCATTGCTTTGTTGTTTGGTAATAGTGGTCTATAATGTGCTATTTTTTTCTTTAACACAGATTGAAATCAAAATTTCAAGAGTAAGCAAACATGCCCTCAAGGGAAAGGAGAAGAAAACAACATAACCGCCAAAAAACAAAAACAGCAACGGAATTACAGCACTCTTCCACAACAAATACTTCAAAAACAGGAACCAAGCTCCTGGTAAGACAACTAAGTCTTTTATACGGAACATATGTACTTCAAAAAAAATTGTTGGACAGCATGTAGAAAAAGAGAATGAGAGAGTAAATTTGAAAAGGAAGGAGAGAACCTCAAAGAATCATACAACTGGAGCAGGAGAGAATAATATGTATAGGAATAGAAGGCAGAATCAGTTTAGAGACATTCGTAAACGAATGTTTCGCAATAGGGTGGTTTTAAATTGGTTAAAAAACATTAGGAAAGGTAAACAGAGAGCTGCTTTTTGTAAGAAAAAGAAAAGTGTAGAGAAGATTGTTGATCAGGCTTTTGAAGTTAAGAAAAAATTATTTATTTTAATAATCAATAGAATTAGGACACTTAACAAGACAATTGATGTTTTCAAATCAAACAGTAGATGGAAAAGAGTAATTAATCGGACTAATTTTTGTAAAGTTTTTTCAGGAGAATGGATGCACAGTTCAAGTTGTGAGCCATTTTTTAATGAGGAGAGTTACTTCCAGGAGAATGATTTAGTGCATGCAGTTGACACCAGTGGTCGAGCGTATGAAGTGAAAGACGGTTGTCCGATTGAAAAAGAGAAACTTGTGCCTAGAGAACCAGAAGAGGTGTTAACTGATGAAGTTTTAGGGAGACGTACTAAGGGTCCAGTGTACACTTGGAAGTGTAGTCGTATTTGTAGTGTGCGACAGGAATCAATTGATTTGTTTTGTAATTTCTTACGTACATATAGTAACAAAAGTCTAAAGCAGAAAGTGAAGTTGTTGCAAGACTTAGATCCTTGCAGAGTGAGAGAAAACACAGGTTTGCAAGGGCATTCACTGGCTTGTCTTTCTAGAAAAGTCTGTCAGAGTGTTTTGCATCATTTTAGGATGTTAGCAGTGCATCATACCAAAATGAGGAAATTAGTGAGAATGTTGTATTATGCAAAAAGTCCAGCACTTAAGCTTAAACAATTAAACAGTGCTCTTTTGCATGGAACTGAATTAGATGTGAAGAAGATCTGTGAAGAAATTGAGATTTATTATTTTGGTGAAAAAGAGGATAGTGTAGAAATTGACACAGCAATTCAAGGTAATGTGGAAGACAATGTACAGATTTCAAGTACAGAAAAGTTTGAGCAGGAAATTACCAGGTTTAAGGTGAAATCAAGTGAAAGGCCGAATTTTACTTGTGTGTGTTGTCGACGAAGTCATTATAAGCATCAAACTAGATTAGTTGATTTATACGTAATAAGTGAAAAGATGAATAATTATGAGTGGAAGGATTTTGCAACTTATTTGTGGGTGGAGAATTGTTTTGATTTGAGTTCTGATCAGCGTATTTGTAAATATTGTTATGATAAATTAAATCAAAACAGAATGCCTGCTAGAGCTGTTCATAATAATCTGGAGTTGGTAGACATTCCCCGTGAATTGATGGATTTAAATACATATGAGTCTATTTTGATTCAATGTGTCCACCCTTTTCAGGCAATTGTTCGCATGGAGCCTAAGATAGGGAAATTGCCTCCTACAGATTTGCAGAGAGGATTAAAGGGAAGAGTTGTTTATTTGCCTCTTGATTTAAAAAATAATATTGATACAATTGGTATAGAAAAAGTAGAAGAGGAACCTTTAGTTATTCTAGTTAATGGGGTTCCGACAAAGAGTACGAAAATCTGGCAAGATTTAGTGGATGTTAGGAAAGTCAAAAAGGCAACGTTGTATTTAGTCAAAAACAATGAGTATTACAAAGATGTATGTGTTGCAGCAGAGGAAACAGCTGCAGATGAAGACAGTGATTGTTCAGGCGGACAAATTGAAAAAGTTGATTTGTCTAGAAGTGAAGAAATATATGAACATTATACTGTTCATCCTTTGCATTCCAAAGAAGTAATGGGGAATGCAATTGAATTGTTTCAAATGAAAGCAGCAAAAGGAAGTCCCATTAGTGTATGGGAAGAAAGTTTGGAAGCTCGTTGTTTTCCACAGCTATTTCCAACAGGTCGAGGTGGACGATATGACGATCGTCCACTTCAAATTCCTGCATCTGAATATCGAACTGTAAGATTATATGCTGAAGTTCCAAGGTTTCGGCAATGCATTCCCTATTTGTTTCATCTACTGTATGAAAGTGACTTGTCTGGGCTTTCTTATGCAGTAAACCATATACTGAAAAGTGGAGCACATCTGCAAAATGTTTCGGCGAGGGACTTTATGGAGAAAGTGAATCTGCAAGATAATATTTTGGAATCTCATCTAATCAATCTCATGGCATGTCAGCGTGGTACAAATGAGTATTGGTACCGTCGTCATGGGGAATTGAAATGTATGCTAAGAAACTTAGGAACTCCTACATGGTTCCTCACTCTTAGCTGTGCCGAGTATGCATGGGACGACTTACTTCAATTTCTACGAGAGGCAAATGCAAATATACAAAATATAGAATTCAAAACACCTGGAGAACCGTGTTCTTTGGATCCAGTGAATGTATGCAGATATTTCAATCATAGATTTGAAGCTATGATGTCTTTTATTACCAACAAAAAAAATCCTCCCCTTGGAGAGGTTTTGGATTTCTTTTGGAGAAAGGAGTATCAAGCGAGAGGTGCTCCTCACATACATATGTTGTTGTGGATTAAAGATGCACCCAAATTTGGAAAAGATTCAGATGAAACAGTGATGAGTTTCATTGAAGAGTATTCAACATGTGCTGTTCCGAAAACTACAGAGGAAAACAGTTTAAGGCAACAAGTTTTACGCTTTCAATCCCATCGTTGTGGAAAGTACTGTTGTCGAAAATTCAGAAACAAGGACAAGTTCTACACAAAATGTCGTTTCAGCTTTCCACGACCAGTGATTTCTAAAGGAAGAGTAAATAATTTGATGTCTTCTCTGCGACATACTGTGACGAGGAAGTCACCAAAAAATACATACAATTTAAAAAGAAAGGAAGAGTCAAGTACATCAACGACTACAACCCAGTGATTTTGTCCATGTGGAATGCTAACATGGATATTCAATTCGTTGCTGACAACTCTATTGCTGTGGCTCGATATGTGACGTCTTACATCACAAAAAAAGAAAAAACAGAACTGAAGGAAATGTGGGGGGACATTTCACATGAAAAGAGTCTAAGCAAGAAATTATACAGTTACAGTCTGAAGATGTTGTCGCATCGAGAAATTGGAGCATATGAATGTTCTGATCGATTGTCATCAGCAAGTCTCTATGCCAAATCTAGAACCATCATTTGGGTGAGTCTAGGTCTTGCTGCAACACGAAATCGAGTTTTGAAATCTATACAAGAGATAGAGTATTTGGCGGAGAAAGAACCAGAAAGTACAGATATTTTGAAGACAAACATGTTGTTGGATACATACTATCCAAATAGAAGTCCTCACCTTGAGAACGCTTGTCTCTATGAAGTTCTTCAAAGCTATATTTATAAGAGGAACATTAGAGAAGATATCAATAATGGAATATATGCTGTCATTGGATGTGAAGGATGTCTAGTGAAACAGAGAAAAGGTCATTTGATTAATCATCGAAAATTGAGTTGCGAAAATCCAGACAAAAGGGAATTTTACTATTTGGCTCTTTTGCAACTCTTTAAACCATGGCGTACAGAAGAGGAACTACTTGGAGATTTTCTCTGTTACGAAGACTCTTTTAATGCAACAAAGGATACCATAGAATGTCCTGTTTTTCCAAATTATCTGCAAATGTTGAATGAAGAAATAGAGCAAGAAGCCACAATTGCTGCAGAGATTGCTAGAGACAGTTCTCAAGACAGTCAGAGTTCTGCTTCATTGAGTCAGGATCCACTTGGAGGACCAATTATACAAAATGAAGCTGCCACTGCCATGGATGAGGTGGAAAGAGCTATGGAACAAGCTCAAGATGATGTAGTTAACTTAGAAGATTTGGTGAAACAACTAAACCTTGAGCAGAAACAGATATATGACGAAGTCACAGAACAGATTGAACATGGATTCAGTCATGAGAAAAAAGAGTGCTCATGTACATCATTTAAGCCTGTCCAACTGTACGTGAGTGGAGAAGCGGGTACTGGAAAAAGTTTTCTGAATAAAGCAATTGCAACTTATCTGCAGAAAAGGACTGAATCACCGCTGTCTTGTGTTGTTACCGCTCCAACTGGGCTGGCTGCACATAACATTAAAGGGATTACTTTACATTGTTTACTGATGCTGCCAGTGGAGCATGATAACAAATTGCAATATCATAAGCTATCTGGAGATGCGTGTTCCGAAGTTTCGAGAGTCCTGAAGAAAATGAAACTTCTTATCATTGATGAAGTAAGCATGGTGTCAAATATAATGCTTGCTTTTGTGCGTTTGAGAATGCAAGAAATTCTTAGAACAGACTATGATGTCTGATTTGGAGGAAAACACATTATTGTTTTTGGAGATCTAATTCAGTTGACTCCAGTGAAAGGACAACCTGTGTTCAAAATGCTCACGCATGAAGATACCAGGAAGTGCCTAGGAAGCATTGGAAACGTTAATATATGGTTAAACTTCAAATACGCAGAACTGCTTCAAAATATGCGGCAGGCAAAGGATGAAGATTATAAAAATATTTTACAAGATGTAAGAATCGGAAAAGTAAGTCAGCAAGGGAAAGAAGCTTTACATGGACGATTAATTTCAAATTTGTACCCAAATGAAAACATTCTTCCAGAGAATATTTTTAAGAAAATTAACAAGAAGAAATCTGGCATATGTTTGATGCCAACTCTGAAAGAATGTTCCATGTTCAACAACAAAATGTTAAAGTTAGAAAATGAAGAGATAGTGAAACTGGAAGCTACAGATAAAATAGAGCATATGGGAGCAACAATTATTTTGTCTGAAAATTTGAAATCAAAATTGGATTCATTAGAGAAGACTATATCTAAAACTGCTGGTTTTGAAAAGACTCTGAATGTGTGTTTAAATTGTCGTATCATTTTGAGAAGGAATTTAAATGTTGAAAGAGGTCTGGTAAATGGAGCAATGGGTCATGTTGTTGGTTTTGTGAATTACAAAAAAAGAGATGGAATTGAAATTTTAAAAATTAAATTTGATGCCATTGATGAAATAGAACAAATTTGTCGTTGTTCAGCTAGATTTTTGCTCGTGAAAGACTAATATGTTCGGCGAAAACAGTTTCCTATTTGTTTGGCATATGCGGTGACAATTCATAAGTCTCAAGGTTTAAGTGTAGATAGCGCTTTGGTGAACATTGGAAGTTCTGTGTTTAAAGAGGGTATGGCATATGTGGCATTATCACGAGTCAGAACTTTATCAGGATTGTACTTGATTGAGTGTGATGAAACAAAGATTTGTGCAGATCTACATTGTGTTAAAGAATACAATAGGTTAAGAAGAGAGTATGCTCCACATTTGCCTCAATATCCTCTAATTGAAAAACATGTGGTAGGCCTTAAAAGAAGAAATGAGAGTAATTGCAGTGAGGTAGTAGCAAAAAGACAAAAAGTAGACGAAACTGTAATTGTAAGCAGAAGGAAAAAAGATTCTGTTGAAGATGTTGTTGGATTTCAGTTTGTAAACAGTTCTGGTGTCAACTGCTATGCTAATGTAGTGGTTAATGTTGTTTTTTTTCTTCAAAATATACAAGAACAGATTGTTGAAAATCGGGATAAAAGATTCTGTTGTTTGTTGAATTCCGTGTTTGAGAAATGTACCAGTGATAGAGCAAAAATAGAAAGTGTTTCAGAAATTCGAAATCTTCTAGACATATGTACTGGTCAAAATCAATTTTCACAGAATATTCAGCAGGATTGTCAGGAATTTTTAATGTATATGTTTGATGTATTGGAAGATGAAGGTGTAGATATTAAAAATCTTTTTAGCCTTTCTTATCAATGGCAGCATGACTGCGACAACTGTACTTTATCAAGTACTACTAGAATAGACACTGAAATATTTATATACTTGACTTTACCAAACTGCAAATCAGTGCCTTTTAATAATCTAGTTAAAGCAGCGGATCACAATATGGTGTGTCCCCAATGTAAGTCTACAATGCTGTCCACATTATTTCTACAAAATTATGGTCAGTATGTCATTTTAATGTTCCAACGATGTAGACCTGATGGAACTAAATTGACAACTTCTATTAAAAATTTTGTGGCTTCACAGTTATCGATATCAGGAAGAACCTTTGCAACTGCAGCTATTATTTTTCATGATGGTCCTTCTACAACATCAGGGCATTACACACATGCTATTTAAAAAGTTGTAAAGGTTGGACCCAATGTAACGACACTCATTTGACTTTCAAACTGTAGTGTAGTTCCTATTATCCCAATAGGCTCTGCGCATTGGAATAATATCTTCAATAGTATAGACGTAGGACTGTGGTTAACTAGGTCTTCTACTGACGATATTAGACTTAAAAGTTATGTGTGTGCCAGCTAGCTCAGAGTTCACTAGAAACTTTCTCGAATAGGCAAGGAGGAGTTTAACCTCCCTGGATAGACAAGAAGGGATTTAGTTTCTGACAACCATAGAACATGACAACTTTGCTCTCCCCTAATCAAGAGTATATCTCTAGAGTCGTGTGAAAACAAAAGACAACTTATTTTACTCAGTCAGTACGTGCATTCTTAGTTTCACCAGTTTGTAGAGAAATAAGAGATGGGCGTGGTTCAATAAAAAGATGTTATTTTATTGATCAGTCTCTTTTCTTATACAAGAGAAATGAATCGCTATTATTGCAATACTTATAGTTAAGTAAAGTGCATACAGTAAAAACAGAATTATAAAATAATACTGTAAAAGCATTTATATGGTTTCTTAGCCATATGATACTAAAATGGATAAAAGTTATATACATATATACATTTGACTAATCGTACTCAACTGGTGCTTCTAACTACGCCTACCCCGGTGTACCTGACCTAAGCCTAATACGTGGGTGGGAGTAGATAAGTAGTTTAAGTTAAGTTTGCTTTGCCAAGGATCTGATTCAAGAATTCTCTGTGAGGGGTTATTCAGTTCAGTACCTGGGATTTAGAAGGCTGGAGGGCTGGTATCTCAATCTCAGGACTCGATATCCCAGTTGCCCGCAAGGGCGGCTAGGAACGCCGGAGCTGGATTTCTCGGCAAGAGAAAAGGCAGCGTCTCTCTCTCAGCGCGTCAAAAGGGAGGGGCAGAGTCCGTGGGCTTTTTCTGCATCAGCTGGGCTCCTCGGCAAGTATCGCTGCTCCAATCTCGTCACCACCGTGTGTTTGCTTAGGGCAATGTCGGTAATATTTATACCTGAAAGGTGCCGAGATTGACGTAAGGATGGACATAAATACGTCAATAAGGATGTCATAAGAACTGGTCGTTCGTACATTCTTTACTGGAGTTCTTGGTTAAATCAAAACAATAGCTGCGGGGGATTTCCCAGGTTGCTGGAGGTTTGATTTGTTTTGAGAACTCGGTATGCTTTCTATGGGGGCTTGGGGAATAGTGCTTGCCTAACGTGGTAGCATGCGCTATGACCTAATCAGAAAACGGGTTTCTGTGCCGTTGTATGGCCACTATTGATATATTAACCGGACAAGGGTCAGAAACAGGTATATTGGTACAGTTCCCATAGGAAATACATCACACCCACTCCACGGAATCTATGTCCATATTTACTAACCTAAGCATAGTAAACATAACTAATATTGTATGTGTATTCAAACCCGCCCAAAATACATTAATTTGCATTAAATTTGGATTAGCGTAATACATGAAAATGAATATAGTTACTGTATGCATTCAAGCAGTGTATTCATTCAAAGAGGATGCACATTTTATATCTGCACGAATGATTTGCGAAAATAACACATGAAATGGCTCTTAATACAGAAGAAAAAGTGCGAGTCCATTTCATCACATAGAAATACAATCGTATGTGTAAGTAACCTAGAGTTCGAGGTAATGTCTCCTAGAGGTACCTAAAAATAGAAGTGTCTGTTCTCTAAGAATAGTTTACTTTAAGCAGAAGATAAGTGCCTGAAAGGTAAATATTTTGGATGTTTGGAGAACGTTCCTGTTTGCAGGAGCAGACTCGAAGAATTCTTAGTGGCTTTATTTTTAAATTTGAAGGCCAAATTCAGAGTTCAGGGAACGCTGTGTGCACGTTTGCTCAAAGTCATTCTTTCTGTTCTGGTGAAAACATCATATCATTTAGATGTTCAAAAAAACAGTCAACAGCTTCTGGTGAGAGTTCGACAAGGTTGGAAAATGACGCTACCATGCAGTCATGAGCATGATTGCTTTCAGTGATGGTTTGATCAGCATAGCTGACAGATGGTCGTACTTGATCGATGCTGCTTTCATCTTGTACTTCACTACCCTTCAACCGCAGTGGTGAAGTCTCCACGAATGCCGTCATCAGGATTGGTAGCCGCTGGGGACAGCACAATGCATAAGCCTTAACTGGACTCAACAAAGTTTCTGCATCCAATGGCACTTCCGATTGTAGTGTGAGACAGGTGTCCAACACGCATTCTTCGCCGTATAGCAAGCACCTTAATACAGGCATAACACAGGTCTGCCACAAGGGTCTGAATGAAAGAAACCAAGTCATATTTAAATCGCGTAGCCGTGCTAATCCAAGGACTTTAGTTATGCGGTCCCGGTAGCGGATAGCTAGGATCGTTTCTTCCATTGTTGTTGGAGTCATGTCTGTGACACGGTTTGCCATATCGAAGCAAAAGTAGCAAAAATAGGACGCCTGCTACTAGTCCCAACAGGAGAGGTAGTCCGCCAAAGAGACAATGGACGAAGTTTGGAAAAATACCCAGGATCGCTTTGAATGGTGTTAAAGCACCTGAAAAAACTGTCTTAAATACACTGGCGATACCACTGGTATCAGAAATATTTAAGATTTTGTTTAGTATTTCTGCGAAGTGTAGGGGGCTATTCGTTGATAGCAGTGAATGAATCTCTGCCGTTGTCCTTGCAACTTGGAGATCATACGTTTCTTTTAATGACGTCAACCTGGTTGGTGTCTGTAGGAGCACAGTCTTCATTCTGCTTAAAGTATCAATTCGAATAGAAGAGAAATTAAAACTGGGCCATAACCTTGCCTCCCTGTCTGGAGTAACGTTCGGGAACAATACTCTTTCACAGCACATGACCCTGGTAGTCACGCTCACGAGATAAGGTTTTCCGGGCATTAGGCTGCAACATCTGCGATCTACAATTAGAATGTAACTCCCGTTCGAGAGTCTCCTAAAGAATGGTTCTATTCGTGTTGCAGGTGTGCCTAGCTGGTGACATGAAAGGTTATTTGAAGTCCCTTCACAGGCCCCATGCAAACTTAAACCCTGACACAGAAGTATACCACTTAGTGATTTTGCACAATTATTGCCACTAAGAAATACACTCTGTCCTTTGTTACTAACACAAGTGTGTGTATAGGGCAAGTCCCATGTCGACTTAATGTATCCTTTACCCAACCTTTCATACTGGCCTGCCTGTATATATTTTTGGCAGTATTGAAACTGGAAAGTTGTTATCGGAATATTTATTATCCCATGTATTATCCATTCAATGACAGGTCGTTCTGACATTGTCAATGGTAATCTCTCAAGTTTTTCAATGCTCAGAATTGTATAGTCAGCACCCTTCTGTGCCAAACTGATTTGTTTATCAGTAAGGTTAAAGATATTAAATAATGACGTTGTGTTGATTAAACGCCAAGGCACATAGCCTGAACGCAGATTTTGTAACGTCCAGCCAAGCTGTACAATAGAACGCAATTGAGACTGACCGTGTTGTAACATCAGTAAGTCTTGCTCTATTATATCGATTGCTGAAGACATAATACTGTCCAGTGAATATATTCTGGAGGACAGAGTCATTAACCCATTGTCTACAACAGAAAGTGATTTTTCCAAATTAACACGGTCAATTTCCCGTATTTTTTCTGCTCTCTCAATTTGAGTTACTTTCCAAGCTTCATTATAAGCTGCATATATAGAGGCCGCTATGAAACGTTTTTGACGCTGTTTGCGTGGTCCCATAATGAAATCGCGCAAGTCAGCACCTTCTTTAAGTAAAGTTAGGTGTTGCTTAATTTCCGCCAGTGTGGATGTATGTAGCCATTGAAGGCAGAGCTTTCCCACACTGTAAGTAGTTACAATCCCTGGATGTTGTCTTTGGGAGTATCTAGGCTCTGGCCTGGTCAATGTGAAACCCTGCATTTTGTTCAGGAATCTGTCTTGACAGTTATTTGTGTCTGTGGGCCAGATCAACCATTGTTTCCATTCAGGATGTGTTCTGTTTTGGTTTAAAATACTGGTTACGTCTATCTCAACATCAGAGGTGCTATTACTATCCATAGTTGGCTTTGGAATAGACGGTTTGTTTAAGTCTTTGATTTTGGCTAGACCAAGACAGGTGGTCTGCTGAATTGTGTCATTCAAAAATATAATTTGTTCTGGGATCATGCAGGCTCTAAATAAAGATTCTATACCTTGTACTTGCCAATCTTTTGTGCCCCAGATCGTTTTCGTTTCAATGTTATCATTCCAGAAATCAAAACCAAATGTATTCATTTTTTCAAAAAATGAGTCTGAATATATCAATTTTGTGTTTGTAAGCATGGTTTTAACCCCTGTCTTATTTAACAATTTGAAATGGAATGTTTCTGCATTACTTGTGTTAAACCCTGAAAAGTATGAATATTTATCATAAAATGTTTTTGAACTGCCTTTTGGTGGAGTTGCACATTGTTCCCATTGGTTAAAATTTAAAACATTTCTAGGCTGGGTAGATTTATGCAGATAATGGTTACCATAATGATTATAGCAAAACATTTGATCGTAATTTGATGAACCTTGTAAATAATCATGTTCTGTAAATTTGGCAGACATCACTAGATCAGACATCATATCATTAATACTTTCAAAATCCCAATCATCAGCGAATGTGCTTGGTTTTACAAAGTCACTTAATGAAATCTTAAATTGGTGTGGGTACTTCAGTAGTTCAACCGGACCATATATTTCATATTCAGTTTTGTCCCATGCTACCCCGCCGGGTATAGGATTGGCTGTGAAGTTTACAGACGAAAGTTCTCTTTTCTCGACGTGTGAAGATGTGTGTGGTTTAAGGACCAAGTTGATATTCTGGCTTGCTGTGTCCATTTTAGCATATTTTCCCTCAATTAAATGTCCCAAGCATAGTACCATGATGAGCCAAAGTATGAGGATAAATGCACCAAATGCCACTCAAATTTCAATCCATGGAGAAATCAGATAGGTTTCTTTCAGTTGATGAAAAAGTTTCTTTGCTTTGTCTTTAAAAGTTCTTTTTGTTGGATGATCGTCAGGTTCATTCAGATCTTCAGAAAAATCATCGAAATTGATGAAGTAGCCGGATGCCGTTCTGTCAATTGTTTCAATTGCATCTGGATTACTTTTTGTTTTTAGGATTTGCTTTGTTTCATTAGCATAGTCCGTTACATCATTGTAGAGTGGAGTTTCTTGATGTAAAGTTTTGATTTGGGTTTTAAGAGGTTCAAGTTCTATTGCTTTGTTGCATAGTCCTTGTTGGTTCACTGTAGATTTTTCAAATGTGATCAGTCTTTCAGTTGGAACCTCTGTGGATGTAGCAAACTTAGGTGTTCTACTACTTCTTGGGAGTCCACTTGGCCTACTACTTGTTATTGGCCACATGATTGTGGTTTAACCAGGTCGATGGATACAACTCGGTTTTCCTTTTTACCAGCAAGGGGCGGTAATACTACTGATCTCGTCCCGTTGATAGACAAGACAGGAACTGCTTTTCTGTAAGAAGGCCCAAATTCCTTCTTTACCGCGATCTTCTCTCTGACCAGATCCCCGATTTTTGGAATCCAGACAGGCCTTGCTGGGACAGGTGGTTTCTCTTCAGTGGTTGTTGGCTGTTGTTTCAACTTTATGTTGCTCAGGTCTCTTCTTGTTTCATTTAAGTCCTGTAAAATAGCCAAGCGATCTTTGATATCAAAGCATTTTTCTTTAACCACTGTAGTCTGACTATCTAAGTCCTGGACTAACATTCTAGTCCCAAACAATAGTTCGTACGGACTGAGACCTCTCAGAGAATTTCTTGGCAGATTATTAAGACCACGTTGGACACTTATTAAATGTTTGACCCACCCAGCTCCCGAACCTAATACCTTTGCTGTTATCGATTGCTTTATGTCACGGTTTTTTCTTTCCACGATTCCGTTTCCCTCAGGATGAAAGGGACAAGAGTACCGCAATGCAATGCCCATGCTGGTCATGGCCTCCTTATAAGCCCGAGAGCTAAAAGCAGGACCCTGGTCAGAATGCAGCATGCCAATTGCGTATGTGCCGATAAAGACTCGCAAATCTTTTTATAACAGTTCAGACGTCAGCCGAAAGTTGGGGTCTACATTACAAGTGAAAATAGTCTCTACATGTTAATAAGACGCATTATTCATACTGGGTGAGTTAATGTTGTTAGCTTATTCCTTATTGAGAAAAAAGCCGTGGGAATACACCGTTTCGTTCACCACTGCGATCTCTGTTGCAGTTTGAACAGTTTTTCGCGAATAGGTGTTGGTCCAGACTCATTCCTGGCCACCAGTATGTTGATTGTAATTCTACTAGAGAATCCTTAATTGTGCGATGTCTAAGACCCTCGCCAATATGTGCGTCTACTATTAACAAGACTCTCCTGTTCATGTTTGGAATCACTCTATCCCCCACTCCAGGGATTCGAGCAAAAGGAACGGAGTTTGCATCGATTATGTATGTATAATTGAGTGGATAGTTGATCGGTAAAGCTGAGCAATCGCCTTTTGATGACGTTTTCACCGCCAGCACTGTTTCACCGTCAATGTATTTTACTGAAGGCTTTTTTGTAGCTACGGAAGCCGATTTAGTTGCTACCGCTGTGGCTGTCTCAGCCAATGAATTCCCTGCAACGTGAACGCCATCACGTTGATGACTCAGTGAATGTATCACGTGAGTTTTTGGTAGTTCTTTCTGTAAAATAACTACTTGTTCCCAAAGCGATTTCTGCTTTATTGTTGCACCTGTGTCATCTTTGTAACCGTTTTGAATCCATTTCTGTAAATCGTTATTGTATGATTTGACGCAGTAATACGAATCGCACACTATAAAGGTCGGGAATTCGCGATCGGCATTATCTAGCGCCATTTTTAACGCTATTATTTCAGTTTGTTGTTCTGAATTATTTTCTACTGAGTGTGTTTTTGTAAATAGAGGTCTCAGTTTACCTCCACGCCATACGTCTTTTACAATCTCGCATGTGGCGTTGTACGCTTGCTCTCCCCATACTGAGGGTTGAGCATGTCCGTCTGTATAGATTACACAGGCGTACTGTCGGAAAGGTAGAATGTCGATTGGCAGAGGATATTCTCTCTCATATTCTAGATATTTTAATTCATTCATTTCTGGATCAAAATAGTATTTTATTTTGTCTGTAGCAACAGAATTTACCCACTGTATCCATTCTGGATTCAGTGCCGTTGTTGGTAAGTTACATGGGGTTGTTAATGCCTCAAAAGCTGATTCTGCTGTTCTGACTGTAATACGTCTACCGTCAGCTTGGTCTTTTTCTCTTGCTACAGCTGTTTGAACTGCATGAACAATGTTTTCTTTAATGCTGCATCTTTTTTCAGCTTCTGTGTACAAATGTGATTTGTATGCTATCGGTACCTTTTCTCCCTCATTAGAGGTCAGGTATGTGAATCCGCATCTTCCTGGGATGACTCGAATCACAAGGTTGCGTGTGTTGTCACGTGTTTGTAGTTTTGTTTTAACTAACATGTCTGTTTGTAAAGATCTCAAAATTTCTGTGTGTTTTTGAGTCCAGTTGATTCTTTTAAAATCTGGTTTTATTAAATCATAGAGGGGTTTAACCCTCGCTGCATAGTTTATAATGTAAGTTCTTCCAAAATTCAGGAAACCTAGAATTGATTGCAAGTTTTTCAGTGTCCTAGGTGCTTGGATTACAGCACATTTCTCTAGGAAATCTTTAGCCAGGCTTTTGCCTTCACTTGATAATTCATATCCTAAAAATAGGACAGTCAGATGGGCAATTCTTGACTTCTTGAAGTTGAATTTGTAACCCTCTGCTGCGAACCCAAGTATTATGGTGTTCACTCTTTTCAAGTGAGTATCCAAGTCATCGTCTGTTAGATAGATGTCATCGACATAAGATAATGCCTCATCATCATACATTTGTAGTAACTCTGTTACTCTTGCTGAGAATAATCCTGGGCTGTTCTTGAACCCTTGGGGCAAATGACAGAAATTTTTCTGCAAGCCATTTATTGAGAAAGCGGTCAAATATCTGCTTTCAGGTGCTATATTTTGACAAAAGAATCCATTAGAGATGTCTAATGTTGTTTTGTATTTTTTGCGCACTATGCTATTCATTAGTGCTGCACTGTGTGAGTTTTGCACTGCAAAAGTTTTGCAACATGAGTTCAAGTGTCTGTAGTCCAAAACAAGACGATATGAATTATCTGGTTTGGAGACAGGAAACAAAGGATTGTTCATTTGTGAGGTGCAAGTTTCAATCACCCCCTGGTATTCAAGTTGATCTAGGGTCTCTTTTACCTGTTTTTTAGCTTCTTGCTTAATTGGGTACTGCCTCTGTGCAGTAGGTTGTGATTTTAACTGGATTTTGTGAGGAGGAGAGTCCTCATCCCATCCCACATGATTTTTATATAATGCAGGAGCTTGGGCTACTGCCCACTTTCTTGCAAGTGTATACTTTTTATGTATTGGAATATGATTAGAGAAGGCAGGCATAATTATTTCTTCGCCATGAGGGCACTCCCTGACAAACTCTGGTGGCCAGTCTTTTTCAGCTAGAAGGATGTCATAGCCTTTAGAGAGATTATCCCAAAATAGACCCCTTATTTTCCTAGTCTTATCCCCTTCTATACGCAATGTTATTTCATATATTTTATGAGGTTTGCTAACTCTGGTATCTGCAGTTTCCACCTGAATGTACTCATTCGTGTCCACTGTCTCCAGATGATTCATCAGGATCTTGCAAGCTATGCTCACTTCTGCTGCGCTGTCTAGCATTGTCTGAGCCCATTCTCCGTTTTTCAGTTGTGTCCTCAGTATTCTCGGCATGGTTGATTACTTTAATACTGGCTACCTTCTTCTTTGGAAATTGTAATTTTTTATTTGGATGAGGAGGTTCCTTGTATTTGGACTTTACGTGCTCTGCCCTCTGTTCTGATCGTCCTCTTCTTTCCGATTTCTGCGAGGAAGTATGAAAAGATTGAGAGGGACGTGTATCAATATCTTGATATCTGTCAGGTTTCTTTATATTATCCCTATTTCTAAGGTTGTATTTGTTCACAGAGGGCTCCCTTTGGGGAGACTTGCGTCCTTGGTCCGGAGATCTTTCTCTCCGCCGAGGAGACCTTCCTCTGGTTTGGAATCTTTTTTCTTTAGGAGTTGATTGTTTATTTCCATCCCAGCTCTTTTTTTGAGTGTTTAGATTATTTTTAATAAATATCTTTTCAGGATTTTCAATTAGTTGGGGTTTCACAGGTATTCCACCCAAACTATCTCTTCCTAGTTCTTCATAGGATTTTTCTATGATTCTGGCAATTTCAAATGGTTGGTCTGCTATATCTGTATCTTTCAACCTCTGGCGGATCGCCACATTTGCTGCTTCTCCCTTTATATTGGCTAGTAATATTGCCGAGACCTGCTTGAAGTCTTTTAGTAATTTAATACCAAGAGTTAAGGCAGGTTCTGGACCGTATTCATCTTGAATTTGTTTTAGCACATCTGGTATTACTGACATGGATGGAACACCATGTGTTTTTGTGTAAACGGAAGCAAAGACTGTACCCCAAGTGTCACAGTCCTCCACATGTGGTGCGATTCCCATTGGAAGACAGATAGTCAGAATCCTGTGTTTCTCAACCGGGGTGGTATCCGGAAATACCGCCTCTATTTGAGTGATTTTTTGTGCTAACCAGAATGGAATTTGTTCCCGTTTTGCGGGTACTTTACCTAAACAGGACTGTATGTTCTGTGGTGTAATTTTATTTGTGTTCCCCTGATGAGGGGCAGCTGTGGCATTTTAATAGCTGGTTGGACTGTTGAAGTCCGCATTATATATTGGACTAATTGTCTGTGTATTTTAATCAGTTGTTTTGGCTGTGCTAAAAGATCTGGTGCAGACATTTCTTCAATGTCTGGATGTGGTGTGTATCCGGCTAGGACCGGCCACGTTGCTCCTGGTCTACCTAGTGGACCGAGCCTGGTGATGTGATTATTATGTTTTAGGGCGCCATTAAACCAGAGCAGGTGCTCTTGGTATTTGAGTGATATCTCCACTTCCTCGAAAGGAGTGTAGATATCCGGTGGTTCCTCTATTTTATAATAGTGGAACTCTTTTGTTACAGCGTTCGCTGCTGGAAAGGTTATCCATGAGTAGAATACCTCTGTCTGCCGATATTCGTGTGCCTCAATTACGAATATGACTGTACCACCTCTTGGTGTCAGTCCATTTTCTATAAGTTTTAACGTTATAGTTTTCCTTATGTTGACCGGGATTAGTATTGCCTCCGGGTCTTGTTGTAGGAGACTATTGTCATTTGCTAGGAGTTGAGCTGCTATTCTAGCTGCCTCCCTATCTTCTTCAGTTTCTGACATTTTACTGTCAAGAAGGTTATTTTGTTTATTTGCAGATCAGGTTTCTACAGATTAGATGCACAATATTTTTGGAACAGTGTATCCTTCAAGGTTGAATAAACCAAGAACCATACATAGGAGTCTCCTCCTACGAAGTTTTGGCGGATTTAACCTTTCACCCACTCCAGACGTCTTTGGAGTATTATGGGAAAAGGGGTCTGTGTGAAAAAGCACGACTGAGTTACTCTAATGTCTTGCGTTAGATTTATCGCCTATCCAAACGGTTGGGCGCCATGTAGTGTAGTTCCTATTATCCCAATAGGCTCTGCGCATTGGAATAATATCTTCAATAGTATAGACGTAGGACTGTGGTTAACTAGGTCTTCTACTGACGATATTAGACTTAAAAGTTATGTGTGTGCCAGGTAGCTCAGAGTTCACTAGAAACTTTCTCGAATAGGCAAGGAGGAGTTTAACCTCCCTGGATAGACAAGAAGGGATTTAGTTTCTGACAACCATAGAACATGACAACTTTGCTCTCCCCTAATCAAGAGTATATCTCTAGAGTCGTGTGAAAACAAAAGACAACTTATTTTACTCAGTCAGTACGTGCATTCTTAGTTTCACTAGTTTGTAGAGAAATAAGAGATGGGCGTGGTTCAATAAAAAGATGTTATTTTATTGATCAGTCTCTTTTCTCATACAAGAGAAATGAATCGCTATTATTGCAATACTTATAGTTAAGTAAAGTGCATACAGTAAAAACAGAATTATAAACTAATACTGTAAAAGCATTTATATGGTTTCTTAGCCATATGATACTAAAATGGATAAAAGTTATATACATATATACATTTGACTAATCGTACTCAACTGGTGCTTCTAACTACGCCTACCCCGGTGTACCTGACCTAAGCCTAATACGTGGGTGGGAGTAGATAAGTAGTTTAAGTTAAGTTTGCTTTGCCAAGGATCTGATTCAAGAATTCTCTGTGAGGGGTTAATCAGTTCAGTACCTGGGATTTAGAAGGCTGGAGGGCTGGTATCTCAATCTCAGGACTCGATCTCCCAGTTGCCCACAAGGGCGGCTAGGAACGCCGGAGCTGGATTTCTCGGCAAGAGAAAAGGCAGCGTCTCTCTCTCAGCGCGTCAAAAGGGAGGGGCAGCGTCCGTGGGCTTTTTCTGCATCAGCTGGGCTCGTCGGCAAGTATCGCTGCTCCAATCTCGTCACCACCGTGTGTTTGCTTAGGGCAATGTCTGTAATATTTATACCTGAAAGGTGCCGAGATTGACGTAAGGATGGACATAAATACGTCAATAAGGATGTCATAAGAACTGGTCGTTCGTACATTCTTTACTGGAGTTCTTGGTTAAATCAAAACAATAGCTGCAGGGGATTTCCCAGGTTGCTGGAGGTTTGATTTGTTTTGAGAACTCGGTATGCTTTCTATGGGGGCTGGGGGAATAGTGCTTGCCTAACGTGGTAGCATGCGCTATGACCTAATCAGAAAACGGGTTTCTGTGCCGTTGTATGGCCACTATTGATATATTAACCGGACAAGGGTCAGAAACAGGTATATTGGTACAGTTCCCATAGGAAATACATCACAAAACAACGTTTGCCTTTTGGCTTAAAAAATTCATACCTAGTGTTTTTACAACCAAAATTTAGGTAAAGGTAATTGGCCTATGAAGACGGGAGCAGTTAATAAAGGTTATTTTGCTGTTTAAAAATATATTCTGAGTAAAAGTGATCCAGGAAATATAAAAAAAATGACTTGTCATGTAGGTACTGTAAGTGGATCTCATAGTAAGTGATATTAGTATTATACAAAATGATGAACATGAGTGAGTCAGAGATGGTTTTACAAATACTTCAATATTGTGAAAATGTTATAGAGCCTTTCTTTCAGAACGTCGGAAAAAAGGTCATTTCAGAGTTTCTTTGAATTAATCTGAAAATATACTCATACATCTGACACTATTTGGCCAAAAGGAAAGGTACAGGAATGAGTAAAGTGTCATGACTGAAAAAAGGAGTATATGAAAATAATGAAAATATTTCAGATGTTCTTGGAGCTTTTCTTCTAGAAAGTCAAGGAAATGGATTTTTTACTGAACAGCAAAGTACTTTGCAAAGAGAAAAGGACCTCCATGATATACTATTTGGCCTCAAGGAAAAGTAAGTCAATCCAAGATTAGTGTACATTTGTCATTTGTCAGTATCTAAGTTTTTTTTTAAAACACAATCTTTTAGATTGTGTTTTTTTTTTCCCGCTGTCATATGATGAGTAATTTGAACTCACTGTTTTAAGTGAAATTCAATATATTCTGAGAACAGCAAAAATAAACTATGTAACATGTTGTACAAGTTATTCTATACTTTGGATTGTGTAAATTAAATTATATTCCCATTCTCTGACACTCACTTTCTTTTTTCCATCCTCTTTCAGCTCTTTTTACTCACTTATAATGTCTTTCTCTCACTCTCTGTAACCCCTGTTCCTTTACTCCACTTCTTTGACAAGCCCTGATTCTCATTTCAACTGTCTGCATCCCCTCTCTGCCTTGCATAACTTATCAGCTTTCAGTCTCTCTGCTTTACTTCCCTTTTCCATATTTTTCTCCTTTGCTCTTTTAGTAATTCCTGTTTACTCACTCAGCAGTATTATCGCACTCTATCACTATAAATCACCCACTCTCCCTCGCTTATCTTTGTTTGCTCCTTACTTTTGACCTTTTCTCTCTATTTTTCGTTCACTACTTCTATGTCCTCAGTGCCCTACTCTCCTTGTGTTATGTTCACTTGTGTTTATGTTTTCCGTCTCAGTCATTATCTTTTTACTTACTACTGTTTCCTGATTTAGTTTTGGTAACTCACATTGTTTTAGTATCTTTCTTACCTTCAGTTCATTTCTCTGTTCTTCTCTTCCTCTGTGTCAGTGAATCTATATGCCTTACTCTTAGTAATTTGCTCTCATTCTATTTCTTTTTTTCTCTTTTTATCCTTCTACCTTACTTTATTTCCCTTTCTGTGTCCTTCACTCTTACTTTATTTCTAGATACACTGTTATGATTTTTAACCTCTTCATTTGTATATTTTAATTTAAAATACACATTTTACTAATTATAACTTATTTTTTCTTCTCTCTTTCACAGATACAAAGTGCAGTAAACAAAATAATTAAAGTTACATTTATTATATGGTAAGTATGACTAAAAAAATGTACTTTGTGATCAGCCTTTGCTTTAAGCTTACTAATATTTTCTCAACCAACCTCACTCCTGTGTCTTTATTCTGCTTACCACACTTATTCTTATTCTCCATGTTTACTCCAATTTCCCTATTTCCCCTCTGATATTCAACTTCTTTCAATCCCTATTATTTACTTCACTTACCCTCTGTTCCCTTCCTTTGCTTCTTCACTCATTTTGTTTTTCTTAATTATTTATCTTACTCCTACACACACACCTCATCCCCCTCTCAACACATACACACACCTCTAACATACACCCCACACACACACCTCATACACACAAAAAATCCCCCCACACACACTCTTCACATACACACACACATTCCATACACACACATACATCGCACACATATACACCCCACACCCATACACTCCTCACACATACTTCACACACCCTCACCTCCACCCACACCAAAACACCCCACACACCCACACCCACAGACACACCTTACACACCCACACCCCGACCTACAGCCACTGACTCCCTATAAGTCACACACCCTGCATTACTTATCTTTCTTTGCTGTTTCACTCAAATCCATTCAGGTACTGTTTTCTTTACTCTATTTGTCCTTTCTCTTTGTCACTCCCCATGTCTTATCCTAATTCAATTTTTCACCCTCTTTCACCCCTCTTTACTTACACTAACTGGTCTTTTCTTACCCTCACTCACCGTTCTTCATTTATCCCGGTTACGCCACTACCCTTCATTCTCAATTTTTTACTGTCCTTTCTTTTTCTTTTAACACCCACTCACATTCTCCCACTATCTCTACTTTAGTCTTCTTCCTCTCTCTTTTCCCTTCTTTCGCTCCTTTAGTCATTTTACTTTTCTCACTTTCACCCTATTACACCTTCTCTGTTTTTTACTATGTAATAAACAATCCCTCTGTGTTCATCCTGTAGCTCTCTTTCTCTTAAAATTACTCTCTTTGTGTTCTTCCCTCATGGTAACTCCTTCATAAAAAAAAAAAGTTCTATTTTTTTGGGGGGCGCGCCCCGGTACGCGTACCCTAAGAAACAAAAATTGACAGTGATTCATTAAAAATATAGGTTTCTTTTTATAAATGAAAGGTAGTTCTAAAAAGAACTGTTTTTTTTCTTCTTTTTGTTGTTTTTTAGTTTTTTTAATGTTTTTTTGAACATTTTGTACTTTTTTTGGCTTTTCAAAACAGTTGTATATTTTTTTTGTATTTTTTATGGGGAGAAACAAAAAACGGAATTGTAAATGGCTCAACAGGAGCAAAAAACAAAAAACTGAAAAAATTACTGTTTTTTGGGGCATTTGTGATTGTCACCAGCAAGGACGACGAGCTTCATGCTCTGTTCATCATAGGCGATGAGCTTGCCACATGCAATACATGTGATTCTAAAATCTGCAAATCGTGGCTGAATACAAGGCATCGTCTCCGTTGTATCTGGTCCCGATGGAGTGGGTTGCTTTCTTTTGGAGCTGGTCCTTGAACACTGGGGGAGGTGACTGGCCAGTTCCCTGATCTCTTCATGAGAATAGTTGTTAGGATGCTTCCGGGTCATATGTCGAATCATGGTATTATTACCAAATGAATATTTTTTGTCTGGATTGCCCCTTGAGAGTTGTTCGCCACAGATTAGGCAAGTTACCTTGGCCGCATTCACTTTTTTCTTGCCCTCTGGGAGTGAAAAAAACTCCCATACAATGTGTTCTTTTGGCTTGTATGGGGTATTTTGTTCAGGCAGCCATCTTCTCCCCTCCTCCTCCTCCTCTTCCTCCTCCTCCTCTTCTTCACCACCAATGTATTGTTGTGGTGGTCCTCTTGGTGATGGTGGTGGTGGTGGTGGTGCAGATGCTCCAGCTGTTGCTGCTACAGTAGCCATTTCAAAGTACAAAAGAATTGTCTCTATAGATGAAACAGGTCTTCCTCAGTCAAAGGACAAAGTCAGAATAAGGAAGAAAGGTGGGGTTTTTCATCATTTGGGAAAAAAACTGTCCTGAACCAATCAGAAGTGTTATTTTCAGGTCACGAGACCTAGGCTTTACTCATTTGGGAAAAACAACTGTCCTGAACCAATCAGAAGTGTTATTTTCAGATCACAAGACCCAGGCTTTACTCATTTGGAAACCAAAACTGTTCTGCACCAATAGAAATTGTTATTTTCTGGTCACATGACCTGACGCGCTTACGCTACGCGCCCCGGGGCGCGCCCCGGGGTGCGCGGCGTAAGCGCGACGAGACGTTCCGCGATCGTATGCGCACGCGTGCTTCCAGGTGCGCTTACGCTGTGCGTCATATGACGCATCACGCGTCTACGCGATACGTCACGATGTTGTTTTCGTTCACGAGAATAGCGCTAACGGGACGCTCCCCGGTACGTGCCCAGGGCGCGCCGCGATCGTATGCGCACGCGTGCTTCCGGGTGCGCTTACACTGTGCGTCATATGATGCATCACGCGTCTACGCGATACGTCACGATGTTGTTTTCGTTCGCGAGAATAGCGCTTACGGACGCTCCCCGGTACGCGCCCCAGGGCGCGCCCCAAGTTAAAAATAATTTAAAAAAAATAATTGACATAATTATACAATATAAAATTTGTTTTCAATTTTTTTTTTTTTATACCTATAAAGATTTGCTATTAAAAAAACATTAAAATTCACTGAAAAAACCATAGGTTTCACACCAGTTATAGTTAGGAATTAGTATTTAAAAAACCTATTAAATTAACTGAAAAAACCATAGGTTTTACACCAGTTATAGTTAGCTGGAAGTTTTACTCGCATAAAACCATTGAAATTCCCACGTTATAGTTAGTTGGACTCACTATAACTTGCCCGTGCAATGCACTGCTGATGACGTCACATATTACATCACTCATGACATGGTCAGTGACATCACTCATGACATCACTGATGACACCATCCTTGTGACAGAGTGACAGACCTCCTTTCACTGTAATGTAACCCTTAAAACACATATTCAAAAATAGAAACTAAAATTTTCAAAAAAAGGGAGATACCCATACCAGTTACAACAACCAATTCAATAATTCCACCATCTATATACACATCCACTCATTCACCAACAGTTCTATATAATCACTCATACGTATACTCACTCATCATATGTAGTGATACACCTATACATCCTGTTCCACACCAACAGTCATCCAAAAGATACTTTCACACATACTCACACATGCAAATAAACTATTGAACATCCATTTATTTGCATATACAGCTATACACACACTACCACCTTACTTCTAAGGAACCTTACACATACTTACTCTCTTAAAGAATCACTTATAGAAACACATACTTATTTAAACAGGAACTCTTACAATCCCTTACTCTCACATATACTCACTTATATACATCAATATTCACATATACTACATTAAAACATATGTTGCTGATAAAGACACTAGTGAGACAGTCATTCAGTCAGTAACACACACATATACACAGTCATCCACCCATACAGTCCTGCACATATGCTGTCTTCAAAACACATACAAACAGAGAGTCAGTCACTCATGCATCTATGTTCTAAGTAATACCCCCACCAAACATATAGACACTCATATTGATATTAAAAAAAAATCTAATAACCCATATACATACACATGTAGCTACTCACCAACCCATGCAGCCACTTATACACAAAGTGAAACACTAATCCTTATATTTAAATATTTAAACATTACTCACTAATATATGTATACACTAAGATACACTTAATAAGCCAGTGAACCAATCAATTTAAAAAAAAAAAAAAACATCCATGTAAACCCTTATTTAAACATTTATTCTTCCATCAACTTTTACATATACATTTATAACACATATTTATTTTTTAAAAATACACACATTCACTGGATGGTGTCATCAGTGATGTCATGAGTGATGTCACTGACCATGTCATGAGTGATGTAATATGTGACGTCATCAGCAGTGCATTGCACGCGCAAGTTATAGTGAGTCCAACTAACTATAACGTGGGAATTTCAATGGTTTTATGCGAGTAAAACTTCCAGCTAACTATAACTGATGTAAAACCTATGGTTTTTTCAGTGAATTTAATAGGTTTTTTAAATGCTAATTCCTAACTATAACTGGTGTGAAACCTATGGTTTTTTCAGTGAATATATATATATATATACACACACACAATACTTGTTTTGAACCAATAGATTTCCAAGACGGAAGGCTTAGTGATGATGTTGATACTCTTTGGGGGGTCCCCCACCTGGATCACCAGTCTATTAGAAAATGGACTGAGGCTGCACTTCAAGTGAAGGGGTTGTGTCTTGGAAGGGGTCTGAGGGCAGATAACTGAGGGACAAAGTCTGATAGTCAGGGTGCAGTCACTTTTGATAATGGTAGGTCTAAAAGCCGCATTGATTACATTCTTGTGAATGTGGAGCTATGGCCTGCAGTTATAGATATGGGAGTACAATGTCGACCTGAAAGTGACCATAATCCCTTGGTCTTTAAAATCGATGATAGGAGCTTCTCTAGCCTCTTACAGATGGAAGGTGATACCTGCCCCAACTTGGTAACCATTTCTAATGATTTAAGAAGGGTTCGGTGGGCACGGGTGGCTACAGACAAAAGGAATCTGGTGGAGATCAGGGCCTTGGTAACAGAGTCTTTAAAGAAACTGTCTGAATGTGAGTCCCAGGAGGCGTTAAACGCCAATTTATTGGGTGTCCATAATGATCGTTTTAGTGGGCTGAAAAGGTTTTTTATAAATGCAAAGCCATCTAAAAAGATTGGTTCCCTGAAGCCAAACACGTGGTACAATAACACGTGTTGGTTAGCCCATAAAGCTTTGGTGGAAGCTATAAAATCTAGGTCCCATGGCAAAAGCAAGCTGTGCAGAGCAACATACAAATCAGCTTTAAGAAAATCCAAGAGAGGCTGGGACGAGGATCGTTGGAAAGATTTGTTACATGCATGTAAGGGTAGAAATATGATCCAATTTTGGGATCTACTTAAATGGGGGAATAGGCAGCAGTCAAAAACCCCGAATAACCATGTTGACCCTCAGCAATGGGTCGTCTTTTTCGAAGCACAGTTCAAAATAAGCCCTGATAGCATTGGGGTAGTACCGCTTATTAAGGCTGATGATCCCTTGGTGTTTACTGATTGAGAGGTTGAGTCAGTGTTGAAGTCCATCCCGTGTGGTAAGGCACCGAGGCCAGATTGTATTCTGGCAGATTTATTCAAGCTGGATTACGATCTTTGTGTCCCATACATCAAAATTCTAATCAATACGATAGCTGGTGTAGCACCCATTCCTGTATCTTGGTTCGGAGCGGAGATTATACCGATCTACAAGAAGGGTGATCGGTCTGCTCCGGCCAATTACAGACCCATCAGCTTATTCGATGCAGTGCAAAATATTGCTGCTCGATTGGTATTGGGTAGGATACAGGGTTGGATGATTGATGCTGACATTTTAACACCCCTGCTGGCAGGGTTCCGGTCTCATATAGGGACCCTCGACCAAGCCTTTAGATTTGTTTTAATTTATTGGAAGGAGGTTTTTTTAGGTGGGGGTATGCTCTTTGCGGCATTTGTGGACTTAAAATCCACTTTTGATCTTGTTCCAAGGGCAAAACTGTGGGAAATTCTATTGGAAATAGGGATGCCAAAAGAGATAGTCTCCTTCTTGGTTAAACTTCACGAATGTACATATGCCCAGGTTCTCTGGGGTAAACCAGGTGAGGTCACTGAAAAGTTTGAGGTGAGAAAAGGCGTTCGACAAGGGTGTGTTTTGGCGCCCACCCTGTTTTCTTTATTTATTAATGGGGTGGTGCAGTATTTTGTGAACCACCCAACGGATGCGCCAATGTTAGCTGGCCTGAAAGTGCCCTTGCTCATGTTCGCAGATGACACCTTCTTAATTTCCAAGACGAGACAGGGTTTGCAGCTGACACTGCCTCGTTTTGAGGTGTTTTGCAGTGAACATGACCTTGTGGTTAGTGTAGGGAAAACAAAGTTTATGGTTCTTCATGGGTCAAAGCCTGTCAAAGCACGAGTTTTTATGGGTGGCGAACTCCTGGAGCAGACTGATGTTTTTACCTACCTGGGGGTCACATTTGGCGACAAGTTAAGCTGGAATCCTCAAATTAAGATCTTAGTGCTGAAACACGCCCAGTTAGCTGGAGCATTGATTAAGGAGCATAGGTTGTCCCTAACTAAGCCTATTGCCCCTATTGTCAAAATCTACTCGACAAAAATCACCCCTGCTATTCTATACGGTGCTGAAATTTGGTTTCTTTGTAACTTAACCCCATTGCCCACAGGTCAGAACAAATTCATGAGATCGTTTGTGGGGTTGCCCAATCATCCCATCGTATCCCATTGCTCCTTGACCTTGGTTGTCATACAATTGAGGACGTTGTACGATATAGGCCGCTGGCATTCTGGAGGCGCCTCTGGATTACTCCGGGGCTCCACCTTTATACAAGGGCGCTGTTGGAAGTAAGGGGAAAAGGCCGCTTATATAGGATCCCATGGTTGATCGGCATTAAATCTTTGCTGATCGATATGGGGATGAGGATTCTCTGGGACAGCCCAGAGACTGCGGAATTTCCTCAAACAAAATCTTATAGAGCAGCATATTGGGAGTTGATTAAAGTTAGGAGATTTTCCTCCCATATCAGCTCGTCCCTGTTGAGGGATGACCTTGAGATTAAAGATGAACCCCTTCTGGAAAGCTACTGGGACCTCATAACGAAGCCTCAAGATCGCAAGCTCTACTATCAGTTCAGGGTAGGGACATTACCCCTTCGTTGGCTAACAAGTAAATGGAACCCTGAAATCAGTAATAAGTGCCCATTTTGCTATGATCACATAGAAAATATTGATCATCTCCTATTTGTTTGCCCGGTTCACCAAAACCCAAGAAGTATTTGGTTGAAACCAGTATGTCGGTCCCTGGGAACTAGCTCTGCGATGGTCGCAAAGAGAATACTGAAATTTGAACTAGTGGACCTCGCAGTAATAGGAGTAGCTAAATTCCTGAGTTGGGCTTGGGTAATACGGGAGGAAAACGGGGGGGGCGAAATAGCCATGTTAGCTTTGTCGGGCTCTTGAATTCAGTGTGAGGAGTTGGAAATTTTAATGGCCTTTTAATCATGATATGGTCTCAAGTCTTTGTGTGTTACATATTTAATCCTTTTTTAAGAATTGATTTTAAATTGTAAATATATGTATTTATTAATTCATTTTGTAGATATATTTTTGTAAGTTCAGATACCTGTAAATTTATGGTGTTTTTATGGGTGAAACTTGTTGTAATTAATTGACTGACCTGTCTTTTAAGATGAATATTCGCAATAAAGACTTTTCATTGATTGATTGATTAGTTTATGTGCTGATAATGAACCAAACATAGCTGATAAAATGAACAAAAAAGTGAGTGACGTGAAGTGGGTGACTTAGAGAATAAAGGCATCAGCATATATAATTGTTACTTAATATCACGGTATTATAAGAAAAACACGCTGTTAGTGATAGGTATTGGCAACAAATTATACATGACAAACCAAATATTGTGATGACCTGAAAGAAAATGGGAGACAAGAAGAAAAAGAGGAAACCCCTAGGCAGTACATTGAGGCTTATGTAATCTCTACCCGTCATGAAAGCATTGTAAAATTATAAGTAGAGTGTAAACGATTGCGTTAGTTGATTACCAAAATGATCTATAGAAAAAATTATTTATATACTAATTCATTGTAAGGCTAGTAAGACACTGGTGAAAACCATAGCATTGTTGTAAAGTCTTAGAAATAAAACTAAAGTTCTTTTAGGGAAATTTGAAAGTAGAATAGAAACAGAGAGGAAAAACAAAACGAAGATAGAAAGATAAATTGTGTATAAAAATAAAAGATGGAGAAATACCTGAAAATCTCAAGATGGAGAAATATCTGTGGGAGCATTTAAAAAAAGGGGAAACTAATGAGTCATTAGAACGCAAAGTAAACGGAGCTGTAGATGAAAGTCACAATGACAAACAGTAATAAGTCATACCGGTGAACCGGTGATAATTCCAACCCGGTCCTTGTTGGGGTAAATAAATTGTAGACACAGCAGGTACGCCTTAATTTGGTGGTTCAGTCAGGTGTAGGAAGATTACTAATGACAAACGGGTGATGTCGTCATGGTGTGAATAAGCCGGAGCTGTGGGCATGAAGTTGTGGAGACTTAATTAAAATGAAATAAAAGGCCATTAGTAGCAATGGAAAAGAAAGGGACTCTAAAGCCTGACAGACTGAGAGCTAGGTGCCTACCTGTGGTCCAGCGGTAAATGAGTGAGTGTTGCAGAAACCGGATGCGGAAACCGAACACTCCCCCGGGCCTCTTTTATGCTCAGCGTCAGAACGAAAAAAGACTAGAATGCCGCCGATCGGCACAAAGTGATCATGAGATAGAGGATGGACAAATGAAACGTCCTCACTGGGGTATTGAAATCCTAACATTGCAAATGTGACGAGATGGTAACTATTCAAGAAAGATTTTAAAAGGATAATAAGACATAGGTAATAAGTATGTTTGTCACCTGATGTATAAGGCTTAATGGACAATATATTCACGAAAGAGTGGTTGGGAGTCTAAAATATCCAGAGTTACAGGAAGGTAGAAACAAGCAAAAAAGAGCCAGAGAAAGCGATGTGAAGGATACAGGAGCATTCATAGTGGACGAATGAAAAATAACAAAGAACATCAGCCATGGTACTTATTGGCATACAAGACAGTATTACCAAAATACATTACTAATGTATGAAAGGATACATACAAACAACACGTGATAATGTCGGTAAATAACATCATGACATAAATTAATGAGTGACCTGTATATGGCGGTAAAGGAAACCATAAAGTGCCAAAAACATGTTATTCTTTTTTCATTTGCATGGCCCTATAAAATGAGAATGTAGAGTCTTTGTTCTCTTCAAAACGTCATGATGGCCAGAAATGAATCAGAGGAAATTTGTACAGATCAAGGACCTAGAAAATAATGAAGTTCATGATCAGAATTCTGACCATGTTTCACTGTGTCCAAACGCATAATCCAGGTTGCTTCTTGTTGTCTGAGTTTCAGTTCACGATTTCCACCTCTGACACTAGCCTCGGTGACATCGATGACAAAAAATTGAAAGGTCTTATGAAGACCTTGTGATGGACATGTAGCCATGTGTAATGCCATGGGGTAACGTGCATCTTGTTGGTGAATGGCTCGAACATGCTCCCTGATCCGTTCTTTGAGTGGCCTAATGGTGCTGCCCACATACTGGCGTTTGCATGTACATTGTAGGATATAAACTACATATCTGGTGTTGCAGTTGATATTTTTGTTGATCAGGAATGGATGTTTGTGAAATCCTTTAAAATTCTTGGTGCCATGATTGGCCCCCTTACACATTCCACAACACCCACATTTGAAAAAACCTTTGGACCTTTCAGTTAGCCATGTGTTTGTCGTTGCGGCATGAGGAACAGTGGGGCTGAGTCTGTTTTTGAGATTTTTACCTCGACGATATGTGATTTGAGGTCTATTTGTTATGGATTCCTTTAGGGAGTTATCTGCCAACAGGACATTCCAGTGTTTGTGCATGCTCCTTTTGAGAACCATGCTCATGTCGTTGTAGTCCATGATTAGTCTGACTGGTCGCTTTGTTGTATTTTGAGGTTATTTGTTTATAAAGGTGGCATTCCTTTTGACCGTCTTGATTTTTGTCATCGCCTTGCGAAGGACTTGCGGTTTGTATCCCCTTTTGGAATAACGTTCTGTCATGTCATTGATGCAAGCATCAAATTCACTATCTTCGCAGCAGTTTCTTCTTGTACGTATTAGTTCTCCATACGGTATTGTGTTTATTTGGTGAGTAGGGTGCAAACTTTCCGGATGCAAGATGGAATTACAGGATGTTTCTTTCCGGTAAAGGCGGCTGTGTAGTGTATTGTCTTTAATGTATAACTCTACGTCAAGGAAGGTGACACTGGTGGTACTGATGTGGCAAGTGAATCTCATGTCCATGTTTTTGGTGGTCAAATATTGACAGAAGTCGCATAGAGTCTCTTGGCTGCCAGACCAGATCAGAAGGCAGTCATCGATGTACCTCCCCCAGTATACAATGTGATCTATCCATGGGATGCCTTTGTTACCCCAAATCCAAATGGCTTTGAGTGCCCCCATGTAGAGGTTAGCAAAAGATGGTGAGAATCTGGATCCCATGGCCACCCCTTTGGTTTATCTGTACCATTGTTTAACATAGATGAAAAAAGTGTTACCGAGAATGATGTTCATCATGGAAACAAGGATGTGTGTATGCTCCCATAGAGTGACCGGTCTGTTGTGTAAGAATTTCGTTATTGCTTCTAAGCCCAAATCAGGTTTGATGGAAGTGTACAATGATACAACATCCAGGGTGGCCATGACCAGGCCTGGTTGCCACTGGATGTCTGAGAGGACACTTAAGATGTGCTTAGTGTCCTGTATGAATGATGGAAGGTTGATGACCAAAGGGTTCAAAAAAACATCAACATATTGAGAAAGCTTTTCGGTGGGTCCACCCATTCCTGAGACAATGGGCCTTCCAGAGGGGAAGTTTCCAGGTTTATGAATTTTGGGCAGTGTATATAGCCATGGATAAGTTGGTCTGATCACTCTCATGAATAATAATTCATCTTCATCAATGAGTCCTTGGGTATGCCATTCATTAAGATGTTTGTTAATGAGGATAGTGAGGGGAACCGTGGGGTCATAGTCTAGAAGTTCGTAGTAGGTGGTATCTGATAGTTGAGTCAAAATTTCATGGTGGTAGTCCTCCCTGTTCATGAATACCACATTCCCCCCCTTGTCCACCTCTCTAATGATGATCTCCCGGTCCGTGCTCAAAGAATTGAGAGCCAGTCTCTCATTTCTAGTTAAGTTATCACATGATCTGCGTTTATGGGGACTGTGTCTGTTCTCGGACTTGCTGATAGCTTCTAGGACCAGATCGTAAAAAATTTCCACAGGATTGCCTCCTGGTAGGGTGGGGGTCCATCTAGATTTGTTTTTTAGGCCACTGGCCAGAGTCTGACTAGTCTCTATCTCCAGATCATTAAGGAGATTTTCAAAAGAGTTGGGAGGGTCGTCAAAATCGGTAAGGGAGAGTAGTAGATGTGTGGATTTGACATCATTAATGCTCTGTGTGTTAGAGTGTTCATTAGGATGTGTACCCATGATAGCATCCTCCTTTTGGGGAACGCCTGAGAAGTGTTTCTTGAGTTTAAGACCTCGAATGAATTTGAAAAGATCTATTTTTGCCCTACAAGGATCCCCTTGTTCATGAGGGTTGAAACTGAGGCCTCTACTCGAAAGAGAAAAAATTTCTTTATCTAATGGTTTAGAGGAGAGATTAACCACCTGTACCTCTTTGTTGTTTGTTAATCCTTCTTCTCGTTCCCTGACCTCAATTTCCTTTTGTAGTCGTCCTTTGCTGGCTCTCTTACCTCTCCTGGTTTACTGTCTGTTATGTTTAGTCTTTGTAGCGTGCGATTCTCCCGCCTGATGGTCTGTATTTCGCGTAAAAAATTGTTAGATGTGCTGGGTCCAACTTCCTGTGCCGAGGCTCCCTGATTCTCTGTCTCGCTATCACTGTTTGGAATGCTGTTAAGTGAGGTGGAACTGGAGGAAATGGAAGAAGTATCTGCTTTCGTTGATTTGTCAGTGCGGGTGGTCTTCTGGACTAGTTGTCATACTTTTTGGCAAAAGTAAAAACACGACCCTCTCGGTAATCCACCTGCTCTCTCTTTAGCTGTCTAGTTTTGTGGTCTTTAATTTCATTCTGATGTTTGGACAGAATCTCGTTCAATATTGTGTAATTCTTCTCTGTGGTGTCCTTTAGATCAAGAGCTTGTATTTCTTTTTCAAGTTCACTTATTTCTGCCTGTAACTTGGCTACTTTCCGTTCCGCATTTTCAATAAGGATCAGAATTAGTGTTTTAGAGTTGTTTGTTAGTGTTTCTTCCCATTTGCTCAAAAGGTCATCATCAAGATCATCAAAGGTCGGAAAGATTTGAGATTGTAGTCCTCTTGGGACTCTATTGAGCCTAAGATATTACTTGAGAGTAGCACTATTACACCAACGTGAGTTCTCAGTTTTCTTCAGTCTTTCTAATTTTATGAATTTTTCTTTTCAGCCCTCTTTGCGTTGATGATTTCCACTTGTGGAGGTAGTTGCGGGTTGAATGCCCTTGGCCAAATTCTCGAAAAATTCAGATGCGATCTTGTCCCTTTTCATGATACAATATGGTTAGAGTAATAAGAATGAACCGTTGCGGCTGCCCTTCTGAGACAAAAGTTTAAGATATCTGCGAGGGGTTTTTAGTATACAGAAGTGTGTGGCACACACAGGGTACTGGTAAAAGTGATATGAAAATGTTGAGGTAAGAACGGTGCTGCTTGGTCAGGGGAAAACCGAAAAACCCCTACAAAGAAATGGCTCAGAGACCCACCCTATAAGACGTAAATGCAAAATCCAGAGCACACGTGAAGCTAAATGAATGTCAGTGACAAAGACTTCAATATGCAAGCAACAAAAGTAAGAGAACAACATCAGCAAGACATTTGTTGATGCTTAAAGTTTTTTTATAAGTGATTGTGATCTTCCTTCAAGAGGAGATCCAAAAAGAACCAGCCAACACGTGTTTTGTCAGGGGGCAGTTGCCCGTGACTCTTCAGGGCTGGGGGTGATACAAAAGGCAATAGTACAATACATGATAAAAACAGAAAGTAATGGCATCATTAAAAATTGAAAAAAGGGTTCTTATGTGTCAAGAAAACGCCTCCATGTGTGTGGAAACCATATTATAGAGAAGTGTAAAAGGGCAAAAAAGTTAAACAAAGAACATAATATAAAAGATAGTATCCATAGTGTGTGTGTACAATCTTATTTAGAAGCTATTTGGCTCGATAAAAGATATTCAAAACACGGTGCAAAAAGGCAGTGGAAGTCTGCATTTGTCAATCCATAACTGGGCGATAATGATGTAAGAAGGAGATAAAAAACAAAGGTGCCCAAACACTGTCTTATTACGGTTCCAATCTAAAAGACCTGTCACAATATCGATTAGTTTATGAGCCGATAATGAACCAAACATAGCTGATAAAATGAACAAACAAGTGAGTGACGTGAAGTGGGTGACTTAGAGAATAAAGACATCAGCATATACAATTGTTACTTAATATCACGGTATTAAAAGAAAAACACGCTGTTAATGATAGGTATTGGCAACAAATTATACATGACAAACCAAATATTGTGATGATCTGAAAGAAAATGGGAGACAAGAAGAAAAAGAGGAAACCCCTAGGCAGTACATTGAGGCTTATGTAATCTCTACCCATCATGAAAGCATTGCAAAATTAAAAGTAGAGTGTAAACGATTGCGTTTGTTGATGCCAAAATGATCTATAGAAAAAATTATTTATATACTAATTCATTGTAAGACTAGTAAGACACAGGTGAAAACCATAGCATTGTTGTAAAGTCTTAGAAATAAAACTAAAGTTATTTTAGGGATATTTGAAAGTAGAATAGACACAGAGAGGAAAAACAAAAGGAAGATAGAAAGATAAATTGTGTACAAAAATAAAAGATGGAGAAATACCTGAAAATCTCAAGATGGAAAAATATCTGTGGGAGCATTTAAAAAAAGGGGAAACTAATGAGTCATTAGAACGCAAAGTAAATGGAGCTGTAGATGAAAGTCACAATGACAAACAGTAATAAGTCATACCGGTGAACCAGTGATAATTCCAACCTGGTCCTTGTCGGGGTAAATAAATTGTAGACACGGCGGGTACGCCTTAATTTGGTGGTTCAGTCAGGTGTAGGAAGATTACCAATTGGATCTCACAAGAAGTCAAAATACGGGACCCCACCAACGGCCCCTGTAGAACCCACAAAATAACCAAAATCAACGCCCCTTGGTTTACCCCCGCTTTAGCTTCCGCCCATCTACTCTGCAGGAAAGCCGAGCGTAAATGGCGCAGAACTTACGATAACGACGACCGCCTTTCTTTTATTCAACATAGAAAAAACTACTTTTCCGATATCAAATCAGCTAAGAAAATCTTCTACGTCAATGCCATTAACAAAGCTAGTCATAAACAAAAAACTTTGTTTTCAATAGTCAAATCATTCACCCAGCCCAAAGCACTTCAACCTGAAATCCCCCCTTCCCAAGATTTTTGCGACAAAATATCAGATTATTTTGACAAAAAAATCGCCTCCATTCAAAATAACTTCCCCCCCCCCCACCTACGTCCCCAGGGCCTTCTATTTCTGACCAACTAGATTCCTCAGTTAGCGGATTTAAAAACTTCACCCCTGTCACCCTTGCTCAAACCAGAGAAGCGATTCTATCATGTAAGTCCGGTTCCCCCGCCGACCCCTGCCCCCCAAAGATTCTCCACCAACTCATAGACGTGGTGAATCCTATCATTAATGACATAGTCAATTCATCTCTCAGTTCCGGATCTGTCCCCCGCATTTGGAAAATGGGAGTAGTTAAACCTCTCATGAAGAAGGCTAATAAATCCCCGATTGACTTGACCAATCTCCGTCCGATCACTCTTCTCCCGGTTTTGGGAAAAATAACAGAACAGTTGGTCCATAGAGAACTCAAAACCTATCTGGACGCTCAGAATATGCTCCACCCGCAACAATCGGGTTTTCGTCCCAAACACTCGACCGAAACAGCTCTGATTGAATTATCAGATACAATTAAACTGCTGCAAGACCAGAGGAAGAAGGCTATTCGTATTCTTCTTGACCTCACAGCAGCTTTCGACACCATATCCCACTCAATCCTGATCAACAGATTGACGGACATAGGGATCTCAGATGCTGCCCTAGCATGGATTAAATCATTCCTTACTGACAGGTGCCAAACCGTTGCTCTTGGCCCCTTTCAATCCAAAGAGAAAAAGGTCCTCTCAGGAGTACCCCAAGGCTCCATCCTGAGTCCCCTTCTCTTCAATATCTACCTCATCCCTCTCCTATCCCTGATTGAATCATTCGGCATACCGGTTACCTCGTATGCCGATGACACACAGCTGATTGTACCCCTACAGGACAACTCAACCTCAGCGGAGCTCAATCTTAAAAACTGTTTAACAGCGGTCTTCCACTGGATGGACTCTAACCATCTAAGATGTAACTCTAACAAAACAGAGATCCTCCCCATCGGAAAGAACACCTCCTTCTGCCCAGCACTCTGGTGGCCGGATAACTCTGTCGCCCCTCCCCAGACCGTAACAACAGCCAGAAACCTTGGCGTACTTTTTGACTCAGATCTCTCATTCGACCAGCACGCCAGGAATGTCGCCGGCAGATGCTTTGGGATAATAAAATCTCTAAAAAAGTTTTTTGACTTTCGACCACTGGCCGCCAGGAAAACAGTAACAGTAGCCCTCATAATCTCACGCCTGGATTACTGCAACGGCCTCCTGGCAGGGACAAAAAAGTCTACTCTGACCAAACTTCAAAGTGTTCTTCACACTGCTGCCCGACTGGTTTTAAAATTACCCCGTAAATCTTCTGCCTCTACAGCCCTTAGATCCCTGCATTGGCTTCCCCTCCATAAAAGAATACTTTTCAAAATCCTTACCATCGCTTTCCGGGCGTTCAACAACACTGGCCCGAAATATCTAATCAGATGTTTCCACCACTACATTCCGACTCGTCTCCTCCGTTCCGCCCATGACAACCTCATGTCCCCTGCCAGGTACAACTTGAAGACGAAAGGTGGAAAAACGTTAAGCTTCCTGGCCATTAATGCCTGGAATAGCATGCCCAAACACCTGAGACAACAAACCCTGGAGAAACCCTTCAGACATCTCCTAAAGACTTGGATTTTTAACCTCCCCGATGACTGGTCTAAAGCTGCTATCTAGCCTCCGTTAACCTCCTACACTGGGCTTCAGGAATCTTAGCGCCATGATGCTCCCTCCGGAGCGAACGCTGCGCTTTAGAAATACCCCTTCAAAAAATATCACAAAAAAAAAAATGATGAACGGGTGGTGTCATCATGGTGTGACTAAGCCGGAGTTGTGGGCATGAAGTTGCGGAGACTTAATTAAAGTGAAATAAAAGGCCCCTGACCAAGCAGCACTGTTCTTACCTCAACTTTTTCATATCACTTTTACCGGTACCCTGTGTGCGCCACACACTTCTGTATACTAAAAACCCCTTGCAGAAATCTTAAACTTTTGTCTCAGAAGGGCAGCCGCAAGGGTTCATTCTTACTACTCTAACCATATTGTATCATGAATAGGGACAAGATCGCATCTGAATTATTCGAGAATATGGCCAAGGGCATTCAACCCGCAACTACCTCCCCTAGTGGAAATCATCAACGCAAAGAGGGCTTAAAAGAAAAATTCATAAAATTAGAAAGACTGAAGAAAACTGAGAACTCACATTGGTGGGATAGTGCTACTCTCAAGCAATATCTTAGGCTCAAGAGAGTCCCAAGAGGACTACGATCTCAAATCTTTCCGACCTTTGATGATCTTGTTGATGACCTTTTGAACAAATGGGAAAAAACCCTAACAAACAACTCTAAAACACTAATTCTGATCCTTATTGAAAATGCGGAATGGAAAGTAGCCAAGTTACAGGGCCAAAATAAGTGAACTTGAAAAAGAAATACAAGCTCTTGATCTAAAGGACGCCACAGAGAAGAATTACACAATATTGAACGAGATTCTGTCCAAACATCAGAATGAAATTAAAGACCACAAAACTAGACAGCTAAAGAGAGATGAGGCGGATTACCGAGAGGGTTGTGTTTTTACTTTTGCCAAAAAGTATGATCAACTACTCCAGAAGACCACCCGCACTGACAAATCAACAAAAGCAGATACTTCTTCCATTTCCTCCAGTTCCACCTCACTTAACAGCATTCCAAACAGTGATAGCGAGACAGAGAATCAGGGAGCCTCGGCACAGGAAGTTGGACCCAGCACATCTAACAATTTTTTACGCGAAATACAGACCATCAGGCGGGAGAATCGCACGCAACGAAGACTAAACATTACAGACAGAAAACCAGGAGAGGTAAGAGAGCCAGCAAAGGACGACTACAAAAGGAAATTGAGGTCAGGGAACGAGAAGAAGGATTAACAAACAACAAAGAGGTACAGGTGGTTAATCTCTCCTCTAAACCATTAGATAAAGACATGATTTCTCTTTTGACCAGAGGCCTCAGTTTCAACCCTCATGAACAAGGGGATTCTTATAGGGCAAAAATAGATCTTTTCAAATTCAGTCGAGGTCTTAAACTCAAGAAACGCTACTCAAGCATTCCCCAAAAGGAGGATGCTATCATGGGTACACATCCTAAAGAACACTCTAACACACAGAGCATTAATGATGTCAAAGCCACACGCCTACTACTCTCCCTTACTGATTTTGATGACCCTCCCAACTCTTTTGAAAATCTCCTTAATGATCTGCAGATAGAGACTAATCAGACTCTGGCCAGTGGCGTAAAAAACAAATCTAGATGGACCCCCACCCTACCAGGAGGCAATCCTGTGGACATTTTTTACAATCTGGTCCTAGAAGATATCGGCAAGTACTCGAACAGACACAGTCCCCATCAACGCAGATCATGTGATAACTTAACTAGAAATGAGAGACTAGCTTTCAATTCCTTGAGCACGGACCGGGAGATCATCATTAGAGAGGCGGACAAGGGGGGGGGGATGTGGTAGTCATGAACAGGGAGGACTACCACCATGAAATTTTGACTCAACTATCAGAAACCACTTGCTACGAACTTCTAGACTATAACCCACGGGTCCCCTCACTATCCTCATTAACAAACATCTTAATGGATGGCATACCCAAGGACTCATTGATGAAGATGAATTATTATTCATGAGAGTGATCAGACAAACGTATCCATGGCTATATACACGGCCCAAAATTAATGAACCTGGAAACTTCCTCCCTGGAAGGCCCACTGTCTCAGGGATGGGTGGACACCCCGAAAAGCTTTCTCAAAATGCTGATTTTTTTTTAACCCTTTGGTCAGCAACCTTCCATCGTTCATACAGGACACTAAGCACATCTTAAGTGTCCTTTCAGACATCCAGTGACAACCAGGCCTGGTCATGGCCACCCTGGATGTCGTATCATTGTACACTTCCATCAAAACTGATTTGGGCTTAGAAGCAACAACGAAATTCTTACACAACAGACCGGTCACTCTATGGGAGCATACAAACACCCTTGTCTCCATGATGAACATCATTCACGGTACCAATTTTTTAATCTATGATAAACAATGGTACAGACAAACCAAAGGGGTGGCCATGGGATCCAGATTCTCACCATCTTTAGCTAACCTCTACATGGGGGCACTCGAAGCCATTTGGATTTGGGCTAACAAGGGCATCCCATGGATAGATCACATTGTACACTGGGGGAGGTACATCGATGACTGCCTTCTGATCTGGTCCGGCAGCCAAGAGACTCTATGCGACATCTGTCAATATTTGAACACCAACAACATGGACATGAGATTCACTTGCCACATCAGTACCACCAGTGTCACCTTCCTTGATGTAGAGTTATACATTAAAGACAATACACTACACAGCCGCCTTTACCAGAAAGAAACATCCTGTAATTCCATCTTGCATGCGGAAAGTTTGCACCCTACTCACCAAATACACACCATACCGTATGGAGAACTTATGCGTGCAAGAAGAAACTGCAGCAAAAATAGTGCATTTGATGCTTGCATCAATGACATGACAGAAAGTTTTTCCAAAAGGGGATACGAACCGCAAGTGCGTCGCAAGGCGATGACAAAAATCAAGACGGTCCAAAGGAATGCCACCCTTATAAACAAACAACCTCAAAATACAACTAAGTAATCAGTCAAACTAATCATGGACTACAACGACATGAGCATGGTTGTCAAAAGGAGCATGCACAAACACTGGAATGTCCTGTTGGCAGATAACTCCCTAAAGGAATCCATAACAAATAGACCTCAAATCACATATCGTCGAGGTAAAAATCTCAAAAACAGACTCAGCCCCACTGTTCCTCATGCCGCAACGACAAGCACATGGCTAACTGAAAGGTCCAAAGATTTTTTCAAATGTGGGTGTTGTGGAATGCGTTAGTGGGCCAATTATGGCACCAAGAATTTCAAAGGATTTCACAAACGTCAATTCCTGATCAACAAAAATATCAACTGCAACACCAAATATGTAGTTTACATCCTACAATGTACATGCAAAAGCCAGTATGTGGGCAGCACCATTAGGCCGCTCAAAGAACGGATCAGGGAGCATGTTCGAGCCATTCACCAACAAGATGCACGTTACGGCATGGCATTACACATGGCTACATGTCCATCACAAGGCCTTCATAACACCTTTCAATTTTTTGGCATCGATGTCACCGAGGCTAGTGTCAGAGGTGGAAATCGTGAACTGAAACTCAGACAACAAGAAGCAACCTGGATTATGCGTTTGGACACAGTGAAACACGGTCAGAATTCTGATCATGAACTTCATTATTTTCTAGGTCCTTGATCCTTACAAATTCCCTCTGATTAATTTCTGGCCATCATGACCTTTTGGAGAGAACAAAGACTCTACATTCTCATTTTAGAGGGCCATGCAAATGAAAAAAGAATAACTTGTTTTTGGCTTTTTATGGTTTCCTTTACCGCCATATACGGGTCACTCATTAATTTATGTCATGATGTTATTTACCGACATTATCACGTGTTGTTTCTATGTATCCTTTTATACATTAGTAATGTATTTTGTTAAAACTGTCTTGTATGCCAATAAGTACCATGCTGATGTTCTTTGTTATTTTTCATTCGTCCTCTATGAACACTCCTGTATCCTTTACATCGCTTTCTCTGGCTCTTTTTAGCTTGTTTCTACCTTCCTGTAACTAAGGATATTTTAGACTCCCAACCACTCTTTTGTGAATATATTGTCCATTAAGCCTTATACATCAGGTGACAACCATACTTATTACCTATGTCTTATTATCCTTTTTAAATCTTTCTTGAATGGTTACGATCTTGTCACATTCACAATGTTAGGATTTCAATTCCCCAGTGAGGACGTTTCATTTGTCCGTCCTGTATCTCATAATCACTTTGTGCCGATCGGCGGCATTCTTGTCTTTTTTCTCTCTGAAGCTGAGCTTAAAAGAGGCCCGGGGGAGTGTTCGGTTTCCGCATCCGGTTTCTGCAACACTCGCTCGTTTACCGCTGGCCCACAGGTAGGCACCTAGCTCTCAGTCTGTCGGGCTTTAGAGTCCCTTTCTTTTCCTTTGCTACTAATGGCCTTTTATTTCACTTTAATTAAGTCTCCGCAACTTCATGCCCACAGCTCCGGCTTATTCACACCATGACGACATCACCCGTTCGTCATTGGTAATCTTCCTACACCTGACTGAACCACCAAATTAAGGCGTAACCGCAGTGTCTACAATTTATTTACCTCGACAAGGACCGGGTTGGAATTATCACCGGTTCACCGGTATGACTTATTACTGTTTGTCATTGTGACTTTCATCTACAGCTCCGTTTACTTTGCGTTCTAATGACTCATTAGTTTCCACTTTTTTTTAAATGCTCCCACAGATATTTCTCTATCTTGAGATTTTCAGGTATTTCTCCACCTTTTACTTTTGTACACAAATTATTTTTCTATCTTCCTTTTGTTTTTCCACTCTGTTTCTATTCTACTTTCAAATTTCCCTAACTGATCTTTAGTTTTATTTCTAATGCTTTACAACAATGCTATGGTTTTCACTTATGTCTTACTAGTCTTACAATGAATTAGTATATAAATATTTTTTCTACAGATCATTTTGGCATCAACAAATGCAATCGTTTACACTCTACTTTTAATTTTACAATGTTCTCATGACGGGTAGGGATTACATAAGCCTCAAAGTACTGCCTGGGGGTTTCCACTTTTTCTTCTTGTCTCCCATTTTCTTTCAGGTCATCACAATATTTGGTTTGTCATGTATAATTTGTTGCCAATACAACAAGCTCAACTTCCCTCGTGGCCTAAATAATTTACAATTTATGACATAGTTCTCATTTTTCAAGAACGAAAGTCCTTCAAGATATGACAAAGACTTACTTCAATTAACTTTTCAGTCGTTTATTCATTTTTTGATATCACAAAACTTTTTTTATTTTTTTCATAGAAATAAATATGTTTCATTGTAAATTCATCAGTCAGTACATTTATAGTAATAAAAAAACACTTCAATCGATTGTAAATAACACAAATTTTTACATAAAATACACAGACGATACCCAGTAACACACACACCTACACATTTAACCAAACTCACTTACTAGACACACATTCATAATCATCCCAAACAGTCTCTTTTCTTCTGTGGTTTAAGGAAACACAGATATTTGTATGTGATTCCACGCCAGTTCGACGCGCGTTTCGGTGGACTTGTACCACCTTCCTAAGGACCTCAACAGAGAAAAGTATGTACGGACACAGGGTATCTGAAATAACAAATGCAACAAAATGTTCCCATGTCATATAACAGAAGGACAGATACTTAAAGGTTGTAGTCAATGTCAATAACTTATGCTTCTGATTAAAGTTGGGGTAAGCGTACACTGAGCAGGGGGAGCAGTTTATCCATACTTTTATATCAAGTTTACATTTTAACCCATCTGCAAGCCCACCCACTTAGAAGAGAGATTTTAACATTAGAAGAAAAGAGACTGTTTGGGATGATTATGAATGTGTGTGTAGTATGTGAGCTTGGTTAAATGTGTAGGTGTGTCTGTTACTGGGTATCGTCTGTGTATTTTATGTAAAAATTTGTGTTATTTACAATCGATTGAAGTGTTTTTTTATTACTATAAATGTACTGACTAATGAATTTAAAATTAAACATATTTATTTCTATGAAAAAAAATGTTTAAAAAAGTTTTGTGATATAAAAAAATGAATAAACTACTGAAAAGTTAATTGAAGTAAGTCTTTGTCATATCTTGAAGGACTTTCGTGCTTGAAAAATGTGAACTATGTCATAAATTGTAAAGTATTTAGGCCACGAGGGAAGTTTAGCTTGTTGTATTGTTGTTTTCCTCTCTTTACCCTGGCCAGAAGTATTGAAGAGGGGGTCCCCTATTTTTGCTAGTAATTTGTTGCCAATACCTATCATTAACAGCGTGTTTTTCTTATAATACCGTGATATTAAGTAACAATTATATATGCTGATGTCTTTATTGTGTAAGTCACCCACTTCACGTCACTCACTTTTTTGTTCATTTTATCAGCTATATTTGGTTTATTATCAGCTCATAAACTAATCGATATTGTGACAGGTCTTTTAGATTGGAACCGTAATAAGACAGTGTTTGGGCACCTTTGTTTTTGATCTCCTTCTTACATCATTATCGCCCAGTTATGGATTGACAAATGCAGACTTCCACTGCCTTTTTACACCGTGTTTTGAATATTTTTTATCGAGCCAAATAGCTACTAAATAAGATTGTACACACACACACTATGGATACTATCTTTTATATTATGTTCTTTGTTTCACTTTTTTGCCCTTTTACGCTTCTCTACTATATGGTTTCCACACACATGGAGGTGTTTTATTGACACATAAGAACCCTTTTTAAAATTTTTAATAATGCCATTACTTTCTGTTTTTATCATGTATTGTACTATTGCCTTTTGTATCACCCCAGCCCTGAAGAGTCACGGGCAACTGCCCCTCTGACGAAACACGTGTTGGCTGGTTCTTTTTGGATCTCCTCTTGAAGGAAGATCACGACCACTTATAAAAAAAACTTTAAGCATCAACAAATGTCTTGCTGATCTTGTTCTCTTACTTTTGTTGCTTGCATATTGAAGTCTCTGTCACTGACATTTATTTAGCTTCACGTGTGCTCTGGATTTTGCATTTACGTCTTATAGGGTGGGTCTCTGAACCATTCCTTTGTAAGGGTTTTTCGGTTTACCCCTGACCAAGCAGCACCGTTCTTGCCTCAACATTTTCATATCACTTTTACCGGTACCCTGTGTGCGCCACACACTTCTGTATACTAAAAACCCCTCGCAGAAATCTTAAAAACTATGTAGACCATTCAGGTGCACAAATCTTATCAGTCCTACTGGAGCATTCTGTTACCTATGTAGGTATCACAGAAGCCCTCAAATACAAAGTTCAATACCCACCTGTTTTGTATAAAGAGGAGAAAGTAATACATACACGTTCTTGTATACACATTTGGAGAGTATGTGGTGTGAAACTAAGGTATTCTCGTATCTGTAGGCTTCTTTTGATGTATGATGTTATCAGAAAGAGACACAGACAAACAAATTGAGATTTTGAGAAACATGGTGAGACGTACACAGTGACATGAGAAGAGTTGGCTTTTCATATTTGCCTAGGCCTAAGTTTGTGAGGTGTCAGTGAGTAATGAAGGTGCAAGAGAAAAGACAAGGTTTAAAACATGATGGCAGATAGATTAGTGTTTATGTAGTTCATAAGAGTGTCTGGAAAGGTACACTTAAAGTAGGCAGCATTCATTTAGGTGTCTACTTCAAATGGAAAGTGCACTTTGTCAAGTTTGAATACATTTGTGCTATCATGACTGAGGTATGTGTATACTTTTACATGTATTCTGACACGTGTTGTGCATTTGCTGACCCTAACTTAAAAACTTTGGAGCTTATCACATAGGTACACAAATGTTTTCAGCTCGACAAGAGCATTTAGTCGCAGAAGCAGACTTCTGTTACCCATGTAAGCGTGAGAGAAGCCCTCAAATACAGAGTTCAATACCTACCTGTCCTGTATAATGAGGAGAAAGTAGTACGAACACCATCTTCTGCAGAAATGTAGAGAGTATGTGGTGTAAAACGGAGGTATTCTGGTATTTGTAGAGTTCTGTTGATGTATCATGTCACCACAAAGAGGTACAGACACACACATTGATGGCTTGAGAAACATGGTGATACCAAAGGGGGTGATGGACGGAGCGTTTGAGCAAATAAAACACTCACCCCCAATCAACTCATCTGGGTTTAATCCATCACCATTCTTTAACTCACTCCGCCACCCCAGTTCAGACATGGCCATATGCAAATCCGTCTAACCCTGTGCCTCATGGGAACAGTCCAGCCAGTACTGCCAAGCCATGTCTCCCCAGGACCGGAAACAAGCCTCCTAGGACCAGTTTCGGATTCATAATCCTCATCAGCAAGGCTATCTTGAATCCAGTGGTAGAGTGAGCAAGGGACCCACGTCTGGGCATACCCTGCCAACTTAGGGCGAACAAAGCGATACCAAAGGGGATGATGGACAGAGCGTTTGAGCAAATCAAACACTCACCCCCAGTCAACTGATCTGGGTTTAATCCATCACCATTCTTTAGCTCACTCCACCACCCCAGTTCAGACATGGCCATATGCCAATCAGTCTGACCCTCTGCCTCATGGGAACAGTCCAGCCTGAACTGTCAAGCCACGTCTTCCCGGGACCGGAAACAAGCATCCTGGGACCGGTTTCGGATTCATAATCCTCATCAGCCTGGCTATCTTGAATCCAGTGGTAGAGTGAGCAAGGGACCCATGCCTGGGCATACCCTGCCAACTTAGGGCGAACAAAGCGATACCAAAGGGGATGATGGACAGAGTGTTTGAGCAAATCAAACACTCACCCCCAATCAACTGATCTGGGTTTAATTCATCACCATTCTTTAGCTCACTCCACCACCCCAATTCAAATATGGCCATATGCAAATCAGTCTGACCCTGTGCCTCATGGGAACAGTCCAGCCCGAACTGCCAAGCCATGTCTTCCCTGGACCGGAAACAAGCATCCTGGGACCTGTTTCTTATTCATAATCCTAATCAACCAGGCTATCTTGAATCCAGTGGTAGAGTGAGCAAGGGACCCACGTCTGGGCATACCCTGCCAACTTAGGGCGAACAAAGCGATACCAAAGGGGATGATGGACGGAGCGTTTGAGCAAATCAAACACTCACCCCCAGTCAATTGATCTGGGTTTAATCCATCACCATTCTTTAGCTCACTCCACCACCCCAGTTCAGACATGGCCATATGCCACATTAATTTAGGTGTCTGCTTCAAATGGAAAGTGCACTTTGTCAAGTTTGAATACCTTTGTGCTATCATGACTGAGGTATGTGTCTACTTCTACATGTATTCTGGCACATGTTGTGCATCTGATGATCCTAACTTAAAAACTATGTAGCTTATCACATAGGTACACAAATGATTTCAGTTTGACAAGAGAGTTCAGAAGCAGACTTCTGTTACCCATGTAGCCGTCAGAGAAGCCCTCAAATACAGAGTTCACTACCTACCTGTCCTGTATAATGAGGAGAAAGTAGTATGAACACCTTCTTCTACAGAAATTTAGAGAGTATGTGGTGTAAAACTGAGGTATTCTGGTATTTGTAGAGTTCTTTTGATGTATCATGTCACCACAAAGAGGCACAGACACACACATTGATGGCTTGAGAAACATGGTGAGATTTACAACAGTGACATAAGAAGAGTTGGCCTTTCATATTTGCTTAGTCCTATGTTTGTGAGCTGTCACTAAATAATGAAGCTGCAAGAGAAAAGGAAGGTTTAAAACATGTTTGCACATGGATTAGTGTTTATGTTAGTTCATATGAGTGTCTGGAAAGCTACACTTGAAGTATGCTGCATTAATTTAGGTGCCTACATTAAATGGAAAGTGCACTCCTTTAAGTTTGAATATCTGCATGGTATCATGACAGAGGTATGTGTCTACTTCTACTTGTATTCTGACACATGTTGTGCATCTGATGACCCTAACTTAAAAAACTTTGTAGCTTATCATACAAGTGCACACATGTTATCAGCTCTACTAGAGTATTCAGTCACAGAAGCAGACATCTGTTACCTATGTAGGAGTCAAAGAAGTGCTCAAATAGATAGTTCAATACTCATCTGCTCTATATAATGAGGCTAAACTAATATATACACATTCTTGTACACAGATTTAGAGAGCAAATGGTGTAAAACAGAGGTATTCTGGTGTGTGTAGGCCTCTTTTGATGTGTCATTTCACCACAAAGCAGCACAGACACCCACCTTGAGGTCTTGTGAAACATGGTAAGACTTATAAGAGTGACATGAGAAGAGTTAGCCCTTCATATTTGCCTAGGCCTAAGTTTATGAAGTCAGTGAATAATGAAGCTGCAAGAGAAAAGTGAGGTTTAAAACATGTTTGCAGATGGATTTGTGTTTATGCTAGTTCATATGAGTCTTTGGAAAGGTATACTTGACATAAGGGTGCATTCATTTAGGTGTCTGGTTTAAATGTCAAGTTTGAATATATGCATGCTATTATGACTGAGGTATGTGTCTACTTGTACATGTGTTCTGACACATGTTGTGCATCTGATGACCCTAACTTAAAAAGTATATAGGTTAACATACACCTGGACACATTTTCTCAGTCCTATTACAGCATTCAGTTGTAAAAGTCAAGATCATTTAGCGAGGTAGCGATCATAGAAGCTGTGGAATATAGAGTTAAAAATCTGACCCTCCTTTGTAAAGGGGAAAAAGTAATGCATACATCTTCTTTTACACAAATGTAGAAAATAAAAGTGTACAGTAATTTATAAATGTATTCTTTCATACTTTCAACCATTCACAGCTTTGTTAATGTGCATATTTAGGTATCCTACATATTTATCTATTGTGGAGAGAATGCAATGTAATTGGAAACAACAGCTTATAGATTATTATGAATATTAATATGTAATTAATTTAAAATTATTAATTTTTGTTTTTTAGATATTTATTTTATATTTATATTTGATATATATTGAAGATGGCAAGAAATCATGGAAGGAGAAGAGAAAAAAGAAAATAGAACCTCCTAAAGAAGACTGAAAAGAAGTTAGATGATGCGGGGAAGGTTATTTAAGAAATAAACTCTTTTTGAAAGAGAGCTAAACAATTTTTTAAAACAGTTTTATAGAGATTGAAAAATTTCAAAAATGTTCAAAAGAAAAAGAATTTTTTTTAAAAAAAGAACAGCAGCGTATAAGAAGAAGCAACAGATTTCAAAACTAGTAGATAAAGCTTTTGAAATAAAACAAAAAATGATTTATATTAATATTGAAGAGAATGAGAACATTGGATAAAACAATGGTGTTTATGAAGGAGAATAGCAAAAAATAAAAACTTGTTAATAGAAGTAACTTTTGTAAAACTTTTACAGGTGAATGGAAGCACATTTCCAGTGCTGAGCCTTTATTTAATGAAGAAAGCTATTTTCAAGAGTAAACATTAGTAAATGCAGGAAAAATGGTTTCTAAGAATGTAGAAGAAGGACTAGCTGAAGAAGTTCAAGGAAAGCGTCCACAAGCTCCTGTATATAAGTGGGATTGTAGCAGTATTTGCAGTTTTCGACAGGAGTCTATTGAAATATTATGATTTTTTTTTACGAGAATATACAAAAAAAGTGTTAAACAAAAGATTAAGATGCTACAAGGACTAGATTCTTGTAAAATACAAAAATATACTAAGTTGCAGGGTCATTCTCTGGCTTGCTTTTCAAGAAATGTGTGCCAAAGTACTTTTCATCATTTAAGAATTTTAGCTGTACACCACTTCGAAATGCTGAAGTTACTAAGGAGACTTTACTATTCAAAAACGCCTGCATTATATTTAAGTGAGATGAATACAGCTCTTTTGCACAGTTCTGTATAAGATGTACTAAAGATTTGTGATGATATAAAGTTTTGGGTTTTTTAGTTCTGAAGAGGAGTGTAGAGGAACTGAGAGTTTGATTAGTGTAGGTGGGGAAGAACAGGAGAAAGAGATTAGTATTGATGAATTTGCAGAAGTTTAACACACTTTCGTCTGAAAAACCAAACTATATTTGTATTTGATGTCGATGTACTCACTATAGAAGTCAAACTAAGAATGTTTATTTATATTTAAAAAGTGAAAAAGAAAACAATGATGAGTGGCAGGAATTTGGCCTTTGTTTGTAGAAGGTCAGTTTAAATTGGCCAGTGATCAAGTTATTTTTAAGTACTGTTACAACAAATTAGAAGAAAACAAAATGCCAGCTAGAGCAGTACATAACAAGTTAGAGTTGGTAGCTATTCCTTAAGAGCTAGCAGATTTAAATGTATATGCATCTATTCTTATTCATACTGTGCACCCATTTAAGGCCATAGTTAGTATGGAGCCTAAAACAGGTAAGCTGCCACCAACAGATTTGCAAAAAGATCTCATAGAGAAGAGTTGTATAATTACCTTTAGATTTTAAGAAAAACACTGAAACTGGTGGTGTAGAGAGAGAGGAAAATGAGCCAGTAGTTATTCTACTAAATGGTGTACCAACAAAGAGTAGAACAATCTGGCACCAGTTTGTAGATGTTAATAAACTTCGAAAGGCTATATTATACCTGGTACAGAATAATAATTATTATCAGAATGTAAATGTTGATGAACAAGTAATACACTTACGAGATGAAACACTAACCTCAAGTGGACAAATTGAAAAAGTGGACAAGTCGAGGAGTGAAGAGCTTCACGAACATTATCCTATACATCCTTTGCATGAGAAAAATGTCATAGGGAACAGTATTGAATTATTTGAAATGAAAGAAGCAAAGAGAACTCCCATGAGCGTATGGGAAAAATGTTTAAAAGCCCGTTGTTTTCCACATCTATTTCCCACTGGAGAATGTGAACAATTTGATGAACGAGCTGTATGGATTCTAGCATCAGAGTACCGATCAACAAGATTGTATTGTGAAGATCCAAGTTTTTATCAGTGCATTCCATATATATTTCATCTTCTGTTTGAAAGTGATTTGTCTGCACTTTCATAAGGCATAAACCATATATTAAAATCAGGAGTTCATTTCAACATGTTTCTGCAAAGAGTTCATGGACAAAGTTCAAGAAAGAGATACAAATTTAGAATCTCAGTGAATGAATTTGAAGGCATGCCAAAGTGGCACCAATCAACATTGGTATCAACTTCATGGTGAACTTAAATTCGTGTTAAGAAACTTAGGTACACCTAGATGGCTACTAACACTTAGCTGTGCTGAATATGAGTGGGATGATTTACTTGTGAAAAATATTGAACTAAAGCCAACAGGAGAACTCTGTTGTTTGGATCCTGTAAATGTCTACAGATATTTTAACCATAGGTTTCAAGCTATCATGTCATTTATCTGCAATACAATTGTTTCACCGCTTGGAGAGGTAACTCATTTCTTTTGGCGAAAAGAGTACCAAACCAGAGGTGCTCCTCATATACACATGCTATTATGGATAGATAATGCACCAAACTTTGGAACAGATAGTGATGAAACTGTTTTGTATTCCATCAAACAGTATGTAACATGTGTCATTCCAAGAGAAGGACGAGAAAAGAGCTTGAGACAACATATGTTAATGGTTTCTGCACAGGGTTTTGTAGTAGCAGGTGAGTGGCGCTCAGGCAGGTAACCGTATAGCCTACTATCAGAAAGGAAAACAAAAGCTTATGGTGCTGCCAGGTCAGAGGAAGACCCAAAACCCCTGAATGAGGGAAGAGCTAATAGCCCATCACCAGACAAATATGTACAAATCCTGGGCACACGTATTTATTTGACAGTTGATACAAAGCTGAAAATATAATACAGTCGACACCGATGATTTTCTTAAGGGTTGTTTATGTAGGGATGTTCATGAGAAAAACAACGCCAGCCGACACGTGTTTCGTCAACAGGTCAGTGCCTGTAACTCTTCAGGGCGAAGATCGGAGGATTTACTTCTTCGGCGAGACGAGCAAAGGCTGGACCCTGCATTTTCAGGCTCTGTACTTACATGGATGCACCCGCCTGTTATGACCTAATCCTTCCCTGATGGCCACACCACGGCTGTTTTTGCACCTGAACTACGGGTTGGAATTATCACCGGTCGTTCGCCCTGAAGAGTCACAGACACTGACCTGTTGACGAAACACGTGTCGGCTGGCGTTGTTTTTCTCATGAACATCCCTACATAAACAACCCTTAAGAAAACCACCGGTGTCGACTGTATTATATTTTCAGCTTTGTATCAACTGTCAAATATATACATGTGACCAGGATTTGTAAAACACATTGTATGCTTTCTAAGTAATTGATGTGGGAAAGACTGCAGACAGAAATATAAATGTAAAGTAAAATGTTATACAAAATGTCATTTTGGATTCCCACGTCCTATAATTTCTAAAGGAAGAGTTTATAGATCTTTCGCAGTTGTAAGACACACAATAACTTGAAAATCTCCCAAGAATACAAACAACTTAAAAAGAAAAGAATCATCAAAGTACATTAATCACTACAATCAAGTTATTTTGAAAATGTGGAATGCAAACATGGATAGTCAGTATGATGCAGATAATGCAATTACTGCTGCTCATTATGTTACATCATATATTACAAAATCTGAAAAGTCAGGGATGAAAGAAATGTGGGAAGAAATTTCGGCAGAAAAGAGTCTTAGCAAGAAATTGTACAGCGTCAGCTTGAAAATGCTTTCCCACAGAGAGATTAGATCCTATGAATGTTCCGATCCCTTGAGCTCAGCCAGTTTATAGTCAAAGTCAAGAGGAATCATTTTGATAAGCCTCGGTCTAGCCTTCATATGAAATAGAGTATTGAAATCTTTACAAGAAATCGAAAACTTAGTACAGTATGAGCCAGAAAGTACTGATATTGTCAAAACTAATATGTTGGATAGATACTATCCCCAAAGGAGTCCACATCTTAAAAACCTCTGCCTGTATGAAATACCTCAGCATTATAGGTTTAAAAAGAATGTTAGCGGAAATATAAAAGCCGAAAAATATGCAGTAATTGGATGTGATGGATATTTAGTGAAACATGTCTAAGAGAATCTTTTTAACCACAGAAAACTGAATTGTGAAACTGCAGAAAAGAGAGAATTTTTCTATTTAGCACTTCTGCAACTGTTAAAGCCTTGGCGCAGTAAAAAAGGATTACATGGAAATATTGACTGCTATGGAGATTCTTTTAATGCAACTAAAGACAGTATTCAGTGTACATTTTTTCCAACTTACCTATAAATGCTAAATGATTTGCTTAAACAAAAAGATACTATTGCAGCTGAAATAGCTAGAGAAAGTTCACAAAGCAGTCAATGTTTATGGTCCACTGACTCAAGATCCACTGGGACAATTAATTATTGAAAATGAAGCAGCAATGGCCATGAATGAGGTAGAAACTACAATGCAGCAAGGACAGCAGGATATTATTCAGTTTGAGAAGTTAGAGGAACAACTAAATATTGACCCCAAAAATATATATCTACAAGTCAAACAACAGGTAGAGCATGGTTTCACCATGAAAAAAAAAGAATGACAATGTTCATCATTTAAACGTATTCTATTGTACATTAGTGGTCAAGCTGTAACAGGAAAAGGTTTCTTAATTCTAGTTTTGACTTATCTACACAAAACTACTGATCCATAATTAACTGGTGTCGTAACAGCTCCAACTGGATTGGCAGCACACAACATTAAAGGTATTAGTTTACATGAGTTACTTATGCTCCCTGTTGAACATGATAATACATTGGAATATCAAAAGCCCTCAGGAGAAGCTTGTTATGAAGTCTCAAGGGTACTAAAGAAACTAAAACGTGTAATCATTGATGAGGTGAGCATGGTGTCATACTTAATGCTTGAGTTTGTACACTTGCGAATGCAACAGATTTTTAAAAACAGATTTAGATTTTCTGTTTGGAGGAAAAACTTAATTGAATTTGGAGACCTACTACAACTTACTCCTGTTAAAGGAAAACCTCTTTTTAAAACACTTCTCCATAACAACACAAGGAAATCTTTGGGAAGTAATGGGAAAATAAATATTGGGTTAAACTTTGAATATAAAGAACTTTAAAAAAATATGCGACAAGCAAGTGATGAAGATTATGGAAATGTTCTTGAAGAAATAAGAATTGGTATGTTGACGGAAGATGATAAACAAGCTTTACAAAGTCAGCTACTAGGGAACATCTGAAAAAACAGCAGCAGAAGTAATGTACAATATGCTTTTAGAAAAAAAGTCTATAGTTTCCCTAATGTCTACACTGCAAGAGTGTTCTACATGTAATGAACAACTTCTCAAACTGGAAGAACAACACATTCTAGATATTAAAGCTGTTGACAAAATCGAACACCAGGGAGTGACAATTCTTCTTTCTGAGAAACTACAGGCTAAAATGGATTCTTTGGAAAAGTCTGTATCTAAAACTGCAGGTTTATAAAAGACTTTACATGTATGTAAAAGCTGTTGAGTAATTTTGAGGCGTAATTTGAATGTAGAAGAAGGATTTGTAAATGGAGCAATGGAAAAAGTTGGTGATTTTGTAAATTTTCAAAATAGAGATGTAATAGAATTTTTGATTATAACATTTGATCAGATTAATGAGGTAAGACAGATTGGGCATTATGTTGTATGTTTTTTACTTGTATGTTCCTAGATAACGGTTTCCTCTGTCTCTAGCATATGTTGTAACTATTCATATATCTCAAGGTTTAAGTATAGACAGTGCTTTTGTAAATATTTGGAGTACGGTGTTCAAAGAGGGAATGGCATATGTTGCATTGTCTTGAGTAAGAACATTGTCTGGTTTGTATTTTATAGATGTTGATGAGAACAAGTTTAGTGCTGATGCAAATTGTGTAAGAGAGTACAATCGTTTAAGAAATCTTTATGCTCCTCATTTAGGTGAATATCCAATATATGAGAAACGTGTAGTGTGTCCAAAACTTAAATATGACAAACATTCAACTGAGGTTGAAAACAACAAAACAATTGAAGAGAAAGTTGAAGGCGTAAAGAAAAGAAATTGTGACAACTATAGATGGCATTGTAGGATACCAGTTAGAAAACAGTTCAGGTATCAACAGTTATGCTAGCGTGATTCTGAATGTTGTGTTTCATTTACCACATTTTTATCATAAAATCATGGAAAATCATGAAAAAAGATTTTGTTCTGCAGTGCATCATTTATTTCAACAGTTGGTATGTGACAGAATTAAAATACATACTGCTTCTGGCATTCGCCATCTTTTAAATATATGTACTGGTTCATTGACATTTAATCAAAACACAGAACAAGATGCACAAGAATAACTAATGCTCATGCTTCGAGTATTAGAACACAAATGAATACTCTTTCATAACTTATTTGGACTAAGTTATGAATGGAACCATAAGTGTGACGAGTGTTCATTTACTTATATCACTGAAATACAAAGAGAATGATTCCTATGCTTAACAATGCCAGACAGCAAATCAGTTCCTTCAAACAAATTGATTACACAGCAAATCAGGATATGATATGTTCACATTGTAGATCAGAGATGTTGTCTACATTACATATAGAAACATTTGGAAAATATCTTATTTTAATATAACAATGTTGTAGAACAAGAGGAAGAATATTAGAAACAAAAATAACTGATTTTAAAAGAAGTCAAATATCTATTTCAGGAAGAACTTATATAACAGTGGCTATTATTTTCCATGATGGACCTACTACATCTGGATACTATACTGTTTAATTAAAGGGTAACAAAGGATGGACACATTGCAATGATGCCTGTGAGAAGCTATAGTATAGATTGAGTGAAAAAGAAGCACACCAAGGGCCTCATTTATGAAAAGTGACGCATCGCTGCGTGAAAACAGCGATGCGTCACTTTTCATTGCGCCCTCCTTGTGACACCAATGATGTGTCATATTTACAGTATGACGCATTATTGCGCAAGGAGTTACAGATACGTCAGTATTTCTGACGTATCTGTATGGCGCAAAAGTGACGCATTTCTGGAGTGTGTCACAAAAGTGACGCAACTCCAGCAATGTGTCCTTTCACATGGGGCAAGCCCCATGTGAAAGGGCCTGCATCAGTCTTACGCCTGCTGTGAGGCAGGCGTAAGAAATTGACGCATTTGCGTCCTAGAAGTGGCGCAGTGAAATCTTATTGATTTCACTGCGCCACTTCTATGACCTTTTCTTGCATCAGAACGCCTCCCTGCATACATTATACCTGGCGCAGGTATAATGTAGCGCAGGGGTTTACAAAGTGACGCATCTACCTAGATGCATCACTTTGTAAATATGGTGCAACAAGGCACATTTTTTACGCGGCTGGTGCTTCACAAAAAGTGACGCACTGGCGGCGTAAACGTGACGCATGGCCTCATAAATGAGGCCCCAAGTATTTACAAAACTATGTAGTTATTACATAATGCTCTCTAGTACGTTCCAATATCTCCAACATGGAGATAAACACAATGCACACAATACTTTAGCAAAGAAACATAGTAAATAGCATGAAATACACAGTGGCCCGGGGCCGGGGGGCCCAACCTTTACACTAAGAAAGTGGTATAAGAACCAGGACTCGAGTCAAGACAGTGTCGAGAGGACATAGAAGTGCTGGGACTCCATGGAACCACCCAAGGTGAGTGGAGAGGGACCCCACGGAGAGCGTGTGCAGTGTGGAAACACGACTGCATGCTCCATACAACTCTATGTGCCAGTTGTGGTTGGATTTTTCAAGATTAAGGACCCTTTCCAGTGGACCCTGAAGAAATCCTGTGGAAGACAGAAGGTTGGATAACCACCCTACCCGTGCATACCCTAGTACCCACGTTACCTACACCAGGGAAGCCGGGTGCATACGGGTGAAGTGGTGTTGGAAACCTCCATCAAACCCAATGAAGGACTTCAGAAAAGTGCCGCTGCTGGAAGAGGAGAAAGTGTCCATGAGAATCCAAATGAGGATTCTTGAAGAGGAGTAACTGAAAGCAGAGGTGTCTATGTCACTCAAGAGTGACCAGGAGATTTGGACGATAAATGCCCACCAATGTAGGATGCTTCAGGGAGGATGACAATGATCTTGATTCTGCAGTTGTGTGGACCAGGCGATGCTGAGGAAGACCAGGAACTGTATACGAGCTGTCCCATGAAGGGTGTCAAGTGCTGAGGGGTCGGTGTCCGGCAGGAACACCAAGAAGCCTTGGCAAAGGTAAGCCATGCAGGAATCAAAGAAGGAGCAACGTCGAGACCAGTAAGGTCCAGGGGACTCACCAAAGGTAGTGGAGTCAGAGCAGTCCTGAACAATCAGGGAAGCCCAAAAGAAACGAGTGTGACCCTCAAGTGGACCCACAGCCCGGAGGCACTGGAGTCGTGAGAGGACATCAAGCAGCTCACCAAAAGATGCAGGCCACGATGAGGATGAGGGATACTGGCCTAAAACTTGGTAAGAGGGCAGGGCAGGCCTCAGGAGCTGTGAAAAACCACCACCTGTGTTGCAGAGCCCACAGAGTCCGGAGAAGCTCATAATGTGTAGAAAGGAAAACTTACTTGTGGTGCCTGCAAATGCAGGGGAATGACTCCTTCGCTCCAAGGGAGATTTCTTTAGGTGTCTTTGATGCTTCACAGGCCTTGGAAGGTTCCTATATGATGCACAGGCACAGACGATGCCGCAGACTGGAAGGGGGATGGAGTCAGGCACAAACAAAGTCCAGCGAAGTCCAGAGTACCCAGACGGTAGAATTTCAGTGGTGCCTGATTTGAATCTTGTGCCACAATGAATTTAGGTTCCTACATCCAGGAAAGCCCTTAGGTACCCTAAGGGAAGGGTTGGGAAGCTTCAGGGGACCCACCCAGGGGAGGGTCTGGACAAAGAGGAGGTTACTCCCATGTCCTTTGTCCAGTTTCAGGCCAGAGCGAGAGCCAGCAGCTCCCAGAACTGGTTTGAGCTGAACTATGCATGGGGACACCAAGTGTGCCCTTCATGGAGACTTTCTGGTGCTGGCAAGCGCACCCACTCAGTCCCAATACACTAAGACATGTCTTGGAGGTGGTCACACCTCCCTGTGACAGGATGCCTATTGTTCCACCTTCCTCTGCTCGAGCTTGGCTCAGCAGCAGGAGGGCAGAAATGTGTCTCTCGTCGGCAGCAACCATGTTGTGCTGTAAGGGTCTGGAAGACCGGTACCGGGAACACTGGAAGCCTAATGGAGCGCTCTTCCAGTGCTTGAAATCATACTTGAAGCCCCAGACATGTGCCTGTATTATTTGTGTGCGCAGGCTCAATTTATGCACTATTGGTATTTTCCCCAGCGTTATCCCCCCCATCTTGCGGTAGACGCTAACACAATGCATATCCCACCCTGCTAACGGCCTTAATATTGCACTACAAAACACTGAGAAACAAAAATGGGTTTGATACAGTGGCTAGCACTGTCACTGCGTGAAAAGCCTTGGGGGCTCGTGCTGGAGCTGAGAACTTGTACACACCAGCTATGCTCATCGCTGCGCACCCAGACATCTCAGTGACTCATGAAAAAGGGGCTCTAAGTGTACTGTCTAGCGCAGGTATCCCAAAATGGGTGATATGTACACCAAATGTAAATTCATGTCCCTTACCGCTTTCACATCTGGACACCAATATACTGCTATGCAGGGTTTTGTCTATACTAGGCTGTGTTTTGCCGTAAAGGCGTTTGATTCAGGATTCACAGCATGGCCAAAAATGTTGAAGGCCTTACAAATAGCAGTGTCAGTGGGGGATTCCACTGGTCTTATCACTAAGCTATACAATGCTTCTCAACGTGAGAACGAGATAAAGGACTCTGCCTTCCTTGCCAGCAGGAATGAGCGATTAGACAGGCCATCGAATCGGGATGAATGGATGGAGTGTTTCGCATTGACTGGATGCTTTACGGTAAACTCTAATTTGCATATAATACATTTGAAATTTTTGAGCTAGATGTATTACACGCCTGCGAGGCTTAAGAGATATGGGCTGCATGCAGACGCTAAGTGTGCTAGATGTGGGCTAGATGATGTGTGCTAGATGAAGCGGACTTTGCCTGGACATTTGGTCCTATCCATACTTTTTGATTAAATGTCACCTGTGTACTTACAAAGATTATAGGCGAAACTGTAAATTGCGCACCTGAAATTTGTATACTTGGCTTAGTAAAAAAATGAACGCCCTGTAATCGGCGTATTGTTGCTGTCAACATGTTTATTGCCAAAACGTCTAGTTGCGAAGCATTGGGGTGGGAGAACTGCACCAAAAAAGACACAGTGGTTGAAAGAACTTATAGACACAGTGGTTGAAAGAACTTATTTATTGTAAAGAGCAGTTAGCCACATATGCAGAAGTAATGCCTGAGGCCTCAAGACCAAAAGACTTTTGGGCCCCGCTCATGTGCTATCTACTGACTAATCCTAATGTGATATAGATCCCCAAATTTTCATATGAACAAAAATTAAGTATAAGTCCGCTTATCCGAATGCTAATGTATATTTTTGACACCTGTCTATATTTCAGACTGTGCTGATGGGATGCACTAACTCTGCCTAGTTCTTTTCTTTTTTTTTGCTTAGTTTGCTCTTATTTGTTTCTGCAACGCTCTTTTGCGGGAGTTAAGGATCCTTGCTGTTTTTATGCGCAATTGTTCTCACACACTGCGGTCATAAGTTGTGATGTATAATTGTAATCCCCTTTTGTATTGCTTTGTTCGCCCTAAGGGTGGCAGGGTATGCTCAGACGTGAGTCCCTTGCTCACTTGGCCACTGTATTCAAGCTAGCCTGGCTGATGAGGATTATGAATCCGAAACCGGTCTCAGGATGCTTGTTTCCGGTCCATGGAAGACATGGCTTGGCAGTTCGGGCTGGACTGTTCCCATGAGGGACAGGGTCAGACTGATTTGCATATAGCCATGTCTGAAATGGGGTGGCTGAGTGAGCTAAAGAATGGTGATGGATTAAACCCAGATCAGTTGGCTGGGGGTGAGTGTTTGATTTGCTCAAACGCTCCGTCCATCATCCCCTTTTGTATTGCTGTATAATTGTAATACAGCAGTTTTTTTCTGTGTAATTGGTACACTGCACACCATATCTGCTATACATTGATCGCAATTTGTTTAATTGGATTGTAGAAATGCAATAAATAAAAATTTAAAAATTAAAATAAAAAAAAAATTCCGGGCAGGATTAAATGTGCGTTACATAAGAGCTGAGAAATTTGAAGCCTTTTTAGATTAAAACCTGCACATGTGTACTGCCGTTTCATAACCGCAACGTTCATGTTTTAATCGATTGTCGTCATTTTTACAGGCCACGTTGCTTGATTTGAAAACCTCTTTTTAAAAAATATAATATCAATTGTTGAAATGATGCACTAGAACTTCTCTTAAGGATGGAATTTTTTGATGTGTCTTGCGCACTGGCTAAGTTTCTTAACATTTTTGGGGATTAGTGTCTTATAGTGTATATTGTAGGGATTTAGAGTTCTTAGTGTATTATGATGAATTGATGTTTATATGGTATAATTACAAAAAATTATATCATTTTTGTAATTGTTTTTAAGGACTGTATGTTTTAAAGACGGTGTCTAAACATTAATATAGAATGAACTGAACTAAACTGCTCTCCTCACTGCGAAGAGCACTGAGAGAGCATTGTTCTGTTCTAAGAATGGATAAGGCTCAGTGTGCTCTGAGTGGAGGCGGTTGTCTGCCGAGCTCCCTCCTGATAGGTTTGATCTGAATAAAGTGTTTCACCTACCTTTTCGGAAGTCCTCTTCTCTTCACAGAGCTGGCCCCAACACTGCAATTAGTGGTATGAGACACTGATGCAGGCTTCAGTATTTCCAATTCATGACTAGACATCCACATAGTAGTCTTTCCCGAGAAGGGCAAACCACATCCTGATACATCCTCACCAGTGTGATTTTTTCCAGGTAGGAATACATTCATGAATTTGAGAGGGCTGTTTCATGCTATTGATCTTATAGGGTCATGCCCTGGCTTTCCTTTATTGGCTTCAATTGATATCCAAAAGGCCTTTATGGCTTTATTTGTTCATAGTGTTAGATAAACAAGGTGGACTGAATATTCTGCCCGGACCAAATTACTGTATTGTCAGCCACTAGCTAGGGTTTGGACTTGCAAGATATGTTCGGAAAGATGACAGATCCGCAGTGGGATGAGACAGGGATGCCCTTTTTTCCTGTTTTATTTGTGTTAGCATTAGAACCTCTGGTCTCCTTGCTTTGATCCCACAGCAATGATTGGGGAATAGACCCTGTGGCAGGCACCAACTGGTGGCATGGTATGCTAATGATGCCCTGTTGCTTCTCAGAGACCCAGCGTTCAGTGTGCCCCATATTATGTCACTCATTAATGAATTTGGCAAGATATCGGGACTTCAGATAAACCTGGATACGTTCGGTGTGTTCCCGATACAGACGCAGTCCCATTGGGACCACAATACCAGTGCTTGAGGCACCCTTAACGTAGGGTATTGATACCTTCCTGTATCTAGGAATTCACATATTTTACACTGATGACAAGTTTAAAGAAGGCCATTTTGACAAATGTATTACTGTGGTTAGGCAGTCTCTTCTATTCTGGGTCAAGCTCCCATTGTCGCCCATGGGGAGAGTAGCTATTGCAAAGATGATCATTCTCTCCTGTCTGCTTTACCTCTTCATGGTACTTCCTATACTTTACGCCATCTCTGTTTTCTGGGAGATGTGATCTCTGATCTTAGAGTTGGTGTGGAACGAGGCAGGAAACGTATATCGATAGACAAGGTAGAGACCTATAGATGGTGGTGGCTTGGGGGTCCTTAATATTATTTGCTGCAGAACATTTGTGGTTTTCTTGTTGGGTGATGTGAGATATGAATCTTGGTTGTCTAATACACAGCTAACGGGTGCACATGTAAATGCACAAGTCAGGTACACTTGTTTGTTAATGAGAGATAGCAATCAAACACGGTTGTGGGGGTATATTATTTTAAGCTTACGCTTGAAAGATACAAAGCGGTTGGCTTTCCAGTATGCTCTGATATATAGAGAGAGAGTACCCCACTATCACCAGGGAACAGGGTACAGTGACAAACCAGTCAGTGAAAGATCCCTGGGTGCGCACTAGAGTATGGATTGACTATGTTTCCATACCCTTTCTATCTAAGCATTCATACACTATTACTCCAGCGTGGACAGACAAACCGATAGTGATAATAGTAAAAGGTTCATTTCCACACTAAAATTGAACGTTCACAGTCTCTTTATTAAAAAACCTAAAGGCAAATCTTCACAAAACAACGAATTAAAATTTCAAAGAACACTCTTTGAACATATACAGCATAAAAACTAATATTAATAACAGTTCATTACATACATAAGGCAAGCACAACTTCATTTGTTGAATTAATACATAAGGAAAGAGAAAACATTGAATACAAATATGACCTACAGATACACAATTAAATCATAACAATACCCCCTACATAACGTGGCCTCTAGATTCACTCGCCACTCTTATTTCTAGATCCAATGGTCTTCCCTAGTATACAAGTGGGGCAGTCAATAGTATCATTAATATATGAATATCTATTGCTCCCTAGACCCTACTTGGATTCTACACAGTTAAACAATGCGTCGATGCATTTCGGTGCTGTAGTCACTTGATATTGAAGCACCTTCCTCAGGACTGCCGTTTCTTTGGGGTCACCGGCTTCAAGGACTGTTTATTGACACCCTCTCTGTGGATACATAGGGAGAAAAGCAAGGTATCACTACTTTGAATTGGTTTGTGACACCATCATTGGTGTAGCAACTATTGGCACTTTGCTAAGTCAGTCTATTTCTGTCGTGGTCTGATACCATATACCCTTACTTCACATTCTTTCCAACATTTGAGTGTGTCTCTGTCACCCTTCTCAGATGTCTATCACAGAACATAGACTTACGACACAGTTGAGATCTTTCAGGGTATGGGGGCCTCCTTACCCCTTGAATATGATGTTACCCTCTATACAGTTCCTGAATCATCTGCAGTACAGTTTATTTATAGTTTCACTTGTTCTCTAAGTATTAACCCTCTGTCTCCTTTTAGTGTGGAAATAGGCAGGGACCTGGGAGGCCACATTCATACATTGTCTCGTGCCCCTGGGTCATACCCCCCCATACCACCCTTCTCTTATCACTCAATCACACTCTTACCCTTGGAGTGTGGATGGATCCACCCCAATCAGTGGTTGTTTGAGCTGCCACCTCAATTCGTGGCCTGTTGTTGAGGGTCAAGGTCCTCCTAATGCGGGGACAGATAGGCACAGTTAGTACCTGCATATATTTAACCCTTCGTCTACCGGGGCCTATTTCTGAAAGTAAGTTACCTCTTCAATGGTTTACTGCTGAAGTAAAGGAAACCTCTTCACTTCCTTGTAGATAAATGTAGAAAGTTCCACTCTTCTCCTTTGTCTATATGTGTATCTATTTGGAGAAAGAGGGTCGCATTTTTAGGAGTTGCTCTTCTGGGGCTGTACCCACCACTTGCCTGAAAAGTTATAGAGTCTAACAGGTCTATTAGTTAAGGGCATTATTTCTCCTCTTACCTTAAAAGTTTTAAAATTTTTCCATGAACGGGCATATGTCCGCATTACTCTGCTGGTGAACTGGATATGTTCTGTTGGTATAAGCACATATGTATGTACATATCAGTGCGGGAACTACCTATCTTTTATTATTTGGCTACCCCATTATTAATATAGGTCCAACCGCTCACTTCTCTGTGCCCTGTGTCCTCCTACAGGTGGAACTGCCACCCATCCTTTCCCATTGGTGGAGTTCCTTATAATCCTTTACTTCACTCTCTGATTTTTTAAAACATTCTATACCATCTCACAAGGTTGCTAACTGTACTAAGCTTGATTGTATCTTGATGTTCGATGTGTACACTGAACCCTCTCTCATCAGGGCGTCTAGCCGGTTCTGACTCTGGCTTGACGTGCTATTATTAATGGATTGTCCCACATCTAGCCCGGGTGCCATTCCTCCCTCGCTACCGGCTTGCTACACAGATCTTTAGTTTGAAAGTAGCCCCCGTTTTGTTTATTGTATCCCCCTGTTTTTAACTAGTACCGGGTGGCCAGCCTTGCTACTATGTGATAAATTCCCCCTCCTCTTACCTTCTCAACTCGGAGTTCGCGTTTCTGCCTCGTTCTTCTTCCCGTCTACATAGGAGAACGGGACGCGCTGTATTTAAGCCGGTGCAGATTATACCGATTGCCTTCAGCTGTGACTCGCGCCTGCGCATTACCATCTAGGATATTCTCCCTTGGAGGCGCCATCTTTGAATGGTGTATATTATTGCGCGTTATATTAGCGCGCCCTATGTATTGCACCATTTCAACTTTAAATCGGTTGGTGCATGTTATCTATTTATTACATTCCGTCTTGTATCACGGGTCTACTTCATTCTTGCACCCATGTTATACATTGCATGATTATCTTCCCCCTGTCGCACTATCTATTGTTGTTTGTTTATTGCCTTATGTACTAGCTAACGGAAGGCTAGAAATGGTTTCGGGCGTTTTTCTAATTTATTTTATTTTATTTTATCTATCATACCCGTAGGATACCTTCGTTTGCTTATTAGTGTTTATCCTTCAGGCCACCCTCTGCCTACTTATATATTGGTTATATATATCAAATTGCCTGATCAGAGCATACCCAGTTGTTCATGAAACATTATAAAATAAATTACATTTCTAGTTTATCTATTAGGCAGTACCTTAATCCAGCCTTCTCATATATCCCATTCAGATCTGTAATAAGGTCAAACATCGGGGGAAATACTGTATTCTGCTTCTAATATTAACCTTATTTGTGTCCCATATTGCCCTTGTCTTATGTGTCTAGGCTATCATCATGACCCTATTTTATTTAGTCCTATTCCGTTTCATTATTTGTCTCATTACCTATATCCCTTCAGCTTCCACCTATATTACCTTGCTCATATCAGGGATTCCCACTCTTCCCTTGAGTTCAGACCGCACCTGATAGTATTAAATTTGATCATAAACCATTGTTCCTGTTGTTTCCTTCTTTTCTTGCTATCTCCTAGTCTGGTTTGTTCCCTTATTCTCTCAAGGATGACCCATCTGATATCCTTCTCGGTGTGTCCCTGCTCTCTCCAGTGAGCCACTAGCGGCGCATTTTCTTTGTTGTTCTTGATTGCTGATTTATGTTCCCCTATTCTTAGCCTACGTTCTCTGCCCGTCTCTCCTATGTATCCCTGGTTACACGGGCATAGGATCAAATATATTACATTCTTGGTTCTGCAGTTGTTTAATGTTGTAATTATTTGTGTGGCTCCATTATGTTCCACCTCCTTAGTAACTAAACATAGTTCACATATGCAGCAGTTGCCGCATTTGTGGTTTCCTACTGCCTTTGTTCCTGTCAGGGTAGTTTGGCTTTCTATTATATCGTCCCTATAGGTATGTACTAGACTGGACCTAAGGTTTTTGTTCTTCCTATATGCATATAAGGGACGTTGTAGAGTAGTCTCCGCTCCATCATTTAAAATTTTCCAGTTGTGGTTTATTATATTCTTGACCTGGTTGGCCACCGCTGAATATTGGCTCACCATCACTATTTTTTCCTTGGTTTCCTTTTTGCCCTTCTTGGTCAACCGGCAGTCCCTATCATAATAGCGGGCTCTTTTTAGGGAATGGTCAATTAGTTTTTTTGGGTAACCTCTCTCCTTAAATTTTAGCTTCATCTCTCCGGCATGTCTATAGAAGTCATCTATTGTCGTGCAATTTCTCCTAAGGCGGAGGAATTCCCCAAAGGGAATGGAGTCCTTTTGGCTCCTGGGGTGATAGCTTCTGTAGTGCAACACTGTGTTGCGGTCTGATTCTTTCTTGTAAAGTTCCACATTTAGTTGTTTGTCCTCACTCTTGATACTGATGTCTAGGAAGTTTACTTTATTCCTGCTATATGCTGCTGTGAATCTTAGGTTCACATCCCCTAGGTTAAGCCATGACAAGAAATCTTCTAAAAGCTCTGCTGTTCCTGACCATATGAAAAAGATGTCGTCTATGAAACGTGTCCAACTACGGATGTTCTCGTAGTATGGGCTGACCTCATTGTAAATGTGTTTGTTCTCGAACACGCTTACATAGATGCAGGCCAGGCTCGGTGCGCAAGTTGCGCCCATGCTGGGTACTGAGAGTACTTAACAAACCGCAAGACCCAGAAACTAAGAAAGGACATAAATAAATTTACCCAGGAAGTAGTATATCCTTTCCTCAAAAAAGATTATTACACTGAGAGGCCAGAACAAAACAGGAAGGGAGGTCCCAGAGTTAAGTTTCAGCTGAGGAGACCTAGACATATGAACTTTTCAGGCACATCAGAAAGTAGTGGGGAAGAGGATGCTCATACCAGAGAGGAAGAAGAATATGCAGGCCCAAACAGGGAGTATGAGAAAGCTTTTTTAGACCAGCGCCCTCAGAGAGCTCAGAGAGGTTTTCAAGGCAGAGGGAGAGGCCCGTACACGAGGAGACCAGCCCAAAGAGACCAGGATCAGGAATATCAACAGAACCAGGCCCCTCAAGAATACAAACGAACCAGGAACAAGGTATACTGGCGATAGAAACGACACCGGTTATAAACCTGTCTCACAGAACGCTCACAACCATAGAACAGCAAGTGCTAGGGATGGGCTTTAACTTTGTGCCAACTGCAGGTATTAATAAATTCCAATTAGAGAAAGATCTGACAGCTTTTTTTCGAAAAATACGCCTACGCCGTTTTTTCCAAAACAGACCAGTTAGGGAAGCACCTCAGGACTCTGGATTAAGGACAAAATCCACGTTTACCCCCAGTTTAGGGATGGTTGACAAAAATCTTGAGATTTTTGAATCAATAGTAAAATTAGAGATAGGAATTCTGTTAAACAAAAAACATTTCCAAGAACACAACATTACTAAAGCCCAAAGAGATGCAATAGATTCCCTTTCTAAACATGCGCGAATAACAATCAAACCCGCGGACAAGGGTGGAGGGGTGGTAGTTCTTGATACCGATGACTATGACCGAAGAGTGATGGCTCTTCTATCTAATGAACTACACTATACGAGAGTGCCTCAAACTAGACTCAACACTTTAAAGAAAGATGTTGAAGCTTTGCTCCAGCAAGCAAGGACTAACGGGGACATAACTGAAGAGGAATGGAAGTTCCTCAACAACATGAACCCTAAGACTCCGGCCTTTTATGGACTCCCAAAAGTCCATAAAAGCCTAGACAATCCCCCACTCAGACCAATAGTGTCTTCTATTGACTCCTTGTTAGAACTGTTAAGCAAATACGCTGACAGGTTCTTGAAACCCCTAGTGGAGAAGCAGAAATCATATATCAGAGACACCTCTGATATGATAGCCAAAATAGAGGGAATGGAATTTGATGGAGTGAATGAAATCATGGTGACTCTCGATGTAGAGTCACTCTACACCAATATACCCCAACAAGACACCATTGAGGTCATTAAGATCCTGTTGGAGGAGACTGAAATTATAGGAGGGAGCAAGGAGTTCATAGTACAATGTGCCTCCATGGTGCTCCTAAACAACATCTTTTTGTTTAAAAAGGACCTCTATATCCGACGAAAGGGGACCAGCATGGGCGCAACTTTCGCGCCGACCCTGGCCTGCATCTATGTAAGCGTGTTCGAGAACAAACACATTTACAATGAGGTTAGCCCATACTACGAGAACATCCGTAGTTGGACACGTTTCATAGACGACATCTTTTTCATATGGTCAGGAACAGCAGAGCTTTTAGAAGATTTCTTGTCATGGCTTAACCTAGGGGATGTGAACCTAAGATTCACAGCAGCATATAGCAGGAATAAAGTAAACTTCCTAGACATCAGTATCAAGAGTGAGGACAAACAACTAAATGTGGAACTTTACAGGAAAGAATCAGACCGCAACACAGTGTTGCACTACAGAAGCTATCACCCCAGGAGCCAAAAGGACTCCATTCCCTTTGGGGAATTCCTCCGCCTTAGGAGAAATTGGACGACAATAGATGACTTCTATAGACATGCCGGAGAGATGAAGCAAAAATTTAAGGCGAGAGGTTACCCTAAAAAACTAATTGACCATTCCCTAAAAAGAGCCCGCTATTATGATAGGGACTGTCTGTTGACCAAGAAGGGCAAAAAGGAAACCAAGGAAAAAATAGTGATGGTGAGCCAATATTCAGCGGTGGCCAACCAGGTCAAGAATATAATAAACCACAACTGGAAAATTTTAAATGATGGAGCGGAGACTACTCTACAACGTCCCTTATATGCATGTAGGAAGAACAAAAACCTTAGGTCCAGTCTAGTACATACCTATAGGGACGATATAATAGAAAGCCAAACTACCCTGACAGGAACAAAGGCAGTAGGAAACCACAAATGCGGCAACTGCTGCATATGTGAACTATGTTTAGTTACTAAGGAGGAGGAACATAATGGAGCCACACAAATAATTACAACATTAAACAACCGCAGAACCAAGAATGTAATATATTTGATCCTATGCCCGTGTAACCAGGGATACATAGGAGAGACGGGCAGAGAACTTAGGCTAATAATAGGGGAACATAAATCAGCAATCAAGAACAACAAAGAAAATGCGCCGCTAGTGGCTCACTGGAGAGAGCAGGGACACACCGAGAAGGATATCAGATAGGTCATCCTTGAGAGAATAAGGGAACAAACCAGACTAGGAGATAGCAAGAAAAGAAGGAAACAACAGGAACAATGGTTTATGATCAAATTTAATACTATCAGGTGCGGTCTGAACTCAAGGGAAGAGTGGGAATCCCTGATATGAGCAAGGTAATACAGGTGGAAGCTGAAGGGATATAGGTAATGAGACAAATAATAAAACGGAATAGGACTAAATAAAATAGGGTCATGATGATAGCCTAGACACATAAGACAAGGGCAATATGGGACACAAATAAGGTTAATATTAGAAGCAGAATACAGTATTTTCCCCGATGTTTGACCTTATTACAGATCTGAATGGGATATATGAGAAGGCTGGATTAAGGTACTGCCTAATAGATAAACTAGAAATGTAATTTATTTTATAATGTTTCATGAACAACTGGGTATGCTCTGATCAGGCAATTTAATATATATAACCAATATATAAGTAGGCAGAGGGTCGCCTGAAGGATAAACACTAATAAGCAAACGAAGGTATCCTATGGGGATGATAGATAAAATAAAATAAAATAAATTAGAAAAACGCCCGAAACCATTTCTAGCCTTCCGTTAGCGAGTATATAAGGCAATAAACAAACAACAATAGATAGTGCGACAGGGGGAAGATAATCATACAATGTATAACATGGGTGCAAGAATGAAGTAGACCCGTGATACAAGACGGAATGTAATAAATGGATAACATGCACCAACCGATTTAAAGTTGAAATGGTGCAATACATAGGGCGCGCTAATATAACGCGCAATAATATACACCATTCAAAGATGGCGCCTCCAAGGGAGAATATCCTAAATGGTAATGCGCAGGCGCAAGTCACAGCTGAAGGCGATCGGTATAATCTGCACCGGCTTAAATACAGCGCGTCCCGTTCTCCTATGTAGACGGGAAGAAGAACGAGGCAGAAACGCGAACTCCGAGTTGAGAAGGTAAGAGGAGGGGGAATTTATCACATAGTAGCAAGGCTGGCCACCCGGTACTCGTTAAAAACAGGGGGATTCAATAAACAAAATGGGGGCTACTTTCAAACTAAAGATCTGTGTAGCAAGCCGGTAGCGAGGGAGGAATGGCACCCGGGCTACACGTGGGACAATCCATTAATAATAGCACGTCAAGCCAGAGTCAGAACCGGCTAGACGCCCTGATGAGAGAGGGTTCAGTGTACACATCGAACATCAAGATACAATCAAGCTTAGTACAGTTAGCAACCTTGTGAGATGGTATAGAATGTTTTAAAAAATCAGAGAGTGAAGTAAAGGATTATAAGGAACTCCACCAATGGGAAAGGATGGGTGGCAGTTCCACCTGTAGGAGGACACAGGGCACAGAGAAGTGAGCGGGTGGACCTATATTAATAATGGGGTAGCCAAATAATAAAAGATAGGTAGTTCCCGCACTGATATGTACATATATATGTGCTTATACCAACAGAACATATCCAGTTCACCAGCAGAGTAATGCGGACATATGCCCGTTCATGGAAAATTTTTAAAACTTTTAAGGTAAGAGGAGAAATAATGCCCTTAACTAATAGACCTGTTAGACTCTATAACTTTTCAGGCAAGTGGTGGGTGCAGCCCCAGAAGAGCAACTCCTAAAAATGCGACCCTCTTTCTCCAAATAGATACACATATAGACAAAGGAGAAGAGTGGAACTTTCTACATTTATCTACAAGGAAGTGAAGAGGTTTCCTTTACTTCAGCAGTAAACCATTGAAGAGGTAACTTACTTTCAGAAATAGGCCCCGGTAGACGAAGGGTTAAATATATGCAGGTACTAACTGTGCCTATCTGTCCCCGCATTAGGAGTACCTTGACCCTCAACAACAGGCCACGAATTGAGGTGGCAGCTCAAACAACCACTGATTGGGGTGGATCCATCTACACTCCAAGGGTAAAAGTGTGATTGAGTGATAAGAGAAGGGTGGTATGGGGGGGTATGACCCAGGGGCACGAGACAATGTATGAAGGTGGCCTCCCAGGTCCCCGCCTATTTCCACACTAAAAGGAGACGGAGGGTTAATACTTAGAGAACAAGTGAAACTTTAAATAAACTGTACTGCAGATGATTCAGGAACTGTATAGAGGGTAACATCATATTCAAGGGGTAAGGAGGCCCCCATACCCTGAAAGATCTCAACTGTGTCGTAAGTCTATGTTCTGTGATAGACATCTGAGAAGGGTGACAGAGACACACTCAAATGTTGGAAAGAATGTGAAGTAAGGGTATATTGTATCAGACCACGACAGAAATAGACTGACTTAGCAAAGTGCCAATAGTTGCTACACCAATGATGGTGTCACGAACCAATCCAAAGTAGTGATACCTTGCTTTTCTCCCTATGTATCCACAGAGAGGGTGTCAATAAACAGTCCTTGAAGCCGGTGACCCCAAAGAAACGGCAGTCCTGAGGAAGGTGCTACAATATCAAGCGACTACAGCACCGAAACGCGTCAACGCATTCTTTAACTGTGTAGAATCCAAGTAGGGTCTAGGGAGCAATAGATATTCATATATTAATGATACTATTGACTGCATCATTTGTACACTAGCGAAGACCATTGGATCTAGAAATAAGAGTGGCGAGTGAATCTAGAGGCCACGTTATGTAGGGGGTATTGTTATGATTTAATTGTGTATCTGTAGGTCATATTTGTATTCAATGTTTTCTCTTTCCTTATGTATTAATTCAACAAATGAAGTTGTGCTTGCCTTATGTATGTAATGAACTGTTATTAATATTAGTTTTTATGCTGTATATGTTCAAAGAGTGTTCTTTGAAATTTTAATTCGTTGTTTTGTGAAGATTTGCCTTTATGTTTTTTAATAAAGAGACTGTGAACGTTCAATTTTAGTGTGGAAATCAACCTTTTACTATTATCACTATCGGTTTGTCTGTCCACGCTGGAGTAATAGTGTATGAATGCTTAGACAGAAAGGGTATGGAAACATAGTCAATCCATACACTAGTGCGCCACCCAGGGATCTTTCACTGAATGGTTTCAAGTATGCTCTGCCAGACACAGCTGGTCCTATCTTTTTATACTGTTTGATCCCGGTCCTTGGGAGCTTGTTTCCGGTCCAGGGAAGGCATGGCTTGGCAGTTCGGGCTGGACTGTTCCCATGAGGCACAGGGTCAGACTGGTTTGCATATAGCCATGTCAGAACTGGGGTGGCAGAGTGGGCTAAAGAACGGTGATGGATCTAACCCAGATCTTTTGACTGGGTGTGAGTGTTTGATTGGTTCAGATGCTCCGTCCATCACCACCCCCTTTTGTACCGCTTTGCCGCCATAAGTGTGGCAGGGTATGCTCAGACGTGAGTCCCTTGCTCATTTTGCCACTGGATTCAAGTAAGCCGGGCTGAAGACGGCTGTAATGCCAGAAACCGGTCCTCGGGAGCTTGTTTCCGGTCCAGGGAAGGCATGGCTTGGCAGTTCGGGCTGGACTGTTCCCATGAGGCACAGGGTTCAGGCTGATTTGCATATAGTCATATCTGAACTGGGGTGGCAGAGTGGGCTAAAGAACGGTGATGGATCTAACCCAGATCTTTTGACTGGGTGTGAGTGTTTGATTGGTTCAGATGCTCCGTCCATCACCGACCCCCTTTTGTACCGGTTTTATCTTTATTGACATATATTGAAATAGTCAGACATGTGTGAATATATTAGATTTTACAGAATATATGATGTAATTCCGCGGGTTAATATCCGGCATACCATTATTCCGCATTTTTTAAAACACAAGTGTGTTTACTCCTCATACCATGACCCCGCAAACATTTACTCCGCATATGCCTTTACCACGCATGCCATTACAATGCAAAGGCATGCGTGTTGAAGGCATATACTTTGCAAAAGTACTTTATTTAAATATATATATATATACATACACATATATATTGTATTGTATTTAAAAAACATGTTTTCTTTAAAATTAAATTATTTATATATATATATATATATTTTTTTTTTGTTTTTGTTTTTGTTTTTTTTACTACTTACCCTGTACAACCTAAAAAATAATCCCACCCTGGTCCCTTCAAATACCCCTGCAAACCATAATCATAACCCACCCTTACTTCTTAAAGTACCCCAGCACCCTTAAAAAGTAACCCATCCTGACCCTAAAAATACACCCTACACCCCAAAACCCAGACATTGCCCTGAACCCTAAAAATACCCCAGTACCCCAAAACCCAAACTTAGCCCTGAACCCTAAAAATACCCCTGTGCCCCAAAACCAAAAACTAGCCCGGAACCCTAAAAATACCCCTGTACCCCAAAACCTGTCCCTGAACCCTAAAATGCCCCATACCCCAAAACCCAAACCTATCCCTGAACCCTAAAAATACCCATGTACCCCAAAACCTAAACCTAGCCCTAACATAACATAACAGAACCCTAAAAATACCCCGTACCCCAAAACCCAAACCTAGCCCTGAACCCTAAAAATACCCCTGTACCCCAAAACCCAAACCTATCCATGAACCCTAAAAATATCCCTGTACCCCAAAACCCAAACCTAGCCCTGAACCCTAAAATACCCCTGTACCCCAAATACCAAACCTAGCCCTGAACCCTAAAAATACCCCTGTACCCCAAAAACCAAACCGATACCTGAACCCTAAAAATACCCCTGTACCCCAAAACCAAAACTTAGCCCTGAACCCTAAAAATACCCCCAGTACCCCAAAACCCAAACCTTTTTCTGAACCCTTAAAATACCCAATCAACCCAAAACATATACCTCAGAACCCCAAAACATATACCCCTATACCCATACTTACCTTATCCTTAAATATAAAAAAAACATGCTTTTAGCATTCATGCATTTACAACGAATTTCGTTGTAAATGTATGCGTGGTAAAAGCATATAAAATATAATGGCATGCGTTATAATGGCATTGCGGAGTCATTGTAGATTCGTAATAAAAGTATGCGGAGTGATGGTATGCGGGAAGAAAGATTCGGAATAATGGGTGTTTACCGATTTTACAAGTTAAGCTTAAGCCTAACACTAACAGGAATCTATTCGAAGCATGAATAGATTCTCAACGTGTTAAGTGTAAGTGTGGTTTCGACATCTGCTGTTTGTTGTCCTTTCTTATCTACCTCTTATCTACCTGATCCTTTGGCTAAAAAGAATAGAAAGTTCATGGACGTTTACCCTCCTCGGCATAAGTGCAAGAGTCAAGGTTTGTACAGCTGCAGGGTTCAGGATGTCACAGTGAAGACATAGCATGAAGAACAGTTGCTCAATATCACATTTATACTCCCACAAACCACCCTTTGAACAACTGTTCAATATGTTGTTATAATTTTGCTATTCAGTATTTATTTGCATTAGTGCAGCCACTTTGGTTGGGGAAAGGAACATGCATGACAGCAACAGGAAGCATATTTACACATAAACAACTATGTGCAAAAATATAGGCACCAGAAGGCACATGGAGGCACTGAGGATTCGAAGGACTGACAGCTATAGGTTGGAGGTATTTGCTGTTGCAAAATACGTCATGGCTGCCAAGGTCTGGCTCTCTGAATGCATCAAAGAAGCAATTATGAACTGCTACATTACTTATGAGGGAGAACCTGTTTGAGACATATTCCCCTTTGTGTCGAGCGCTGCCCCATCCCTCTGTAAATATTCTCTTAGGCTATTTAACTCTTTTACTTACTTGTGATTGCATGACTGTAACTTAAATTTCTGTCTTAAAAGTTATTTTCAAAATTGTGTTTTAACTTCATTGGCACGTATTGCATGACTGGTAGGGCATTACCTCTAAGAGAGGAAAGGACCAATGTCCCACTCACTTGATCAAATGTATAGTTGTATGTGAAAGCTGTTTTAGGGCGATCAATAAAAATTGCTGTTTTAAGTATTCGTTAAGAGCCTAAATGTAAAATGTGCACTTTACTGCTTAGTGGTTCCTTGCTATTTTGTGCATGCTACTAAGGTACATAAGGCCTAATCATTTGGGCCTGATGTGGTCTACAAGAAGAACTTGCACTTTATTCCAACATTTATACAGGCCTTGCATAACCAGGATGCCCCGTCTGTATAAAATTTTTATTGCACAGTACATTATTTTGATACCTAATGGGAGGCCTGTAGGGTTTCTACGCACAAAAATATGCTTGTTTTATGTGATTTTATACGCAGCCTTTGTAAAACCTTACAGGTCTTTTTGCACAGTTGAATTGGGGATCGGTATGATGCTTTATATGAAATGATTGTGATCTAGGCGTACAATGTTGTATCTTTGTTGCCCTTGATTTATATGGCTTCTATGCATAATGGATTGTTCATTTTACAAAGTTCTTTATATGTACTTTTATGATCCTTTGTTATCGAAATAAAGATGATGATAACAAACAATGAATATTGCAATAACTATAAACTATTATTACCTTTTATATAGTCGACCCCATGCTCCAAATAGGTAAGAAACAGTATTTTAGGCACCTAATTACCGAACTCCTGAGCAGAGGTATCCATTTAATGTATTTCCCTTCTCCCTCTAGCTACATTGTTTGTTAGCAGATGTTTGCTAACATGTTCCCTAAAATGGTGTCTAATACTGGGAAGCACTAGTCCCAAATAACAGCAAGTTTTGGCATAGCCAATAGAGCTCGCCTTTTAGACTTTATAAGTATGCAGCCATGCAGCACATTAAGTGCTTAATATGAGCTGGTGGTTTCCAGTGCTCAGCATCAGCACTTAATTATCGGCACCGGTATTTATGTCAGTCCAGCATCATGCTGGAGCGATCTGCCTAATTAAGTATATAAATGAGCACACCAACAGTTGTATAATTATTTAAACAGCTAAAATGACTAATACCATCCGCTCAAGCATTCTTATAGCTTTTGGCAACCTGGAATAGTCCAAATTGTCACCCTTGTTGAACAGGCAGGGGCAATGGGTGTTGCAAGATGCAGTGCCCTCCTGACACGAGCCTGGGCACTTATTTTTTTTTTTACAAATGAAGCTCTGTACGTTTTCCTGGGTGATGTTCCGTGAGGGAGTGCAGGGGCTGCTCTGTGGGAGGAAACAAATAACAACAAGGAAGCAAGTCAATTCTTATTTTATGACTCTGGATTTGAAATTTGCCCCTGTAAATGTATTTAAGTGCAACCCAAGTTTAACTTAAATGTATTGTTAGACTTGGCATCTTTTGGCGTGTTTCCCTTGAGTTTTTGCTTTCTGCACTCCCGGTTTTTCGCTCTGCTGATCAGTGGTAAGGTGTAAGTGCTCCTGTGGTAAAGTATGGTATGGATTGGTGTTTCCATGATTGGCTGTTTGGTATTCTTGTCAGTCCCTAGTAAAGTGCACTGAGTGTGCCAGGTCCTGGGAATCAAATGCTACGCGTGGGCCTGCAGCACGGATTGTGCCACCCACGTGAGTAGCCCGGAAAAAGTACCTTAGACCTGCCATTGCAGAGTCTGCGCGCGGTTTATAACTGTCATGTCGACTTGGCCCGTGCACACACTGGCCAGTACCTACCCTTCCCTTTTCTTTCATGTCAGGCACCCCTAAGGTAGGCCCAAAGTACCCCTGTGGGCAGGGTGCAGTGTATGTGAAAGGTAGGACATGCCATGGTATGTGTGGCATGTCCTGATAGTGAATTACAACCCATTTCGTTTTTCACTATTGCAAGGCTACCTGTTCACCATAGGACAGAATGGGAAGTTTGTTTATAACATCTTATAAACATAACTGGCCCTGGGAACTAGGTGGGAAAATAAAATGTAGTATGTCTGAACTCAGAATCTAACAATGCATCTTTTAGTAAAGGTGATTTTGACATTCTGTGTTTGAAAATACCACTTTTAGGAAGTAGGTATTTTTTTGCTCAGTCATCGTGTGTGCCTCTGCTAGAAAGTGGATTGTCTGTCTGGGTTTAGAAGACAGATGGGTAGGAAGCAAGGGTGGCTCCCATAGTATAGGTAGGTCAGGAAAGGGCTGAATAGACCTAGGCTGCGATGCGGGAAGAGGGAGGAGATTTCCTTGTACCTGAAAGGGCCTAGTCTGCCTCTGACAATGCCGTCTCCACCCCCTGCCGGGAAATCACACCAGAGAAGGCAGAGCTGGTTCTGGCCGGGCACAGACACCCTCTGCCGAGAGGATGAAAGGATTTTTGGATACAAATACTGGAGCCCAGACCCCTGAACTTCAGAACTCTTTTGCATCAAGAAGACTGCCAAGAAGAAGAACTGGAGAAGCTGTGAGGAGGGACTACCACTTTGCTGTGTGCTTTGCTGTGTTGGCCTACAGTGGCTGTTCTGTCTTGGGCAGTGAAAGGACTGGACTGAACTCTCTGCAATCTACTTTTGTGAGATTCTCCAAGGGCTTGAGGTAGAGCTAGCTCCCTGTTCAAGAAGTCTCAGGAACAGCAAAGATGTCAAGCTCTTCTGCCCTCAGCAATGGCGACTGTGTGTTTTGTGCTGCGAGAGAGGAAAAGCAATTTGACGACACCTATGACGCTGCTGCCGAATCTGTGTCCTGAAGGCACCGCAGAGGGAACTGCCGCACCGCGACCCTTGTCTCACTGATGACGTCTATTGACGCCGCCACTGAGTCGCTGCTCGTACCACGACCTGTGGGCACTGCACTCCGCACTGCCTCACTTCACGCCGAAGTCTGGGCACCACAGAGAGCACTGCCACCACGCGACATCGTGACCCTGGTCTCACCAACGACGCCTGCTGACGCTGCCACCAAGCTGTCGCTCGCATCGCGACCTGTGGGCACCATCGACTCCCGTTCATCAGCGGAAGACAGCGCTTTAGCAACGACGCCGCCTCTCCTTGCACCGTGACCTGCCAGTACCGTAACGAGCATTGCCTTAACCTCGCACTGCGATCTTGGTCTCACCGACGACGCCATCTGACACTGCCACCGAGCCGCTGCTTGCACCACGACCTGAGAGCACCGCACGCCGCATCGCTGCACTTCGCACCGCAGCACCCGACGCCTGCCAACGCCAGCGCTCCTCATCCCAACAGAAAGGAGCTCGACCTGCAACGCGAGTGACTTTAAGGGCCTCGGTGCCCTGCATCTCTAACAGGCACTGTTTGCGGGTCTTCCCGACACCGTAGCTGGTCCGCGATACCGCGACAAGCCTGAACTGTTTGGATTTGTTTTCTCATGACACCGTGATAGCCCCGGACGGAGCTATCGACATCAACGAACTGTTTTTAAAGCGTATTTTGATAACTGTAGATTTTTACGTACTGTATTGTGGATTCTTATTTTTGGTCTTGTATATACAAATATTGGTTATTTTTCTAAACTGGTGTTGTGTCCTTTTGTAGTGCTTACACTGTATTACTGTCGGTTATGTGCAAATGTTTTGCACACTGCCTCTAAGATAAGCCTGACTGCTCATGCCAACCTACCAAGGAGGTGAGCAGGGGTTATTTTAGGAGTGTAACTCTCTTATCCTGACTAGGAAGAAGGGTCCCTACTTGGGGAAAGGAGCAAGCCCTTGCCAAGTAGAGACCCCCATTTCTACCATGTATAAACTGCTTTACAAATTGGGTTCTACATTTCACAATCAATGTTAACATAACTTGTATAGATACTGCACAAATGTCTAACATATTAAAGAATGGGTGGCTGCCGGGGGCGTGGCTCAGCCGGCGCAAGATGGCCGCACTCTAAGTGGGCTCTGCCCGCAAAACCCATCATCCCTCAGAATCCTGCAGACCACTTCGCTGAAACAGCCTGGCTCCTGGGTATCCGGACTCACCTTGTCCCGGGCAACCGCCTGATACCTTTTTCGGCCCCCCACGATGCTCCTGGGCTGAGTTTCTTCTCTGTGCCAGCTCATCATGACCGGGCCTCTCTGCTGGCGTGGCCCGGCCTTCCTGCCTCTTCTCTGCTGTGGCGCACCGCGCCAGGAGCGCCAACCTGTGGTCCAACTCCCTCTGCTGCCTGGACGTACCAGTGAGTGCTGCCGCAGATTGGGGCTTCTTGCGGTGGGACTGGGGGCTCGCGAGCTGCACCGTCTGGCCCGGACTAATTCACTGTGCGGGCGCCGCTTTCCTAGGTGCCGGCATCCGTCGCGACGGCCCTCCACCACCCGGTCAGGCGATGTGGGCGGCACGCCCCCGTGACTTACCGCTGCTGGTCGCATCCTTGTGCTGTGGCCCCCAGCTCCCTACTCAGCCCTGACGCGTCCCCACTGACGGGCCCTTGCCGCGCACCGGACCCAGCCTTCCTGCTGCCTGCACACCTTAGCGGCTCTGCGGCAGGACAGCCATGGCTGCTCCTCTGCCCTGAACACTGCCTGTATTCCGACTCTGCAGTGCCGGCCCCCCTCTGCGTCCTTGTGCTTGGGGCCGCACCGGACTTCGCTTCAGCCATCTGCTAGGCCCAGCGCCGACTGCGACTTTGATTTTGGCCTGGACGGCACTACTTCCTTCTCCATTCCACCTCATGTGTGTACCTGCTGAGGGCCTGTTTGCTACCTGTCTCCTGCTGCTTGGGGTGAGCGCTCTTGCTGTGGGGGGCCCCCGCGGCTGGGTTGAGGGCGTGCGTGCCATACCGCGGGGCCCCACCCCTAACCGCCAGTGCAGGATTGCCTTGCTGCTCCACAGCCCTCTGGCACCGCGGATTTGGCCCTGCGCTGGAGGCAGCACACCCTTCGTGCCTCCCCGCTGCCCAGTCCCCGCAGGTGTGCTCTCCTCTGCAATGACCTCACCTGGACCAACACCGCTGCAGCCACCCCCCGCTGGGTTGCACCAGGATCTGAAGAACTTTTGCTCTCCCTTGTTCGACCCACGAGTGCTGAGGCGCGATTCTCTTGGACACTCTTCTGTATGACCTCAAGGTCCTAACCGAGATCTGCCGCGGTGAGCCGTTGGCAGGGGCGTAGCCTTCTTTTTCTCCTTGCGCCCTGTGACTTACCTGGCCATTGCCAACGCCCCGTGGGCCTCAAAAACAGCCTCTTTGCCATACCTGCCTGATTCGTCCAATCCCAGCTTGGGTTGGCCCCCTCAAACCCATGGACACTGCTACCTTGCCTCCCAGTCGCACTCTCCTCTCGCTCCCTTGACCGCTTCTCTCTACTGCCTTCGCCTGCCATGGGTAAGACTGACCCCAAGCAACCTAAGATCGCATTCAACCAATGTTGACAGATGCGCCAGGATGGCATGGTCACCGACGGGGGCGACTCACCTACCCCCGCAGAGATGGCTTACTCTCGGGAGGACAATCTCAAGTCCATCATGCTGGAGGTCAAATCTGCGGTCTCGGGCATAGCAGCCAGCTGGAGCAGCTGTCATCTCGTCTGGACGTGGTCAAGTCTCGGGTGGACTCACATGATACTCGCCTGCTGCACGTTGAAATGAGGGTTTCTGACGCCGAAGACGCCGCCACTCGGGATCGACAAAAGCTTCTTCAAATGGACAAGATACTGGAATTGATACACAATAAAAACGAGGATTTGGAGGCGTGTTCCCGCAGGAGCAACCTCCGCATCACCGGTGTGCAAGAGTCCACCAATATCTCGCCGATCGATGGAAGACTTTGTGGAACAACTTGTACTCGAATTGTTTGGTGACGTCCTTTCTCTGGTCTTCATCGTTGAGTGGGCCCAACGCTCCCACAGCCACCGCCCTGGCCCCGGACTGCCAGCTCGCCCAATCATCGCCAAAATCCTCGATTTCAGGGACCGTGACGCAATTCTTCGAGCAGCTAGGGAGAAAGCTGAGATCCATCATCAGGGCAACTCCCTGTCATTTTATCCCGATTACACCTTGTCAGTACAGGCTGCCCACCGCGAGTTCCTGCCTGCGAAACGAATCCTCCAAAAACATGAGGTCTCTGGCATATCCGGTCAAGCTACGAGTCAGGCAGGGCTCCAAGATACTCGTCTTCCCTGATCCCAAGGACACTCTGGTCTTCGCCAAGAAACTTGATCGTTCGCATCGATCCACTCCTGCCAACTCTCAAGACTCTGCCAATTGCAACTTAAGCGACAATTACTGACTCTGCAACGTTCCATAACTTCACCAGTTTGTTCTCTCTCAGGCTGCTCACTCACCGGATTAGACCTGGCCCATTTTGCACCTCCTGACTCTTTGATAGCTCATTCTTTTGCAGCAATGCTCAAGGGCTAGGCGCCTTCGAATCTCAGACGCTCTCCCTCCTGATGTCTGCTATGGCACCTGTCTTGGCCACCCTGCCTTTTCGGCAAGGGTGAATGCCGAGCGATGCCATGCCTCCGTGGGATGATTCCCACTTTGGTCAAAGACTTCCCCCTTCCCAGTTGTGGTTCCCTGGGTGGGTGCGGATTGTTTCTCAGCCTGTTTGGGGGGTTGGTGTGGGTGACACGGTGAGGGGATCTGGGTGTTTGCGGCCTCCTTCTGAGGATCTTTTGATTGTGTTTGTACATGTTTTGCTTTTCATTTGCATGTCCTACGCTGCTACACTGTACCTGCTCCCCTATGATGTATCTCATTGCTCTCTGCACCTACTTGAGGTTCCTCCCTCACGTACCACAGTCCTTGACACTACATTCACTAACACGGCACCATGACGGACAACACCTTCTGGACCTGGAACGTCTGCGGTCTTAACGACCATCGGAAGGTGCACCTGGTCCACGCCCACCTTATCAGACATGTGGTGGACATTTGTTTTTTTACAAGAAACTCACCTACTGCCTGCAACTTCCTATAGACTCCTCTCCCGGCACTGGGGCGAAATACACTCCTCCTTCTATTCTAATTATTCTTGGGGGTTTCCATCCTCATGCACAGAGGGCTCCCTTGGTAGACTTCCCAGGTGATTATTGATCCTGGGGGCATTTTGTGATCCTCCAAGGCACTCTTCAGGCCCAGCCATTGACACTTGCTGCTATGTATGGTCCGAATAGCAATGACCCAGACATTTTTGAGCAAATCAGGCACCACATTTTGTCCCTCTGCCCTGCCGCGCTTCTTTGGGGTGGCGATTTTAATGTTACATTGTCCACCCCGCTAGACCCCTCTGGCCCCCATGCTTCCAACCCACATGCTGCTGCGCTCCTCCGCTCAATTCTTATTGAGAATTTCCTGTTTGATGCATGGTGCCATGTTTGGCCCGAGGCACGCGAGGGCCCTTGCATCTCTGGCTCCGCGGCGGCTGGTCCCGCTTGGACCTTTGGATTACCACCCCGGATGTCCTCGCCTGGCTCTCCAATGTCGATCACATGGCGCACACCCTCTCTGATCATGCTCCTGTTCACCTTTGCCTACGCCTCCCGCAATCCCCTTGCTGCGCATTCTCCTGGCGGCTTCCCCCAATGCGTTATGCGACTCAGTCTCCTGTGACGAGATCCAAACCGCTATTACCAATTATTTTGAGCTCATCAAAGGCCCAGTTGGCTCCCCCTCCACACTCTAGGAGGGTTTTAAAGTTGTCATTCGTAGGGAATGTATCTCCAAACAATCAGGCGTCTGCGAAGCTCTTGCTAAATTCGAAACGGAAATTAAGACTTTGGACTCCTCTCACTCTCAGGACCTAACCCTGCCATGCTAGCTCAAATCCAAGGGAAGCTCTCTGACTTTCCTGATGAGGCTAACAGAGAACTCTCGTTCCTCGGCAGGGAGGGTCGAGCGCACTGCTTTGGTGAGGGAGATCGCCCCGGGAAAACCATGGCCAACTTCCTCCGCCCGCCTCATGCCACGTCCTACATAACAGCCCTTCAAGATGGTGGCCAAGATAGAACTATCTCCCCAAGGAAATAAATGCGCGATTCGCTACTTTTTGTTCACAACTTTATACCGCTGGCTCCGTCCCTCTGCGTGAGGTTCTTGAACAATATTTTGACACTCTCCAACTCCTTTGGCTCAGCAACTACCACCAGGAATTCCTTGATGAGCCTTTCTCTAAAGAAGAGATTTTTGGCCGCAATCAATGGTATGCCTGGCGATAAGGCACCTGGTTCGGACGGCCTGCCGGTCTCCTTTTATAAAGCCTTCGCTCACAGCCTGATTCCGCACTTGGCTGCATGTATAATGAATCTTATGAGACCGGCCAATTTCCCCCTTCGCTACGCGAGGCTCTCCTCACTTTACTCCTAAAACCAGACAAACCCCCCGAGTTGAGGGACTGCTATCGTCCCTTGTCTCCGATTAACACGGGCAATAACATTTTCGCTAAACTCCTAGCTTCCCGCCTTCTCCCTCTCATACTGCTCATTGCCCATCCGGACCAATCCCGTTTTATTCCCGGCCGCGCGACCTCCCATAATCTCCGGACAATTTTCTCCGTCCTTCATCAAATCAACCCTGCGCTTCCTGCAGTGGCCGACCTGCTTGATGCCACCAAGGCTTTCAACACCTTGGAGTGGCCCTTCCTCTCTTATCTCCTTCCTCGCTTGGGCTTCAGCCCGATCTTCATCAATATTACTTCTTTACACCCTCCCCACTGCTCTTCTCTGGATCAACGGCCAAATATCTGAGTCTATCGCCATCGGGCGAGGCACCCGGCAGGGGTGTCCGCTATCACCCATGCTTTTCGCCATCGCTATGGAACCCCTTGCGGCCAGACTTCGTCAACACCACACTGGTCATCGGTTTTGCGGTTCGTGCTCTTTTAGTTTTCATGCATGTGACGACGTTGCTCTTTATGTCCGTAATCCTCAAGAAAATCTCAGTCCTCTGGTCCGTGAGGTGATACGGTTCAGGGGCTACTCTGGAATTCAGGTGAACTGGAATAAATCTGTGCTGTTCCCCCTCACTGATGCCACGGCGCCTTTTACTCCAGACTACCCCTTCGTGTGGGCATCGGACCCCACTAGGTATTTAGGTATCTGGTTGAGTAGGGACGTGGACGAATTGTGGAGAGCTAACTTTGGCCGTGCGGTGGACTGGTTCGAGTCAAAGATCCCCCTCTGGAACCGACTTCCTCTATCTTTGGCCGGTCGCATAGCTATCTCGAAGATGGTGGTGCTCCCTAGGTTTTTGTATTTGTGTTTGAACATTCCCATTCCTTTCACTGCCCACTTTTTCCGCAAAATCCGCTCTTTGCTCATCACTTTGGTTTGGGCTTGCCGACAGCCTAGGATCGCTTACCCTCCCGATGTCGCACAGTGGCCTTGGCGCTCCTGATTTTACACTTTATGCCCTAATTGCCCAAGCCAGTTTTCTTCACTTTTGGCTCCCTCCAACTCCCTTTCAGCTGCACGTGGCGGTGGAGGCTGACCTTGCTGCCCCGTGGCCACTCTCGACCGCCTGGTTCGCCCCAGTGAAACTCCTGCATACTGAGATTTGCACGGTCAAGACCTTGCGCTGGGCTTGGGAGGAACTCCGTAAATATTCAGGCTCCGATATGCTCTCAGCGCATAAGGTACCAATCGCTCACCATCCGGCTTTCCCCCCCTCTTCAAACTTCTGGGATGGTTAAGCAGGCCAATCGTTTAGGGCTCTCTACAGTGTCGGATCTCTACCCTGGAGGCACTTTTTTTCTCTCTTGCAGCCGACTCCAGCCCCACGGATACTCTACTCTACTACCAACTCAGAGCCCTCTGCAGGGAACTCCATCCCTCATTCCCTCAGCTCCCTCCCTCGATGGCCGCTCTTGACTTCCTCTATACATCCCTTTCCCCTCGAAAGCTGGTCACTAAAATCTATGCCCTCACGCTGGCAGTGTCCTCCATTTCTACTGACCGAGCGTGTGCGGCGTTGGGTGAGGACTTGGGTGTTGAAATCTCTCAAGCTGACTGGCTTTATTGCTGTAATCAGATTAAACGCCTGTCCCAAAATTATTGACTGTGCCTTATTCATTTTAAATACTTACATAGACTCTACCGGACTACCGCTCAGTTGCACAAAATTGGACTCATTCCTCATGACAGTTTCTTGCGCTTCTCTGCTCCTGAGGCTGACTTTTCACACCTCGCCTGGCTGTGCCCCCAAGTCTCTGCGTACTGGCGTGAAGTTTGCGCCATCGTTTCAGAGATGACCTCATCACAGGTTCAGCCTGATCCCACACTTTGCCTTTTAGGCTTTGTCAAACACTGCCCTGATGTCTCCTGTCGCTTGACCGCCATTCTACTCGTCCTTGTGCGGCACAGGGTTTCCATGTGCTGGGGCCACAAGCCCGCACCTAAGGCCGCCCTTTGGCTCGAAGATGCCTCACGCTGCCAGACTCTCCTGTCTGAATTCAGGGACCTCATGCCTGCTAGATCCCACCCAATTGACATATGGGGCCCTTCACGGCCCATCTCCTAAGTCGTGATTCACAGCACTCGGCGACCTCTCCCGCGCTCCCCGCCGGCGCCCCGCCTTCAGCGACCGCTGGTGCTGGTCAATAAGTTGCTAGCTTCCTGCTCCCCTTCCCCTTTGTTCAACGACCCTCTCTCCCTCACCTAAGGTGCTGTTTCTGTGATCCACCCCATTGTATTGGTGCTCCTATTGATTTTGCCTCTCTGTACTGTTTTCATACATATGGTACTCGAGATATCCTTTGCTGTAGTACATTGCATGCCAGTATATGATGCCCCTATACGGTGTAATCGTGTAACTTTGCAATGCAATATTGTTTAATAAAGGTTTTTGAAAAATCAAAAAAAATGGGTGGCTCCCAACTAATAATATCATAATAACAACAAAGAAACTCTATTTGTGACAATAGGTTCAAAGGAGAAGCCTATCAACACCGAGCCAACAATAATCACCAACTGCACCCTATTAACTGACATTCCTGAAAACAGCCCCTGTGCAAAGATAAAACCACAACATTGACTCTCTGGTCTCCTTTACGGCAAACATCAACAACGTGTAGATAGAGATCACGTTCAAGTCCCTACGCCACTTGCTAAACTTTGCACTAAGGACTGGCTTCTAAACTTTGGGCCTTCTCCCACGATTATTACTGAGACAATAATTCTTAGGAATCCGTGGAGTGACTTAGATGCGCTTCAGCCACTTTGAAATGCTCTTGTAAAGCTCACAGAACGCTTTGGGGTATTTAGACAAATGGAGGTTACAATGCACACTGACCACTGACTGCAAATAAGTTCCTGAACAACATCGCTGTATTAGCACATCCGGTACAAAGCAATTTACACGGAAATGTTCACAACCAGTCCACAATTTGAAACAGATTAATCAGAAGAGCATTGAAATAAAACACTCAACAGCAAAAGTGGGTACAATCCAGAGCCCTCGTTTCATGGTGGACGCCCAAGACCTGTCAAAATTCAATTTACTCTCAAACCACACTCATTACACAGCGCCATAAAAAGCTAAACGGAAGAAGTTGTCTTTGTTTTGAAGTACTTATGCACAAATTGCCAAAAGACAAATTGCTTTCATATAATCTTCAGCCACAACTCTAGGCTGAGACAACATCCTCTCCTGATTTCTCTAAATCTGATGCTTCCTTGCTATCAGTCCAGATAGGACAGAAAATCTACAGCTGTTGTACTTTGTCCTCGAGCGAATATAACTCAACACATGGGGTGGTAAGGGCCTTTCCTATCACGTAGGAGAAGAAACCACCAGCAATAGAGAAGGAGGAGGGCTGCTTATCATAAAGTGGGTCTGAGACAACCGGGACAGCAGAGCAAGGACCTTGCTGCACAACACAGCAAAGGAAACGATAGAGGAGGAAATGAACGTTATGTGTGTTATTACACACATAAGAGTACAAACAGAGGCCCCATGTGCTATAAAGCCGTAACCATAGTGGTGCTGATCCCATACTTAAGGCCCCTGTGGTACATCCACTAAAGCAGAAACTGCATAAGGGTCCTTACTCCCATCAAACTCATCAATGCAACCCTTACAATAAGGGATTATAGAATACACATTCAGAGCATAAGATGATTACAGCCTTCCCTAACATTAAAAGAATTCAAAACACCAGTATCCCAAATTGTATGGGGGCTGTTAATGGGGAGGCATGTTAGGAATGCGTATTTCAGTGGGGTTTAATGACGAACGTTTTAAGTCTCCATATCAAATTCAATGAAAATTGCAGAAGTGTGTGTGTGCACGTTGTTACAAAAATCACGTTCAGCTGTCCTGGGTAAGGAGCTGCTCCTTGTGATGTCACCCTGTTTCACCCACCATTCAGAAACAGCATGTACATGCTACTAACAACATGAAAAGGCAACAGTGATTGATGAGACGACCTGAGCATCTGGAAGTCCTATTGTAGACCATGGGGACAGGGTGTTTTGGCAGTGAAGTGCAACCACTTCGCATTTCATGTTTTCCGAACTCCCTCCATTTATTTACTGCCTAAATCAAAATCTCTTCCCAGTTCACCTCTGAGCCTCTCCATGCATATTAATGCCCTATCTTGAGGATGGGTACATCAAAAACGTGAGCCTGCTCTTCTGGAATGGCGGCAACAGATATATATTGGAGGTGCCTTTTGGTAGTGCATACCTTCCAGAAAGAAAGAGAGAGCTGGCCAAGCATCTGCTTCATCAAAATGCCTTGTTCACGACAGTCAACCCTCCTGAAGCTCGAATTGGAGGCCGTCTGCCTTTCAGCCAGTCAGCGGTCGAAGTACATTAAAAACAAGCTTCATGCGTGATCGCAGCAGCTCCGAACGGAGCACAATAGAAGGTCTTTGACAGCTATGGGCCATGAGGAAGTTAAAGGTGAAGTGGAGCACGAGGATTGTTAAAGCAGCACGCACTGAAGCAAAGCGGGATGGGTTTAGGGGAACGTGGGAAATCCTCTCACTTTGAAGTCAGAGACAGAAAATTACCTCAAAAACAGCTTCTGACATTGGATCTTTGTTTTTGAATGAACAGCAAATGTGAGGGGATAACAAGAACTACTGCCCTGTTTGCACAAACGGAAGTCGGAGCTGGATTGGAGCAACTGAAAACATACAGCACTGGTGTAACGGGCCCTCACACAAATCGAAAAGTAGTTAATCAATCATTTAGGGGTTTGTAGAGCGTGATTTGATCACCAGTGAGGGTCTCAAGGTGCCGAGGTGCTGCTAATCCATCTGGGTGCGGAGGTTCAGACGAAGAGCCAGGTCTTGAGGTCCTTCCTAAACTGTGTCAACAACGTAGATTGCCTGAGATGGCGGGGCAGGGTGTTAAAGGTCTTGGCGGAGAGGTAGGAAAAGGATCTTCCTCCAGTTCTGGTCTTGTGGATCCATGTGATGGAGGTCAGGGCGAGTTGGGCAGAGCAGAGTTGTGGTGGGCCACCTGGAGTAGTCCCAGGCTGAGGGGGTGGGTCCCAGAATGAGTACTTCGGTTTTGTCCGAGTTGAGCTTGAGGCAGCTGTCTTGCATCCAGATAGCAACTGCCTTCATTCCGTTGTGAAAATTGGTTCTGGCGGTTGTGGGTTCATTAGTGAGGGAGATGATCAGCTGGGTGTCGCCGGAGTAGGATAAGATGTTGAGTCCGTGGCTTCTGATGATGGCTGCGAGGGGGGCCATGGAGATGTTGAAGAGGGTGGGGCTCAGGGAGGAGCCCTGGGGCACTCCATAGCTGTTCTCTGTAGGTTCTGAGAGGAACGGGGGTAGTCTAACTCTCTGAGTTTAGCCAGGCAGGAAGGACTGGATCCAGTCCAGTGCCTTGTCGTGGATGCTGGCGTAATGGAGTCTTGTGATTACGGTGCAGTGGGAGATGGTGTCGAGAGGTCCAGTAGGATGAGGGCTGCGTTTTCTCCCCGGTCAAGGAGGGAGCGGATGTTATCAGTGGTGGCAAGGAGTGTGGTCTCGGTGCTGTGGTTGCTTCGGAAGCCAGATTGGGAGGTGTCCAGGATGTGGTTCTCTTCGATAAACACAGAGAGTTAGGCATTCATGGCCTTCTTGAAGACCTTGGCTGTAAAGGGGAGGAGGGAGATGGTTCTGAAGTTCTTGAGGTGTGTCGGTTTGGCAGATGTTTTCTTCAGCAGGGTGTTGATCTCTGCATGTTTCCAGTCGTCTGGGTAGGTGGCGGTTTTGATGGAGCAGTTGATGGGGGGGCAAAGCTGGAGGACGATGGAGGTGGCTGCTCTGTGGAAGATGTGGTACGGGCAGGGATCCAATGGGGCTTCTGAGTAAATGCTCTTTATGGCTTTGAGTGTGTCATCTTTGGTGAGTGGAGTCCAGTTGAGCACAATCTGTTGGGGTGTGGCATGGTTGCACGCGGTGTTGGAGGGCGTGTTGACGGGGTTTTCCGTGTCGAAGCCATCATACATCTGCCTGATCTTCTGGTGGAAGAAGCTTCTAAGTTTATTGCAGAGGTCTTGGGAGGGTGGGACATCTGTGGTCTGGCTGTTGGGCCCGGTGAACTCCTTGAGGATGACTTAGAATTCTTTGCTGTTGTGTGAGTTGGCCTTTATTCTGTCTTGGAAGGTTGTTTTCTTTGTGCTTTAGAGGAGAAGGTGGTGTTCGTTGATGGGGGATTTGAAGGCTGCATGGATTTCTGGGGTTTTGTTGTTCCTCCATCTTTTCTCGAGTCATCAGCAGGTGCATCTGGACTCATGGACGGCGTGAGTGAAACAGCTGACTTTCTTGGAGTGTTGCTTGCCTGGTGTCTTCTTGAGGGGTGCCAGAGTGTCGGCACAGTTGGCGATCTATCAATGAAGGCTGCGAGCTGTGGTGTTGGCGGGGTCGTCATGCCAAGGAGGTCGACGTGACATTCTTTGGTGGCTTTGATCCAACTGTGATGGGGGCAATGAGGGCGGTGGCGTATGGTGGGCGTGGCAAAGGTGAGATGCACACAGCGGTTGCCGGTCCGGAGGAGCTCAGTGGTGTGGCTGTAGGTGATGTTCCCGCTGGCGGAGAAAATGGGGTCGAGCGTGTGTCTGGCTGTGTAGGTTCATGCGGTCACTAGCAGTTTGAGTCTGATGTTGGCAAGGTTCTCCAAAAGCGAGGCATGTTCTGGTCGCTGGCATTGTCTTGATGGAGATTAAGGTCCCTGAGTAGGATGTACCCGGTGGATGTAAGAGACTGAGGTATGATGAGGTCTACAATTGCATCAGTGAACGGCAGGCAGGTGCCAGGGGGCCTGTAGATGAGGGTGCCACGGAGGGAGGTCTTGAGGTTGGTCTGCATCCGGAAGTGAAGATGTTCCATGGTTGTAATTGGGTCGTTTGAGTGCGTGGCCAGTCAGAGGGTTTTTTGTGGGCGATGGCAATGCCTCCTCCTGGTCGGTCGGTGTGGTCCTTACAAGTGATTTTGTAGCTGTTTGGGATAACGATTGCGATGTCCGGTCCAGAACTGGGGTTGGTCCAGGTTTCCACGAAGAAGGCAACGTCGAGAGAGGCGGCATTGAGGAGGTCCCAAATTTCTGTGGCGAGTTTGTGGAGGGATCGCACGTTGAGGAGAATGCAGTTGAGCCGGTCAGTTGCGCTGTTGGTCAGCTGGACGGCGAGAGAAGCTGGCATCCCTAAACAGATGATAAAATGGGATAAGTGGAAGCCTACAAGTACTGTGGGGCTACTCCATGGGATTGAAAAACCAAAGAAAAGTAGGGTCTACCAGGAAAGATTAACCACTTTGAAGCAAGGATTTTTTAAGGACACTGAAAGAGGCCAATAAAAAGTAGTATAAACAAGAGGTCTCGAATGCTCAACCTAAAAATCATTAAGCATCAAATTCAAATGTAACAAATGCATCCTGTGTTGTGTTACTTGTGATAGGCATTCATCATTTGAATTACATTTTGATGGTACTCTTTGGAATGGTGTTTGTGCAAATCTTCAGTAAGAGTGATGTTGTTTGAACCCAGCAATTCCAGGAAGTATAGTTCATACGAGTAGATGACAATGGCTGTTACGGTAGTAATGATGATCAGAGCAAATGGTATGCCCAATTTCTTTATCAGCATGGTTCCTTTCCATCCTAATCTTTCCTCCTGAGCGGTTTAGCCCCTTTGTTCCTTATTCTTCACCATTACTGGACTGTGAGTGGTCATCAGTACTTCCCAGCTCTAGAACCGATAGTAAAATATCATTGGTTGGGTCAAGAAGATGGACTTACTGTAGGGCATGAGCGCAGGTTGTATTGAGGCCCAACATCCTTGATGGGCTTGATGGCCTGAGGTGGCACAGTTGGGGCAATTCTATGTGCTTCAACTAATATCAAGGTCTGAGGCAAGGAGCTCTTTGCACATTTGATGCATGAATCCAATTCTCATATCCTGTATATTTCATGCCGGATTGTGTTGCCAGAAGAACTTGTATCGGACCCTTCCAAAGTGGCTGTAGGGAATTAGATCTCTGAAAGTCCTTGACCATTATTAATTCGTCAGGTAGCAGATTGTGTCCAGGCCCCTGCAGAGGCAATGGCAAGACATCTTTCACCTGTTTATTAATAGCAGAAACACATTTTGTGCATTCGACACAATACTCTCAGAGCAGTTTATCATTTATTTGTGCTGTTAGCAATGTTTTTGGGAATAGGTGTAGTAATAATATGTATGCTAAGCATTGTGAATGCCAAAACAAAAAGAGGAAGTGAAGAGGTATTGACAGAATCACCCTCCGATCAGATATGCACAAACAAAGAGATTCTATCAATGTGTAGTTGCTAGAAATTTTTATATTTTGGTTTTGTGAATAGTGAAATAATTGACTCTCTCTTAAGGTGGTAAAGATGAGAGCACAATGTGCTTGTTAAAATACCCCTCACACACTAAAAAAATCCAATAGTGTCATGCTTCATCATTGGGGTCTTCCCGTCCCTCTACGGGGCGGGGCGTGCTACGACCTGACGAACTACGCGGGAGCACTAATAATGTGACAAGGCTATGTGATGGTGCAAGGTGAGTGGTGTCAGTGAAGTGTAGGGACCTAATAATGTGTGGGAATAAAAAAGCTAAAAATCCTCTGGCTAGTGGAAAAAAACAATTTATTCACTTCCCTAGCTGGGGACGTTAAGAAGGGGGTTTTGGGGTAGAGCAAATAGCTACTACCTGGTCTACATGTTTCGTAAGCAGTCCCCTACTGCTTACTCATCAGGACCTTCTAGTGGCCCCTACTAGGAATTAGCTCAGTTTCTAAGTATAGTAAGCCTGTCGTCCTAAAAACTGGCAGTAAAAATCAACTGTTAGTTTTGGCTTCAGGGCATGAGCTGGCCCAAGGGAAGCGAAAAATGTATCAAAAGAGATGACCTAAATTGGTCTTGCTGAGGCGCTTAGGATATGCCTCATGAGCTGACAGTCGGTAGGTGTGTCACCGCGGTAATAATAGCCGCGTAAGGGCAATGCCTTACTCCTACCCGTGCTGCCGCTCTGGAGACCAATTTAGGTCCACTAGCCAGAGGATTTTTAGCTTTTTTATTCCCACACATTATTAGGTCCCTACACTTCACTGACACCACTCACCTTGCACCATCACATAGCCTTGTCACATTATTAGTGCTCCCGCGTAGTTCGTCAGGTCGTAGCACGCCCGCCCCGTAGAGGGACGGGAAGACCCCAATGATGAAGCATGACACTATTGGATTTTTTTAGTGTGTGAGGGGTATTTTAACAAGCACATTGTGCTCTCATCTTTACCACCTTAAGAGAGAGTCAATTATTTCACTATTCACAAAACCAAAATATAAAAATTTCTAGCAACTACACATTGATAGAATCTCTTTGTTTGTGCAAGCATTGTGAATGCTCTGTTCTATTTCTATGTAAGCATGCCATTCAGTTATGGCCATTGTTCCATCTTTGTATTCTTTCAATTGATCTGAGTTGTTTGTCCTGTGAGTTCTATGTTCTGGAAGATTTTACAGTGTCAGTTGCACTGTCACTCTCCGAAGATGAATGCTTCAATAAGTATTCTTCAAATTAAGCGTGTGGAGTCTCTGCTTACAACAACAGATGGCGGGCCATCCGCTCACTATTTCATGTGGACTGAGATGTGTTACAGTATCCAGGTAGTTTGAATACTCAATAAGGACAAGTGGCAAGGCATCCACCCAAGTCAATGTTGATTCTGCGCATATTTTGGCTATCTTCGCCTTCAGGATGCCATTTCTCCTTTTGATGGCACCGGCTGCTCAGGGGTGACAAACTCAATGAATCTTCTGTTTTACTCCCATTGCCTTGCAGACCAATCCCATTACCTTATTGATGAAATGCACCCCATTATCATTTGAAATCATCCAGGGCAAACAAAAGCGTGGAAATAATTATTTCAGCAAGAATTTAGCTGTGATGACAGCATCACATCACTTAGTAGACCTTTGATCCAATTGCTGGACATACATACCTGTTGGACTTGGCCCTCTTGGCAGGGTCATCCCTGAACTTTTTGCCTTCCTCCAATATTCTCTCTGACCTGTTTTTGTTGGTTTAATGACTCTGGGCACTTTACCACTGCTGACCAGTGCTAAAGTGCATATGCTCTCCCACTGTAAATTGCTATATGTGATTGACTTCCATGATTGGTTCATTGGATTTACTGTCAGTCCCCAGTAAAGTGCACCAGGAGTGCCAGGGCTTGTAAACACCAATACTGCTAGTGGGCCTGCAGCGCTGGTTGCGCCACCCACAGAAGCAGCCTTTAAAAATATGTCAACGGTCTGCCATTGCAGAACCTGAGTGCAGTCTGGTACTGTCATGCTGGCTGGGCAAGTGCACACACTTGCCAGCCCTAAACCTTCCCTTTTCTTCATGTGCGTCACCCCTATGGTAGGCCCTAGGGGAGGGTGCATTGTAAGCATAAGGTAGGACAAGCCCTGATGTGTGCGACATGTCCTAATAGTGAATTACAGCCAATTTCGTTTTTCACTATTGTAAGGCTACCTGTTCTCATAGGCCAAGAAGGGCTGCTGGAATTATTGCACCCTATACTCCCAGCAGGCTCAGGGAACATGGTAGAAGGTCAAGTTTAGAATGCCTGAACTCAGAATAATAAAATACTTCTTTGAGTAAAGTTTATTTTAATATCCTGTGTTTGCAAATGCTACTTTTAGAAAGTTAGCATTTGCTTGCCTAACCATTTCAGCCCGCCTCTGCTAGGATGTGTATCTGCTGTCTGGGTTGTGGGAGTGACAGGGCTGGGGGGTGACAGGTGGTGAATGCAAGGATTACACATAGGTGGGTGAAGGGAGTGCCCCTGGACTCTGAATAGGGCTGTGCTCTGCCACCACAATGCTGGCTCCACCTCCTGGGGAGCGACTGATGACTCAGCCCGACACCTGGCCCAGGAAGAGGGAAGACTGTCAACAGAGTGCTCCTGGCTGTACTAGTCTCCTCAATGCCGGCTCCACCTCCTGCGGAGCGTCTGCTGCCCTGCCCCACACACTGAAAGCAGAAGGCAGAGTCTGCACAACAAAGTGCTCAGGGGCTGAAAGGAACTATGCAAAGGTCCCCCTGGCCTGCCAGGACAAAAGAAATGCTGTATAAAAGAAGGAGCCCTGCTCCCAAGAAACTAGATCCTGTTTTCCCACAACGAACCTCTGCCCAACCAGAAGGCCCCAAGAAGAAGCTGAAGGACTGATCTGCTGTTTGCCTTGCTGAGGAAGGAGAGGAGAAGACCAAGAAGGACTTTGCTTTATTATGCTGAGAACTATCTCCAAGGGCTTGACTGAGCTTGCCCCCAGAACTGAACCCCAGGACTAGTGGGTTCTTTGTGACTTGGCTCGTCTGCAACTGAGCCGTGTGTTTCCTCCCGCTGGAGGCAAGACTGCGCCCCCCTCATCCCCTCCTAGAGCCGTGACACTCGGGAGAGGCACGCCCTTCTGCCCGTTGAGAGCCTCGCTCTGCCAAGAGTCGCTCTCTGCCCCTCGGGTCAGGCCGCCTTCTCCTCTGCCACTGCGCTCGTCATTGGAGTGCTTTCTTCCCCCCTCCCTCCGGAATCCTGGTCTCCTGAGCGCACTCTGAAAGCCTGGACGGCCGCCCGTGCGTTGCCAAAGGAGCTGAAACCCTGGATTAGGTGCTTTGAGAAGGGAAGGAAGCCTGAGAACATATAAACTGAGCATTCTTGAAGGAACTCAGATAATTTGAAAGCTAACTGAAAGAACATTTGCCTATGTGAAGATCTTGTGGCCTCATCTTGTGTTATATTGGTCTTGTGATAAGTCACTGCCTCATATATATATATATATATTTTTCATAAAGTTACGTATTTTTATACAACTTTCAGCCTGGTGTCCATTTGTGGGGGAATCAGTGTATTTATTGTGAAGGATTACAAATGCTTAACTGACAGCGCTCCTGAGATTAGCTTTGACTGCTCGCGCCACGCAACCTAAAGGGTGAGCAGGGGTTATTCTTAAGGGGTAATTCCTTTGCCCTGACTTAGAGGAGAGGGTCCCTGCTCGTCACAAGTCCATACCTGTGCCAACTAGAGACCCCTAATTCTAACAATACCACAGTCAAAAATACCGAAATCTATTTGTAGGAGACAATGCAATAAAGTCCATTTGCAAATGTTGGAAGAGCCCCTCAGCAGGCGCAAAATACCCTTTAGGGATAGGAATTCATTTCCCAGCATTATGCTGTGTGCATAACATGCAATGTTTATAACATTTATCAGCATATTTCCAGAAATTAGCATTTTCCAAAACAGTTATATGTTGTTTACAATGCCATCTCTTTCCAAATGGCAAGGGCTGTACATCATCAATGTCATAGGTTATAACAGTTTGTCAAGTAGCATGAATCAATAGCCGTGTTGATTCTTCCAAAAGCTATTCACCCAAGTACCATATTGTTGGTATTTTTGTATTTCTTCATTAGATGCTTGTTTTTGCAAAGCTGCTATGCTCCTATCACTGAAGTCATATGCACTTTCTTTGTCTTTGATAAACATTTGGTGCGAAACAAATGTTAATCACATGACATTCTGTGCAATATCTTTGGCTATTTCATCAGTAAAACCATTCAATCAGAGGATTGCCTTTGCCTATGTCATCTAGTATATTTTAATGTGCATTACATTTGATGATAGCTCCTCTTTTTGGAAAGTATAAACCATTCAGTATTTTAACAATCAGTGGACCACGTTGTATTTTCATTCCCTGAGACGTAAGTAAACCTTTTTTTGCCAAAAGCCTACCAACATTATTCAAAACTCCAAAAGGACATTGGCTCTCAGTATATATGTTCACAGTTAATCCAGCACTCGGCTCACAGGCTCTTGTTAATGCTATTAATTCAACTGCTTGTATCGAACATTCTATTAGCCTACAAGTTTCAATGACATTGTGTAAGGTGGTAAGAGCATAAGCTGCCGTAGTTGTCCCGCTTTGAGCTTAAAGCAAGAGTCATCAACCCAAAAGCCACCATCTCTTTCTTCCTTTGATGTGTCCTGTAAATCTATTTTCTCTTTGATCTGTTCTTCTGTGATCAGTACACAATTATGGGGTGTGTTGGTATCTTTCTAGGGAAGGGGCAAGAGCATTGCTGGATTAAGTGTGTTACATCAATGGATGGTAAAATGAGGACTGAAAAAAACATAACTTATAATGTGTTAGTCTGGCATTTGTGAAGTGTTGAGTTTACATTTTGCTTAACAATGTATTTATAGAATGAGGTTCATGCCGATGTACTTTGGGCCCTAGAGTCGGTATTTCTGCTTTTTTTCAGGGAAACAGCTGCTGTTGCAGTTGATTGCAGTCATGCAGGTCAGGCTCGAGCAACCATGTCTAAGGAGGTAAAAAAATAAGCACAGGGTATTTTCCTGTTGTGCACACTAAGAGGAGTAGTGTGAATGAATCTCTTCAAGAGAGGTGACACGTGCTGTGTGAAGACTTCACGGATCACTGACAGAATATAGAATACAAGAATACCGACTTATCAGAATATTGAAGTAAAAATATAGAATGACAGAATATCGACTGCCTATCTCCAAACAGGTACGTGCGAAATATCAAATACAAAATATTGATTTTAAAAATATAGAATACTAAAATATCGACTTTTTTAAATGTCTTAAAAATAATATAATATTAATTAAATAATAAATATAAGTAAAACACCCAAAATTAAGTAAAAAAAGGTCAACATTAATAAATAAAAAATGCAATCTAAAAAAACAAATAAACATACATTTTTATTTTTTTAACATATACATAGTAATTTAATAATATGAAAAGGTAATGATTATTTATTATTTTAATATGTTAAAAACATATTTTAAAATATAATTACATATATATAAAAATAAACCTATAATATAAATATAAAAATAAATTATATATAATAAATTAAAACGTTAAAAATATATATTTTAAAATCAATATTTTACAGTACATTAAATAGAACAATAGTGAAAACGTTGCATAACACAGGGGATGAAATTACTGTTCCCACTCCAGCGAATGGTACAGTAGGGAAAGTGTTGGGTAGCGGGAAAGTAAAAATTACAATTCCAACTCCACCGAGTGCAACAGTAAGGAAAGTGTTGGATAGCGGGTGGGTAAAAATTACTGCTCCCACTCCAAACAGTGCAACAGTAGGGAAAGTGTTGGATAGCGGCTGGGTAAAAATTACTATTCCCACTCTAAACAGTGCAACAGTAGGGAAAGTGTTGGGATAGCGGGTGGGTAAAAATTACTATTCCCACTCCAGTGAGTGCAACAGTAGGGAAAGTGTTGGATAGCGTATGGGTTGAAAATAACATATTTCTGAATGAAATTTTTTTTGTAATTAAATAATTCTCATAAATTAACAATAAATTAATTACAAATACCAATAAATAAAATTAACAATAACTTTAATAATATTAAATTACTTCCCACCCTATTCCCCAATAAACACACAACCCACTCTACATAAAATGTCACATAATTAATATACTTATAAATTAATCAATTAATATAAATTAATCACCAATTAATAATTAACAATAAATTAATTATCAATACAAATAAATAATAAATAGTAAACATTATTTACCCATTAATAATTAATACAATTAATATAATTATTAATTAATTAATTAATAAAAGGTAATTACAAATTAATAATTAATAAACTCATTATCAATACCAACAAATAAAATCTAATATTTACTTAATTACAATTAAATTACTTACCACCCTATTCCCCTATAAACCCACAACCCTGCCTCAAAAAAAGTACACTTTTAACATATTAACAAATTAATTATTAATATTCAATATCAAATTAATAACTATTTATTAATTTCTACACAATAAACATATTTAGCAATAAATTATTATTTATCATTAATCAAATTATAATTATTTATTAATTAATTAACACAATTAATATAAATTATTAAATACAAACTTAATATTTAAATACTTTATGAATTAATTAATTTAAATTGAATTACTTCCCACCCTATTTCCCTATACACCCACAACCCGCTACAGAATAAAATTACAAAAAAAATAATTAACATATAATTAATTAATTAAAATAAAATCTTAATTAATATATTATAATTAAATTGCTTCCCACCCTATTTCCCTATAAAACCACAACCCGCTACGGAACTAAAATACGTAAAAATATTTTAACATAAAATTCATTACTTACAAAAAAATTCCAACATACATTACAAACATAATATATACTTTTAACACATATACTAACACTTAAAACACATAGAAAAATCAATATTTTTAACAACTATATTATGACTTTCGATATTACTAACTTCGATATTATTAAAAAAGCTATTTCTTACCTGCATTTCGATATTCTGCACCACTATATTTTTTAAGCCAATATTTTGGCAATTCAATATTTAAAATTCGATATTTTGGCAACTCGATATTTAAAATTCGATATTTAGACTGTTCACCAAAGAAAAATACTGCCCTCACTCACAAAGATGTGACATGCTTCATCATCGGGCTTGCTTACAGTACATCCCTGCACAAACCAATGCATGGGGTGGAGCAAAGGGAGGGGAAGACAATACAAACATATAACATAATAATGAGGATAATGGATCCTGGGATCATTGAAAGAAAAAGTGCAGTGAACTTTAACACTAATTCAGTGGTATCTTTTTATAAATAATATATTCCTAGATCCACTGATTAGGGTGTCCTGTCACCCTGTTGCTGTGTAAGAACAGGAAGTGCGCACCCATCATGTTTATGTATAACAAGGGGAAATTCTTTAGTATAGTCAGCCATTCCAAGAGCAGGAGCATCCCAAAATGTCTGTTTGATTCGCAGAAAACTATTCTGGTAACCATGGTAAAGCTTGTAGGGTGTCTTTAGTCATGAGCATTTGTTTAGAAAGAAGGGAAAATGTAGTGATTTACTGTCTGCAATAGCCTGCCATACCCACGAAGGCTTGCCATGTTGTTGTGTAATAGGGGGTTAATTGTCCAATATACCTTTCACTCTTTGAGGGTCTAATCTCTTTTCCCCCTTCGACAAGAGGTATCCTAAATAGGCAACCTCCTGTTGAACAAATTGCGATTTGGTGGGAGATACCTTAAGGCCTTGTGTACCAAGGAAGTTTAATAGGGCAATGGTGTCATAAGCACAGTCTGTTTCACTGGTGCTGGCCAATAATATTTCATGTTTGTGTTGTATGAGAGTGTTAGTTCGTGTCAACTGAAAGGTGCCTAGTTGTCCTTTTAGTGCCTACAAATAAAAAGGACAAACTTCCAAACAACTTCCTTTGTGGGGTGATCACTGGTTTTTAATACAGGGAGAATGGGGCTATTGCATGGGGAACCCTGTAACTCTCTTATCACTATTTCTATTTCCTGTTCTCCATCTGGTAATATTTTGGACTGCGGCACTCGTGGGAGAGAAACATTTTGCTTCAGTGTTATTTGTACAGGTGCTATTGTCACACTTCCCACATTGTTCTTACGGAAGGCCAAAACATTGTTGTCTACTTTGTCAAACACCCGATCAGCTACTCTAGTTTGAGGTCAGGCGAAGTAGACATTAGTGGGAAGAGAAGTGTTTTTGGCACATTTGAGACATATGTCATCTGCCGTGCATTTTATTGTTGCATGTAATTTTTAAAGTACGTCTATGCCCAACAAGTTAACGATGCATTTGTCTGTGAATACAAAATGATTTTTATCGGTTACTGGCCCAATGGTACATGTCAGTGGTGCAGAGACAGGGCCATGTGAGGGAAGTATGTATGACATAATCAGGCATGCTTTTACAACGCTTGTCTGTACAACTCGAGCAATAGAACAAATGTGTCATCACCATGCATTCTATGACAATGCAAGTCATTACAGCCACTTGCCGTAGGGAAGCTCTGGACTTTGGAATAGTATATTTTACTATTGCAACTCCAGTCTGTGCAAAAGTAGGGAACGTGTTGGATTTAAAATCTAACAAAGCGTTTCCTAAAGCAAGTCGCTGTAACAACTTGCGTGGTAATGGAACGTAATGTAACCACAACTTTGTTGTAGTACATGCCTTGTAATATCACTGCATAGTTCTGTCTGCATCGTAAATACTGTTCCCCATAACGGGACAGTGAGAAAACCCCACATATGTATTGTACCCTCAAGAAAGGGGTGCATGTTGAATTATTTTTGGAGGAATTAGTGGCTTCTGTGTCCAGGAGGAATGTCACCTTTTGTCCTTGTACCATTGCTTCACCATATGGCCCTCTTGGCTCCACTGGAATTTCCACCCCTCACTCTCTCCCTCCTGAGCCATCCTATTAGGAGAAAATTAGAACCAGGCAAAGGGACAGTTACCATCTTGGTTCCAATAGCCTGTCTGTGAACGTAGTTTTGTTGGAGTCCCCGATAAGTGGTGTCATTGGTGCCATTAGCATAATATTCAGCATAAGGGTCATTATTGGGCATATCATTATGTTGTTGTGATCCTCTGTTAAAAGAATTTCTGTATCACCCTTCGGCACATCGTCATGACATGGAGGGCCCTACTTTAGGTTTTCTGTTATAATGGACATTCAAGTTATTGGAGTCCTGAGAAGCGTGGCTAACATTATCCACTTGTGCGTTCTTGGGTCTGTTAGTTGGTGCAGAGTAATCCCTTCTTCTCACCATTGTTAACATAATGTGGACCTGCCTCTGCCTTGCTGTAGTTGCTGGAGCAATACTTTATTCTTGAACTCTTTATGCTTCTTATCCTTATTCTGTTGTTCCTGTGCCTGTCTCTCAGCATAGATTTGGGCAATGGCCAATACTTCTGTTAGTGGCTTTACTACCCATGTTGGCTCATAGGTATGGATAAATAATCTCATGCATTCTTGGAGGCCATTTACAAAACAACTGCAGAGGGTTTGTTGGGCAACCTCATCAGCAGCATCCGTCCCACAAAGGGCAAAGAACACCTTTTGTATTCAGGAGAAGAAGGCTGCCACTTTTTCATACTTTTCTTGTTTATAGTAAAATTTTGCCAATCTAGTCTCATACTGGGCACTAATTCTAGCAATGTAACCATTAATTTGTCTGACAGGGCTGCTATTTCATCAGTCACTTGACCATCAGCTTTCCATGCAACTTCTGCAGTATTCACTTTGGTCCAGTTGACATCTTCAAAGTTTTCTTTCCTGTACTTCTTCCATTTATTAGGTGGGAGACTACAAGAAAACATTTGGTCTATGTCATTCAGTGTTAACTGGCCCATGCAGCATATCTTTTCTGTCCTGGTATACCATTCCTCTGGGCTTTCCTTTATATTGGGATAGTCTTTAGAAAAGACAATGAGTCCTGTTTTAGTCCAGGTAACATGTACATGATAACAAGGGTTATTGGCATCAAAACATTGTTCTTCACGCATAGTGGCCATCATAAAGGGAAATAAGGATTGGTATGCGTTGATCCATTCGAGATATAGGGCACACACCGTTTTACATTCAGCGTCTGTCAGGCCAAATGTCTCAGATTAATTGTCATAATGGGTGAAATTATTGGGTGGTGTCAGGTTCTGTGGCTGACCTGGTTTAAACCTTACTGAATTATAACTAATGCGTAAGGGATGTATAAACTTTCCCATTCCTTGTATAATACAGTTTTCACTGCTTTTTCACAGATGTTCAAATTTCTAACCTACTTCCCTGCATATTGCGTAGTGCCATTTTCATGCAGTTCTGAACTAATATTTTAATTTGAACTTGCATTTCTGCTGCTATGGTGCTTCTTAATAATTTAGTATTGGGAACAGGTCTCCAGTAGGCAGAAAATTGTGGGTAGGAGGTGGAAAAAGAGAGTCATCCTCCATTGGTCTCCCTGTTCATCTACTGCAGGTATATAGGCACTGAAGGTTTCTGATAAGACTTGTGTCTGCCTTAATTGATCAGTGGCCACTTGATAGGGTGGCGGATGCGTTCTTTTATTGAAAATGTGTTAAATTATATGTTCCTCCAAAATGGAAGGAGCCGCCGTCATCTGTTCTGTTTATGCACCACAAATGTCCTACTTGCCTTCATATGATGTTCCCACATCTCTTCTTCAAATTCACCAGCCCTTTTCTTTCTGATATATAACTTTGCTTTCTCCCTTTTAATTTTCATTACTTCTTTCATATATTTTACCTGGCATATTTTCCCACAAATTCAGCACATCAAATTTCAACAGTCTTACTTTCCTCTTTCCTTTCTCAAACATACATCATCATAATCAAAAGTGCAATTCCATGGAAACTGTAATGCTGGATCCTTTGTAGTCTACTCATGCCAAAAATGCAAAAACAGTTGTTCTCCATTCGTTATTTAGTCATCATCTCCCATGCTGGAGTTCCTTTTACTGGACATGGCCATACTTCATCTACAAAATGTTTATTTACACAACACAATTTACTGCAACAACTACCCATTTGTTTCATTACTTCTGTAAGATAATTATTTTAGTGCAGTTACAGTGCAAATGCTTCTCGCCACACCACTAGCCGGTAAAAATCATGTAGGACTATCACATATTAATTACAGTGCACTATCCTGTCCCTATATTTATCATTATAAGTCTCTCATATAATTTCATATCATACACACATCCATGTACTCCTTATCAGGTCTCAATGACTGTGTTGTCTCTGAGTTCTTTGGCACTAGCCGAGTCTTGGGGTAATGGTGTTTCCCACAGACTGTGACAGCAGAAAACAAATTCCTTTCTGCGGGTACGTACTTCGAAGTCAGTCGGTTGTCCAACCAGCCCCTTAACCGCAGCTCCTTCTAGTCCATCTGGATTGACTTTATGGATCCTGGACAAGCCCCCAATTTGTGAATGAACAAAAAAGGTACTCTTGTCTGTTAATGAGGGACAGCAATCAAACACAGTCGCGGAGGTATATTCTCAGTCATCGCACCCTTATACCCCTACCTCCCAGACTCCCCTCTCCACCTACACAACCCATCCCATCGCTACCTACCTGCCCACATCCCAACCCTTACTTCCCACACAACCCCCTACGCCTCACTCACCAGCACATACAAACACACCCCGACACCACCATACAGATCTACTGCTGCCTCCTAAGTCGGCTTCCCTTCTCCCCTATCCCAAACACGTCCCCCCAGACCCCATTCCGCTCCCAGATACACCCATTACCCCTATCAACCAACATCCCACCCTATCACCTATTGTACCCACTCTATGTTTTCCTCCACCCGCACACACAACACCACCCGCTATCTTACTTGTGCCCACCCAGGTCACGACACATCCCCATTCATGCCTATCTCAATCACCCATCCCACCCACATCTGCCCCTGATACCAGGATGGATGAACCCTCACATACACTTACCCCACTCACAATAATATCATTGTCGACCAGATTATGTCTGCACTCCTACAAATCAAAGATGAACTCCACATTGTCAAAATGATGATCGCTAGACATCCAACGCACCTCAGAACCGCGTACACAGCTAGATCAAGTTATCCCACTACTCACCTTTCACACTTCCCCAAGCATAACCGCCTCTCCTGGAACTCCATCCCATCCCCCAATCTCCCTTCCCGCCCTATCCGAAGCACTAACCCTTTCTCTGAGAATGATATTCGCTCCCTCCTACACTCCTACAATCCCCCTCTCGTCACCCCTAGCACTGAGACACACACGTCCATCCAGGCGATCACCTCTAACCCACACAGATTCACCACTCACAATAGCAGAGGAATCACTGAGAATAATCTAAAAAGAATAACACTCACACTTGATCCCACCCCTTCTCTCACGACACCCCTTCTTAAATGCACCCTCCTGAACTGTAGATCAGCCGCTAGACACGCAGCAGATGTTGCCGACCTCATCGTCTCACAGGAGCTTGACCCGATTGTGCTAACTGAGACATGGCTGACTGAATCCTCCTCACCCCTCTTGGACATTCTGGTACCACCCAACTATGACATCATCGGACTCAATAGGAGCGAAAAAACTGGGGGAGGAATAGCATGCATACACAGGAGCACCATCTCAGTAAATAGAGCCAGATCCCCCACATTCTCCTCTTGTGAATACATGTGCATCGACATCAACAGTAAGGGTACGCCAATTTGCTCCCTACACATCATATATCATCCACCTCGTGATAACCTTAACTTCACTGAACACTTCATGGACATGGTCACAACAACCATCGGACGTCAAAACACTCAAATATTCCTAGGCGACTTCAATCCCCATTAGAATGACATCAATGACTCAATGGTCAACAGTCTCAAAAAAAGTATTGGCGTGCTTGACCTCTCCCAAATCTGCAACAGCCCCACACACAAAAAGGGTGCAATACTGGACTTAATAATTTCCAAAAACAACTCCACTCAGCTTGATTCAATCCTGCCCTGTGATTGGTCTGACCACCACATCATTACTTTCTTCATCAGGGAAACAGTGAAACTTAACGCAGCCCAATCCACTAAACCAAAGATATGGAAAAGAGACTTAAAAAAACTCAAGCACAACACGCTGCCCATCCACTCCCACAAACTACTACAGCCTCCGGATGGCCTCTCCTCCGTAAATGACCTAACCAATCATTCATTACCTTGACGCAATGTCTATGGTTATCAATGAAGCTGCTCCTCTGCAACTCAAGAGAGTTTCTTCAAAAAACTCCAAACCCTGGTTCAATGACCTGCTGAACGATGAGAGACGCACACTTAGAGCTACGGAACTCATTTGAAGATCAGTCCCATCTTCCAAGCACCTTACAATTCTAAGGAGTAAGAGAAAGGATTATTACAGAAAGATCAAACGCACTAAGGCCGAATTTTTCTCTCACCAACTAGACCAAGCAAGAAATCGTCCCCGAAAACTCTTTGAATTAATCAACTCACAATCTAAGGATAAACTGAAACAACTGCAAAATACCTCTTACACCCAACCTACATGTGACAAATTCTCTGCTTTCTTTAATTTAAAAACCGCAAACATCAAGAGGGATCTACTCAATGACCTTACAATCTTACAGTCTTGCCATCACACCTCAATCCCTCCGTCTCCTCCAACTCCAACTCAACAAACATCCCCTAAACTTAAATTAAAAAATGAGGCAGCCTGGTCCTCCTTCGACAACTACACTGAAGACGCAGTAGGCAAGATTCTTAGCACCCTCAAGACGGCCAATCATGCCACCGATCCTCTCCCTGCTAACGCAGTTAAAGATCTAACACCTCTGTTCCTTCCGCTCTGGACTAGGATCATCAACAGCTCTCTGCACCAAGGCTGCATCCCCGACGTCCTCAAAATGGGTCAAGTGACCTTAACAACTATCACCCTATTTCTAACAACCCTACCCTAGCCAAACTCTTGGAAAAATGTGTTCTCCAACAACTGACAAACCACATCGACCACTTCGACCCCCTTGACAGTCACCAATCTGGCTTTAGAGCAGGGCATAGCACCGAATCAGCCATGACTCACATTATTGACGACGCGTTACAAATACTTGACCAAACTGGATCATGCCTACTCATCTTATTAGACCTCTCCTCGGCCTTCGATACAGTTAAACTCGAGAACCTGATTGACCTGCTGAATCTCAGAATGGGCCTATCAGGCTCAGTGCTCAATTGGTTTTCCTCCTTTCTTCATAACCGTTCCCAAAAATTCAAGGTCAATAACTCCCTGTCCAATCCTGTACCAGTAACTCTTGGAGTCCTACAAGGGTCCGCACTATCCCTGACTCTGTTCAATCTGTTTATGGAACCTCTCACTGCCTTGCTGCAATCACCCAACGTCCAATTTCACATGTATGCAGATGATACTCAACTCTACCTGAAGATTAATACTCCTGAAGACATTAAATTACTCAACAAGACGCTGCTGAACACCCAATCATGGCTAGCGATGAACCATCTCAAACTTAACGCACTCAAAACTGAATTCCTACTTATAGCTCCACCCCTCAAAATACCCCTCCTCCAGGACTGGTTCATACACCTCAAGGCATTCAACGTTCAACCAACTATCATTGACTCAGCAAAATCTCTGGGTATAACCCTTGATCGCAACCTCAATATGCATAAACATATTGGCAAAGCAAAAAAAGGGAGCAAATCTCCAGATTAATACCCTAAGGAAGCTTAAACCCTTCCTACCAAAAAACGACTTCAAGACGGCAGTTCAAGCTCTAGTTATCCCCAAGATTGAGTACGGTAGTGTTTCTCTCTGTGGCCTCCCCAAAGCTACAACAGCACCACTAAGAGCCACCATCAACGCTGCAGCTAGACTCATCATAGGCTCATAAAAAAGGTCCCACATCTACCCAGACTTGAAAGCCTTGAATTGGCTACCTTGGGAAGCCAGAATTCACCAAAAAATAGCCTGCATGACCCACAAAGCCATTCACCATAAAACTCCCAGCTATCTCGCTCAGAAACTGTTTATCTCTGGGGTAAAAGAACCACAAGAAGTGCAGAAAGCCTAGTACTGAAGCCACACAGATTTAATAAGTCTAAAAACTTTAAACGCTCCTTCTCAGGGATGGCCCCTAGGATTTGGAACGCTCTACCCTCAGAAACCAGACTTATCACATCCACTGCTCTGTTAAAAAAGGAAGTAAAAGCAATTCTCATGAAAAAATCCACATGATCTGCACCTAGGGATAACATGATTTGCTGCAAACAGACAACCCATATGGCACTCATGCTCGCTCGGCCAGCAACTATCTCCTATTTTATTTTGCACGACGTAGGATGCAGATGCGATCTACCTCTATCGTTTGCTTTTGGTCTGCTCATTATGTACACGTGTATTTGTATTTTAATTCTTTTCATCACTGCCTGTAAAGCGCTCTGATATCCGCAAGGATCTGGTTCGCGCTCTATAAAACTTTCAAAATAAATAAAATAAATAAATAAATAAATAAATATTTAAGCTTAAGCTTGAGAGTGACAAAGCAGTGGGCTTCCAAGCATGCTCTGCTCGACACAGCTGGTGCAATCTTTTTAAACTGTTTGAACTTCATTGACACATATGGAAATAGCTGAGTCAGACATGTGTGCACATAATAGATTTTTTAAGTTAAGCTTAAGCCAAACACTAACAGGAATCTTATCCAAGCAGGAATACATTTTCACAGTGCTGAGGACAGGTGCAGTTTCAACATCTGCTGTCTGTTGTCCTTTCTTATCTAGCTCTTATCTACCTGATTCTTCAGTTCTTGACAACAAAGGGGAAGCTAACAAGAATAAACAGTTCATGGACTTTCAATCTCCTAAGTCTAAGTGCAAAAGTTATGGTTTGTATAGCTGCAGTGTTCATGAAATCACGATGAAGAAACAACATGAGGAACAGTTGCTCAATATCACATTTATGCTCCCACACATTACGTCAGGCTCATCATACAATTGAGACATGCTAGGCTAGTACGTGAAGTAATTGGGAATCCTAATTCTACAGTCACCAGGCCTACCATGGTGCTCCTGCCCGGCCCTAGTAGATATTACTAAAAAGCATAAAGTGCAGATATGGACAAAAACTAGGGTAACCAAGATGGGAGCCCTCTATACAGATGGCACATTAACTTTATTTGAGTGACTACTGGCCAACTATGGCCTCATTCCGGGACGTTTTTGCTTTAAAATGCTCTCTGCTTGATAATTAAATAGGAATGGGCGAATTAGGCGACAGAACTCCCCCATTCTTACATGTTCTGCTAATCCATGGTGCCCAGAGTCAAGCACTGATGACGCTACATAATTCATTGTCTCCAACACTGAGCACACCCACAGTCACTCTGCGACATGCTTGGGAACAAAAGCTAGAGAGTGAACTGTATGAGAAGGAATGGGACCACAAACTAGAGAAAATTAGGAGTGGAAATAGGACACAATGGTTTAAATGTACTCAGTCCAGTTATCTTCATTGTACCTACCAAGCTTCAGCACAGTTGGCTAGAATGTACCAGGGAGCATTGAGTATGTGTCCCTGGTGTTTTGCAGATGACACTGACTTCTTCCATATGATGTGGGAGTGTCTGTCAATCCAGGTTTATTGGTCTGAACAGCTGGTAGTCTTGCGTTTATGACGTTGCAGGTAAAATGTTGTCGCTTGACCTGGCAACCCACATGTTAGAGCTGTTCACCAGATCATCAAGAACCAAAACCACATCTAAATCTATTTATCTAGCATTACTGACAGGTAAACGTAGTAGTGCTATGCATTGGAGGGTGACCAGGGCGCCATTTGTGGATGCCTGGTTACGAGAGTTAATATGATGGGCATCTGAGGAGATGACCGTCGTGACACTCCACCGGTGTCAAAGAAGAATTGGCTCCGCTGTAACTGGCTGAGATCTGACCCTGATAGCTCTCCAGTCAAAGTCAGGTGACTGACCCCCTTGCGGTAGTAGATTTGGTGGCATATTCTCATGTGATATCATGATAAATACATACTGTGGGGTCTTCAACACCTACGGCAACTGCTGAGGCATGGAGCGGTTTCTTGTATTCTGATTTGGGGCCTGTACCCACCCCTCATCCCTGAAGACTAGTGTTTCCTATTATGCACAATATGCTCTGTCACAATAATTTGTCACAATGTTCTAGGTGCTGCTTATGTGATGGCTCACAGTTGTTAGGTTTATTTTAGCTTTATGATGTTTACAGATCTATTGTAATTGCATGGTTATTGTGCTTTGGGGGTTGCCTGAGTAAGTTGAAACTCATGTAATGTGCATATATATCACCTTTTTTTGTCTCATGTTTTAACAAAGAGATATTAAAAGAAGGGCAAACCACCTGAGGATTGTTGGTTTTACTACCCGGTATCCCAAAACAACACCAGTGATAAAATCTATGCCAAAATACTAACCATTAAAATTGCACATGTTATGGGCCAATTGGTCAGCCCAACCAACGCAGCTTTATTCCTGGGTGAGATTTGACAACTTGCATAAGTAACGCTATAGCTCTGTTTCATATTGACCAAACACGCAAGAAGAATACCTGTATAATTATGCTTGATATCAAAAAGGCCTTCGATCGGGTCTCATAGGAATATTTATGGAAGGTAATGAGGATCAATGATCTTTGACAACCGATTAATTAAGAGGGTACACTCTCTATATGTACAGCATAGGACTAGTGTGGTTGTCAAGGAAATGCCTCTTTTGCATGATCACCCCCAATGTTTGGACTGATGCAGCTTTTTTTCCACTCTGAAGGTGCAATGAGACCTACCAAATAAGCCTTAGTGACAGTGCTCTGACCTGTAAAAGGTATATGTCTAATTGGTTCACCCACAATTAGCATACGTTAGCCTTTGTAGAAGTCCCACTATATGGTACCAAGGGCCTGTAAGTTAAAGTGTCTAGGAGACTTCAGCTCTTATTATGTTACCACTAGTGAGACACAGCAAGATATGACTCCTAGCACATAATTGCTGGTTGGCAGAGCAGTTGCCGACTGCTAACTCTACTTTGCCATTTAAAGTAATGGCAAAACCAAAACCTTCCTTTTTAAAACTTATAAGTCACCCCTAAGAATGGGGTGGGCCAAGGAGCTCCACACATTAGTGCTGGAGCGGGAATCAGTTAAAATAAACTTGATTTACCATCACACACAGGGCTCATCCTCACTGTGCTGTAGCCCCACAGGCCAAATGGACCTTTACCATTGTAGTTAAAAAGATCAAGAGCAGATCATCACATAAATAGTAATCATAATTTCTATCTAAAGTTTAGTCAATAATGGGAATTATTTAACGTTTTTAAGGGTTTTGTTTTTCAAAGTTTAGAAGATCATCTTTATTCAGAATCATAAGTTTTATTCAGTCAGTCAGTCAAATCAACTTATTCGGCTGTTTAGAGAGATAAAAGTACGACATAAAACATCTGTAGACATAAAACATCATATAAGCATCATTTACATCCATTAAGAATTCATATCTTTGTGTATTTAAAATCCATTAAAACATCATACAGAAGGTAATAAAAACCAACCACAATTATGACTATTAGGTTACTTTAGATTATGATCCGCATAGACGTACTATCAATCTTGTTCAGAAGGATTAACTCTACCTCATCCTATTCCTGTATCTAATTGCGCCAATTAAAAAGCTGGCTACCCCCAAGCAAATTGCAGGTGAGCTTAACATTTGCAAGTAGACGAAAGCTGAACTTACTTGCACAAAGTTTTGATCCCTTAGCAGCGGGAGGATTTACTTTCTGCGTAGGTGATCATAATGGGAGCAAAAGAACATAATGTGTAGAGTGTCTTGCTCTGAGAAATTGTCACATGTGCACCTATTTGATGAATTTGATTTAAAATACCCTTTCGGAAAGGCCAGTAGCCAGGGTACCATATTTAAACGAAATCTTGTTAAAACGAAGAGATGATGAGCTTTGTTTATATAAGTCAAATATGGTTGCATCTGCTGCCCCAGGCTCAGTGTGACATACTTTCTCACCGAGGGCTTAATTAGTTCCTTTTCTTCCCTTAAACATTGACATCTGTCTAAAAACCTCAGCTTAACTGCTCTAACGGCGAACTTAGTCAAAGGGGTAGGGAACGTAAACAATTTGGGGCAACCTAACTTCTCAGTCTGATCTTTAATGCATTTAAGCCATGGGAGTGGTAGTGCCTTAGCGGTACAAAAGGGGGTGGGGATGGACGGAGCATCTGAACCAATCAAACACTCACAACCAGTGAACAGATCTGGGTTTAATCCAACACCATTCTTTAGCCCAATCTGCCACCCCAGTTCAGATATGGCCATATGCAAATCAGTCTGACCCTGTGCCTCCTGGGAACAGTCCAGCCCGAACTGCCAAGCCATGCCTTCCCTGGAACGGAAACAAGCTTCCTAGGACCGGTTTCTGGCATTTCAGCCGTCTTAAGCCAGGCATGCTTGAATCCAGTGGCAAAGTGAGCAAGGGACTCATGTCTGAGCATGCCCTGCCAACTTATGGCGAACAAAGCGGTACAGAAGGGGGTGGTGATGGACGGAGCATCTGAACCAATCAAACACTCACACCCAGTCAACAGATCTGGGTTTAATCCATCACCGTTCTTTAGCCCACTCTGCCACCCCAGTTCAGACATGGCCATATGCAAATCAGTCTGACCCTGTGCCTCATGGGAACAGTCCAGCCCGAACTGCCAAGCCATGCCTTCCTTGGACCGGAAACAAGCTTCCTAGGACCAGTTTCTGGCATTTCCGCCGTCTTCAGCCAGGCTTGCTTGAATCCAGTGGCAAAGTGAGCAAGGGACTCACGTCTGAGCCAGGAAGTGTCACCTTTTTTTTTATCTTAGCCCAGCAATGTTCCATGACAAAACTCTCAACCCACCTAGATTGGTTATAAGGTCGGTTGGGCTATCTTTTGCTTTATTGACCTGCATTAGCTGTGATGAGGGGATGGTGTATGGGGGGCTATGAAACCAGTATCAACAGGTGTTTCCATTTCTATTGAGTGCTGGGGATTTTCAGTTTGAGCTATTACTGCCAGAGGGATGGTAGTCAATCTTGCATATCCAAACCTGAAAGGGCTTCAAACCTATTCTCAAAATGAACACGGGGGGGGCATTAAAACCTGGGCGATTATGTGATCTGTAAAAGTAGCCAAGAGGTAGAGGGCAGATGTTGGTATTCATGGGAGTTTCAGGCTCACAAGGTCTCAATAGATATCTCACCAGAGCGGTCTTCGAAAGCTAATTACAATACAATCACCTTCAAAGTTTTTTGGAATGTACCAACCAGGGCCGGACTGGGAACTGAAAGCAGCCCTGGCAAATTTTAGCAGACCAGCCCCCGTCCGTTGCATAGCGAGCGAGCAGAGCGAGCGAGACCAACTGCTACTAGGGGTGTTTGGGGGGTTTCTCCCTCCAAGAAAGTTTTGGAAAAAGACAGACCAAAATGGTGAGTAATTTTACAGCACCTTTTTCATTACATATTCAATTGTATCAACTTTCAAAGCACAGTAAATAGTAGATGATGACCTTAAAGAGCACCAGGGTACCCACCCAGTCATATGTACCCATAGACATTCTTTCAGAGAGCACCAAAAATAGACACAAGTAATGAATCAGAGAGAAGTAAAATCAGACCAGCCCCCACATGGTGTGTCGTGAGCAAGCGCAGTGAGCAACCACTACTGGGGGAGTTTGGGGGGTTGTCCCCCCAAGAACATTTTGGAGACAGAAAGGTCAAAACAAAGTATTTTTCAACACATTTTTTCATTATATAATAGATTGTATTAACTTTTAAAGCATAGTAAATGATTACCTTATGGAGCACCAGGATACCCAGTCATAAAGCACAGACATTCCTACAGAGAACACTAAAAAATGAAATGTCTAGCACGAATCATGAAGGTAAATATAACCAATGTATTCTTCATATAAAATAGCATTAGGACATTTAAATACGCACTTAACCTCAAACAATTGTGCAAAGGTTCAGAGTAAAAAGTGTACAGACAATGTGCAAACATTAAATGATTATTATAGGAGATTCCACCTTGTTTGATCAGGAGTTCTAACTTCTTTTCTTGAAGCATGGGTCCTTTCTGCGTCGTTAATCAAGGGTTCTGGAGTTCCTGATAATTGTGAGGTGTAGGAATCTGACATAGGGATTTCTAGGTTAGGAGTAAGGGATAACCATCTTTCTGTGCGCTCAATTTCAGTGGCCACAGCTCCTACGGCCTTTTCCAACATCCTGTCTATTGAGGTAGTCTTAGGTTTGGATGTGGGCATCGGGGGGGGCTTTAATTTCTTTTCTGTACATGCACATTTCCCCATTCTCTTTGGGTCAGAATGATTATCTATGTATTCTAACTGACTTTGGTTTGTAGGCTGGTAGATAACTTAAATTTTGGGCTACAAGGCAGACTACTTGTCTAGAGCTAAATCAAGCAAGCAGTAGAATGAGTACACTGAATAGTTTAAAAAGCCCGTACAATGGTCAACTTCACAATTAGTGGGGCTCTCAAATTAGGAAACCTATAATAAAAGAGAAAAAAAAGAATACAAGAAAAAGATGCAACCAGCCCCCTAATCAATGGAGGTAAGTGAAACTGCAGTCAACTTTGTTCAGGTGTAATCTTGTAATACGGTAAGCCTTCTAGGCCATAAAAGTAATATTACAAATTAAAATAGGTGGATGTTGTTAGACACTCTCTATAAATAGTTAAAAGGCCTTTTTGGCCTTGAGTTGTAAATATTTAAAATATTTGGGTTATACATATAACTTGTGACATAAAAAAAGTACTAAAGGTAAAGTGATTCGGGTACGTTGTGCTTGAAAATCAGTAAGTTATATGCACTCTTAGTCCGACACCACCTTCTGCATGCAAGTCCAAAAGATTAAAAAAGAAGAAAGAGGGTCCACACCACTATAGTGGTAGTTCAGTTCACTAGGCATACAATAGTTTTGCACAAGGAAAACCCCTAGGTGTCTTACCAGAGTCTCTCTGGGGCGAGGTTACTTAGGCCAAAAGGGATGGCCCTGCCCTGGCTTCTCCTGGCGCGTGTCCCGCGCTGTGGGAGAGCCTTGGTGGTTATGAGGGCCTTTGGTGCCCTCGGGTGACGTGGTTCACCTGCGCCAGGCGGGACCTTCTGGGTATTGCAGTCCAGTTCCTGTCCTTCGCCTGGCCGTTTCCCTCACGGCGGTAGGGCAGTATTAACAGCAGGGCTCCGATGGCCGTTCCCCTCACAGCAATGAAGACTGGGCAGGAGAGGTGAGCAACAGGCCGTTCCCCTCATGGCAAGCTGGAGAAAGAATGGTGCTAATCATTAAGACCCCCTTGCATAAGCTTGGATTTGGCATAAGTCCCACATTAGCCTTTGGAACGTCACTGGATTCCGGCATCCTTTTTACTGAGTTCTTTCTTGATCGTAAGCAACAAGGGGAATTAGGACTTTATAATGATTATTCAGCATCTCACAAACGTCTATAAGTTGAGGGATATGAAAGGGTCCAGAAGTCGAGCACCAGAGTGATATAATAAACCCATAATAAACCCACGTTAGTAGGAACTAAGTGCTGCCTCACCTTCTACGGCTTGCTCACCAACACAGCCTTTTAATAGAGGGTCAACAACACAACCTTGCTCTTGAGCAAATAGTACTATTGCACTTAAAAAAAAATTACCTCTGACTTTTCCCTTAAAATTTGCGTCAGCCTTAGAACACATTTTGACTCATTGTTAGGTCTAGTGCCTAGCGTTGCAGTGTGCAGAGCAAGAATTTTAGGGCCACATGCATCAAGCTTTTTTGCATTCGCAAACGGTGCGAATCGCAAAATTCGGCCGTTTGCGAATGCAAAAACCTTTTTTGGGATGCATCATTTTTTTTCCATTTTTCGCAATTTAAGAAATCGAAATTTTTTGCGATTTCTTAAATTGCGATAGCATTTAAGAAATCGCAAATTTTGCGATTTCTTAAATGCTATGCATGATTTTTTTTTTATTGCGAATTCGCAATTAGGAAGGGGAAAATTACCATGAAGTAAACCTTCATGGTAATTTGCGAAAAGTTTCAAAAATGCACAAAAGTGCATTTTTGAAACTTATATTTTACACACACACATGCCCTTGGGACATGGGTGTGAGTAAAATGTACTTACGTGACATTTCAGGGGTGCAGGGGGGGGGGGGTCCTTTGGACCCCCCTGCACCCTTGAAATTGCATTCTCATTTTGCGATTCCTTAATTGCGAATTCGCAAAATGAGAATGCCTTCCCTTTGATTCCTATGGGCCTCTAGGCCCATAGGAATCAATGTAAAGCGATTCCTTAATTGCGATTCGCAATTAAGGAATCGCAAATAAGGAAAATTAAGAAATCGCAAAAACTTTTGCGATTTCTTGATGCATAGGAATTTGCGATTCCTAAATTGCGATTCCTTAATTTTCGCAATTTAGGAATCGCAAATTCCTACAATGATGCATGTGGCCCTTAGTGCCTAAAAATGGGGTTTAGGAGACTGCCCTAGGAATGGCACAAGCACAAGTGTGTACCAACCCACCCAACTCTGCGCGCCATAATGATTTCCCTCCCGTCAGGAGCTTGAAGCCTCCTATGTCTTGATAGCCAATCAAAGCATTTGTTGCGCAGTTGTTCCCACGTTTCTCGCTATCTTGTCTTAATGTCCTGTTAGGACCAGAACATAGGGACAGGCATCCGGCGGCAGATTCAACGTGTCTCGATTTACTGTTGGGGCATTACTGCTTGGGTGTGATGATACATTGCGCCTTGAGTTGCCAGTTATAGAATTTTGGGCATCTGCCCCAGATCTACTGGGGTCACCTGCATTCTCCTGTCGCTGGTGAGTGCGTGTGGTTGTAGGTGGATTTCATATGGGTTTAGCACTAGTTCCCTTGGTAACTTGATTTATATTTGGCACGGGGGGGACAACGCCTTGTCTGATGTCTCACAAGGCTTACTTACATGTACGACGACATATGGTTGGGAGGGTTGTGTTGCGGTCAAGATGTTTGGTATAGTTATGATTGCCCCCATGTTGTCCCTCCCTCCTTTCTTTGATTCTGTGGGCATTTGTGCGCTCCTGGTCACATAACCCACCCATCCAACAATTGCAACCAGATTGTCAACAGTAGTCTTGAATAGATTACATTTTTCTTCTAAGAGAACAGCCACTTGATTATTCACCAAAGCAACAATGACGTCCCCACAGCCCCCAGAACAGAATGTTGACTCAGTCTGTGTGCCAATTGAACAGGTCAAGTTCGAGGTGACTATAGATGATGCAAGGGGTTCGTTAAGGTTTCTGTGTTGTCAGTAGAGTTAATAGAGTTAGTAGTGGAAGGTTGCATCCAAGTGTTCCGGGCAGGGATAATATGGGTGGGTTGTTTCCTTTTAGTCAGGTGGGTTTCCCAATCTTTCTCTTCCGCTTGACCGCGGGTATTCCAGCAGATGGATTAGAGTTATTAGTTGAGGGGGATCTTGGTTATTTCAGTTATCTCCAAACTATTAGCACTCTCGTTTATAGCAGATGGAGTTCCAGCCTCAGGGTCAATTGGTGGCAGTAGCGGTTGCTCTGGTATGTTATCTAGTGAGGCACCTCTATGAAAGATAACAGCAGCCTGTCCTTCAGAATCCAGGGACAGGCGTCTTTCTGTGAGTGCAATTGTCGCTTGAGACGATGTTGACAACCCTCTCGAGCTTACTATTAATGCTGGATGCTAATGCTGGATGTAATGCGGCATGCTGGCGGTAATGTAGTGCCTTTCCCCATAGTTTATAATATGCTTATTCAATCAGCTCGCTGGCAGAGAATGACTAAAACAAATATTTGAAATTGATGAAACACTCACCCCCCCTGCTCAATTGTACTTCAAAGAGGTATGGCCCAGCCCAGCCTCGATTGGTCTCGGACGGGCGCAGAGGTGCCCGCCCTTGGCCCCGGCATGCCCGCGCACATGGCCCGCGCTGCGGGAGGTCCGAGGCCCTTTAGTAGCGCCTCCGGGGGCGAAAGCAGCGTTGCACGGGCTGGTGGGGGGATGTAGTTCCCGCTGATGCCATTCCCCTCACGGCGTGTCTGGATTTAGGTGTGCTGTGCCGTTAACCTTATGGCAGGATGGATGACAACTGGTAGCAACTGACTGGACCCTCAGGCGTCCCGTGCTGCGAGAGGTCCGCGGTGCTTTAGTAGCGGCTCCAGGTGCGAAAGCAGCGCCGCAGGGGCTGCTGGGGGATGTAGTTCCCACTGCTGTCATTCCCCTCACAGCTGGTCTGGATTTAGGAGTGCTGTGCAGTTCCCCTCAAGGCAGGATGGATGACAACTGGTAGCAACTGACCGAACCCTCAGGCATAAGTTTTATTCATATTAATTGCAAATGATCAATCTTTTACAGTATTGATAAAAGAAATTGTTAAATTAAATTATAATAAAATGCATTAAGCGTGTTCCATAAAGGAATAAATCTCTATTTCTAAGAATGGCACATCAGTAAGAACCCATACAGAGTTCAAATTCGAAAGAGAGTGTGATCAACCATGTTAGAAATTGGGTTTCTGATTGGCAGAGGTATGTACCCTGTCCAAGTGGGAACCACAATCCTAGTCAGGGTAAGTCAGAACACACCATAAACTATCCTGTGTTCACCCTCGCTAGCTTGGCACAGAGCAGTCAGGCTTAACTGAAGAAGCCATGTGTAAAGTATTTGTGTAACACTTCAAACAGTAACACAGTAAAGAGACCACAAAAGTCTCCAGAGTCAGGTTAGAGCTTAAAAACAAGACCAAAACGACAAAAATCCAACAGGTAAAAGTGAAGATATGAGTTTTTAACACCTTCGCTGCTAGGCCTTTTCCCCTCCTGTGCTAAGCCTTTTTTGGCGATTTGGGGTAGTGTGCGCTTAGGCCCCTGTAACTTTTTGACCACATAAGGTATCCACGCCAAATTTGCGTCCTTTTCTTCCAACATCATGTGGATTCTAAAGGTACCCAGGGTTTGTGGATTCCCTTGGAGGGGTCCCAGAAATTAACCAAAATATAGTGAAATTTTAGTTTTTTTCAGAAAAATGCGAAAAACGGGCTGCAAATGAAAGCCTCTGGGTTTTTCCCTGCAAATGGGATCAAAAAAGGGTTTGTGGGGCTGAAATCTCCATTTTCTCAGCTTTTAGGGAATGACAGTCTTTTGTCAGAGAACCAACATTTCTCACACAGTTTTGGCATTGTTCTGGGACATACCCTATTTTTGCTATTTTTAGAGTTTTTCACCACCTTCCAGTTAATGGTAGAAATGAGTATGAAAGCAATAAGGGATCCTGGTAACCTATACATTTTCAAAAAGTAGACAAAATTCTGAATTCAAAAAGGGGTCATTTGTCTAAATCCATGAAGGTTTCTTTATATAAACTAACAGTTAAATATTGGAATAATTGAAAATTTGTTGAAAAAAACAGCCTTTTGTCTCAACGTTTTCACCTATAACTTGTAATTTTGACAGCTCTTGGAAAGCAATGTACCATTACATTTGTTAGACCTTCCTGGTTGTGGGGATATATAGGAATTGTAGTTTCTCCAAGAACCCGACGAACCCAGATCCAAAAACGGAGCAGCAACTTGCAATGATTTTTTTTTATTTACTGGGTATAGAGCACTTATTCTTGGAAAATGTATATGTGGAAAAATCGGTATGAAAGACACCTATGTATTTCTGAATTGGGTACAAATTATAGAGTCTAGAAACAGTATATAATTGCACATTTTCAAAATTGGGAATACTCATACTAGGATGAGAATTATTGGTCATTTTTGAAAAAGATTTTTTTTTTACACAATGTCTTTCATTGGGAAGGGAGAAATGCATAAAAACTCAATTGGTAATAACAGTTGATTTACAAATCTGAATTACCCTAAGTCTCCCGATAAAAACGGTACCTCACTTGTGTGGGTCGGCCTTGTGCCTGCGACAGGAAACGGCGCAAAATGCAACGTGGTCACACCCCAATTTTGCAGTTAAAAATTGACCCTTTTATGGCAAAGTGCCTACCTGTAGTTTTTGCACCCTAGCTCTGCCGGCACCCAGGGAAACCTAGCAAACCTATACATTTTTGAAAAGTAGACACCCAGGGAAATTCAGGATGGGGTGACTCGACTGCCTACCACCAGGTTTTGTTACCCAGAATCCCTTGCAAAGCTAAGAATTTGACAAAAAAAAAACATTTTCCTCACATTTCTGTGGTGGAAAGTTCTGGAATCTGCGTGGATCAACAAATTTCCACCCACCCAGCGTTCCACCAGATCTCCCGAAAAAAACTGGTATCTCACTTTTGTGGGTAGGCATAGTGGCTGCGACATGAAACAGCGCAAAACGCAACATGGTCGCAACTCAATTTCCCAGTGAAATCTTGCCATTTTTGGACAAAGAGACTACCTTTTGTTCTTGAGCCCTAGCTCTGCCAGCACCTAGGGAAACCTAGCAAACCTATACATTTTTGAAAACTAGACACCCAGGGGAATTAAGGATGGGGTGACTCGACTGCCTACCACCAGGTTTTGTTACCCAGAATCCCTTGCAAAGCTAAGAATTTGACCAAAAAACCCCACATTTTTCTCACATTTCTGTGGTGGAAAGTTCTGGAATCTGCGTGGATCAACAAATTTCTACTCACCCAGCGTTCCCTCAGGTCTCCCGAAAAAAATGGTACCTCACTTGCGTGGGTAGGCATAGTGGCTGCGACATGAAACAGCGCAAAACGCCACGTGGTCGCACCTCAATTTCCCAGTGAAATCTTGCCATTTTTGGACAAAGAGACTACCTTTTGTTTTTGAGACCTAGCTCTGACAGCACCTAGGGAAACCTAGCAAACCTATACATTTTTGAAAACTAGACACCCAGGGGAATTCAGGATGGGGTGACTCGACTGCCTACCACCAGGTTTTGTTATCCAGAATCCCTTGCAAAGCTAAGAATTTGACAAAAAAACACATTTTCCTCACATTTCTGTGGTGGAAAGTTCTGGAATCTGCGTGGATCAACAAATTTCCTCCCACCCAGCGTTCCCCCAGGTCTCCCGAAAAAAATGGTACCTCACTTGCGTGGGTAGGCATAGTGGCTGCGACATGAAACAGCGCAAAACGCAACGTGGTCGCACCTCAATTTCACAGTGAAATCTTGCCCTTTTTGGACAAAGAGACTACCTTTTGTTTTTGAGCCCTAGCTCTGCCAGCACCTAGGGAAACCTAGCAAACCTATACATTTTTGAAAAGTAGACACCCAGGGGAATTCAGGATGGGGTGACTCGACTGCCTACCACCAGGTTTTGTTACCCAGAATCCCTTGCAAAGCTAAGAATTTGACCAAAAAAACCCACATTTTTCTCACATTTCTGTGGTGGAAAGTTCTGGAATCTGCGTGGATCAACAAATTTCCACCCACCCAGCGTTCCCTCAGGTCTCCCGAAAAAAATGGTACCTCACTTGCGTGGGTAGGCATAGTGGCTGCGACATGAAACAGCGCAAAACGCAACGTGGTCGCACCTCAATTTCCCAGTGAAATCTTGCCATTTTTGGACAAAGAGACTACCTTAGTTTTTGAGCCCTAGCCCTGCCAGCACCTAGGGAAACCTAGCAAACCTATACATTTTTGAAAACTAGACAACCAGGGGAATTCAGGATGGGGTGACTCGATTGCCTACCACCAGGTTTTGTTACCCAGAATCCCTTGCAAAGCTAAGAATTTGACCAAAAACCCCCACATTTTTCTCACATTTCTGTGGTGGAAAGTTCTGGAATCTGCGTGGATCAACAAATTTCCACCCACCCAGCGTTCCCTCAGGTCTCCCGAAAAAAATGGTACCTCACTTGCGTGGGTAGGCATAGTGGCTGCGACATGAAACAGCGCAAAACGCCACGTGGTCGCACCTCAATTTCCCAGTGAAATCTTGCCATTTTTGGACAAAGAGACTACCTTTTGTTTTTGAGCCCTAGCTCTGACAGGACCTAGGGAAACCTAGCAAACCTATACATTTTTGAAAACTAGACACCCAGGGAAATTCAGGATGGGGTGACTCGACTGCCTACCACCAGGTTTTGTTACCCAGAATCCCTTGCAAAGCTAAGAATTTGACAAACAAAACACATTTTCCTCACATTTCTGTGGTGGAAAGTTCTGGAATCTGCGTGAATCAACAAATATCCACCCACCCAGCGTTCCCCCAGGTCTCCCGAAAAAAAATGGTACTTCACTTGCGTGGGTAGGCATAGTGGCTGCGACATGAAACAGCGCAAAACGCAACGTGGTCGCACCATCAACAATAGAATTCACCAGAAAGACATGACCATATACTTCCATGGTTTAACAATAATATCTAAATTTAGTAAGTTATTTATAGCTATAATGTACACCTTAACAGAGTTACTCAAAAGTCAAACATTCAAGCACGGCTATCTATTCCTCAAAGACACACACATACAGGTTGGATTTGGCACGAGGGCGAGTGATGGTTCAGTACATAAAATTTTATTAACAAGATATTTCAAAAAATGAAATGCTCTGTCAATAAATAAATACATAAAAACCGAACCAGTGACTCGCAACTCGTGAGCTGTAAAGCCACGACAAGGCACCAACCGTTTTACAGGCCATTCACGCACCTTTCATACCTGATACAAACCAGACCATTGACACCATCCGGAAGGAACAGCAACACATTACAACAATCACAATAAGGGACAAGGTACACCCTACTTCAGAAAGAGATAAAAGACAAATATTACTGCACAGCCATCTATTCCGCAAGCACACACACATACTGGTTGGATTTGGCACGAGGGTGAGTGATGATTCAGTACATACAATTGTATTCGCAAGTAATTTCACAAAAATGAAATACACTGCGTATAATTGAAAGTATGATAAACTGAACCACTGACTCACAGCTCGTGAGCTGTAAAGCCACGTCAAGGCACCAACCTCTTTACAGGCCATTCATACACCTTTCGTACGTGTGACACATATAAAACATTCACACCGCCAGCCGCGGACCCATCACATTTCAACACTCACACCAGCAGACAGCGCCATTCAAGGGCCCATCACTTTCACACGCCCACATTTCTGACATTGCAACAACACAAAATGATGGACTGCATGGAGTGTCACTCAACTAGCAGTGTGTGTAGTGAACAACAGAAAGTAACTACTCACACCCCGCCAGCCGAGCGCCAGTCCACCCACACCACCATCCAAGCACGAGACCATGCACACCGCCAGCCAAACACCACTCAGCGCACACCGACAGCCAAGTACCACTCCACACACACCACCAGCCAAGCACCACTCCACGCACACTGCAAGCCAAGCGCCACTCCACACACACCGCCAGCCAAGCACCACTCCGTGCACAGACAGCCAAGTACCACTCCACACACACCATCCAGCCAAGCGCCACTCCACACACACCGCCAGCCAAGCGCCACTCCACGCACACCACCATCCAAGCACCAGACCATGCACACCGCCAGCCAAACACCACTCAGCGCACACTGACAGCCAAGTACCACTCCACACACACCACCAGCCAAGCACCACTCCACGCACACCGCAAGCCAAGCGCCACTCCATGCAGACAGCCAAGTACCACTCCACGCACACCACCAGCCAAGCGCCACTCCACACACACCACCAGCCAAGCGCCACTCCACGCACACCACCATCCGAGCACCAGACCATGCACACCGCCAGCCAAACACCACTCAGCTCACACTGACAGCCAATTACCACTCCACACACACCACCAGCCAAGCACCACTCCACGCACACCGCAAGCAAAGCACCACTCCGTGCACAGACAGCCAAGTACCACTCCACGCACACCACCAGCCAAGCGCCACTCCACGCACACCACCAGCCAAGCGCCACCCCACACACACCACCAGCCAAGCGCAACTCCACACACACCGCCAGCCAAGCAGCACTCCGTGCACAGACAGCGAAGTATCACTCCACGCACACCACCAGCCAAGCACCACTCCACGCACACCACCAGCCAAGGACAAATCCAAACACAACACCAGGCAAGCGCAAGAGCACGCACACCGCCAACCAAACAACAGACCACGCACACCGCCAGCCAAGCACCAGTCCACAGATACCACCAGACAAGCACCAGTCCATAGACACCGGCAGCCGAGCGCCAAACCATGCACACCGTCAGACAATGGACACTACACGCGAACCAACATCATACTTTAGTTTTTTTTTAAAAGAAAAGAAAAACAAAAACACATTGCAAATTGATACAAATCTACTAACTCAACAACTAAATCTAAAAAGACTACACAAATGCAAACTTTGAAACTGAACAATAAGACCAACCAGTTCACTTTACCACTCATTGATACTCCCAAAAATTCTTTTGCGTGTGGTACAATCTAAAACAAGCAGGTACACACAGCCCGGGGTTTGAAGGGCAGTCGGGGCAGTACATACGAACCTCCTTCCGCAAACCTCTTCGCCAACAGACTCTACATCTCCGACTGGGAAAGTCTTTTGAGATTGTAGGAGGAATTGTATCAGGAAAGTGGCGATCTTTCAATCTGGCAACATCCTCCACCACTCCAACTCTAGGAACACTTGCCTGTTCCACTAAAACAAGGCTGCCTATTACAGACTCCTGAAACTTTACAAAAGTCATCTTTGACTGGGGACAAGATTTCTGGAACACAACAAAAGCATTAAAGGTTGCCAAGTGGAAAAGATGGATAGCCAACTTCTTGTACCAAATGTAAGCCTTACGAAGAGCAGCATACGGTTCCAACCTCTGATCTACTCTGTCAACACCACCCATGTACTTATTGTAGTGCACTATGCACACAGGTTTGCGCACTTCTGCAACCTGACCCCAAACAGACACCGGTTCAGTGCTTTCATCGTGTATTGTAGTCAACATGTAGACATCTCTCCTGTCTGAAAACTTCACAGCTAGAAGCTCCTCACAACGCAATGCACTGCACTGTCCCCGAGCAAGCTTTCGACAAACAAGTTCTTTTGGGAAACCTTTACGGTTTGAGCGGATTGTGCCACAAGCAATAGTGTCCACTTTGGCCAATTCCCTGAACAACCGCACACCAGTGTAGAAGTTATCGACATACAAATGATGGCCTTTGTTAAAAAATCAACGACCAAGTTCCCACACAATTTTCTCAGTCACTCCAAAAGTCGACGGACAACCAGGGGGGTTAATCCTGGATTCCTTACCAGTGTACACCCTGAAATTAGAGACATATCCAGTCTCATTGTCACACAGCATATACAGTTTGATTCCATAGCGTGCCCTCTTACTAGGAATGTATTGCCGAAATACCAAGCGGCCCTTGAACAACAGCAAAGACTCATCCACTGCAATTTCTTTCCCAAAATAAAAGATCTCAGAAAATCGATCAACAAAATGATCAATGACAGGCCGAATCTTGAAAAGACGGTCACAATCAGGGTGATCTTGTGGCAAAGCAAGACTATTGTCAACAAAATGCATCATCCGAAGCAGAAGCAAATACCTATCACGACTCATGACTGCCGGAAATATAGCTGTTGCCATCAAGGGACTAGTAGACCAATATGAAGCCATTGATAGTTTCCTAAGCAAGCCCATCAAAAAAGGTAAACCCAAAAACTTTTTCATCTCCTCCAAATTTGTGGGAGTCCACCGGGTAGCTCTAGCGTGGGGCTTAAGGCTGGCACTGTTCACCCTCAAAAAAATGTCAGCATACAAATTAGTCTGCTCTACAATCTCTGCCAAAAACACATCATCCATAAACAACTTGAAAAAATCAATAGGCAAAAAGTTTTCAGTGTTCACCCTACACCCTGTAACACCAGTAAATTCAGGCAATGCCGCTGCACCATGCCTGGTGCAACCCAGAGGTCAGAACTTTCATCGTCAAGTCTTGCAGCCGCAGGCTGCCGCCCAGCTGCCTCTTGTCTCACTACACCAACTGGAAGTCTAGCAGCCCAAGGCTGCAGCCCAGATGTCTCTTGCCGCACTATTGGCACAGCAATGTCCTCCGCAACCACAGATACATCATCCACACCAAAAGTAGCTCCATCAGCACTCAGAGTGTCTTCATCATCAGATGAAGCCATGTGTAAAGAAAACTCACTACCTGAATCTTCACCTCCCACCACTGGCTCAGAATCAGAGTCAGTCTCTGGACCATGGTCAGAGGAAGAATCAAAAAGCATTCCAACAACTTGCTGAGCAGTAATCCGGCGGCTAGCCATTATCCATACAAATAAAGGAGTCTGCACAAACAACTCAACAACCCCAACACTGTGCAAAGTAAGATAAAAAATGTAAGCCTTTATCACAAATATCTATATTTAGAAAAAATATACAATTCACTTACAAGAGACAACTACACTCACCAGCACCTACTCTGCAAAGACACAGCAAATAGGCAACGATATCCCACTAGAAAGAAGAAAAAAAAACTTACATCTATAGAAGGACACATCAAAAACAAATGCAAAACATGTTTTACAATCACAAAAAACAGAAACCAAACATAAACAATTACATTACAATTGAACAAAAAACAGGTCTCTTACCAAACACATGCAACTACAGAAACAGCAGAACAGAACCACCAGTAACGGAACCGCACACTGCAACAATCTAAAGAGAAAAAAAAACAATACACATTAGAAGAAACAAAAACAGCACACATTACAACAGGCTATGTCACAGGGTATGTCACAAATGGGGTGTCTGTCCCCAAGGGGGGCAGAATATAAATCATTATAAACGTGGGCCCCCTGGAAGCAACCCTACGGAGGGCAGAGAGGGCAAATAAAGACACGGCAGAACATACTTTTGAAAACAAGTGGGCCCAAGGAAGCAACCCTTGGCCAAGGGGTCGCTCACTATAAAAAAAAAAAACCTGGAGTCTAATGGGCTTTTCTATCTCCCCCTGGGTCCAGAAACGGTAAGAACAGTCTACAATATTTATAATGCCCCCTGGAAGCGACCCTTGCCCAAGGGGTCGCTTCCTTTATAAATATAATAAAATCCCTGGTGTCTAGTGGGCTTTTCTGCCCCCCCTGGGACCAGACAAGGCCCAAGAAATGGCTGATCTGCCCCCAGGGGGGGCAGACAAGTCTAAAAAAATTTAAGGGCCACTAGGAAGCGACCCTTCCCCAAGGGGTCGCTTCCTTTATAATTATAAACAAATCCCTGGTGTCTAGTGGGCTTTTCTGCCCCCCCTGGGTGCAGATCGGCCAAAAAAACGGCCGATCTGCCCCCTAAGGAAGCGACCCTTGCCCAAGGGGTCGCTTCCTTTATAAATATAATTCAATCCCTGGTGTCTAGTGGGCAGAAAAGTCTGAAACATATTTGGGGCCAAAAAGGAAGCGACCCTTGCCCAAGGTTTCGCTTCCTACACGCAAACAAACACACACATGCAATCCCTGGTGTCTAGTGGGGCATTCTTGGTGCACGATCGCGACGCTGTGCGCGATCGTGCACCAGGAATGCCATGCATTGGGACATCAGGGGAGAGGAAACACAGTTTCCTCCCCCCGATGCCTCAAGGCACCGAAAAACATCCCCCCGCCCCACCGGAGCACCGAACACCCACCTCTGTGCTGGACGCGCTGGAATTAAATGGATTCCAGCGCGTCCAGCGCTTCCTGATGACGTCGGCGCGCGCTGCGCGCGCTGATGTCACCAGGAAGCGTGGGGGGGCCAGGGGGTGGCAGCGGAAAGTCTTCCGCTGCCTCCCCAGGTAAAAGGACCAAGATCGATGCCCCAGGGAGGGAGCGCCAGCGCTCCCCGCCAGGGCTGTACTGATGACGGAGCGGTTCCGTCATCAGCACAGCCCAACCGATGCTGATGACGGAACCGCTCCGTCATCAGCATCGAAGGGGTTAAAGAATAAATGTGAACTAGTAATAAGCACTTAAATGGGTTTTCTGGTCATGCTGTACTGGGACAAAGTCAAAAAAGTTCAGACGACTGTGATGGAGTACGAGTAAATACAGGGAGCCACTTGGGCTCGGTGAACCAAAGTACCTTGATCCGGGCTTGCATCGACAAAGAAGATGTGAGGTGCAGTCAAAGCTATGCGTCAGTTAAGCCATGCAGAGTGTGAGATGCGTCAAGATTCTCTACGCAATGGCGGCATTGCATGGGTTCCGAGTGCGAGGCACCAGTTCCGAATGTGATGCATGGCTATTGCTCCAGCACCAGGTGATGCATTGATTCCGAAGGCGTTGTGCTGGTTTTGAGAGCCATTGGCTGGCTCTGTTGCACTCTTTCACGAGGATGCACCAGTTCCGATCCATAAAAAGACGAAGATACGCTGGTTCCGACCCATGCAAAGGCGAAGATGCGCCGATCCCGTTGTGGAAGCACCTTAGGCCTCACATCCAAAGGTCCAGGGCTGGGGTGGCACCATTTGGCAGGGCAGACTCACAGCTGGTAGAGTTCTAATGCAGTTGCAGGTAGATGAAGTCTTTGATATGGTTAAGACCTAGAACAGGAGGCAAGCCTGCAAGTCCTTGGAGGGGGTCAAGTGATACAGGTCCATTCCTCCTCACCCAGGCAGAACAGCAGGCAGCAGGGCAACACAGCAAGGCAAAGGTCCAGCACAGCAGCAGTCCAGTAGAGTGGCATTCCTTTCAACAGCACAGCAGTTCTTCTTCCTGGCAGAGTAGTCACAGGTCCAGAAGTGTACTCAGTTGTTGGTGTCAGAGGTCTAGTGCTTATCCCTAATTGAGCCTTTGAAGTGGGTGAGACTTCAAAGGGAGGCCTTTGAGATGTACAGAGCCCTTATCCTTTCTGCCCTGTCTCCAGACTCCATACAGGGTGGTATGCAGCCATTCGAGTGTGGCCAGGACACAGCTATTCAGGTATAAGTGAGGCAGTCTTCAGCTCCACCTCCCATCAACCAAGTTAATGGCCCAATAAGGCCCACCAAGTCACACCTAAGCACCCCTTGTGTGCGGCTGTCTAAAAGAAATGCAGAAGGCCCAGCTGCCACATACCCCAGATGTGTATTCAGAGACAGGCAGAAGGCACCAAATGACTAAAGTAAGTAAATGCGACCTTTCTAAAAGTGTGTGTGAATTGGGGGGTTTGGCCCTTATCTACAACCACCTTGGGCCTTAGACAATTGTATGCACAAAACAACATCAGGTGGTTGTGAGATTTAAACACATCTTTAGTCATGCATAAGGTACATTTTTCTCAATAATCATGACCTCAAATTTGCTTTAGTAATGATTGAACACAAGCATTTTTTAAACATTCACATTTAGTGCGATAAAAGAAAGGACAAATCACATTCAACTCGGTGTATGTACGGTGAAAAATATTTGAAAAACGTGTGAAATATGGAAAGATAAATCAAACATATATTGTGATAACTCAAAATGTATACATGAACTAGGCTGAAATTGCATCATGAACAATCCAACATTTTACAAGACCAGAGCATTACATTCACAGAAAGTTCTCTCAGTACTGGACTGTTTTAAAAGGTCCAAAGGTATCTAATATGGGCTTACAAAAGTTTCTTTAGACAAATGAATTTATATGTCCATATTGATACTGGTTGAACTAGGATCCCCTATTGATCTCGGTCAACGCGTTTTGAACCCACACTTTCTTTGGGGGTTCTCTTCAGGAATAGGGTTTGGTGAATTCTGCAAGGGTGAAGGAATGCAGAATTGCAGAATTCACTAAACCCTTGTCCTGAAGAGAACCCCAGAAGAAAGTGTTAGTTCGAAACGCATAGACCGGGATCAACAGGGGATCCTAGTTCAAACAGTATCAATATGGACGTATAAATTCATTTGTCTAAAGAAACTATTGTAAGCCCATTTATACGTTCAAGTACTAAGAGCACTTCCTGTGAATGTAATGCTCTGGTATTGTAAAATCTTGGATTGGTGAAGATGCAATTTTAGCCTAGTGCATGCATACATTTTGGGTTATCACAATGTATAGTTGACTTATCTTTCCATATTTCACACGTTTCTCAAATATTTTTCACTGTATATCAATTGAGTTCAATGTGGTTTGTCCTTTATTTTATCACACCAAATTTGAAAGTATACCTTTGTAAACGTGACATCTGCTAAACTGTAATTTGAAATCAAACTTCAAAATACATTGTGAATCCAGTGACACCAAACTTGAAAAGTCTATCTCTTCACACCTGGGAATTACACTAAAAAGATGTAATAAGGTAATCCCAATGTTAACCTTTGGGAGAGATAGGCCTTGCAGTAGTGAAAAACTAGATTGCGAGTTTTACCACTACTAAATCATGTAAAACATTAAAGCACATGTCCTACTTTTTAAATGCATTGCACTCTGCCCTCTGAGTTGTCCATGGTCTACCCTAGAGATGAGTTATATGTATTAAAAAGGAAGGTTTAGGCCTGGCAAGAGGATTCACTTGCCAAGGTCGACATGGCAGTTTAAAACTACACACAAAGGTTCTACAGTGCAGGCTTGAGACATGGTCACATGCCCTAGGGGCATGCGTGCGCCACATGGCACTTTGAAAAATGCAGTTTGTGCATTTTTCAAAGTATGCACATGGTTAACATCAACTTGAAGTTGATCTTAATTTATGTTTCCTAAATGCACAATTCGCATTTAGGAAAGGCTTTGTGCATGTGCATTAGGGAATCACAAATTGCGTTTCCCAATTTGCATTAGCAATTTAGGGAATCTCAAAAAATGGTGATTACCTAAATTGCGAATAAAAAAACTTTCATGCATTAGGAAAGGCCATTTTGCAATCGCAAACGGACGATTTTTGCTAATCGCACTGTTTGCGATCACAAAATAGCTTGATTCATGTGCCCCATTGCCCCAATAGTGGACACACATATTTGGGCAGGAAATCAGTATTGCATATGTCACAAAATTCATAATAAAGGCCTTTAAAAAATTTAGCTTAGCAAGTCTTCGATTACCGTAATATAACATTTTGAATTTGATGTATTATGCTTCTGATGGCTGATTAACTACATATGTTTGTGCAGTACCGATGCCTGGCCGAATTTTGTGGGAAAAATTCCAAGTGCTTTATCAGATTTAGTCAATTTAGACATTTTTAACTCCTAATACTAACATATTTGGTTTTGATAAGAAACTGACACAAAGGTTTAGTCTCTTTATCTTCAATGCATTGACAAATGGTGGAATTTAATGTACCACCCATATCAAAGTGAAGCCGCGAAGGCTAAAGTTGGAATGTGTAAAAGACTACTTGCCAAAAAATAGGGACCATTGATCATTATGGGCAATTAAGAAATATGTAATCCCCTCAATGAATTATATGGGTATAAAGTAATGCTATAAACTGTGTTGAAGATCTTTGTATAGATCTGTAGGTCTGGTTCATTATGCCTTGTTTACAGGCGAGCCAGTAAATGAGGCTAATGTTCACACGCCTTAAAACAAATTTGTTACGTGACTTTGAGTGTTCATACACTTTCCAGATTGCCCTTGAAACATAATCTCAGTCCCAGATTGCAATGTGAGTATTTGTCTTGCTTAATAGCGTCCAAAGACTTCATAGTCTTCCAGTAAATCATATATTCAAGTGCACAATAATAAAAATTATGCAAGTCACGTGTAAGTCAAAAGTAGGCATATATCGCCATTCTCATACTTCACTTTCTTCACAGGTGAGCCAGTAAATGACTTACGCCCTAAAATCAATTTGTCATGTAACTTTTAGTGGTCCTGGAAATTGTAGGAACCTCAAAGTCACGTGACAAATTGGTTTTAAGGCGTGTGAAAATTGGCATAATTTACTGGCTCACCTGTGAACAAGGCAAAATGAATTGCAGGTAAAATGCTGCCACGCTGTTATCTCAATAAACACCTGGGGACATATTTACAAGCCCCTATTGCCACCACGAGGTCACTTTTTAAGACGTTGTGGAGGTGATAGGGGCTTTGCCTTATTTACAAGACAGGCATGAAAAAACACTTGCACTATGGTGGAAAAGCAAGGCTACACCATATTCTCGTAAATATGGTTCAGCTTTGCATTTCTAAAGTGGCGGAGTGAGGTGTTGAACCATGGCGGCTAACGCCTCACTCCACCACTTCATTTGTAAATATCCTCCTTGGTTTTTCATGGAGTTGGTCTTCGTAATTTTCTTGTGCTGTGACTTTGAACCACTTCATTTGTAAATATCCCCCTTGGTTTTTCATGGAGTTGGTCTTCGTAATTTTCTTGCGCTGTGACTTTGAACCAGACGCTCCATGCCCGCAACTGAGCTCTGATAGGGTGTCTCCTGAGAGCTCCTTTGCCTCTGCGCCTGCAAAACGGTGCGGGTGCAGATGCAAAGGGATTCCATCATTTGCATGGGCCATGCCCCTATACAAATGAGGGAACGCCCCCTGAAGATAGCACTGGTGCTTTATGTGTCTCAGCGCTATCGGTATTACAGAAGGGGATGCACAAGCATCTGCGGCCCCTTCTGTAATACCAAAGTGCCCTGGGGGGAGGCAACATAGGCGCAAACGCCCGTTGCGCCCTGGGCAACTTTATATAATACAACCCCAGTTGTTTCATGGAGTTGGACTTCGTGATTTTCTTGTGCTGTGATTTTAAACAGGACGTTCCATGTCCACACCCGAATATGCCCTGCAAGGCTGAAGGCTCCTATCTAATGGATTTCATGCAACGTAATGGATTTCCTGAGCCCTATCAATATAAAGGTGAGAAAGGAAAATGCTGACATGCTGCTATCTCAATAAACACCTGGGGCCCTATTCTGCATATGGCGCACTTTCCCTGTTTGCACCCTGAGGTACCTTAAAACAGGTGCGCCGGGCACAAACACAGAAAGTGCGCCCTATTACAGAGAATGCGCTGCCCCCAGGGCAGCTGCCAACTCGTGCTGTCCTTGAGGCTGCGCCATCATGTGAAATAAGTGGATGGTGTGCAATTATTTGAAGCTCAACGGTGAGAAGACGGAGGTCCTAGTCTTTGGAGGAAATACCGACATCTGGTCCAAGGACTGGTGGCCTCCCTCTTTAGGAGACTGTCCCAACCCACCAATTCGGCCAGGAACCTTGGTGTTCTCTTTGACTCGGCCCTCTCCTTTGAACTTCCGGTAAATATAACTGTATCCACCTGCTGCAATACCATCCGCATGCTAAAAAAGATTGCTCCCTATTTGTCATCTGACGCTCGCAAGCAGTCAACTGTTGCCCTGGTATCTTCCAGGCTTGACTATTGCATTGCGCTGTATGGGGGCGTAAACAAGAAAGCCCTCCATCGTCTTCAGATGGTTCAAAACTCTGCTGCTAGGATGGTCCTAAACCTCCCAAAGCTATCATCCGCTACTCAGGCCAGAAAGGATCTCCACTGGCTACCCATACATGCCACGATTTCCTTTAAACTTATATGTCTGGCACACAGAGCCGTGTTCGGCTCTGGCTCCGATGGTATAAAGGCTCTGGTCAGTCCCTACGCTCCCAAGAGAACCCTTCGATCATCCTCAAGAAATCTGCTGGCGGTCCCCAGATTTTAAAAGGCGAAATGGGGAGGAAGAGCCTTTTCCACTCTGGCCCCTAAATTGTGGAATAACCTCCCCCCCCCGAGCTTTCCAATCAACCTTCCCTGACTGTGTTTCGGAAGCTCTTGAAGACTTGGCTCTTTTCTCAGGCCTATTACTGAATTTTTAAATCCGTTGTCTGTTTTTTGTAATTGTACATATATACTTTATGTTTTAGTTTGTGCCTTGATGCCCTTTGGCCTAAATTTGCGCATTATAAATAATCCTTCATTCATTCAAATACAGAGCAGCTTTAAAGCAGCTGCTCCATGTTTTCACAGTGCAGGCACCAACCCGCCTGCACTTTTAAAGGGGATTAGAGATCCCCTTGCGCAGCTGGATGCAGTCAGTGACTGCACCCACCTGCCAGGGGATGTCAGGGGGTTTAAAGGTCCCGTTGTGGGCGTAGGTGCAAAGGGATTCCCTCATTTGCCTTTGGTACGCTCCCATGCAAATGAGGGAACGTCCCCTGAAGATAGCGCTGGCGCTTTATGTGTGCCAGCACTCTTAGTATAACAGAAGGAGATGCACAAGCGTCTGCAGCCCCTTCTGTAATTCCAAAGTGTAGTATGTAGTACAGCCCCAGGTGTGTCATGGAGTTGGGCTTCGTGATTTTCTTGTGCTGAGACTTTAAACAGGACGCTCCATGCTCGCAAATGAAGCTTATCTAATGGAGATTGTTATATATATATATATATATATATATATATATATATATATATATATATATATACACTGAAAGAACTATAGGTTTCAGGGACGTTATAGTTAGTTGGACATTTCACTCTTACAAAACCATAGAAATTCCGCTGTTATAGTTAGTTCAGCTAACTATGACTCGTGCCCCCACAATGCATTGCTGATGACGTCACCCCGAAAATTTCGTCAACCGGCGCCAAAGTTATTGGGAAATCAAAAAACGCTTTTCTTATGGACACTAGGTCCTAACTATAACTACCTACTGACGACCGCCAGTAAGTAATATATATATATCAAAACAAAAACCTCTCTCTCTTCAGAGGGGACCTGCACTTCATGGCTGAAAAAGTGTCCGTACTTCAACTTCACTAAGCAAAATGGAAATCCAATCACCAATATATCTCGAGACCAGCAAAGGTTTTATTTCAGGCATTACATGAGGACACGTTTCGGCTAATGGATAGCCTTTCTCAAATCAAATAGCATTTTTTCAAACCACTGCCTTATGTGCTCTTAATGTATAATTAGTTTGTGATCATAGAAAAAATACTCTCGAATTGTCCCTGTTTGAAGCCGTAAGTAATTCAAAAAGTGCTTGAATTTTTTTTGCATTCTTTCAATTCATCGCATAATTATAGTGTGTGTGTGTGTGTGTGTATATATATATATATATATATATATATATATATTCACTGAAAAAACCATAGGTTATAGACCATATATAGTTAGGAATTAGCATTTAAAAAACCTTATTTTACTCACACAAAACCATTGAAATTCCATATATAGTTAGTTGCACTAACTATATATCGCGCACCCGCAATCCACTGCTGATGATGTCACATATTACATCATTCATGACATGGTCAGTGACCTCGCTAAAATAGAAACATTAGGAACAACCCCTCATGAGAAATACGAAACTAGTGAGATGAACTAAACTCCACACCATGATGGCTGCAAGACATATTACAAATATATACAACACACCAGCAAAGTAACAGGGTAAAACATTTTATTAAATAACTATTTACATAACTATTTTATACTTTTTGTTGCCCGATCCGGCTAGCTCAATCGATCGAGCATGAAACTCATGCACTCTGATAGTTCAAAGTTTTGAGGAGTGCTTGTTAGACTGTCTGAAGCTTATTTGCACCTGCTACAGCTTCACTATTCTCAATGTAAGTGGGGGCTGTTTGAGGACGTGACTGCATTTGAAAACAATGTGATGCGGTGCCTCCCTGAAACGCTTGACGGAGGCCCCCGAGGGACGGTGTGATGGCGCGGACTCGGAGGGGGCGCTTGGCTCCGGCCCCCTCCCCAAGTCGTGTTGCCCTGATGTGGCCTGAGATCGCCCCCCACATAGGTGGCCGGCTCCCGGGGTTAAGCGGAACTTTTTGCCTTTCGGTGACTCTTCCATTCTGGACCTTGTCCCACAATCCGTTTGACCTGAAGACACGCTGTAGTGGGGCGCCCCTTTACCGTTTCAGTTGCCATTCCGCCCGCTTTTGCTACACTGTGCCTCTTCCGCTATTCAGCTGTTTACCGCCCGCTCTTGCGACTACAGCGTTTCGCTCACCATGTAGTTGAGTTGCTCCCGCTCTTGCGGTGCAGCGATAGGCGGCTGCCACAGGGCTCTCAAAATGGCGGCCGGCTCTTCAGATTTGGGCGTGGTCCACTAAAATGGCCCTGCGACACCTTGGAACTCGGACGCTTGTCTGCTAGGGCTTGGGCTCCATACTCGAAAGCGTCCCCTCACCCTTGAAGATTCTACAAAAGTCTTGGGGGCCCCCGACTCCCGCAGGCTTCTGGTGGGGAGCGGCTGCCATGATTGCTCGTGGAATGGCCACGACGGAGCTACGAGATGGTGGTGCTCTCATGCTGACGCCAGCTTCAGTCTGAAACATCCAGAAACACTGTAGACTACCAATTCGATCAGTTCCGGTAGCGCCCCAACGTGACCCTGTAGAGAAGAACTTGCCCTCCCCTCTTTGACTGATGGTTCTTGTTGCCTGTCCCTTCTGTTGTCATTTAACAGAACTATTTAGCCTGCTGAAAGGGGTTGTGTTCCGACCGCTGGTTGGTGGAGACATTTTGACTATATTCTGGACCTGCGTTTTCGCGTAATGCGTCATATGACGCGCCGCGTTAGCGCATCCGGAAGTGCTCCGATGCGCGAAGGGCAGCTTCCCGGAAGCGATCCGGGGCGCGGCGCGCAGCGCGTAACGTAAGCATAACAGGTCATGTGACTTGTTAATAAAACTTTTCATTGGTTCATTTTACTTTTCTTATTCTAATGATGAAAGGCTTGGTCATATGACCTAAAAATTACACTTTTTATTACTTTCGAACATTATTTTTTCTTAAACATATATGTTATAATGTTCCAGGCTAATGTACTTTCCCGGAAAATTTACAACTGTCCTGCAAGTAAAATATATTCCTTTTTCGAGAAAAAGGGCGTTTCTTCGTCCCATGACGGAGCCGTTGAGCAAAAGAGGCTCGGCCTGCTGTCTTAGTCGCCGATACGCCTGAATATCAGATTCTTATCGATCACTTTATGTTGCAGGAGTAGAAAACACAACAGCCCTTGACCATTTATCTTTACTGCGTACCTGCGTATTATACCTTTTACCCTTCATGTAATTGGACTGCTTTATTTCACTTGCCTTTTACTGATTCGAAAACAGTGACTATTATTAAAAACTATTATTAAAAACTTTACCAATGTAAATACTACTACCATGTTTTCTTTTAAAAACCTTTAATGTGAAAATGTCAGTATACAAATACGGGCCTATAACCACGTGGGCCGGCCACGGAGCAAACTGTAATCGTATATGATGAGGAGACATTTACACTGTAGAGGAACGTAACGGGCGGGCCATTAGGTTGCAAGAACTAAGGTGTCTAACAGTTGCGGAATCGGTGGACGTACATTTTATAATTAAAAAACGACAGGGCCAGTTACAATAAAATTATCTAGATATACATTTGCGGGCAAGTACCATGGGTGACGTTAATTCGAACTTTCAATAGTACAGTAATCAATAACACATCAGAACTTAATATCAATAGGGATGTCGAAATATTCAATCAATTCTCGTCCCCGCCCGCCATGTGCTTCAAAACTCCATACGTATCTTGTGATATCAAGGTTGTGCAACCAGTACACAACAAGGAGTTACGAGTCCCATTTATTCCGGCGCCATTTTGGGCGAGGACGGGCAGGTCCAGGATATAGTCAAAATGTCTCCACCAACCATCGACTATGATGATGTTCATATGCTGTATTTATTAGAGTAACACTCATCTGTCCACATGAAATTTATTTGCCACAATTACCATAACTATATTTTTTTTCGGTTCCTCTGGAGAGTACATCGTGGCAGATGAGGCAGGTAACGTACCGGGCATTTACCTTTTTTGCATGTAGAGGAAAGGAAAAAAAATCGAGCGTCTGAGTTCTAAGGTGTCCCAGGGCCATTTTAGTGGACCAGGCCCAAATCCAAAGAACAGGCCGCCATTTTGAGAGTCCTGTTGCAGCCGTCTGTCGCTGTAGCAGCAAGAGCGGGCTAAACTCAGCTAGACGGCGCTCCATTGAAGTAACATAGACTTGCTGAGGATCTTTCATCTTTTCAACACACACCAGTGCGGCAACTTGCTAGACACCACCTCGGTGCCATCCTGATCTCGGCGCCCCACTGCAGATGAAGTGCCTCCACATGGAGAAAGAGACTCGTTTGCGCCGCCTCCCCCCCGCTTCTCAGAACTGTCAACTATGACACCACCTCGGTGCCATCCGGATCTTGGCGCCTTGTGCTGGTTCCGGCCTATTCACACATCGGTCCGCTACTGACGCCACCTCACAGGCCAACGGGGCGCCCCACGCCGACTTTCGGCGCAGCATTGTAGGATGGCCACACCAGTGCGGCAACTTGCTGGACACCACCTCGGTGTCATCCGGATCTTGGCGCGTTGTGCTGCCTTCGGCCTATTCGCACATCGGTCCGCTACTGACGCCGCCTCATCTTGGGGGCGACGCACAGCATCACATTGCTTTCCAATGCAGTCAGATCCTCAAACAGCCCCCACTGACTGACGCGAACTCACAGGCCAACGGGGCGCCCCACGCCGACTTTCGGCGCAGCATTGTAGGATGGCCACACCAGTGCGGCAACTTGCTGGACACCACCTTGGTGCCATCCGGATCTTGGCGCGTTGTGCTGCCTTCGGCCTATTCGCACATCGGTCCGCTACTGACGCCGCCTCATCTTGGGGGCGACGCACAGCATCACATTGCTTTCCAATGCAGTCAGATCCTCAAACAGCCCCCACTGACTGACGCGAACTCACAGGCCAACGGGGCGCCCCACGTCGACTTTCGGCGCAGCATTGTAGGATGGCCACACCAGTGCGGCAACTTGCTGGACACCACCTCGGTGCCATCCGGATCTTGGCGCGTTGTGCTGCCTTCGGCCTATTCGCACATCGGTCCGCTACTGACGCCGCCTTATCTTGGGGGCGACGCACATCATCACATTGCTTTCTAATGCAGTCAGATCCTCAAACAGCCCCCACTGACTGACGCGAACTCACAGGCCAACGGGGCGCCCCACGCCGACTTTCGGCGCAGCATTGTAGGATGGCCACACCAGTGCGGCAACTTGCTGGACACCACCTCGGTGCCATCCGGATCTTGGCGCGTTGTGCTGCCTTCGGCCTATTCGCACATCGGTCCGCTACTGACGCCGCCTCACGTGCCAACGGATTTTCTACGCTTTTTATAGCCCTATGCCGCATAACAGGTCATGTGACTTGTTTATAAAACTTTTCATTGGTTCATTTTACTTTTGCTTTCCTAATGATGGAAGGCTTGATCATATGACCTAAAAATACACTTTTCATTGGATTAAAACTTTTTTTTTCCCCAAACGATGAAAGCCCCACCTTGTTTCTGGATGTTTCAGACTGAAGCTGGCGTCAGCATGAAAGCACCACCATCTCGTGGCTCCGTCGTGGTCATTCCGCGAGCAATCATGGCAGCCGCTCCCCACCGGAAGCCTGCAGGAGTCGGTGGCCCCCATGACTTTTGTAGAATCTTCAAGGCTGAGGGGACGCTTTCGAGAATGGGGTCCAAGACCTAGTAGACAAGCGTCCGAGTTCCAAAGTGTCCCAGGGCCATTTCAGTGGACCAGGCCCAAAAAGGAAAGAGCCTGCCGCCATTTTGAGAGTCCTGTGGCAGCCGCCTATCGCTGCACCGCAAGAGTGGGCGCAACTCAGCTGAATGGCGGATTTTGGCACAGTGTATCAAAAGCGGGCGGAATGGCAACTGAAACGGTAAAGGGGCGCCCCACTACAGCAGACGAGCCTCCACCTGGGGAGGCCCGTTCACGCCGCCTCACCCCCCCCCCCCCCCGGGGCGCCCCACGCCGTTATTCGGAGCAGCATTGTAGGATACCAAAACCAGTGCGGCAACTTACTGGACATCACCTGGGTGCCATCCACATCTCAGCGCGTTCTGCTGCCTTGGGACTATTCGCACAACAGACCGCTACTGACGAGGCCTCCCCCCGCACCCCCCGGGACGCCCCACGGAATGGCAACTGAAACGGTAAAGGGGCGCCCCACTACAGCAGACGAGCCTCCACCTGGGGAGGCCCGTTCACGCCGCCTCACCCCCCCCCCCCCCGGGGCGCCCCACGCCGTAATTCGGAGCAGCATTGTAGGATACCAAAACCAGTGCGGCAACTTACTGGACATCACCTGGGTGCCATCCACATCTCAGCGCGTTCTGCTGCCTTGGGACTATTCGCACAACAGACCGCTACTGACGAGGCCTCCCCCCGCACCCCCCGGGACGCCCCACGCCGTTTTTCGGAGGATACCAAAAACCAGTGCGGCACCCAGGTAACATCACCTGGGTGCCGTCCAGAACTCAGCACGTTGTGCTGCCTTGGGACTATTCGCACAAAACACAGCTACTGACCATTGTTGCTTCTTTTTAAAAAAAAATGTTTAAATGTATTTACTGTTTTTGTTGCGTTGTATATATTTATAAGTTATTAAAGTTTTATAATCCTACTACTTTGTTGGAGTGCTATATATTTTTAATGTGACACGTAATTGTAAAAACTTTGATGTACAAAGAGGCATCCCTGGAATCTTCCGCTTCAGGCTCGGTCCCCTCCCCAATCACAATACAGGATGGTTTTCAGATAGTAGGAACGCGTGTGGTGTGACGGATCTCATCGGGTGGGGGCCTTGATCTACTGTAACTCCTTTGAAGAGGGGTGATTCTTTACAGCTGGGGCCATAACTACATCTGCATGGCTACCTGATAGCCTGGGACCGGCCTGGACAATCGGACACAGAGGAAGAGGAGTGTCAGAGGGTGCGGTAGTGAATAGGGCGAAAGGGAGGTGTCGGGCGGGCACAGGGTGTGATTCTCAGGGAAGAGCAGCGCAGATGGGGGGAGGTTTATTGCCCATGCATAAGACAGAGAGCGGGGGTGACCAGTGCCTGGGGGAGATGCTTGCGAGGGTGGGGAGCCATGCTAAGGATCGACAGCGTGCAGAGAGTGGGTCTGGTCAAGGCATCTAAAATGGCTGCCGTGCACGACAAAAGTGTGGCATTTGAAAAAAGGCAAGATGGCGCAGACAATGTTTATCAACACTTCCTGATTTCCTTCGAATCGAACGTTAACAGACGTTATCTCTCCCACACTACCGGTCCCCCTGGGCTTAAACGCCGAGATGGTAGGGACTGCATCCCGTGGACATAGGCCGAGACGTCACTCAGCAGAAAAAAAAGAAAAAAAAAAGTCTATAAACATACAATAAGTTAAAAGTCAATCATTCTTGTTTCCTTGTAGTACGCTCCCCAGTCCGCTCCCCGTTATGCGAACAGGGCGCACCCCACCAAAAAAAAACGATATATATTTTTTTTTTTTGCCCCGCGGAGCCCTTTTAAAGCCTCCACATCAAACCTAGGGGGTCAGGGAGGATCTACTATGCCCCCTTATGGTCATTTGCACCTTCGCTTTGGCCTCCTCTTGTCTCTCGATCCTACCGAGAGACAAGATGGCGGCCGCTCCGTACTGTTTGGAATGTTTACAGACACCGGAGAGCCAATCAGCTTCGCTTCGCAAAGCTCCGTAACGCGAAAAGTACGCGAAACGGAGCGCTACCCGGGACGCTGTCACAGATATATATCTTTTTTTGAACGTTAATTTCTCAAAATCCACTGCAGCACATATATTGAGACCCAGCAAAGGCACATCGGGCTACCGGTCCCTACAATTTTGCCAAGTTTCATGCAAATCCATTCAGCCGTTCGATTATTTTTTTTTTTTTTTTGCCCCGCGGGGCCCTTTTAAAACCTCCACATCAAACCTAGGGGGTCAGGGAGGATCTACTATGCCCCCTTATGGTCATTTGCCCCTTCGCTTTGGCCTCCTCTTGTCTCTCGATCCTACCGAGAGACAAAATGGCGGCCGCTACGGACTGTTTGGAATGTTTACAGACGCCGGAGAACCAATCAGCTTCGCTTCGCAAAGCTCCGTAACGCGAAAAGTACGCGAAGCGGAGCGCTGCCCGGAGCGCTGTTACAGATATATATCTTTTTTTGAACGTTAATTTCTCAAAATCCACTGGAGCACATATATTGAGACCTAGCAAAGGCACATCGGGCTACCAGTCCCTACAATTTTGCCAAGTTTCGTGCAAATCCATTCAGCCGTTCGGGCTAAAAGTGAGGCCAACCACCCTATGGAAATTAACATGGGAAAAACGCGTTTTGGGACCCCCCTTTTTTCTCAGCCCCCCCTTGACGAACCCCCCCAAATTTTCAGGGGCTGCTCAGAAACAAAATGTTCCATTTTCCTGAAAATTTCAGCCAATTCCGTCCACAAACGCCAAAGTTATTAGACATAGAATTTTCAAAAATCCCATAGAGAAAAAATCCTAACTATATATACCTACTGGCGACTGCCAGTAGGTAATATATATATATATATATATATATATATATATATATATATATATATATATATATATATATATATATATATATATATATATATATATATATATATATATTCTCTCCAAACAGACCTTCAATAAAGGAAGACTTGGACACCCAGGGCTTCTTGCAAAGTATTTATTGGCAAGTAGAAAAAACAACGCGTTTCGCCATTACGGCTTGGTCACGCTCATCAGATACTCAGAATCGCCATCTTAAATACACCTCCTCAGCTCATTGTGCAAAACCCCTATTGCAATACATAACAAAACGTGCATAACTGGCAGACATGTTAGTCTAGACAATTACATACAATATCGTTGTAACACTCTGTCTTACTATATCATGTTAACATCCCAATTCATTATATGCTTAAGCACGATGTAACCTCAATCTACTACGCAATTACGGACTCGTAAACATTATCGCAGAAGTTCGAGCATAGTATTAAATCCAGTTTAATACTACTTGTGCCATATAAATAATGGTTACCTGTGTTTCTGAAATCATGTCAAAAACAGCGCAAAGATCTTTTTGTTATTAAAAAGTAAAATACTCCTAACCTGCGTATCACGCGCTGCACGCCTACCATAAGCAGTGCTGCTATTGGTTAGTCACGCCGTACAAGTTGTTACAGGCTCGCTGGTACGCTCAATGCCGTCATCCCATGTTGCTTGGTTACAATAGGCGACCACATGTCTCAATAAAGTTATTTGTAACTGTTTCGAAACACAGCCCAAGTGGGCAATAATCATCCCCTAATATAACACCATATGCAGAAACATCATGTGTTGCTTGGTTACAATGGGCGACAGCATGTCTCAATAAAGTTATTTCGAAGCACAGCCCAAGTGGGCAATATTCGTCCTCTGATATAACACAATATGCAGAAACAAATGTAGTCACAAATCATTGTTATAAAACAATCGAAGTAGGCACGGACTCCTTCAAAGTGCGTAAACAAAAGTTATTTCCTTAGTCCATTGATTTATAAAGTGCACAATGCATAGCACATGACGCATTTCAGCCGTACTCACAAGGCCTTGTTCACATACATATTTCTGTATACCTTTGCTAGAAATACAAACATTCGAGGTAATGTCATCAGTGATGTCATTTGAGATGTCATCAGTGATGTCATGAGTGATGTCACTGAGCATGTCATGAGTGATGTAATATGTGACATCATCAGCAGTGGATTGCGGGCGCGCGAGTTATTAACTATAACTCGCTGAACTAACTATAACGGGGGAATTTCAATGGTTTTGTATGAGTGAAATGTCCAGCTAACTATAACGCCCCTGAAACCTATGTTTTTTTCAGTGAATTTCTAAGGTTTTTTAAATGCTAATTCCTAACTATAACGTGCCTGAAACCTATGGTTTTTTCAGTGAATTTCAAAGGTTTTTAAATGCTAATTCCTAACTATAACTTGTCTGAAACCTATGGTTTTTTCAGTGAATTTCAAAGGTTTTTTAAATGCTAATTCCTAACTATAACATGTCTGAAACCTGTTTTTTTCAGTGAATTTCAAAGGTTTTGTAAATGACAATGTCTAAACTTATTAATTGGTATTTATTTATACGGATTTTCTAAATTTTTCTACAATTTATTTTTAGATATTGTATTTTTTTAAATTACATTATAATTACATTATACATTACATTACAAAATATACTTTCTCAGAATGAATTACTTTAGTTTAAATACTTTGCAAATAGGCAATAGTCTTCTAAGTACAGTAGTTACAGTTGTTGTAATGCGCAACACAATTTCAGACACAATGCAACATTGAGGTCAATGTGAATTTCTAGTTAAATGCATATAGTTACTTTTTGGATTATTTTTCTAACCACAGGACTGGATCCTAGATTCAGTCCTGGGACATCTCCTGTAAACAGTTGAGTAAAAGCGTTTTTGGTTACAGTAGTGATTTTTAAGGAATATTATTGTATTTTAAAAGTTGACACTTCAAAACTTTTTCACATAGAATCACCAATGTTATCCTATGGGAGGAAATTCACTTAGCAGGTAAGTAGTGTTAACGTTACTTTTTCCTACTCAGTGGTGGCTCCTGGATCCAGCACGGTGCATCTCCTGTAAACAGTTGAAAGAATGCTTTTAAGTCAAACAGGCGATTTTTAAAGAATAGTTTTGGTTTGTGAAAATAGACACTTAGAAACTTTTCTGGTGAAAACCAGACAATAGATTCCTATGGAAGGAAATACAAGTTACTGGTAAGTACGGTTAGAATTAATTTTCACGATCAATACAGGATAAATACTGGGCTCAAAGAAGCAGCACTGAGCTCACTCCTGATAACAGGTGAGTAAATCGGAATTCGTACTTTTGCTGATTTTATAGGAATTTTATAAAGTTAAAAAACTCCATACTTAGAAGAATTTCCAAGTGAAACCAGTCAATGTTAGCCTATGGAATGAAATTCAAGTTACTGGTAAGTATGGTTAGAATTACTTTTCAGGATCAGTACTGGGCTCAAAGATGCAGCACTGAGGTCTCTCCTGATAACAGGTGAGTAAATCGGAATTCGTTGTTCAGCTGATTTTAGGTGAATATTTTAAAGTTCCAAAACTCCACACTTAGAAGAATTTCCAAGTGAAACCACTCAATTGTACCCTATAGAAGGAATTCACTTAGCAGGTAAGTAGTGTTATCATTACTTTTTCTTACTCAGTGGTGGATCCTGGATCCAGAGCTGGTGCATCTCCTGTAAACAGTTGGAAGAATGCGTTTAAGTCATACAGGCAATTTTTTGGGAATATTTTTAGTTTGTACAAATAGACACTTAGAAACTTTTCTGGTGAAAACCAGACAATGGATTCTTATGGAAGGAAATAAAAGTTACTGGTAAGTATGGTTAGAATTACTTTTCAGGGTCAGTGCTGGGCTAATAGAAGCGTTAAAACCTGGTGTACACAACAAAGAAAGATATACATTATATCAAAGACCACAACTTTCTTATTTACAAAAAATGCATATTATTGAACATTCAATCCACATTCATTCGTCAATCAAACCAATACAAACAACAAAACAAAACATCAATGATTCGATAAATGCTGGAATTACAATATTCGCAACACAAAAGCCAATATTTGTTTTGCAACAAAGATGTGTATATACAATTTTTTATATCAATTCCTAATTTTTGATTTTGGCTTGTAACAAAGTCTACGCGTTTCGAACTTCCGTCATTTGGGAGTTCTCATCAGGACCAATATCTCGCACTCATCAGAGAATAGCTGGAAATATTCTTGAAACCAAACTTTGTGTGTTTCAATCACCCGTTTAAGGCTGCCTGACTCTCCGCCTTCTGAAGGAGAGAATCAGGCGCGTTGTGTACGATATCGGTGAATTTCCGAGTTACGTTTTTCTTAGAACCGGGCTGTCGAGTATCTTAATCAGGCAACCTCCGAATGCTCTCCTGCTTGCATTCACTTCCTGGTCCGCATAGGATCATGGTCCTATGCGTACCAGGAAGTGAATGCAAAACAAATATTGGCTTTTGTGTTGCGAATATTGTAATTCCAGCATTTATCGAATCATTGATGTTTTGTTTTGTTGTTTGTATTGGTTTGATTGACGAATGAATGTGGATTGAATGTTCAATAATATGCATTTTTTGTAAATAAGAAAGTTGTGGTCTTTGATATAATGTATATCTTTTTTTGTTGTGTACACCAGGTTTTAACATTTGTATAACAATTTGAAAAATCATTCATTTAAATAGAAGTGATAAATCGAAATTAAAAATAAATAAAAGAATTGGAATTAAAACCAACAAACATATCGTCTAAACCGTAGTTTCGACCAAATAATTGTGGTATTCATGAACTAGCGGCATTGGCACTTATTTTCGTTCATGAGAAGCTTGTGGCAAGCTGTGCCATTGGGATCCCAGACCCAGTGGTGGTTTTCTCGTGGGCTAATAGAGGCAGCACTGAGGTCCCTCCTGATAACAGGTGGGTAAATCGGAATTCGTAGTTCGGCTGATTTTAGAGGAATATTTGTACGTTTCAAAAATCAACACTTAGAAACTTTTCTGCTGAAAACCACACAATGGATTCCTATGGAAGGAAATACAAGTTACTGTAAGTACGCTTAGAATTACTTTTCAGGGTCAGTGCTAGGCTAAAAGATGCCGCACTGGGTTCTCTCCTGATAACAGGTGATTAAATCGGTATTCGTAGTTCGGCTGATTTTAGAGGAATATTTGTACAATGGTGAAGGAAGGGGGCGGGGCCTGAGTTGACGTGTGCAAACACGCCCTGTGGCGCGTTTTAAGTTGCGGGATTAAGTGCCCTTGAATACTGAGGTCTCCTGGGTACCAACTAGCACACCAGGTACCTTTAGTATGTGCCAGGGGGCTGCGTTGCAGAGAGGTGTTCAGAGGCCATGCCCCTTTTTACAACACTCTGGAACGCAGCTCCGTGGCGCTTACTAGAGGTACCTGGTGGGCTAGTTGGCCCCCAGGGGCCCTCAGTATTGACACTGAATTAATTCCCCAACTTAAACTGTGCCACAGGGCGTGTTTGCACACATGTGAACTCAGGCCCTGCCTACTCCCTTCACCACTGTGCAGACGCACCCTGTAGCGCTTTTTAAGTTGGAGGATTAAGTCCCCTTGAATACGGAGGGTCCCTGGCGTGCAACTAGCCCACCAGCTACCTCCTGTAAGCGCCACAGAGCTGCGTTGCAGAGAGGTGTAAAAAGGGGCATGGCCTCAGAACACCCCTCTGCAATGGAGCTCCCATGGGCATACTGGAGGTTCCTGGTGGGCTAGTTGGCCCCTAGGGACCCCCAGTTTTCCAGGGGAATTTGTTCCCCCTCTGCAAAGGTGCCAGGGGGCGCCTTTGCAGAGTGGTGCAATGAGGGGGCTTGTCCTCCGGCCGCCATCCCATTTTTTGTTGTTGTTTTTTTAAGTAGGGGGGCTGTGTAGCCCCCCTTCTTTTTCTATTTTCTTTTAGCCCTGGGGACACCATCCCCCCAGGCCTGCCCTCAATTTTTAATTTAAAAAAAAAATAAAAAAATCGGGAAGGGGGGCCACGTGACCCCCTCCCAAGGCCATAGTCTGCCCCAGGGACCCCATTCCCCTGGGCATGGCCTTTTTTTAAAAAAAATTGCCGAGCCCCTCCTGTGGCCACTTTTGGACCCGGGAACCCCATCCCCGGGGCGGCCATTTTTTTAAAAACAATTTGGAGGGGGGCCGCATGGCCCCCCTCCCGGGCCACTTGTAGCCCCGGGGATCCCATCCCCGGGGCTGGCCCACTCCGTTGGGGACCGTGGGGGGTCCCTGCTGGCTCCCCGCGTCCTGCGGGAGCCGGCATTGCTTTTCTACATGGGGAGCAGCTAACATGCTGCTCCCTATGTCGAAAAGCAATCGTCTTTGGTTTTTGGAAGAGAGAGCAGGTTTCCTGGCACCCCGGGACACTGCAGGAGCCGGCCCTGGGGGGTGGCGGTCCCCAGGGCCACTACAAGGCTCCAGGAGTGGGGCCGCGCGGCCCCCCTCCCAACATTTAAAAGCCGTGGTGGTCCCTGGGGCTGGGGGGTCCATCACGGACCCCCCAATTTAAAAATGTTGTGCCCCGGGGAGGTGGCGGTCCCCAGGGCATGTGGGGGGGGTTGAGCCCCCCACACAGGTTTTGTAATTACATTTTTTTTTAAAAAGAAGCCCCGGGGGTGGAGGTCCCTGGGGCTGTGGGGGGGCCGTGAGCTCCCCGCTTACATAATGTTAAAGCCCCCGGGGTGGCGGTCCTCGGGGCTAGGGGTCCCCTATGGGCCCCACATTATTATTTAAAAAAGAAGCCCCGGGGTGATGGCGGTCCTCGGGGCTGCGGGAGGGCCGTGAGCCCCCCATTATAATTAAATACATTACCCCTGGGATTTGGCCCCCCCGGGGGTTAATTTCAAATAACACAGGCTTCATTTGTTTGTGGGACCCCCCTGAGCAGGCCTAGGGGGTCAGGGTGTTTCTACCCTGTCCCCTTTGTTGACAGACAGATGACAGCCAATTAGCATGCAGCTCGTGCTCGTAAGGGTACGCGTACCCTACGCGCCCATAGCTATATCTGTGATTTTACTTTTGATTTTCTCAGGAATTACTGCACGGATTTACACCATTTAACAAAAAGCATGATCTGTGAACCGAACTCTACCTTTTTGCCAAATTTGGTGTAATTCCGTTCAGCAGTTCGGGCTGTAGCCGAGTCTAAAGATCCCTATGGAAAATTGCATGGGGAAAACACGCTTTGGGACCCCCCTTTTTTCTCGGCCCCCGCTTGACGAATCACCCCAAAACTTTCAGGATAGGAGCGGACCGGAGCGCCCCATCTTCTTGGAGAATTTCCCAAAGGTTTGTCGACCAGCGCCAACGTTATTCCAAATAGAATGTTGCGGATTTCCTATGGAAACTAGGTCCTAACTATAACTACCTACTGGCGACTGCCAGTAGGTAATATATATATATATATATATATATATATATATATATATATATATATATATATATATATTCTTACATGCCATACTTCACGATCAAAGAAGGCGCTGACTCCGTGAATCTGAATCCAAACTTTTATTTCTTAGATCAGTTGCTGCTTAGACGCGTTTCGGCGTTACCGCCTTGTTCACTATATAAAAAATATATTAAAATATATGTTTATATATATATATATATAAATATATATATGTCTGAGGAATGTGATTCACAGGAAGGCTCAAACTCCGCAGTTTTGGATTCAAAGACAATTTATTGGCAACGTGTTTCACCGCACTCAGGCTTCATCACGGCCACATAAAGAAAACACAGTGCCCCGTTGCCCTTAAAAAACAGGGAGGGCGGAATGGAATCATTGATATAGAAGACATACTCTCTACACCAAATTACCTAAAACCACATGGCCTGAACTCCTTCAACATCCTCATCCCCCCAACCTCTCTCCAAAAGCGAATAGAAACTTCAAACACAGACTGATTAGACAACAACCAGAAACACTATTCGCGGACATATATCACTGCTCCTCCAAAGGCGAGCTGAATATGGATCTCATTTTCCATACTGAAAGACCTGATTATAGGAACACCATTCTCAGATCACATCTTCACAAATCCAAAACAACTAACACTCCCTACAGCTGGAAACTGACAATCTCACTCCCTATGAGTAGTGGCAACACCTCTGCGACAATCTACTCCAATGGCACAGTCATGATCCGAGCCAACAACGACAACCTACATGCATTTGACTCCCTCTTCCCCTAGCTACACAACGCCCCCTCTCACGCATGCCACCCCCGTCCAACCAATTCGCTATCCCCTGACAGACTGACCCGCCAGGAGATATCAAAAACCAATCCCACGACCTATGCCAATGACAATCTTTCCCCCCTGGACACCAACCTCTCCGCCGTCTACCCCGCACCGAACGCGCACACTACATACCCCCTTCCAAAACAATTCGGAGGTACGTCACAAATGAGGCTCTCAAACTTCCTGCTGACCGACACCTACCCTCGCCCTCCTCATGCTACCACCCCAACAAACAACTAGCGACCCCAACACTCAAGCAAAGACTCCTAACTCCCTCTCTCTACCTCCATGCAAGAGGCAGACGCTTGAATCACAATGTGATTCTTCACACTCCACGCCCATCACTACCCAGAGAGATAACATTGGCAACACTAACACCAAAAGCCAGTATATCAATAACAAGCTTTCCCCTTCTCAGGATGACCCCGCCCAGAACACTCCCACCCCCTCCTCTGGGGAAACGACGGAGTGTCTTGCTCTGCTGGAAAGCCAGCTAGAAACTGTAATACTGGGCCTCAACGAAATCCTTCTGAACCTCACGAGACGCTGAGACCATAGCCAACGACCTCTATCACTAACACTAAACATCAAAGGCCTTCCAAGGCTCTATGGCTCAGTCGGAACACAACCCCCCTCTTGAACCAGACACAGAGACCCAAAAGAACAAGAGCTGCAATGTCCAAGAACAACATCTCTGTGACGGAAACTGTCTCATTCAATTACAACAAGTCTGAATGCCTAACCCCCACCATTAAGATGAGTGACAACAAAACACTATTCTGCCATCTCCTCTACCATGCGTCAAGCAAGCCCACCGCATTCGGAGAACACCTGTCCGACCTGATAACTCACTGCTCACTCCGGAACTCCAACAACTTAATTCTAGGTGACCTCAACCTGCACTGGAATGAGGAAAACAACTCGCTGATCCAACCCTTGAACACATTTCTACACAACAACCACCTTACCCAACACTGCTCAGAGGAAACACATAAGAGAGGATCAATCTTGGATGCCATTATTGCTCAACCCGACACAGTCATGATCAACCACATCCTGCCCATGGACTGGGCCAACCACCACATCATTCTAATCCACATCAACCAAATGATCCTATGCCAGCCCCCTACGCAGGACCCCTCCCCCCCTCACTGGGCGAGAAATCTAAATTAGATTTCCCTGGCTAACCTGGAGGAAAGGGTAAGCTTTCTCCTTCGTATCTCCACATGCGATCTCTCCACAGCAGAACTCACCTCTCACTACAACACAACTATGACTTACATTCTGGACCAAATAGCCCCTTTGAAACAAAAAAGAGTCGGGAACACTCCATCTAGAGCCTGGTTTAACTCAGACATAAACCCTGAACGAAGACAATTAAGAGCTGGAGAAAGACTCTGGCGGAACAACCAATCCACAATCCTCCGCGATCAACACAAATCAGTACACAGGAAGTATAAAAAACACATCAAGAACGAAAAAACGTCCTTCTTTTGCAATGCTCTAGACAACGCAAAAAACAGGCCCAAAGAACTCTTCAACCTCATTAGGCAACAAACTTCCAAGCCCCCTTCATCCTCAGTTCAGGCCTCCAAAGACCTGTGTGATAACTTTGACAATTTCTTTAATGGCAAAAACACCAAGATTGAGCTTTCCCTGGACGGTAACCGCAGTCCTCCCTGCAGTAGCTTGCCCCCAGGGTCTAAAGAAATCACACTGAAGCACCCCCCAATATACTGGAAATCCTTCAACCCCATCTCGGAAGCAGAGATCGTCAAACTGATCTCCACCTCCAAACCCTCAGCACACCCCTTGGATCCTATACCTGCCCAGCTGGCCAAAAAGCCCAAACTCTCCCTAGCCCCGCTCTGGACCAAGATCATAAACAGCTCCCTGAGAACCAGAGTCATGCCTGACTGTCTCAAAATCGGCCAAGTCACACCATTACTAAAAAAACGGGCTTGGCCACAAATGATCTGAATAACTTCAGACTTGTCTCCAACCTCCCTCTCCTAGCTAAAATCCTGGAAAGATGCGTTCTCCTCCAACTGACTCAACACATGGACAGCACCAACCTTCTAGACCAATCGGCTTTCAGAAAAGGCTGCAGTACAGAGACAGCAATCCTAAATGTCATAGATGATATACACAAGTCACTTAAAACGCTACAATGCTGCTTACTCACACTCCTGGACTTATCAGCAGCCTTCAACACGGTTGACCATAATCTACTCATTAAAGTTCTACAAGAAAGGGTAGGTGTAGAAGAGGTGGTCTTACCTTGGGTCACCTCCTTTCTCCAGAACTGCACCCAAAGAATAATAATCAAAAACTTCTCGTCGGACCCATGCCCCATCAGCAGGGGTGTCCCCCCAAGAATCAGTTTGCTCCCCGCAACTTTTCAACATCTACATGGAACCCTCACCACCATATTAAAAAAAACAACATCCCCTTCCACCTCTATGCGGACAATACCCAGATCTATCTTGAAACCTCCTCCATTGATGATATTCAAAGACTAAACAACACTCTAAGAGAAGTCCAACAATGGCTATCACTAAACCACCTGAAACTCAACCAAGACAAGATGGAAATTCTCCCCATTTCCAACAAAGATGAGAAACCCTAAAATGCTGAATGGTAAAAGCTATTGATGCTCTCAACGGCAACCTCACCCTGGCTGACTCCGTAAAATCGCTGGGAATCACCCTGGACCCAAAATTAGACATGGGCAAACAGATCAAGAACACCACAAAGAGCACTTTCCATAAAATCTGAAACTACTGAACAAAATAAAACCCTTCATCCCTTCCAACAACCTCACACAAGCTCCTTAATCCTTGGTGTTGTCTAGACTAGACTAAGGGAATTCAGCCCTCACAGGGATAGCAGAATCTCACTTAGCTCCCCTCAGATCCATTCTTAATACAGCAGACAGAACAGTCACCGGAGTAAAGAAATACAAACACTTCTTGCCCGTACTCAGAGAGCCTAAACGGCTCCCAATTGAAATGTGTGCCAACTTCAGAACTGCCTGCCTCACGCATAAAACCCTGCACACAGGGAAACCCACCTATCTACCTGGCCTCCAAACTCAAGAAGGCCGGTCAGACCAGGAGCCTCAGGAGTTCCAACACTTTACTCCTCATCCCGCTGAAAACCCGCAAAAAAAACTGCATCCTGATCCTTCACTGGAAATGCGCCCAAAATCTGGAACTCTATCCCAGTCCATATTAGCACTACCCCCTACTTTTTCAAATTCAAAAGGCAGCTCACAGACCTCTTCCTCAACTGTTCTCTCCCGAATGGATAGCTGCCGCCCAAGCGCACAAACTTGCACATTGCAGCACACAGACACTCCGACTTTAAGACTTCTACCTCCTCCCGACTCCTTCCTCTATCTCCCCCCTCCCAGAAGGAGGCTCAGCACGAGTCAATGAGCACACTACTGCGATATTATGTGATTTCCTCGCTTTCAATGTTGTACAGCGTTCTGAGACTCCTGATGCGCCTTGAGTCAATATGTATACTACTGCGATATTGTGTGATTTCCCCTCTACGAATGTTGTAATGCCTCCCGATACCTTCAGGTCTGTTCAGCGCTTTATAAAACTCCTAAACAAATAAACTTTGTCATTCTTAGCAAGCTCACAAAACTATGAGTCTTATAATTTAGAAATAATCAATTGTACAAACCCACGTGTAACTATGTGATTCAAACTGTCAAGCCAATAATCATATTAGTCATGAAATGGGTACCAAAAGAAAGGAAAATAGACAGTTGAAGCCAAGTGGGTCATTCCATGGACATGGTACTAAGACAAAAATGATAAATTACATTCAAATCAAAGAAAACTTAAGAGAAATGTTAATTTTTCCTTTGTGCGCCCTACATAATTTCTTTTTCAAAAAGCATTAATGCTAAGTGGCAAAAGACACAATACAATACTTTCTAGTAAGTAGAATTGTTCAGAGTAAAATATACAGCTGAGCTTGTTATCCAGCAGTAACACTTCCAATCAGTAACCCACTCAAATCCGCACATCAGTTGTGATACCACCATGTATGTGCATATGAGACAACCATTTAATGTCTACTACAAATAAAACGCATTGTTTAAATAAAGAACAAATAAGGAATAACCCAAAATGAAAATCAAAAGTAATCAAAATTCCTCCTATAGTTGGCCAAAAGATAATCTCTTTCATACTGTGTATGCCCAACAAAGGACCAATGACAAAACAGACCAGAGGAGGAGAGATCAAGGAAAAAATCTCCAGAGAAAAAGAAAAATGACGGGCGGCAGCATCACGATTCTGTAAACATAATATCTGGAAAACAGAAAAAGCCATCTAACTGTCAGGGCCGAGACAGCAAAGGAGATGAGTTAAAGAGAAGAAGAGATGGATAACAAAGATGAGGTCAATGAAGACATAGAACATAAGACTATTACTCATCATATGTTGCGTCAGCTGATGTGAACATAAAGTTCCTCATCCTCATTGAGGCCTACCGGGAATTTACTCCCAAGCTGGATAATATACTCCAACTCCAGTAGTCTGAGTTTCCTATCTCTGTCTCCACCACGGACACACTCAGGATCCTGTCAATGCCAAAATAAGATAATAAGTCAGCATTATGATCATGAAATCTGGTCCAGTGTCTGGCTACTGGGTAGTTGATTTATCCATGATTGGCAAATTTGATTTACCACAGTAAAGTGCATCAGGTGTATCAGGGGACTGTACATCAAATGCTACTAATGGATCTGCAACACTGATTGTGCCACCCACCTGAATAGCCCTGCAAACATGTCTCAGACCTGCCACTGCAGTGTCAGAGAGTGCAGTTTTAAACTGCCATTTCTACCTGGCAAGTGCACTCACTTGCCAGGCCCAAACCTTCCCTTTTACTACATGTAAGTCACCCCTAAGGTAGACCCAAGGCAGCCCCATCGGCAGAGTGCAGTGTATTTAAAAGGTAGGACATGTACTGGCGTGTTTTATATGTCCTGATAGTGAAATACTGCTAATTAGAACGGGCTAAAGAACGGTGATGGCTTAAACCCAGATCTGTTGACTGGGTGTGAGTGTTTGATTGGTTCAGATGCTCCGTACATCACAACCCCCTTTTGTACCGCTTAGTTCGCCAAAAGTTGGCAGGGTATGCTCAGACGTGAGTCCCTTGCTCACTTTGGCACTGGATTCAAGCAAGCCTGGCTGAAGACGGCTGAAATGCCAGAAACCGGTCCTAGGAAGCTTGTTTCCGGTCCAGGGAAGGCATGGCTTGGCAGTTCGGGCTGGACTGTTCCCATGAGGCACAGGGTCAGACTGATTTGCATATGGCCATGTCTGAACTGGGGTGGCAGAGTGGGCTAAAGAACGGTGATGGATTAAACCCAGATCTGTTGACTGGGTGTGAGTGTTTGATTGGTTCAGATGCTCCGTCCATCACCACCCCCGTTTGTACCGCTTTGTTCGCCATAAGTTGGCAGGGTATGCTCAGACGTGAGTCCCTTACTCACTTTGCCACTGGATTCAAGCAAGCCTGGTTGAAGACGGCTGAAATGCCAGAAACCGGTCCTAGGAAGCTTGTTTCCGGTCCAGGGAAGGCATGGCTTGGCAGTTCGGGCTGGACTGTTCCCATGAGGCACAGGGTCAGACTGATTTGCATATGGCCATGTCTGAACTGGGGTGGCAGAGTGGGCTAAAGCACGGTGATGGATTAAACCCAGATCGTTTGACTGGGTGTGAGTGTTTGATTGGTTCAGATGCTCCGTCCATCACCACCCCCTTTTGTACCACTTTTAGAAAGTGGGCATTTTCTTGCTTAACCATTCTGTGCCTCTGCCTGTCTGTGGAATACACGTCTGGGTTCGCTGACAGCTAGCCTCTTGTGCATTTACTCTACACACAGTCACTCTTAGGTGTGCCCTGCATATCCTGAGCTAAAGTGGTGGAAGGGGTTATCACTGACATCTGAATAAGGCTATGCCTGTCCTCACTCAAAACTGTCTCCACCCCTCTGTAGTGTGTCTGGAACCAGGTCAGGGAAAGAAAGGGCCTTGTGCACTACAAAGACTTTTCTTTGAAGTCTGCCCTCTCAGAGGTGGAAAGGGATATAAGTATTGGACCTCTGACACCCAAAATTAGACCACTTCTGAGCGGAGGACATTCTGCCAGGAAGAAGAGCTGGATGCTGCAGTGGGGACTGCCATTCTACCTGTTGCTTTGTTGTGTTGGCCTGCTTCTTGCTGCTTCTGTCCTGGGACTGAAAGGACTTGACTTTGCTTTCTCCATCCTGCTTCCAAGGTTCTCCAAGGACTTGTATGTGCTTACTTCCTGTTAAGAAGTCTCAGGGCCCTGAAAGACTTCACCTGCCAGTACCTGGGCTCTTCTGCGGAGAGACCCAACTTGCCAAATGGTGCCAAATCCAGTTCCTGGTCCCCTGGAAGTGTAACCTTGCAACCTTAAGGAAAAAAACAATGCGTCGACTCCCAGTGCCTGTTTTCTCAACGCATCGCTGCAAAAGATCAACGCATCACCGCTGCCTGCACCGAAGCGTGGTCTCCACTCGAAGCATCAACCATCGCTTTCACCGCAGGTGTCATGTCACTGTCACAGCGCATCAGAAGAATCGTCGGAGCATGAGTCTCAAGCCCCGTGTCGCCGATGTCTATGGCACCCGTTCTGAATCAGTACCGGTTTTGCGGCTATGGAGTCAACACACCGCCTACTTCGCTCCTGTCGCACTGATGCAGCAAATCTGAATTTTAGACACATCGTCCCTCAATGCCGATTCTTCATTGTCACCACAGTAAGGAACAGAGGATGCGTGTCCGGAAATCAATGCATCACTTCCCCTGTGTAGTAAGGAACTGATGCGTCGCTTTGCTTTTCCGGCGCCTCACCTCCCCTGCTCCTGCACTGTCATTGAGTTTTGACACATCTAAGGTAGTTTGTGCTAAAACAAATGCATCCATTGGTTTCTCTGGACTGAACTTGCTTAATCTTTTAAAAGTGATATTTTCACTTGCGTTTGTTTGATTTTTGTGGTCTTGGTCTTGTCTGTTAGATAAATATTGGCTACTTTTCTAAACTGTTGTAGACTACTTTTGCAGTGTTTTTACTGTATTACTGTGTATGTGTATGTGTGTACAAATACTTTCCACATTGCCTCTGAGATAAGCCTGACTGCTAATGCCAAGCTACCAAGGGGGTGAGCATGGGCTCTGTGACTTCTTTAACCTGACTAGATTCAGGGTCCCTGGTTGGACAGTGTGCAAACCACGGCCAATTTGAGACCCCATATCTAACACCACTCCACCCGTTTGTCTTGAATGTGGTTTGGAAAGAGTAGAAATATCCTGATAGGATACATTTGCGACAGTTCATGAGTAAGCTTTATGCCCTGGAACACATGGACTCCATAGTGCCTGATGCCATGCATATTGATTCAGTAGTGGCAAGCTTGGTTGGCTGCTCGTCCATGACAGACGAGAACATTCTGAAAAATGTGTCTGATGAAAAAGTGGACTCTGCTTTATAGAAAGTTTTTTCAGGAATCCATTTAACCATGTGAGCATATATTTATGGAGCGTACACATTCCAGGCCTGGTTATAGATATTAAGGGCCAGATGTAGGTAGGCAAATACCAGTCGGTAACGGCCGAAATTCGGTAATTTCGGCCGGTACCGACCGGTATTTGAAAAATTAGATGTAGGTGGGCATTTTACTGATTCGGTAATTTACCGAATCGGTATTTTAAGGAATCAGTATTACCGATTCCTTAAAATAACGAATCGGTAAATTACCGATTTTGGTATGTAGGGAGCACTCAAATGAGTGCCTTTCCCCTTTTAGGATTCGTTATTTACCACCAACTACAAGTTGGTGGTAAATAATGAAAACCTCGGAAAAAGCATTTTTTTTCTTTTCCAACAGTGCCATGTTGCAGACATACATGCCCTTAGGGCATGTATGTCTGCAACATGTGCACCCATACACAATTGAGGGGTGCAACAGGGTGTCAAAGTGACACCCTGCCACCCTTCAATGTTCCCCCTTTTACCGAATCCTTAAATACCGGGCAATTACCGAATCGGTATTTACAGATTAGGTAATTACTGAAACTTACCGATTCGGTAATTTTTTCGGTAAAATTACCTACATCCCATTTGCCTGTTCTTAAATACCGAATCAGTATGATTCCGTATTTAAGAATCGGTAATCTGGGATTACCTACATCGGGCCCCAAGAGTTTATTTTTGGCTATTCAAAATGAATCTGATTGTCTGCCCTTACTAGAAGAGATCAGTGCCAGATAGACTCTTTATTAGGAATCAGAAGTCAGAGTCAGCAATTCTTTTCACAGTGGAAACTGATAACAATGGATCATTGGGATCTTCAGGTTATCAGTAGAGGTTATCAGTTAGAGTTCCTCTCAGATCCAACTTGTACTGGGACTATATATACTCCAATACCCAGACTCTCAGTCAAAAAGAAGGCTTTGTTGGCGGGAGTTCTGTCTTTTCAGGAAAAAAAGGAGCCATTGAGCCAGTGCCCAAGGAAGAAATAGTGCAAGAGGTGTACTCAATTGTATTCTTGTTCCAAAGTACACAGGGGATTATCGTCTAGTCATCAATTTTAAGCATATCCACAAATTTATTCAGAGCATCAGATTTAAAATATGGATGCTCCAGGGGATTATTTCTCTCTTTCCAGCAGGTCATTTCCTCATAACCCTGGATCTTATGAATGCATTTTTAACGAGGCTATTACAGAACCGGACGGAGCACTGAGCACTTTCTCCCCTACCCTTGGACACATGCACGAGAACTTTGTAGATGCTCCCTTGACGTTCTGTTAGAGAGGGGAGGGGCTCTCACCGGCACCAGTTACCGAGCGCAGGAGTGCTACTTAATCAACTGAGTAGCCCCGCAGTGCGGGTTGCGTTTTTAACGAGGCTGTTGCAGAACCGGACGGAGCAGTGAGCGCTTTCTCCCCCACCCCCGCCCTTGGACACTTGCATGGAGCACTTTGTAGTTGCTCCCTTAGCTTTTTGTTGGAGAGGGGGGGGCTCTCACCGGCACCAGTTACCGAGCGCAGGAGTGCTACTTAACAAACTGAGTAGCCCCGCAGTGCGGGTTGCGTTTTTAACGAGGCTGTTGCAGAACCGGACAGAGTAGTGAGCGCTTTCTCCCCCACCCCGCCCTTGGACACTTGCATGGAGCACTTTGTAGTTGCTCCCTTGGCTTTCTGTTGGAGAGGGGAGGGGCTCACCCCGTCTTAGCACGTCCTAGACCGAACGAGGCCGGGCTGGGCCGCACCATTAACATCCACCGCAAGGATCATACAACAGGAAGGTGAGTCCCCTAGTACCAGCAGTTTAATTTGGGACGCTATTCTGTCTGTAGCTCCAATTATACGTACCCATGTTGGGGAACACGTGGCACCTATAAGAATAGCGGAGCCTGGTCAGTTGACAAAGAACTGTGCAGCTACTGTGCTACCATCTCCAACTTTCTACTTGTATTACTGAATCCTTATGATATAGAGACTAATACAAACTAACTTTTTTCTCGTGCCCACCGGTGGGGCTTATTTCATCATTCAGTGTGTTAAATTTTGTTGCTTGTTTATTCTTCGTCCCCAAAGTCTTGGGGTCGCTGGATCTATCAGTGTGGGTTTACATTAGCATAATCGTGGGGTGGGACTCCAAACATATAGAGTTGGCTCTGGCCCAGGAAGGAAGATATTATGGGAAAAAGAAAAGCAGAAACTACATCAAGGGTGGCCAGGGGGTCTCAGAATCCCCTTATGAAATACCTTTCCGGGGCAATGGGAGCCATAGAGAAACACATACATTTTGTGGAAGTTTTGTTAAACCAGGGTATCAGGGCGAGTGAGAAATCTACGGGCCTACAAACCCCGAGCACGTGGACCCATGTCCTCCTCACCCTGAATACATCGTTACACAAAATCTTTCTATTCATGCAAAAGGGTGTGTGCGTCTGATCATATTTATGTATTACGATCAGGAACGCGAGATCCTACTTCCATCGAAGCGCCCAAGAAACCCAGATGCAACACCAGTGACCCTGGACTCTGACACATCCCCAATTAACCCCAAGGCTGCAGGGAGAAAGCAAAAGAAAAGTAACAACAAACACAAATCAGTTAAGGGGGAACAGGGCCATCAGCTTTGACCTCTCGCAAAAATAGTCATAAGGAAGATTACGATACAATTTGCCTTAGGTTAGAAGCCCTAGAGAAACTGCTGATCAGGGTAACAGCTATTAAAGACCTCCTGAGAACTAGTCATGGTGTACTCCCCAATAATCTGTTGAATAACACTCCAAACCCTACAGTAGGACCAGCAAAGGTTGTCCCGTCCGCCCAGGTTGAAAATGCCCAAGGCCCAGCAAATACATCTGTAGGCAACAAGTGGGACCACAGCTTTAACCATAGAGGAGTAACTTTCTGTATTGAGGCTAGATTAAATCTGCCTACGACTCCCCCCGTATAATGCGCATGGAGAAGGAAGGTATTAGATTGAACCTGCCGCCGGAGGCTACCCCCTACACTATTGTTCTAGCAAATGTCCCACAATTACCTCGCAGGTGGACGAAACATGGGAAGCATTGAGAATCAAGGCACCAAAACCGGAACAACACCGGCTCTGTTTGGAGCATTTAAGATGGCGAGAAGAGTGGGATGGGTAGGGAAAGGGGATAAGACACTTCCTGGTGACTGCATAATTCTCACATTTAGAATGCCTAAACTGACATGCGAGATCCTTTCCAGACTTGGCAGTGACTATGTTACTAACAGGGAAATTAATGTACTGCCCCTCGGTTACTTTTATACCCCTACAAACAAAATGCAGCACTATTTCCAGCGGACAGTCTCCAAAGGTGCCCCATAACACCCATTTAGTATACCAAAGCAGAATAGATGTGACAAACTTCCATCACTAGAGGACATAGATTGACTCACTACCACGGACAGCTGTGCAGACTTAGACCAGATCAAGGTAAAGCATGCCTTGAATTAACACCCATTGACCACAAGGAATCTTACAATATTGAGATAAACTGTTCAAAGGATATATAGATCACCTCTACTCGCCCTAACTCAAGGCCACAAGTAATAGACCTGACCAACATAATAGCTGACTGTGATAGTAATGAGCATAGCAACAAAGAGAAGGGTACAAATATGACAAACATAAGCATTTCTCCCCCAAATTCATTGAATTGTGCCGCTCATCATCCTAGCGTATTTAACGTTGAATCCAATCATCTGGATAGTAATCGAGGAGAGAGCAGGACTTGCTCAAGTAAAATCTTGTTCTGGAACGTCACCGGTCTAATCTCTAAACTCTCCAACCCTGCCTGTTTGGAATTTGTGGATGCTTATGACATACTGTTCGTTCAGGAAATCAGGGTAGATAGTGCACAGCATATCAACGGGTATAAACATTTCATACCCCGGGTGTACCTTCTAGCCATGGGAGGAAGAAGGGATGTCTATAGGGTGAATGTTAAAAAATTTGATTTTTCGGTATCAAGCACCTACTACCATGTTTTAAAATTTCACACTGAACTGTCCTCCTGCACTTTTACAATAATTTCCCCACAGAACAAACAGAGACAGTTCTGAGGCACCTACAGAATGAACCAAATAAAATGCAAACAGAGATAAATAAGGACATCTGTGTAATCTGGGGAGGGGATTTCAACAGTGGTCTATGCCCTCATGCTGAAGGAGGTAATTGTGGTCTAATACCCGAAGACGGGAATGACATTACCCATTTCTCGCACTCCCTTCTCGGGGACAAACTAAACATTATCAAGTATTCTGCGGATATGGGCATTGCTAATGAATTATGTTCACCCCCTATACCATTTAGTAGCACTTTCAACGGACGAGAGATGTGTTCTACCATACACTATGTGCTAGTTTCTAATAGATATGCTAGTAGAATACACAACTTTACAACTCACACTGCTGCCTACAGCGATCACTTCCCCATTAGTGTTATCTTAGATATGCCAACTAAAGTGTTAAACATAAAATATCAGGCCAAATACCCTGCACAGGACATCACTGTAAATAGATCCAATGGATACACAATTAAATGGTCAGGAGTGGATCCTCTAGCGCTAACTAAGTCACTTTTAAGCTGCTGCAAATCTGATTTTGCAGTCTGTCTCGACGTGACGGCTGCAGACTCTGATATTTTTAACTCCTTTCATAAAATATCACTGGCAATAAAGAAGAATTTATTAATAGAACATAAAAAGCCCCCCACTATCAAGAAAGGCTGGTTCGATACCAACTGCACCAAAGCCTATGCAGCCCTAAAAACTGCCCAACATAAGCCAGTTAGAGATCAGGCTGAAATAAAAATGACAAGAACAGGGTATTGAATTCCACTTAGAGACCGCAAGGAGGCTGAAGCATGGCGGGCCCTCCAACTAGCGACCGAACTAAAAGATACCAAAGGTTTTGGAAGGCCGTGAATGTCCCGTTCCTGGCTCCTAAAAATAAACTCACTATTGTGATTGCCATTGGAAAGGACCAATGGGTGACTCACTTTTCCAACTTATATTTTGATAGTGTTAACGAAATCCAACGTCCAGACTTAAGAGCACAGCCCGTGAACCACCTTCCAATCTATACTGATGTTACTGTGGATAAAGTGATACTTGCTATTAATTCAAGCGTGGGAGGCAAAGCCCCTGGCCCTGACAGCATACCTGTGGATTTATAGAAATTTAGCCCCCTACTTTGGGGCCCACTACTAACATCAGTTTTAAAGGTTTTCTGCAAACAAGGTTTTATTCCAACCTGGGCAGAATCCATACTTGTTCCTATCTTTAAAAAGCAGATCGCAATGAACCGGCTTGCTACAGACCAATTTCACTTCTGGACTCTTTCGTGAAAGTGGCTGGGCGAATTATTTTAAAGAGATTGCAGATGTGGGCCTAGGATATGGGAGTAATTACTGAACTACAGTATGGATCCCGTCAAGGACTAGGTACTGTGGAACAAGGCCTAAACCTAAGCCTGATTTGGGGAAAATACACACCAGCCAAACGTGGAAATCTCTTTTTATGTTTTGTCGACTTGAGCTCGGCTTTTGATTGTGTCAGTCAGCACGAAATTTGGAGCATTTTAGAGTCCCTGGGTGTGGAAACCCCACTTATTAATTTTCTACAGCAGCTGTACTAAGATGCACAGGCAAGCGTCTGCTATGGAAGTGTAGGTGAGCGTAGCTCCAAATTTCCTGTTAGGAAGGGGGTAAGGCAGGGGTGTGTGTTAGCCCCCTTCCTTTTCACGTTGTACATAAACGGTCTAGGCGCAACACTATCAAGGGGATGCCAGGACCTACCTTGCATTGGCAATCAACCAATTGGAGCACTACTATATGCGGGCGATGCCATCTTATTATCCCACACGCAAATAGGTCTGCATAAAGTTGTATCGAGCTTTGTAACCTACATATCAAGTCTAGATCTTAATGTAAACATCACAAAAACATTTGTTATGAAATGTGGCAAGTCTAGTGTAAAGTGCCGGGATATTTGTATCAACAACAAAAAACTTGAATTTGCCAGCTATTTTTCATACCCAGGAACTGTTTTTGAAAAAAGGGGCTCGTAGATAAATGCTATTACATCGAGAACATTGTTATTTGCTATAGCCACAGGAGCTCTGGTAAACTTCGCAAGAAAACTAGGAAAGCGACCTATTGGCGAATTCATAAAAATTTACAAAGTTAAATGTATCTCAACAGCCATGTACGGAGCCAGAATTTGGGGCCATGTAAATGCAGAACCGCGCAGTTATTTGAGAACGAGTTTATAAGATATCTTTTAGCAGCCCCGAATAGTGCGGCCACGTACATTTGACATCCTAAACTGGCAATGCCATACTTAGCCGACTTATTTAAAATACAGTCGGTCCTACTATGGCACAAGATATGGACAACACAGCCACTGGCCTTAATCGGGATGTGATAAATGACTACCTGAAACTGCAGCGGGTATCCCGTATCCCATAGATCAACTACGTTAAAAAACTTCATTGTTGACCTGGGATGCCCTGAATATTTCTCCAACCCAATTAGCATCACCACAATCCCAAGGAAAGTTTTAAAACCTGCTTGCATGAACTTCCTGGAGACTAGCAGACTTTCCCATAACATCATCAAACCGTCTGTTAGAGAGAATCAAATGTTATTGATACAACCGGGGATACAACCATCTACTAAATGTGAAGGGGAATTATGACAGGATGCTATTGACATGCCTTTGCTTAAGCAACTTTTTTTAGAATGGTCACATTCCCAAACATGAAAGACTGGTCACGCTCTTTAGGCCTCTGCCCATGCGACGATATATCTACCCAGACCACCATTCACATTATGTTTTTCTGTACATTTTATAAACTACTATGGAAAAGATGGAGCTTGCCTATTGTAAAGGGGCAGGCTCGGGGAACGCTGGGGAAGACGCAGCAGAAGCCAGGGGGGTGGGATCCAAAGATGCAGAGTCAGGGAAGAGTGCTCTTAAAGAAGGTTTTATTTTTAAGTATGCTTTGCGCCTTTTAGAGGACACTCTTAGTTTGGCAAAGTCTGAGGTCTCCGTCCTGACACCTCTTGTAAATCCTGAATTCTCCAGAATGATGTAGGGTATCGAGACACTCCCGTCGGTATGGAGGGAAGGTGATGCCGTCGCCCTCTGGTACAGGAGTGTAGACTCGTCCGGAGGCGTCCCGGAAAGGAAAGAAAAAGAGAAGGCACAATCACTGGGATGTCCGTGCACGACTTGCAAGGGCCCAGGGAGTGAGGGAAACCAAGTGCTCAGTTAACAACAGCCGTTCGATGTGCTCGTGAAGGGATGGGGAAATTCCTGACTGTACAATATTTACACTGGGGCTCTCGGTTTCTTCGGGCCGCTCCTCCCCACCGAGCCAGCCACAGTACCCCGTACCTTGTCCAGCCACGCTCCTCCCGTGGGACCGTGGCAGGGCGAAGCGCCAAATCGGTGGCTTCCTGGCTTGTCGCTCTCAGCTGGGCTCCTTCCACACGCTCCACCTCCGCTTCCAACACTCGACTCCACTGCTCTCCGTCTCCACTCCAACACACCTTCCGCCTCCAGGGAAACGCCGTCCGCCGTCTCCTTCTCTCTTCCGGCATTTGACTCCTCGATGCACGCAGGGGGCGTGGCCACGCCGTCGTGTAGTCCGCAGTTAAAGGGGCCGTGTTCTTCTACCGGAGCAAAGTTCCACATACTATCGGTCTCCTTTGTGCCCCATTCCTGCAGGCCAGGGTCATCAGTCAATGCAGGGGTGACAGGGGGTTTCCGCGGGACAGCCGACCACCACTCCCCAGGTACGTCAGCATAGGCATCAGTCTGTATAAGGACAACAGAAAGGGGGGTCAACGGTAGAGCAGACCAGCCGTCTGCGTGTACAACAGCATTGTCACTCCCTGGCCCCGCCGCCCTGTCACACCTATCTTAAAAATGTAAGGCTTGAGACAATGATTGTTTTATCAAATACGTGAAAGGGGTGGTTAGATACAGAAAAACAAGGTAACGCCTCTTCCTTCTTTATTGCGATATGATTATATCTATAAACCCTTGTGTGTTAATGGATGCGTATGAAAGGATGCTGCAGCTTTTATCTTGAATGAACGTTATTTTAAATGGTTTGCCAATGCACACATATGATATGATGCATATATTTTTTTTAATGTACTGTGCTTTCATGATTTAACATTTAAATCCAATAAAGCTTCTTTTGGCTATTTTGGTCTCCTGAGATGCCACCTTGGCGTTCGCTATGATCGAATGGCCTTATCTCTTTGCAGTGCTTCAGAAGCTGGGGTTTGGTTCCGAGTTCATTCGGTGGGTGCGCCTCTTATACACGGCACCATTGGCACGGGTAGTGGTTAATAACAAACAGTTGGACAAATTCGCTTTGAGCCGGGGCACCCATCAGGGATGCCCGCTTTCCCCCCTCCTATTTACATTAGCACTAGAACCACTTGTGGCCTGGATCCGGCAGGACCCGGTAATAGGTGGATTTCGATGGTCACCAGATTGGGAGGACCGCATATCGCTTTACGCCAATGACGTACTGCTCTATCTAACCGATCCCCAAAAAACTTTGACTACTTTACTGGATATATTGGCAGTGTTTGGGAGATATTCAGGGTTCACGATTAACTGGACTAAGTCTCACCTGTATCCCCTCCACGGGGAAATACCAGCCCTACCCTGTAACAGTCAAATTCAAGTCAGCACCACAGGGTTAACATATCTAGGAATATTCTTCTCCCTAGACCCCACACTCAGCTACAATCATCTCCTCCCCCCTCCTCACCCCCCCACCCCCTCCCTCAGCGCCTAAAACGTGATATAGCCAGTTGGGTAACTCTCCCGCTATCCCTCCTGGGCAAGGCCGCCCTTTTTAAAATGATGTCCCTCCCCCGCTTCCTCTACGCCCTACAAAACTCGCTTGACGCTGTCCCTCTTGCCTATTTTAGAGAAATCGAGCACCTCCAGAGAGAGTTATTATGGAATGGAACACCACGTATAGCTCTTAGAAAACTCACCTTGAAATGGTACGATGGAGGCATCGCTCTCCCTGACATCAGGAAATATTATTGGGCGGCTCATATGGCTGCTAATAATCATGGCACCTACGGGGACCCTGAGGTTCCAGGCTACTGAATGGACAGATGGCTTCTCCCGGGAGGGAATTATAATAGGTCGCTATATTCAAAACCTGACCGGCCTCCACTGACAGGCCCTACTGGGCACTCGACAACCGTTTGGCATGCTGCCAACAGGTCCCTGGGATGGGAGGGTAAACTGACGTTGGCCACCCCCTATGGGATTCTGTGCAACTGGGAAACCTGTGGACAACAAAGAGATTTCATAAGTGAGATATGATTGGCATCTCTCGCATCCAAGACCTATGAGAGAGGGGTGATATAAAATTGTTTGCCGCCCTCCAAGGTCAACATGAACTGGCGGACATAGAGCATTTTCTTATATGCAGGTACGACAGGCCCTGCGCTCAGTCTTTCCCAGGGGGTCCACCCCCCTGAGTCCTCCCCGTTGGAAAGTAGGTTATCAGACGGACACCTCCCAGACAAGACTACCTCGCTGATCTATAACAAATTAAGTTAAAACATGGAAGATCCTCTCGCAATGCTACGACAAAAATGGGTGGCAGATGACATTGAGATGGATGACGAGGACTGGCAGTAAGCTGTGTCGTCTCCTAAAGTGGTGGCGATTCCAGCAAGACTGCGACTAGTACAACTTAAAACCCTACAAAGGATATATATGACAGGGCCTAAACTGGTGCAAATGAGAAGAGCAATCACGGGGGACTGTCGTAGGCGCTGTGGACATGTGGGCACTTTTCTGCACATTATCTGGGAATGCGCACATATTCAGTCCTACTGTAGGGAGGTACATGGAGTGGTGAGGTACTGGGTTTTTCAGAACCGGTGCCAAACCGGTAACCCAGCGGTGCCAGGGTACACCCAAATACCTCAGGTTCTTTCCTGATTCAGACCACAGAAACTCAGAGTCTTCTAGGTGAAGTCAAGGATCGATTTTATTGGCTGCAACCAAGGTAACAAGCGTCCTAGAAGTACAACACACGGGATGTATATTCTCAGGAGACTGCTCAAACTTACAAAGTCAGGCTTCTCTTTTTATACAAAATATTGTGCTTTAGGCAAACATTCTTCGAATTTACAGTACACTATTCACATTCTTTGTTACAAAGGAAAAACAGAGTCATGATGACATGTCCATATTTCACTTCGTCCAGCCCACAACAAATCATCCGGCAAGGCCCAACATTTCATCAGATATCGGTGGACCCCCAATAAAAACGGGCACCTCCCCATCATAAAGCAAGTGAGAGAAAAGAGCAGGGACAGGTGTGAGCAAGATTCGGCAGGGTGTGTGCGATGCAATGGGATTATGGCCTGTTGTGCCTTGATGCTATCTCATTCGGCCACTGGGAGAGGAACTGACCAAACAGGTTCGGCCTGGGGCAATGGTTCCAACTTGCCCAGGTCACAGGAAAGTCAATTAAGGTGTACGTGTCCTTTGGAATCGAATTTAGCTGTATCATGAGCCTATGTAAAGGGCAACTCACAAAATGGCTGCCATATACAAAATGGAAGCCAAGGGTTCAAGACGAAAATGACGATTTCGAGGTGAAATCGTCACTGGAATATGACAAAAATGCTTGTACATAGTGTACTAGCCATTTTCGGTCTTTTGATATAAAAATCGTCATGCTACGACAAAGTTTTATTCACGAGTTCAGAATTTTCAGAACCACAAACCCTCCTTTTGCCCTTACATAGGCAATTTAACCTAATCTCATGCTAATCTGAGTCCAGGTCTATATTCCTAAAGTCATTGAGATGTTGCTGTAACATCATTCTAGTACTTAGCTCGTCTCTTGATACAGGTTTCCTTACACATGATGCAGCACAGAGGCCACATATTGCAGGAGCACACTGCACGCACAGACAGAACAGGAAAAGAATGGCTAAGGCCATCCCAATGACCATCAGAATTTTCCATCCCCAGGCGGATATCAGTTCCCAGAACCATCCCATTAAAGACCAATCTCCTTTATCCACATGAATAGATTCGGAAATCTTATGCAGTTTAGAGATGGCCTGGTACACTGTTGGAGCGTTATCTGGAATGAAAACACAGCAACTCGATTGGATCAATCTACATACCCCACCTCGGTCTGCAAGTATGACATCTAATGCGACCCTGTTCTGAGGGGTCATAAGTCGATCCGACTGGAGCTCAGCAGTAAAGTTACTAAGGGCACCAGCAGTTTCAATCACGGTGGATTCAACCACCCTTGTCAATTGCCTTATGTTCCTGCTGTTAGCCATCGGTCCCCAGAACGGCAGAAAATCCTTTACGAAGTCCCCAAATTCTTGTCCTGCAGTGTCTTCTTGACTCAAGGCACCTCTAACTATCCTTGTCTTGTGGCAATCTGCCGCTGCTGTGTAGGTGGGAGGCAACAGGAACGAAACAAAACATGAGCCCGAAAAGTCAGGGGGCAACCATGTATAGGCTCTATCATGGCAGATGAAATAGGTACCCTTAGCTGCTAAAAACGAAGGGGAAGTCTGGGCAGCAAAAACATACGTTTTAGTGCAGATACTCTTCCCTAACTGAGCTCTGGGATTCGTGCCATTACCTTGCAGACACAGATGACCCTGATGGGGTACAATCCAAATCAGGGAAGATCTCTTAGCTTGCTGTTTCTCACTCAGAGTAGCTCCATATCCGGTTATGTTCCATCCTATGTATACTAGTGTCTCATCTCTCGGGATAGTCTCATAAGAAATACCTTCCTTAATCATGTCTACTATACCCTTAACTAGAGCACTATTTTTAGGATTGTCTGTTACAGAACGTAGGGGGTAGACTTCATGTGCATATATGAACATTGTTCTGTATGCCCATACAGAACCATTGTGGCTGAAGGGCAGAACCAGATAAGGAATACCTTTATCCGTTGTGTGAGGTATAAGACCACACACCCAACAGTTAGTCGTGTTCATTACAAGTTGGTGTTGGTGCAAGAGCTGAACAAAGGAGTTATTAATAAACTCTAGTCTCCTAACTGATTCGTGTTCAGGAAGGGGTTGAAAAGAGTGTGGGGAAACAGTAGAAGGAGGAGGTATGGGCGGTGTAGTGGGTGCAAATGTTACTCGAAAAGAGAATAACACATAACTTATTAAAAATATCATCACACTGAATAGCATAAAAATGCACAATATCAAAAAGCTTTTCTTTGTCATTATTTTACAAATCTTGTGTTTAAAGTTCATTTCCTTGGCAGGTCTCTCCATCTCGAGAAACTCCATCCTCCCTAAAGTGCTGCCCGCGATGGGAGGTTGATTCTGCTAAGGAATGCTTCTGTCAGTCCAGGGCAACTCCCTTAGACCAACCAGAACTGCCGACCTAACGTCGTCAGCTGCACCCCAAAGACTTTGGGCAATCGCGGCCCTAGCAGCGGAACCCGGATGGCGGTTCGAAAAACAAAAATAAGCAAGTTTCTCAGATGGGAGAGCTGCACTTTCAAAAATAGTGCTTGGAAGGAAAAAGAATTATGTTTATTTGTCCATAGGTCTCGGCCTCAAATTATATCGTTGTTTTCCTGGTATAGTGTTATCTTGGAACAAGAGTTCAGGTTCTGTAGTGTCTAATGGAATTGAGGGTGATACAGCTGGTTGCAAAAGTTTATCGTTCTCTTGTTCAGTAAGTGTTCCTTTTACTCGTGCATCACTGAAGGGCAGAAAACGCGGCACGGTTTCAGTTTCTGAGTCGGCGACACCCTTCTGGACCCACTGGTCATATGGCAGAGGCAGAGGTATCCGTTTGCAATGGATCCCGTGGATCCAGTTCGCCTTCCCCTCCACTCGAACTGCTGATCTCGTGGAAAGAAGGACGAGGTGCGGTCCGGTCCACCTGGGCTGGTCGTTTTTGGTTCTCTGGAAGTTCTTGACGAGGACCCAGGAACCAGGGTCGATTGCGTGACCTGGAGTCTCGGAGACCGGAGGCAGGGTGTCGTGAACCTGTTGATGCAAAACACGCAATTTAGCTGTCAATTCATACAGATAATCAAGCAAAACAGGGTGTTCCAGTTCGCTGAACTTAGTGGGCCTTGGCACTCCCCATATGTTGGCCGGGCGGCCAAAGACAATTTCATAGGGACTAAGTTTCACTCGTGAATGCACAGTCATTCTAGGGTATAGGAGTGCTAAGGGTAGAGCATCAGGCCATTTAAGACCTGTGCTCGCTTTAATTTTGGCTAGTTTTAACTTAAGCGTGCCATTGTAACATTCTACTAATCCAGCTGATTGGGGGTGATTTGCAGCGTGGAACCTTTGTTGAATACCTAGCCCTTCACACACTCTCTTCATCACTCGACCCACAAATTCACTCCCATTATCACTCCAGACCATCCTAGGCATTCCAAATCTGGAGAAGTACTCTTTCACAAGGGCTTTGGCTGTGGATAAGGCAGTGTTGTCTTTTAGGGGATAGGCTTCCACCCATCTTGAGAAGGCACAAACAACAACGAGTACGTATTTTAAATTGTTGCACCTCTCCATGTGAATGAAATCTAGCTGCAAAACCTCGAACGGATACGTAGGAGGTGCAAAATGACCAGCTGGAGTTGGGGTTCCCCTACCAGGATTGTGTTTCAGACACACCATGCAATTCTTGACAACATTCTCTGCACACTTGGGAATTCCTGCATTTTGCCATACTGGAGCCAACAACTTGCAAATCCCTTTCACGCTGATATGAGCCATTCCATGACCCATTGTAACCACTGCAAGCACATATGCATCGGGTAACAACCATCTCTGATGCTCTGACAATTCAATCCAACAGCCATTTGCATCCATTCTACCCGTACTTTCTCTCCACATGCTCAACTCTTTCTCTGTAGCCTCAGCTTGAATAGACTTCACACTCTCTATCGTGTCCTCACACATTCCAACATCACCAACCCATATTGCAGGGCCTGCAACATACATTCGGCTCATCACATTCCTTGCAGTTTCTTTCGCGATTTCGTCAGCAAATGCATTTCCACGACCAACATCATCAGTCACCTTCTTGTGAGCACTACATTTCACAATCGCCACTTGCAGAGGCATGGTCAGTGATTCAAGAAGCTCATTCACCAACTGACCATGCTGAATCTTAGCTCCATGCGAAGTCAGGAACCCAAGTTCTCTCCACAATCGTCCAAAACTGTGAGCCACACCAAATGCATAATGACTGTCGGTATAGACAGTCACTTTCATTCCTTTTGACAACACACATGCTCTTGTAAGTGCAATCAACTCTGCTGCTTGAGCTGAATTATGTGGAATACGTGCAGCTTCAACAATTGTATGCAAAGTCGTGACAGCCTATGCTGCAGTCGTGTCACCATTCGGGAGCTTGAAGCATGAACCATCCACCCACAATGTACCATCACATTCAGCAAGAGGAGTATCGTAGAGATCTACTCTCCCTTTCGTTTCTTCTTCTGTTCTAAGAAAACAATCATGCTGTTCTGAAGCATCTAATTCCTCTACAATTGGCAACAACGTAGCTAGGTTTAAAGTGTTGCACCTTTTTATGTGCACATGACTCGCTAACAAAGTTAATTCATAACCTGACAATCGAGCACTAGTTAAGTGCTGTGTCTTGGTTCTATTTAACAACGTGTCTACTGCATGTGGGACCATCACGACTAGCATATTATTCATTACTAGACCAGCAGACTGTCGAATAGAAACAGCTGCTGCCGCTGTGGCTCTTAAACAACTTGGCAATGCTCTAGCTACTGGATCCAAAGTCGACGAAAAATATGCACATGGACGCTGTTTTTCCCCAAACAACTGAGTCAACACTGACAATGCACAACCTTCCTTCTCATGGACATTCAATGTAAAGGGCTTACTGTAGTTGGGGGTACCCAACACAGGAGCCGAACATAATGCTGTGCGTAATTCAGAAAAACTTTTCTGACACTCTTCAGACCAAGGAATGGGATTGGGTGTATCTTTACACGTTAATGCCACCAAAGGTTTGGCTAATAACAAAAACATTGGTATCCATTGTCTACAGTACGATGTAATGCCCAAGAAAGCATGCACTTCTCTCTGTGTTTTTGGCATACTCAATTTCGCTATTGCCTGAATTCTTTTTGGGGTCAGTTTCCTTCCCTCCTTCGATAAGAGATGACCTAAGTAGGTCACTTCTTGTCGACAGTATTGCAATTTTGAGAGAGACACTTTGTGGTGCAAATCACACAAATGACGCAACAATGACAATGTGGCTTCTTTACAGATTTCCTCAGTATCTGCAGCAATAAGCAAATCATCCACATACTGAATAAGGGTAGCACCCTCAGGTAAAACAATTGTATCAAGCTCTGTTTTTAAAGCTTGACTATATATTGATGGACTTTCACAGTAGCCCTGTGGAGCTCATTTAAAGCGGAAGCTGCGACCTCCTAAACTGAAACCAAAAATATCCCTGCTCTCCTCAGCAATCGGGATGCTGAAGAAAGCATTCTTCAAGTCAATCACCGAAAACCAGGTGGCAGAAGCTGGAATCATAGTCAATAGGGCAGTAATGTCGGGGACAACTGGAAATTGTGGTACAACTATTTTATTGACCTCTCTAAGATCAATCACGAATCTGTAAACAGGTGGCTGGGAAGGGTCAGTTCGCTTAAAAACAGGCAGAACAGGACTATTGCAAACGTTGCCTCTTGTCTCTTCAATCACATCTTTCTCAATTAGATCGTAAACGATCGCTAGCAAAGCTTTTTTACCTTCACTAGAGATTTTGTATTGGGGAATTCGTGGCATTCTAACATTGGCTTTCAATGTTACAACATATGGTGGTATTTCCAAAAGACCTACATCATTAGGACCAGTAGCCCAAAGAATATTAGGGAGAGATGACAATTCTGTTGGAAGTTTGTCTCTCGACAAATACATTGGAGAAACCACTTTCTTACCCAGTGTAAGTTGTACTCCAGAAGGAGAACAGTAAAAAGTCTCGTACAATCTTTTTAGCAAATCTAATCCTAGCAAGTTTTCACCACAACCTGTTGTCAGAATAAGGGGTGCTTCAAATTCGCAAGGTCCAACAGAAAGGGACAAAGGGTCCGAAATCGGATTTCTAACTGGGGCGCCAGAAAAACCTACAGAAACATTCATTTCGCCAGACAAAGGTGCGCCAGGGAGTTTGGAGTGCATAATAGAACTCTTTGTAGCACCAGTATCCAACAGAAAAGGTTCTGATACACCTGATGTAATCACCTCAACGTAAGGTCCACTCTGATCTACTGGAACTGAAACAACTCCCTCTCTTTGTCTATGGCTGTCCTAGCAATCATTACCTTCCCAATGCTCATCTTCTGTATAGTAATCATCAGCATAGTACTGAGCTGTCCTACCAGATGCGTTATTCTGCTGATCGAACCTATTCATAGAAATTTGAGGTGGAAGAGACTGTGTGTTCTGGGGGAAATTTCCACGTCCTCTACCTCTAGACGCTTGTTGAACACCTCGACCTCTTACACCAGAAGCACCATTTGCACGCTGTAATAAAATAGGACAACTATACTTGAAATTACCCTCTTCCTTACAATATGAACACTGATTGGGGCCTACAGGGACACGTGGTTGAGTATACTCGACTCTCTGCGAGTTCCTCTGATACTGTTGAGGCTGCTGATAATTATTCTGATAGTTACTCTGACCACTATTATTTTGACCACCACTATTCTGGCCACCACCACCACGTGGCGGATATGCTTGCTGTAACAAAACCTTTGTTTTCAACTCTTTAGTTTTCTTTTCTGCTCTATCTTTCTCGTCTTTGTCTCGATTTTCGTAATACTGTGCAGTAGCCAATATCTGTGCTGAGGAGGAAACTGCCCAAGAACTCTCTGAATCTTTCAACTTCTTACACAACTCGGGAAGCAGATTGTGCACAAATTTATCGACGAACAAACGCTGACCACCTTCTGTGCTCATATCTTGACCACTGTGGTCGACAAAAGTCTATTCAAACCTGGTGAAGAAATCTGAGACTGTTTCATCTTTCTTCTGCTTACATGCAGACAACTTATCCCAATTTACACGTATTGCAGGCATTATCGTTTTCATGTAATCAATTATTTTACCAGGAAGTTCAGCTACTAAAGGCTCAGGCTTAGCACCATCAACTTGTCGAGCATCTGCAGCAGCAATATTAGCCCATGAGTCACCTAACTCCTGATCATGATCTGTATGACGAATCTTACCCCATAAAGGCTGTGGAACAACATTCCCAAATAACATATCGATATCGGCTAAATTCATGATACATGACCCTGCAGTCTGTGACAACTCTTTGTAATACCCTGCGGGATTTTTACGGGGATCAGGTAATGTCTGTTTAAGGGCTAAAACTTCAGCTCGCCTCCATGGGACCTGTACCCACACCCGCTGGAAATGAGGCTGAATAGGTGGGTTAGCTTGTAGGTCACCTTCCCTCCACTGTGGGGGAACCTCTCTCATGGGGTACTGTCGCGCCTTTTTCCTACCGGATGTGCCATGCTCAAATGAAGACTGAGAAGTGCCCCCCTTACTCCGAAATGACAACAATATCTCAACCGCTCTCTCGACATCGGGACCTACGATCATGCCCTCTCCAAACTCGAACCGTACACGACACAACTTGGGCGGGTTGTATTCCAGATCATTGTCTTCCAAATCCTCACAGAGAAAAACACACATTTGTTCGAAAACGTATCTCTGCGTCGGTGCTTCCCATTGACGGAAGACTTCCATGACAGACTCTACATCCTACCTTACAGTGTCCATAACCCATTTATGCGCTAAACAATTCAGTAAATCTCTCTCTCGATAGTCAGGCAGTTGACTTCGCAACTGTCTTCGTTCCATGTTAGGGGTCGTAGTAGGCGACCCGAAAAGAGGTGAGAAAAGATTAGTAACAGTGTTGGCCATTCTCTGCCGAACGGAAGGAGAAACTGAAGGAAGAACGGGTGGAAAAACAGGGTGAGATAAGGCAGAGGCAGAAGCAATAGCAGAGGGATCATTAGGAGAAATAGAAGGTGCACTAGGCAAAGTCGTAGAAAGCACAGGTGAAACAGATGTGATCGGTGGGCCTTGAGGAGGCTGCACCAAAGGAGCAGGAGCCAGCTGAAGAACAGCTGGTGGGTGCTGTGGAGGAACAGGAGGCACAGGTTGCACAACTAAAGGTTGCGGAGGTGCCGTGGCATTTTGCGCATAGGGGGGTGGCGAACTTAATAAATGCGACATTAAGGGATCTATTTCAAGCCCTTTTGCTGCATCTTGCTGAAGAGACGGCAAAACTGGATAGCATTTATCTATTACCATTTTACGTTGCCTGTGCAACTGCTCACTCATCTGTTCTTCTTCATTGTCTTTAAACTGCATAGCAGCTTGCATTATCGAAATTCCCCCTTCTCTCTTATTTTTCTTCGCTAATTTAATTTCCTTCTGTTTGGCTTCCTTACGCCATAGGCGGAAAGAGTCAAACATCGCCGGCCGGGCTTTCTTCTTAAAAAGTTTCACTTCGAGGTTATCTAAGATTTCTGTATCAAAACTACCATATTGGGGCCATTTTAAAACACCATCTTTTCTGGTGTATTTGATCCACACTTCATTATATGTGATGGGGCCCACACCATGTTTTACATATAATTCATAAGTTGGAGTTCCAACCGGAGGAACCGGACACGAGTCCTCCAATCAGGAGTCCCTATTATTACAATCAAGACAAAACAAATTTCCAAGTCTAAGACCAGGCATCTTTGCTCTCTAGTCTAGCTCCAAACTTCAAAGGATTATCGATTACGATATTTCTCGTGAATACACGAGTCCTTCGGCTTTGGCACTTGCAAGTTCCAAATCAAAACCAACTAAGGACTGGGAGACGCTCCACTTATACTTAACTGAGATATCGATGACATCACCAGAAGACACGTCTTATCGTTTCGCTCTACCAAACTTCAAGGGTCCAAATCAGGGCGATAGCCAGGGCAGCAGTCCTTCGTAGCCGTCGGGAAGCAGGGAACCTCGCAGCAAAGACCTTCGGACCACGTCGACATGCAGGGGTCGATGAAGTGGTTGGCCGTCCTCCAGAATTTTCACACGAAGCTCCTCACGAACCTCTGGCTGGACTGGTATCGCTGGTATCGCCCCAAACGTTGGGCGCCAACTGAGGTACTGGGTTTTTCAGAACCGGTGCCAAACCGGTAACCCAGCGGTGCCAGGGTACACCCAAAGACCTCGGGTTCTTTCCTGATTCAGACCACAGAAACTCAGAGTCTTCTAGGTGAAGTCAAGGATCGATTTTATTGGCTGCAACCAAGGTAACAAGCGTCCTAGAAGTACAACACACGGGATGTATATTCTCAGGAGACTGCTCAAACTTACAAAGTCAGGCTTCTCTTTTTATACAAAATATTGTGCTTTAGGCAAACATTCTTCGAATTTACAGTACACTATTCACATTCTTTGTTACAAAGGAAAAACAGAGTCATGATGACATGTCCATATTTCACTTCGTCCAGCCCACAACAAATCATCCGGCAAGGCCCAACATTTCATCAGATATCGGTGGACCCCAATAAAAACGGGCACCTCCCCATCATAAAGCAAGTGAGAGAAAAGAGCAGGGACAGGTGTGAGCAAGATTCGGCAGGGTGTGTGCGATGCAATGGGTTTATGGCCTGTTGTGCCTTGATGCTATCTCATTCGGCCACTGGGAGAGGAACTGACCAAACAGGTTTGGCCTGGGGCAATGGTTCCAACTTGCCCAGGTCACAGGAAAGTCAATTAAGGTGTACGTGTCCTTTGGAATCGAATTTAGCTGTATCATGAGCCTATGTAAAGGGCAACTCACAAAATGGCTGCCGTATACAAAATGGAAGCCAAGGGTTCAAGACGAAAATGACGATTTCGAGGTGAAATCGTCACTGGAATATGACGAAAATGCTTGTACATAGTGTACTAGCCATTTTCGGTCTTTTGATATAAAAATCGTCATGCTACGACAAAGTTTTATTCACGAGTTCAGAATTTTCAGAACCACAGTGGTGGGGGCGGTCCTGGCGGTGCCTCTTCTCCCGGAAGCGCGTAGATGTTTATTAAACATTTGGGAACCAACTTACCTGAACACACCCCAAACCCAATGGTTCACGCTGGGATTCATGGTGGCAAAAAGGAACATTGCCCAGTCCTGGGGGGCTGCAGCTCCGTCCACACTGGGAGCATGGAAGTCAAGTATGGATTGGTGCATGTTCCGTGAAAAGACAGTATATGTTGCTCGGGCTTCTCCAAAAAGTGGTCCCGAATATGGGGGCCCTGGAACTCGTACAGAAGGAACATTTGTACTCCACCTCAGCAACTTGCCCTAGACAACTTGCTCTCTCCTTGAGTTGTCCTAACTGTGTACAATGTGCATAATTGTTATCAGATTATGCCATGCCTGAACAGTGAGTGTATTGTTGCTATGATCATTTGTAAGTCGGTGATTGTTAATAAAAAGAGTTTAAAAAAAAAAGCTTATTTTGATTTGATATGAATGCTTACCTGTGCATTCCAATTGCAATGACTCATCACAAATACTTGAGGTTTGCTTTAGAGGATCAACATTGGCAGTTCAAAGTTCTTCCCTTTGGGTTGAAGCCAGCTCTAGGCTCTTCACAAAAAGTATGGCTACATTAGTGGCGCACCTTTATCTCCTAGGGATTCCTGTCTTTAACCTAGACAACTCATTCCTCCATGTAGAAAACCTGGAACAGATCCAAGGATTTGGGGAGCAGACTGTTGGATCTATCGGATCCTCCAGCGAATTCTCTTCGGACTTGGAATGATGTACAAAAGGGTCCACCTCCTGTTAGCCCTGACTCTGAGTATAATCAAACGCAGAGCGAAGGGAGAGCAGGCGAGGGAAAGGGTATTTGGGAAAAGGAACAGCAGGGAGTTTGAAATCTGCAAAAGCAAAGAAACATTAACTCTGGGCATAAATACTACTCTCAGGTAAGTCTCGCTTGTACAACCATATATACCTTAGGAAACCAAGTAGACCCTGCTTCCTGGAATTCCACCTCAAAAGTCAAGACCTTAAACACCGGATTGCCTGCTGAAACCTGTAAGCACAAAAACAGAAAGATTCATAACCTTCCTACCTGCTTATATTCACCAAACGAATAATCATAGCAATATAACTACTCCCTAATCATACATACCTCACACAAAATATAACAGAACATCTATGTGGAACACAAAATGGTTTAGGAAAGTCTTGTAAGGACTTCTTGGGAACAAGGAGTGATCCTAGTAAATAGTCATAGTCTCATACTTCTTTCCTGGCCTTCATGGTCACAATGAATGCTAATCCAACATAAGGGTCAATGGGGCATATGAATCAAAGGATACATTTGCAATTCGCTAATCGCGATTTTTAGGGATTTGCTATTTGAGAATCGCAAAACACTATGTATGTAGGATTTGCAAATAATTTTGCGAATCCTACATATTCCTTAATTGCAAATTGCAAATTGCAAATTGCGATTCGCAATTAAGGAATACATCCCCATTTATTCCTATGGGCCTAGAGGCCCATAGGCATGAATGGGAAGACATTCTCAATTTGTGATTCTCAATTAGGGAATCGCAAATTGAGAATGCATTTTCAAGGGTCCCAGGGTGTCAAAAGGACACCCTGTTGCATTCCTGAAATGTACATGTGGCACACATACATTCCCTAAGGACATGTATGTGCGCCACACGGCACATTGAAAAATGCAAAAAAGCGCATTTTTCAAAGAAATAGCAAATTACCACCAACTTGAAGTTAGTGGTAATTTGAGATTTCTTAAGGAGAAATCGCATAACTTGGGTGCTTTTTACATCACATTTAAGGAATTGCAAATTGCGATTCCTTAAATGCTTTTGCAAAATAAGGAATCACAAATTTTGCGTTTCCCTATTTTGCGAGGGCCTTCTGGGATGATACATCCCAAAAGGCTTTTTCCCGTTCGCAAACGGGACGATTTTGAGAATCGACCCATTTACGAACGGGAAATGGGCTTTATACATATGCCCCACTATTCCCCAAAGTGAGTTCATGTCAAGATAATAACAGTTAGATGAATTTGATAGTCAAAGAAAAAATTAAACGTGGTGAGTAAGAAATAAACGTTCCCAACCTGTGACCTTGTTCATGTTTTCCGCTCTAGCCTGGAGTGAAAAACGTATGGCACTTCACACTCTCTAGTGAGCACCATAATGCTAAAAGAAGAGCTTACTGCTCTTCGCAATGTTCCAAAACTGCTTCCGTTTCTGCATCTCCGCGCATGAAATCAAGCGGTGAAATGTTTAATTACAGCAAACAGCCCTCAAAGGCTGTCTCGCTCTGGGCGCAAAGAACCCCCACCGGGGCTCCATTATTCCAAGTACACGGAATTATATTAAGGGCACGATCTTTATACACAGTGTTAACTTCTAACACACTCAACACGTATGCAACATCAAATTCACGCTGGTAAACTTCCGGGTAACCATCATAGAAAAAGACAGCAGGGCATTGCGCGCATGCGTCGCGTTTTGGAAAACTTGTGTCGTGAACTTTCACTACGAACACCGGTAAGATTATTGAACTCGGGCACAGCGTGTTTTGACGAGAGCACGTTAAGTTTAATAATGCATGCATCACACATTAAGGAATTCGCACGTTTACTTGATTCTCGATTACGAGTCATTTACTCGGATTTAAATGCACATGACACGGATACGCGTTTAACTGCTTAGACCATCACAGCACCGTAATTGTTCGTCCTTAATGTAATTACACTGTAAGTTACCTCGTGCAAATCACTACAGGACAAGAGATTTTTAGGACTCATTTTACAATGCTATGCACTCTAACTTAGGAATTAGCCACTCGGACTAACTTTATACCTTTGATTACATCACGCGATAATCAACCATGCAAAATCATAATTTTATCCACCTTCATCCAGAGACAGGATTAAGTTTCCTAACACACGCTATTTACCTGCACATCATGCATGTTTATAGTACACGCATGTACTTAGTCACCCTCTAACATACATTGACAGACCTACTTCCTGGTCATTGACACCATCTTTCTTCTTTTTATTTTTTACCACAGATTACATATATTTCCCTTGAGGAAGTGCCTCTGGCACGAAATGCATAGGGTTTCTGAAATGTACTACTGAATAATTGTTTGGACTGTACACACTATAATAAGGATGAAATGCCTATCTTGAAGAAAAAAACATATGGAAATATAGAGCTGTGATGTAACAGCGAGACAGATGGATGATCTGTGAAAATTGAATAAACAGAGTTTAACTCAATCCTTGGATGCACAATTGTATACATTGAGCTAGTAACTTTGAAGATTTTCTATTCTGCCAAAGGAGTGCAGTTGGGTTCCCTGTTAAGTATAACAGTGCAAACACTGTGTATTATCCATAACTCTCTTCAGGCCAGAGGGAGCAAACCCACCAGCACCCAAGTGTTATACACTCACAGAAGACTACAGGATAAATACACTTAAAAGGATTACCTATTGAGTGCCACACAGACCCAACATTTTGATCATGACATGTTTAACACATGAAGATACTCATAATCCAAAATATGGGCTGTACTTACACTTGACAGAAAAGCATCAGAAAACAACATAATTTTAGAGATTTTACTTGGACTTCAAATCTCTCTCAATTCAACCTAGGCTGCATGTTTCCACTTACACTAGTGGTGCAGTGCTTACTAGCCACTGGAAGTAAGGGGCCTCCAGTTTTTCTCTAATTGAACCTGAAAATGTCAGTAACATGCACTGAAATCCCAACTAAAAGTTTCAGGTGAATTGTCATTTCAAAGCACAGACATTTCTAACATCCTCAAAGAGCACCGTGTACCTAGCAAAACCATTCGGTTCACTACACTCCAATCACAACATTTCACTCATGAACAAAAAGGGTGCAAAGAGCCTGTGTACTGATGGAGCGAGGTTCAGAGTGATATTTTATTCTGACTCGCAAAGTTAAACTTCCATAATATAATCATATTAATAAGCTTGTGAATGAAATGTACTAATCAACCTAGATTAAAATGCATTACACGACACAGGGGATTAACATATGTGCTATATGTTTCAAACTGCAAGTTCGTGGAAAATAATAAATTAACCTTGTCTATTGTCTTTGTGAGAATTAAATGCGACTGTTTTTATTAATGGCATGTGCTTATTTTGTGTGCTTATGTTATGTCTTTCGTCTTTTATGTGGCCTAAGTTTGTGGAGAAATCCGTGGCTTGTGCTTAAGCTAGGTAACATATATTAACGGGTTAATAATTAGTAAAGGGGGTGGGTAACAGAAGGGTTTTCAATGCTCTAATTAATTGATGTCTTGTGTTTCTTTAAATACTAGTTCTCCATGAGGGAGGCCTAAGGCTTGAGGCCTAGCGTTTTGAAAATAAATGTTTGGAATCCTGTCGTGAAGACCAGAGCACAGAGAAATAAATAATAAAATTGGTTGTGCAAGATGAGCTCGGCAATTGACAAAATCAAGGACAGACAGGATGTGGCAGACCTGCCAAGTCAAGGAAGCAATGGACTGTTTCAAATATTGTTGCATTTCCGAGGAAGCTAATGGTCTCGTGAGAAAGTGGACAATGGTGTTTTAGAAAAGTTTAACTTTGGATTGAAAAGGAGGTGACCTCATATGGACTGACATCTGTCAGCCAATCTGGACTCTGGATGGTTGAGAAAAGAATACTTTTTGGTGAGATTAGCTAGTTAGAAAGGTATAAAAATTGCCCCCATGGGCAGGAGGGGGCTGCTCGCTTACTGAATCTAGAAGGGCGTGACGTTCTGATGGACATTTGGCGCACGTAAGAATAATAGGCCTTTATGACTAATTCTTTGAGATGAAGTGAGTTTAGACAGGGAAAATAGAACATAGGGTTTGAGAAATGTATTATTCGCTTTAATTCATGCTAATTGATGAGTCTTTGAAATGTCAGTCTAATATGCCTTTTTCCTTATTAAATGCTGCTTCATTGCTAATTTAAAAAGGTTTATTAAAGAAGATGCTTTTTCTTTGAAGAATAAAATTAATAAATTAGATTTTGAAACGACAAGCTGGTCTTGTTTATTCATGGTTTAGTTACCATTAGTTGACCCATTTACCTAAGTGACTTAATTAATATGATAAATGCATTATAACCATGGTAAGAAATGATAAACTGCAGGTCACATGATTCAGTCGTCCAAAAATTGTCTCGGTTGTTAATGGGCCTTGTGAGTGATTTATGATTAATGGTGAGTATTATGGTGTAGGGTAGCGTATTTGAGACAGTTTTTCTACATGGGCGCTGCATCAATTTCTTGGTAGCAGAGTTACGGTTACTATGGTAACGGACATGCTACATGGTAATTGCATAGGATTGATGTTTTACCATATGTTAAGTCTGTTAAGTTGTTATATGTAGTCGAAAGGTTTTTTTTTCCCAGCAGTGTGAAAATTCCTGGTTTTGTACCGGTGCAAGAGTAGTGTGACAGGTGAAGTTACACAGTGCATTTGTTATGTTTCAAAATAGTGGTATTGACATATATCACTAGTGTTGTGGACGTACAGCACAAGTTTAGGGACTCTAGGTGTGCTAGGTAAAATGCATAGTGAGGATTGTCTATGAAATCGTAGCTTTCGAGTATAGGGACTTGGAGCCTGTTTTAAAACTCACTGTGGAAAGAGTAGTAGAATTTATCCAAGCTTGAGTGAGGGGTAAGGTAGTGACGTCTATTCTTACTGGCGAGTGAGGATATCTGTGGTTGGTTAAAGTCCTGCCAAGATTTCATGTACGTATGGTTAGGGTTTTCTTAGTCTGAATGTGCGAAAATGAATTTGTAATTACATTCGAGTTAAACTTTGAATTGTCACTTTAAGTGTATTCAGAGAGAAACGAGTTTGTTATTACCTGTTAGAAGGGTAGAGTAGTCTTACTTTATCAACGAATGAATATTCTGTGAGAATAGCGTTGTCTATTCCACGCAAAGAAAACTTGTATGATTGTAAAAGCTATCACTTAATTTAGTGAAACAGAGAAATGGTTTGTTTTTCTGAAGTTACTAATTTAAATTCATTGAAAAGTTTGGTTTAAAATGGCGCTGTGTAAATATTTTGTGAAGGAGGGGTGAGCTCTAGGAGTGAGAGACGAGAAGCTGCAGCAGCAGTGTACGTCACAAAGGTCCGCGCTGTGATTGGCTAACATACGTCACAGCAAGCGCACTGATTGGCTCACGTGACAGAGACGAGCTGGCAGTTGATTGGCTTATTCTGAAAGCAGTAATTCTATTGGTTGAGCAAGGTGGTGACGTAGTTTAACCTGATTGGTTTGTTGGTGAGTTTCGCGCACGGATTGGTTAGGTTTGCGGAACAAAAAGGAAATACTTACGATCATTTAGAAATAAGCGGATTTGATTAAAAACATGAGTTATTACTACAAGAAAGAGGAAAAGAAGCTTACATGGCTTCAGAAATTGAAAAATATACTTAAGCCTGATAGGAAAATTGAAACGCGAAGTGGAAAATTACTTCATAGGTACAAAACACCTGCAGCCTATATGGAAGGTGAATATGGTTATCATACTTGTCTTTGGTTTGATAATTGGATGGATTATACCAAAGATGATGGTATATTAGCATGGCCAGAAGATGGATCATTTAATATGAGGGTTTTGAAGAATTTGAGAGAAAAAATGACGGCTCTTGTGACGAAGCCTAGACCTATTCAATTTGAAGCTTTGGTTGAATGGGAAGATGAGATGTTTGAACTTGCTCGAGAAAACAGTGGTATAACAAGAGGTCCAAAGTTAGACATTAATAGGGAAACTCATGAAGATAGAATGCGTCGTTGGAGACAAGCGGACATGTGTGATGGTATGTACCCGGTTAGAGAAATGGTTATTGAAGTACAAGGTCAAAAGAATACCCAAAAGAAAAATAATAATACTGAAGAAAGTGATCTAGAAGATCCTGTTTTAGAAGAGATTATAATTACAAATCGGAAAAAGCCTCCTCCTTATCAACCAGCTTGTTCATGGTCTTCCCCAATGATTCCTCCAGGAATTACTCCAAGTGCACCACCAAGAGAAATTATTAATGAAGCATCTCTCAGATTATACCCGAATAACGCAAATACTCCTGAAAGAGTAGAAACCAGAACTAAGTCTAGTATATCTGGTGAAAATAGAAATTATGCTGAAACTCCAGTTTGCAGAAATGAAATTCCAAGAAAGGCAATAAGAACAGAAGGTTCTGGGAAAATGCCAAATTCTTCAGAATATTTACGAGCAAAAGAAGAATTAATACAACAGTTAACTAAAAGTATGGAAGCAGTAACAGTTCCAGTAACGATTGGTCCTGTTCAACCAGTGTTTGATCAAAGAGAAGTTAGACACTCAGCTTTAACTATTCCATTAAATGCAGAAATTCAGAAAGTGGCTGAAAAATTGTATTCAGATTTGTCAGAAATTCACCGAGATAGGTCAATGATGATGCCTGATTTAACTTTTAGGTACAAAAGGGGGTGGTGATGGAAGGAGCATCTGAACCAATCAAACACTCACACCCAGTCAAAAGATCTGGGTTTAATCAATCACCGTTCTTTAGCCCACTCTGCCACCCCAGTTCAAACATGGCCATATGCAAATCAGTCTGACCCTGTGCCTCATGGGAACAGTCCAGCCCGAACTGCCAAGCCATGCCTTCCCTGGACCGGAAACAAGCTTCCGAGGACCGGTTTCTGGCATTACAGCCGTCTTCAGCCCGGCTTGCTTGAATCCAGTGGCAAAGTGGCATACAGACCACCCTGGCTACTAAAAGAAGACCCTGGCATAAACTAACTGTGGATACTTTTAGAGAGATATACAAAGCCCCCCTGTCTATCGACTACTCAGGAAATATGACCACTGAGCTCCAGCGGTTCGAGCAGTCTGTTAATGAAGCAATAAATTCCATTATCCCGCTGAAAATATACAAAGCCCGCCAGGCAGATAGACAGGAAATCTGGTTCTCCAAAGAGCTGAGACTGCTGAAACAAAAAACCAGGAAGCTGGAAAAAGTATGGAGACAGTCCCGTAGGCTGGATGACAAGGAATTACACAAAACCTCACTTAGGACATACCACAAAGCCATTAGGGCAGCGTGGAAAAATTACATTGCAACACAACTAGAAGAGGCTGGGAAAGACTCCAAAGTGTTGTATAAAATCCTACAAACATTTACCAGACCAGTAGCATGTGAGACCATAGAGGTTGCATCCCAAGCGCTGTGTGAGGAGATTGCACTATTTTTCATGAAGAAAATTGATACCATCTATGAAAAGATAGTAGCCTCAAAGACAAGTGAGACAGTTGAAATAAATCTCCATCACAACAACGTACAACAGAAATCAAATCGCGACTGTCTTATAAGCTTTCCTTCCATCTCTTTAGAAGAGGTCATTGCATTAATCACTTAGATTAAGAGTGGAAGCCCTCAGGATATTGTTCCAGCCCGCATTATGCCTATGTTGTCGGAAGTCCTTGGGCCAGATATTCAACAGCTAATAAATCTATCTCTTAGCACTGGAGAAGTTCCGAGAGACTGGAAAAGGGCCCTAGTGAGACCTTTGAGGAAGAATTCCGCCATTCCCTGGTCCGATTTCGCCAATCTAAGACCTATCTCTCTTCTCCCCTTTATGGGTAAGATTGTGGAGAAACATGTCAACAGACACTTGTCAAAATACATCGAGGAGACAAATGGACTGGACCCCTCCCAGTCGGGCTTTAGGCCAGGACACAGCACCGAGACCACTTTGCTGTCAGTCGCAGACGATCTACACAGGTTCCAGGATAAAGGCTACTCTGTTATCCTGGTTCTGTTGGATCTGTCTGCGGCGTTCGACACTGTGTCATATGACATCATGACCACCAGGCTTATTAACATCGGCCTGGGAGATAAGGCTCTGGCATGGCTGAGGAGTTTCTTGGCAGATCGCACCCAAACAGTCACCTTGGGTGCCTATCGGTCAGAGGAGTTGGGAATCTCGAAGGGGGTGCCACAGGGCTCCTGTTTGAGCCCTACCCTTTTTAACATCTATGTGGCCCCCCTAGCTAACATCATGAGATCCCATGGGTTTATCCCTGTGTCATACGCGGATGACACCCAACTCCTCTTCCCCTTTAAATCCCTCACGGATGAGATCAAGAACTCCTTTTCCCAGGGGATGAAGGAAGTGGCCCACTGGATGGCATCTAACCTCCTGCAATGTAATGTTGCAAAAACGGAGGTAATGCTGTTCGGTGAAGCCAAACTCCTGTGGTCCCCCGACTGGTGGCCGCAGGATCTTGGCCCAGTCCCTGAGCCCAAGCAGGCGGTTAAGGACCTCGGTGTCCGCCTAGACCAGGAACTCTCTTTCAAGCAACATACCACTCAAGTAGTGGGTTCTTGTTTCCACATCATCGGGTTGTTGCGGAAAGTATTCCCTCTGCTTCCTGACTCAACCAGGAAAACCTTGGTACAGGCCTTAGTGTTGAGTCGTCTAGACTACTGCAATGGGTTGCTTCTCTCAGCTAACGAGGGGGTAATCTCTAGATTGCAGGTAGTCCAAAACACCGCTGCTCGTCTTATCCTTAATCAACCCCCCCGAACACCCTCCTGACCATTCTGTATTGGCTCTCTGTGAAACAGAGGGTGAAGTTTAAGGTCTGTTGTATCATGCACAAGTGCCTTCAGAGAAAAGGCCCTATGTACCTATCCAATAAATTCTCCCTCTATGTACCCCCGCGATCCTTGAGATCTAGTGAACAGGCTTTGCTGCGGGTACCTAGAGCCAAAAAGGTAAGACAAGGGGATAGAGCACTTTCCATTGCTGGTCCTATGCAGTGGAATACCCTCCCACTCTCCTTGAGACTCTGTAAGGAGCATTTCCCCTTTAGGAGACAGTTAAACACCTTTTTATTTCAAAACTAATAATTCACAATGACAGTACTGTTTATTTGCAATAAGGCTGCCAAAGGCGCGGAGATACTCCTTCGGGATGTGATCCTAGCGCGATACAAACTCGCAAATAAATAAATAAATAAATAAAGTGAGCAAGGGACTCACGTCTGAGCATACCCTGCCACACTTATGGCGGCCAAAGCGGTACAAAATGGGGTGGTGATGGACGGAGCATCTGAACCAATCAAACACTCACACCCAGTCAACAGATCTGGGTTTGATCCATCACCGTTCTTTAGCCCACTCTGCCACCCCAGTTCGAACATGGCTATATGCAAATCAGTCTGACCCTGTGCCTTATGGGAACAGTCCAGCCCGAACTGCCAAGTCATGCCTTCCCTGGACCGGAAACAAGCTTCCTAGGACCGGTTTCTGGCATTTCAGCCGGCAGTTCGAGCTGGACTGTTCCCATGAGGCACAAGGTCAGCCTGATTTGCATATAGCCATGTCTGAACTGGGGTGGCACAGTGGGCTAAAGAACGGTGATGGATCAAACCCAGATCTTTTGACTGGGTGTGAGTGTTTGATTGGTTCTGATGCTCCGTCCATCACCACCCCCTTTTGTACCGCTTTTGGCCGCCATAAGTGTGGCAGGGTATGCTCAGACGTGAGTCCCTTGCTCACTTTGCCACTGGATTCAAGCAAGCCGGGCTGAAGAAGGCTGGAATGCCAGAAACCGGTCCTCGGAAGCTTGTTTCCGGTCCAGGGAAGGCATGGCTTGGCAGTTCGGGCTGGACTGTTCCCATGAGGCACAGGGGCAGACTGATTTGCATATAGCCATGTCTGAACTGGGGTGGCACAGTGGGCTAAAGAACGGTGATGGATCAAACCCAGATCTTTTGACTGGGTGTGAGTGTTTGATTGGTTCTGATGCTCCGTCCATCACCACCCCCTTTTGTACCGCTTTTGGCCGCCATAAGTGTGGCAGGGTATGCTCCGACGTGAGTCCCTTGCTCACTTTGCCACTGGATTCAAGCAAGCCGGGCTGAAGAAGGCTGGAATGCCAGAGACCGGTCCTCGGAAGCTTGTTTCCGGTCCAGGGAAGGCATGGCTTGGCAGTTCGGGCTGGACTGTTCCCATGAGGCACAGGGTCAGACTGATTTGTATATAGCCATGTCTGAACTGGGGTGGCACAGTGGGCTAAAGAACGGTGATGGATCAAACCCAGATCTTTTGACTGGGTGTGAGTGTTTGATTGGTCCTGATGCTCTGTCCATCACCACCCCCTTTTGTACCGCTTTTGGCCGCCATAAGTGTGGCAGGGTATGCTCAGACGTGAGTCCCTTGCTCACTTTGCCACTGGATTCAAGCAAGCCGGGCTGAAGAAGGCTGGAATGCCAGAAACCGGTCCCCGGAAGCTGGTTTCCGGTCCAGGGAAGGCATGGCTTGGCAGTTCGGGCTGGACTGTTCCCATGAGGCACAGGGTCAGACTGATTTGCATTTAGCCATGTCTGAACTGGGGTGGCACAGTGGGCTAAAGAAGGGTGATGGATCAAACCCAGATCTTTTGACTGGGGGTGAGTGTTTGATTGGTTCTGATGCTCCGTCCATCACCACCCCCTTTTGTACTGATTTAACTTTTAATCAAAGTCCATTGTGTAGAACACCAACAGGTGCAGAATCTGATGCTGAGTCACCTGAAAAGAACATAAATAAACTAGATTTAACGCATACCCCAAAGACTCCAGAAACTAAATTACTTGATGTTGCAAAATTGAAAGCAGATTTGGAGGAATTAATAATTGGCACAATTGGACCTGACAATTTAAAGCATTATCAGGATGAGGAATTGTTGTTTATTTGTATTCAATGGAAAACTAAAAATAAGTATGAACAGTTGGAAGAATTAGCCATAGAACTAGAAGTTGATTTGAGTAGACAGAAGACTTTGGGTAAGCATTACAGAATAGAATTTACTGAAAAGGATATTGAAAACATGAATTCTAATGGAAGAATATTGCATATAAAATATTTAATTGTGTATTTAAAAAGATTAGGAGATGTAAGCAAATGTAGAGTAAAATGGACAAAGAAAACAGAGGAAGAAAGGAGAGAAAGGGGTGAAGTGGCAAATCAGTTCCCGATGAGATAAATAGCAGGAGGTGGGTATGTGCATGTCCCTTGGCCAAGACAGGATATGTTATTATTCACAAATGATTTCCCTCGGTTTAGAGAAAAGCCTGTAGAATGGTATCGACAGATGGCTAGATTCATCAAAGTCTCAAAAGTTCTGTGGATTGATCTTGATGGATTCCTTGACATTGTTGTCCCATCAGATCTATGGACAGAATGTAAAGTTTCTGTAAGTTGGCCAAAAGTAGAACCTGCACGAGATAGTGTAACAGGTGCACCATCAACAGATGTTATGGAATTGTATGATAAAGTAATTTATTGGTTGAAAAACAAGATTCCCCCGAAAGAAGTTGATTGGGGTTAAAATAGATAGAACAAATCAGGAGCCGAAAGAATCAGTACATTCATTTTATGAAAGGTTACTGTTGGTTTTTAAACAGTACAGTGGCTATGAAAAATTAAGTGAAAAGGACATGAGCCCCTTTATATACATGTTTGTTAATGGTTTAAGACCTGACATTGGTGATATGATTAGAAACGGAATAGTTGGTTGGCAGTCACTCTCAGTTGATGACATTTTGAGAAAGGCAAAATATTGTAGTGATGAGATTGATGTGAAGCAAAAGAAGCTAAAGGAAAAAGCTATGTGGGCACAAGTAAAAGTAGCTGAACAACAAATTGCAAATTTGGAAAACAAAAATGTTAATCAGAATCAAGGCAAATTTAAAGTCAATTATAATAAACCAAAATTTAATGTGAATATTGAGGAGTTGAAACAAAAACTCCCATGTTTTAATTGTGGCGAAATTGGACACTGGAAGCGCGAATGTAAAAATCCGCCCAGAAAGTTTAAAAATGCATCATTAAATCCACAGATGCAGAATGAGATAAATCTGCAGCAACAGCTACAGCAACAGCTACAGCAACAGCTACAGCAACCGCTACAGCGACAGGTTGTGAATCAGCAGAGTCAGATTCCACAACCACCACTTCCAAATTATGTGAATGTGCAGAGATACAATTCTGAGACGGGATTCTGTGGAGGTGATCAGGTAAACAGATCGCAAAGAGTGAATGTGCAAAATGTTTCACAACAATACTTGTTGAATGATAATGGAGGGAGTGATTCTGATGATTACTTATGACGGTGCCTGAGAGAGGAGGAAGAGTGTGTGTTGGAGCCACTCTTGAGGTAGACCAATCCAAAAAAAAAAAGTAAATTGTTTATTGTGATGATTATTTAAAATCTTACAATATTACACATCTCAGACAAAAACTAAAAACTGTATTCTTGAATAAAAACACAAAATGTTATTTGTAAATACTTAGGTATCTAAAATAGTAATGACATCTAGATTACTTTTAACTATCATTAAAAACTTTACAAAAATAGCATTTAAAATGATGTCGTTTGAGTTCATGCAATTAATCAAGGCCTGTCTACATGTCCTTATGCCGCGTGCTTTGAAGGGAAACTTTAGTAATGATTTCCTCTCCTGTAGAAGCTTAGGGCAGGTACAGAGAAGATGAAGCATATCTTCCTCACCATAGTTACACAGTCTACATTTCATTTGAGTTTTCGGTCTCTCCCATGGGGGGAGGTGAGATAGGCCTGGCATAATTCCAAATCTGGCTTTAAGGAGAACCTGTTTTTTTTTTCTGTCCATGGTGTTACCAGGTATTGTTGGATTCCCTTCTTTTTGTATCCATTAATTACCATCCATGCGTGTTTTCTTTTGGTGAGGATAGCTTTATCGTTTAAGATGGATAGATGATTTGCAGTTTTGTTAATTATTTTCTTGAACGTTGACTTATTTATATTGTTTTCCCATATTGGCATGATTGCAAAATCCTTTATTGCTTCCCTAAGGTAGATCCACTCAGTAGAATTTGTGTCCTTATTTATTTCTCTCCATAAGAGTTGCGATATTTCATTTTGATGGTCATTTTTTATTTTATTCCATACTTTTATAAAGTGTCCTTGCCTTGCATATTGCTGGTTGGTCAGTCTAAACTCTAGCCTTACTTGGGCGGGGGACGCATTTGCTGGTAGATGGAATATTGCTCGGTAGGCTCTGGTTATGATCTTATTCAGAGAATCACTATCCTTGCCCATTATTGCTTCACTGCCATAAGTTATGGTCGGTAGGAGTTTTGCGGCAATTACATTCAGCAGGGGACCATAGGTGAGGCTGGGAAGTGACTTTTGCACAATTCTGAATGCTGCAGTTAGTGAGTTCGCTTTTCTTTGAATCTCAGTTTTTTGCAGTTGATAGGTATCATTCGCATCAAATAGCACACCCAGGTATTTATATACCTCTACTTGCTCCAGCTCCATTGTATCCATAATCCATTTACTTTTATATCTTCTCTTGTTGTTTTTGGCCACTACCATAATCTTTGTTTTGGTCTCGTTTATGACCATCCCGTTCTCTTTTGAGTATGTTTGAGTCTGCATGATTAGACGTTGTAGTCCCACTTTGGTATGGCTCAATAGTATGACGTCATCTGCATACATCAAATTCGTGAGACGTTTATCAGCTAGTTTCGGGGGATGCGCATTCTCCTCATCCAGTATTCCCGTTAGGTCTGCAAGAAACAAATTAAAGAGTAGGGGGGCTAAAACACAGCCTTGTTTCAGGCCTTCCTTTGCTGGAATCTCCTTTGATAGTGTTTGTCCGTCCCCCATCCTCACACTTACCCATGTCTCTGTATATAAAAGTCGAATCAGCTTGAGGAGGGGGAGTGGAATATTCATTTTTTCCAATTTATTCCACAGAATGTCTCTTTTAACACAGTCAAATGCTGATTTAAAATCTATAAAACATAGGTACAGGGGTTGTTTGAGTCTGATTGATTTATCCATTAGTAATGCCAGAACCATTATATTAGTTGTTGTTCCTAGGCCTTGAATAAAACCTGTTTGGTTTAAGGGCAATTTCTTTGTTTCTCTCACCCATTCAGATAGTTTTGTTAACAAAATTCTTGCAAATAGCTTCGCATCCGTATCTTGAAGAGTAATCAGTGTGTAATTTTCTGCAAGAGCCCAGTCTCCCTTTTTAAAAATTGGAGTTATTAAAGATCCTCGCCATGACTTAGGGACAGTTCCAGTTCTAATAACTTCTATGTATAGTTTCTCTAGTGTGGTCGCCCATAGTTCTGGGTTTTCTTTAAAGAGAGCAAACGGTATCCCATTTGGTCCGGGAGCGCTGTTTTTCTGTTTTTTTATAAGTTTAGTTATCTCTTCTATTTCTATAACTATTGGCGGGTCAAAATTCTTATCATTAAAGAGAGATTTATCTTTTTTGCACCCCTGTCCCTTTTCAAGGGTTCTTGACTGTGAAGTGTCCTGATTTAAATGTCTCCTCAAAAAGATCTCCCATTCCTGCTCCGTTAGTGGTGATGAGATTACCTGCTTGTTGGGTCTAGCAAGGCTATTGATCATCTTCCAGAAGTCTCTAGTATTCTTTTGCTTGCTAGCGTGGAATACTTTTGCCCAAGTTGCTTGTTTTGCCAGATTTTTCTCACCCCATATTAGTTTCTTCAGATTTTGGTTTAATGACTTTAATTTTCCCAGATTTTCCAGTTTTATCCCTGGTTTCTTTAGTAGCCTGGCAATCCTGTTTCGTTCTTTCTTCAATGTCCTTATTGTATATGGCAGATTTAAGTGGTTTTCATTATCCCTGGATGGGTCTCTATATTTTTGGCTCTTCTTGATATTTATTTTGGTTTGTGGTATGGTCAGCTTCCCCGTGAAGTTTTCCCATTGATCTATCACTGATTTTGCTGCTGTGTCCTTAAGGCAAGCTTCCAAAATCCTTTCCACTTCATCATTCATTAGTTCTTTGTTTTCCACATTCCAAAACAATTTTTTGTAATTTGTTGTGCCAATATGCCCATGAGCCGATTGGTACTCCTTATTTCTATTTAGTCCGATGTTCATTATAATTATTTGTTGAGCACAGTCCGATGTTCATTATAATTATTTGTTGAGCGTTTGTTAATGGTAAAGTGAATGATGTAGAAATCACTTTTCTTTTGGACACAGGTGCTACCCGTTCTACTGTTAGATCAGTGGAAATAGAAAACCTGCCTCTCTCTGGGGACACCATCCAAGTAGTTGGTGTAGCTAATCAACAAATTAAAACAGACTTAACAGATCCTGTAAATGTTGAAATTGGCAAATTTAAAGACAAACATAGATTTGTAGTTTGTAACAGCAGTCCTGTAAACCTGTTAAGGAGGGATATATTGTGCAAGATGAATTGCAAAATATATTGCTCACCGGATGGAATTGAGCTCCAAACTTTAGAAGAAGATGGGCTTTACACATTAACAATGTTAATGGTTGAAGCAGAGGAAAGTAAATTATTTCCTGCATTTGATAAAGAAAATCTTCCAGAAGAATTAAAAGAAACAGTTAATGCTAAAATATGGGATTTGACAGGAAGTGAAATGGGTTTAATGAAAAATGTTGACCCAGTTAAAATTACAGTAAAACAAGGAGTAGATGTTTCAAACATTCCTCAGTATAAAATGAAAGCAGAAACTATTGAGGGTGTTATACCAGTAATTGAGAAATTCATAAAACAAGGTGTTTTGAAAGAAATTGAAAGTAGCCCATGTAATTCACCGATTATGGGTATCAAAAAGCCAAATGGAACTTACAGGATTGTTCAAGACCTGAGAAAAGTTAATCAGATAGTTGTCCCATGTTGCCCAGTTGTTCCAAATCCTGCAGTAATTCTTTATCAGATTCCGCATGATGCAGAATGGTACACAGTCATAGACCTCTGCAATGCGTTCTTTACTGTTCCATTGCATCCAGATACCCAGCAAATGTTTGCGTTTAGGTTCCAGGATCGCATCCTAGCATGGTGTCGTATCCCTCAAGGGTATACAGAGAGTCCATCTATCTTTAATCAGTTGCTAAAGAAATCCTTGGAAAATCTAGAATTACCTGGAAAGTCAACATTGGTTCAATACATTGATGATTTGCTAGTAGCTGGAAAAACACGAGATAACTGTGTAACAGATACAATTACTCTTGTGAATCATTTAGCAGATGAAGGACATAAAGTGTCTCCTGCAAAATTACAGTTTTGCAAACAAGAAGTTAAATATCTTGGTCACAGGATTGCAAAAGGAATCAGACAGGTAACAATTCAGAGAATTAAAATGATTCAGGGAATGCAACCTCCAAAAACACAGAGACAGGTCAGAATGTTTCTAGGAATGGTTGGTTATTGTCGCCAATGGATTAGTGGATTTTCAGTAATTGCAAAACAACTTCAGAGACTGACAAAAGCAGACATAAAAGACCCGATTATTTTAACACAAACTGAGTTAGAAGCTTTTGAGCAGTTAAAAAGAAGTCTGTGTGAAGCACCTGCCTTTGGTATGCCAGATTATGAAAAAGAATTTGAGTTGTATTGCAGTGAAAGAGAAGGATGTGCATTGTCAGTTCTAATACAGAGACATGGAAAACTGAGAAAGCCAATTGCCTATTTCTCAGCAGTTCTTGATCCTGTTGCACAAGCTTTACCTGGCTGCTTAAAAGCAGTGGCTGCAACAAGTGTAAGCCTTGAACAGAGTGAAGGAATTATAATGGGGTTTCCTGTAAAAGTTTATGTACCCCATTCTGTTGAAATTCTTCTTACTAGAAGCAAAACACAGCATCTGACAACTAATAGATTGACGAAATATGAGAAAATAATTCTGGGATCAGATAACGTCTCAATAGCAAGGTGTGTGAATTTAAATCCTTCCTCATTGTTGCCTGATGGTACTATAACAGAGATCAGAAATGAAAATGACATTGATCACGAATGCTTGGATGTTTTGGAATATTGTACTAAACCAAGCCAGGACATTAAAGATGTTCTATTGCCAGAGTCAGATTTTGTTTACTTTGTTGATGGTTCATGTTTGAGATCAGACAAGGGTATTCTGAGAGCAGCATATTCTGTGTGCACAGTTGCAGATGTAGTTGAGGCTTCCTGTCTCGAAGGAATTCGTTCAGCTCAAGTAGCAGAACTGATTGCTTTCATTTGTGAGTGTGAAAGAGCAAAGGGAATAAGAATTACCATAGTGACTGATAGTCAGTATGGGTATGGCGCAGTCCATGACTATGGTCAGCTCTGGTCTCAAAGAGGTTATTTAACTTCTGCGGGATCACCAATAAGAAATGCAAAGTTGATCAAAAGATTGATCGATGGCATTCAGTTACCAGAGAAAATTGCTGTCGTGAAATGTACAGCTCATAAAAGAGGCAATGATTATATAAAAAAAGGAAATGCCTATGCAGATGAGATTGCGAAACACTGCGCAATAAACAATTATTCAATCAATCGGGAGAAAAACAATGAACATGTTTTGAATTCACTCCTGCTAACATCTGTAGTTGAGACATTGCAAGGAGTTAAAGATTTACAAGATGAAGCTGATGATGATGAGAAAAATTCATGGTTAAGAGCAGGTTGCAGACAGCTAGAGGAAGATGAAATTTGGGTTTATAAAGACGACAGACCAGTAATGCCAAATTGCATGATTGCTGACATGGCTCGAATGTATCATGGTCCAGGACATATTGGAAGAGATTCCATGATCAGGTATTTAGGCAGACATGGTTCAACCCAAAGTTCAGAATAATTGCATAATCATTTTGTCAGAAATGCTTAGTCTGTCAACAAATTAACCCAAACAGAAAAACTGTTGTGAGCATGGGAACCATAGGACGGGAGGGTGGTCCTTTTACCAGGCTACAAATGGATTTCATTGATATGCCACTCCACAATAAGTTGAGATATGTTCTCATGATAGTTTGTCTATTTTCAAGATGGGTGGAAGTGTTTCCAACACGTCACTATGATTCAGTTACTGTTGCAAAATTGCTTTTAAGGGAGATCATACGTAGGTACGGTTTTCCAGTGTCTGTGGAAACTGACCGAGGCACACATTTTGAAAACAGATTATTACAAATGATTTGTGAAGCATTGAACATAAAACAGAAGCTGCACTGTGCCTACAGACCAGAAGCATCAGGTGTTGTTGAGCAAATAAATGGTACGATCAAGAATAGAATAGCCAAGATGTGTTTAGCTACAGGAGTAAAGTGGACTGACGCACTCCCACTTGTTTTTGATGTCTTTGAGAAGTACACCTGATAAAAAGACAGGTTTGAGTCCTCATGACATTGTCATGGGTAGAGTCATGAGACAAGCATTTGTACCAGTTGGAAAACTTATGAGTATAAATGATAGTGTCATTTTGGAATACTGTAAGAACCTTTCTGACGTCGTGACTTCTGTGTTCCACCAGGTGGGAACTGATGTAATTGCAAGAGACAAAGAAAAAGCTCATGATCTGTTACCAGGAGACTGGGTGAGGACAAAAATACACCGGAGAAGAAATTGTCTGGTACCCAGGTGGCAAAAAGCAAGACAGGTAATTCTTGTCACAACAAATGCAGTAAAGTGCAAAGGATTGAAAAGGTGGATTCACGCTAGTCACACTATTCGTGTGCCAACACCTGAAAATCCTGACGAAGGTGATACTACAACTGATTCAGATTCTGAAGAAGAACCTGAAGGAAATCCAGATCCTGAAGATCAACAAAGAAGGTCGACATCTGGAAAATTCAATTGCGAATAAGGCATTGAATGAAGATATTCAAGAGATTGTGATACTTGACTCAGAAGATGAAGAAAAACTGCTAGAAAAAGAAGCAGAAGAATCTGGTCAAGTGGAAATTCAAAATCAGGAGAGTATTGAAAAGCAGATTGGAAACTCTGAAGGCAGGAACGGAATTCCTGAAACTGGGAAGTTGGAAGTTATTGCGGAAGAAGAAGAAGACGAAGTTCCGAGTACCAGCTATAAGGATGATGTTCCTAACAGAGTGAAACTGCCGTGTAAAGAAGAGCCTAGATTTAGAATAGAAGTCTCAGAAACAGAAACAGAAGATAGTGATGAAGATTCTGAAATAAGAAATTTCAGGAAAAGAGCTTGGAGAGAAGAGTGTAACAAATCTGAACCAAAGAAGAAATTACCAAGAAAAGGTGATAATTGGCCTAATGAAAATGAGGGCCTAAAATTCAAATTTGTAAACAGATCAAAAGAGCAGGTGAACGAAGTCTCTAGTCAGAAAAGTGATACTGATAAGAAAATTCAAGCAGGGAAGAAAATAGAAGTGATTACTAGTAAGCCTAAAAGAGTTGTAAAGCCTAATCAAAAGTACAAGTCCCCTGAGTGGACCTACATTATTATTCCACCATTAGTGGAAGTGAATAGTAGTAGTCAGGAAGATTTGGATGACACTAGTGGAAATGATTACATTTTGAGGATTTATTTTGGCATAAGGCTGAAGAAATTGTGTTAGGTGACACAAGGTCGAAGAAATTGTGTTAGCTGGAAAATACATTTGATGTAAGACGCAAGGTCGAAGAAACGCTGTTAGAAAGTAGGGTTTTCTTTAAAAAAAAATAAAAATAATTAAAAACATGGGGGTATATTTAGTGATTTTTGATTTTGATTTTTGTTTTTCTTGTAAGGCTCTTGTCTTAGTGTAAAGATGCCTTATGTTAACAATAACTCGAGGTGTTCAATCCTTAGGAGATGTTGCAAAATGTCTCTAATTTGTGTGGCGCTTATAGTTTTGGTCTGGTTAATTTTAGCTGTCATTTTCCCTTTTGGAATTGACAATGAAATGTACAAAGCTAACATGTCAAGCAAGGCTATGGCTAAACAAGATAACAAAAATGTTGTAGATAAGTCTAACGGAGTTATTGATCACAAACCAGAGATCCACCAAGATAGATCTGTTGGTGATTTTTCTAGTAATACCTTTTCAAAACTACTTTCTGAGTATGTTAGAGTGATGGATGTTAAGGATTGTTATATTTGTGTGAAATTACCAGCCTCTGTTTCTGAGGGGGTGACTTATAACATGCTTCCCCTTACTTATGGCATTACATGCAGCGTAATAGCTAATTTGTTTTATCAAACAGGTCGTTTAGAGTACTATTATTCTAACCATGATGAGATTTTTGCAAATTTAAAGGTTGACAGAAGCTTGAATAAGCATGAACAAGCTAAACTGATGAGGGAATTCTTTATTGTAACAAATGAGTTAACATATGAGTATGCTTTTAGAAACAATTTAACTTGTAAATTGAGAATTGAAGAAAAGACTTTCCTAAACCTAGTTGAGGAAAGGAGAGCAATTTATAAAAGAAATGAGATGCTGAAACAAACCAAATCTAAGTTTTGGCAAGTTGAGGATGAAAAGCTTAATGGTAGATCATTAGAAAATGTTGCTATTCACATAGATAAACCTGTTAGTGGTATGCTTTGCATTAGAAGAGATAACACGCTTTTTGATAATTATTTTGTGGGTGCAAGTCAATGCGAAGATACTTATCAAATCTTGGGTGGATGGGGATTCAAAGGTGGCAACGATCCTAGTTTTCCTGGAATTTATTTTGTATGTGGGGACAAGGCTTACTACAATCTCCCAGACCACTGGTATGGGACTTGTTACGTTGGTTAGGTCTTTCCAAAAAAATTTCATGTAGACAAAAATGAAAAAGGTTCATTTGAAATTACCAATCATCTGAGTAGATTCAGAAGAGAAAGTTTTTCAGAAATTTTGGAAGACATTTTTGGTGCAGTAATTCCGTTTGTGGGTATAACCCTGAATGCAGTTAAAATCAGAAAATTGTCCACAATTGTTGACAGACTATCCACTGACACTACTGGTGGTTTTCAGTTAGTTGAAACTGAAATTATTGCCACGATAACCATGGTTATGCAGAATCGTCTTGCGCTTGACATTCTGCTCGAAAAAGAGGGAGGAGTTTGTGGAATTTTACATGTTCAGCATTGCTGCACATATATTCCTGATAAGAGCAAGAATATTGAGATGTACATTAAAAACATCACAGAGCTTCATTCAGAAGTTGTTCCTTTAGAAGATGAGGACTTTTCAGAACGCTTGATCAAAAGAATTGCAGAAATCAAAACCTGGTTTCAAGAGATAGGTAGTTCAATTTTAGGCACAATACTGACTCCTTTACTAGTCATAGTTTTTGTGATACTTCTGTTGAAAATTAGTTGCATGTTGCACAAGAGAAAGAAATATTTGAGGGAAAAGAAGAGGATTTACAAGCTTAGAAAGGCACATGAAAAGGAAATAGAATTGGAAGAGTTTCGTAGATCACAGTATGAGAGTTTCAAGCATACAGCAGAAACAAGTTTTTAGAAGTACTAATACAGTGTAAATCAAAACATGTTCTAAAAGTTAAAATTTTTGCTAAAAATTTTGGGTGTAGTTTGGTGATTTTGAAATCAACAGATGAGGGAGTTGATGGAGCGAGGTTCAGAGTGATATTTTATTCTGACTCGCGAAGTTAAACTTCCATAATATAATCATATTAATAAGCTTGTGAATGAAATGTACTAATCAACCTAGATTAAAATGCATTACACGACACAGGGGATTAACATATGTGCTATATGTTGCTAACTGCAAGTTTGTGGAAAATAATAAATTAACCTTGTCTATTGTCTTTGTCAGAATTAACTGCGGCTGTTTTTATTAATGGCATGTGCTTATTTAGTGTGATTATATTATGTCTTTCATCTTTTATGTGGCCTAAGTTTGTGAAAAAATCCGTGGCTTGTGCTTAAGCTAGGTAACATATATTAACAGGTTAATAATTAGTAAAGGGGGTGGGTAACAGAAGGGTTTTCAATGCCCTAATTAATTGATGTCTTGTGTTTCTTTAAATACTAGTTCTCCATGAGGGAGGCCTAAGGCTTGAGGCCTAGCGTTTTGAAAATAAATGTTTGGAATCCTGTCGTGAAGAGCTGAGCACAGAGAAATAAATAATAAAATTGGTTGTGCAAGATGAGCTCTGCAAGTGACAAAATCAAGGACACACAGGATGTGGCAGACCTGCCAAGTCAAGGAAGCAATGGACTGTTTCAAATATTGTTGCATTTCCGAGGAAGCTAATGGTCTCGTGAGAAAGTGGAGAATGGTGTTTTAGAAAAGTTTAACTTTGGATTGAAAAGGAGGTGACCTCATATGGACTGACATCTGTCAGCCAATTCGGACTCTGGATGGTTGAGAAAAGAATACTTTTTGGTGAGATTAGCTAGTTAGAAAGGTATAAAAATTGCCACCATGGGCAGGAGGGGGCTACTCCCTTACTGAATCCAGAAGGGCGTGACGTGCTGACGGACATCTGGCGCACGTAAGAATAATAGGCCTTTATGACTAATTCTTTGAGATGAAGTGAGTTTAGACAGGGAAAATAGAACATAGGGTTTGAGAAATTGATTATTCGCTTTAATTCATGCTAATTGATGAGTCTTTGAAATGTCAGTCTAATATGCCTTTTTCTTTATTAAATGCTGCTTAATTGCTAATTTAAAAAGGTTTATTAAAGAAGATGCTTTTTCTTTGAAGAATAAAATTAATAAATTAGATTTTGAAACGACAAGCTGGTCTTGTTTATTCATGGTTTAGTTACCATTAGTTGATCCATTTACCTAAGTGACTTAATTAATTGTCAGGACTCGTCGGGGCGCCTGCAGTGTAGCGCAACGCGAGACAGATGCCTTGTTAGATTCAATACGAGGTAAGAACTACATTACCCAGAATCCCTAGCTGAGGCTACATCAGTCAGGGCGTCACGCATCCTGTTGCGTGTTATTCCGTTTCCTGTATCCGGTTTGGAGGAAGGAGGTCGCGTCTTGCTGCTGGCGGAGGGGCTCGTCCTGGACGGTTGCTGTGGTTACTTACCGCGTCAGGTAGGAGCGGCCCCTCGCCGGTACCTTCTCCGTCATTGAGCGGAGCGCTGTGGGGCTCCACGCGTTGCCGTTTGTTCAAGGAGCGCGCAGTGAAGGAACTGCTGCGTTTGTTGCTTATTTGTTTTGGGACTAATCAGAGGAGCGGAGCGGAGTGGTAGGAAGCCACCCGTTGCCGTGTCTTCTTTCTTGTGTTTACTTTCGACCTGTGAGTTACTCCTGAAGGAGGCGGTGCGCTGAGGCGGTCGCAGCTTCAGGCAACCAGTGCAAGCGCTTGTTGTGATTATTTATGGTTTATGGGACTATCAGTATGTTCAGTACTTAAGGAGCGCTGTAGCGGTCGCAGCTGCGCGTTGCCATAGGAACAATTCTCCTAGGATTTTGTGTTGTGTCTTACTGGAACTTTCCGTTTTGTTCTCAAGCACCTTGCTTATTTACTTTGCCTTCTTTCTTCATTGGTATCCGGGAACTGCCTGTGTTCAGAGGGTGCTTTTCTCGAGGGAGCGGAGTGCAGTGGTTTTTGCTTCCCACGCATTACCGTGTCCTGGATTGTGACGTGTACACTGCTGCCTATTGCTCTGTCATTTCTTTGATTTTCTTTTATGGTGGCGAATCGTCCACGGAATCCCTTTTCCTACAGGCATAGGCTGTGTTCAAGGTATAGGAGAGGGTTCTGTTTGGGTGACAAGTGTGTTAGTGTATGGGGAATGCAATGTGTCTAATCTATGTGTGTTCCTTATAGGTTTCACGTTCATATAAATCTAAAAAGAGAACAGTCAAAACAACCAGTAGGAAAGACCTGCCTTTTCCTCACAGGTATTCAGAATTCATGTCAATGCCTTAGATGTTACGGTGTTGCACGACAGGTGGCCTTACCCTTATATGTTCTGTCGTTTCAGGTACCTCCCTTCCCAGCTGTCCCCTTCCTTCCCTTCCCTGTTTGTTATTTTACTTTTCCCCTCGCCTAATGGCTCAAATCCTCTGTTAACACAAAGTCAGAGTGTTTGTGACGTTTGGAGGTGGGCTTTATATTCATCACTCGGATCCTGTGGAGCAGACCTGACAGAATAACACGCCCACGAATATAGCTACACCCGATCCGAGTGGGGACTATATGGCTACCTTAGAGGATGTGCTTCAGGCGCTGGTGTTGGTGCAGCAAGAACTCGCTGCTTCCAAGACTGAGGCCGCTGCTCTGAGGGACAAGGTGGACAGAATGAGTAGGAACCCTTTTGATGCCTCTCCCTCACAGATTCAGGTGACTGTTCCTCCTCCTATACCCCTTGCCAGCCCAGAGAGGTATTCAGGGGATCCGACAAAGACCCAAATATTCCTGACTCAAATCATGATGCATTTTTCGTGCAAACCGGCCTCTTTTCCGACCAACCATTCCAGAGTGGCTTTTGCCATTTCATATTTGATTGGGGATGCGGCTAATTGGGCTGTACCATTGGTGCGCAACGATGACCCTATGTTGAACAATTGGTCGGCATTTAGGGCCGAATTCGAGCGAGTGTTCGATCGCCGGGCTACAACCTTCAGTGCAGATCGTGAGTTGCTAACACTAAGACAGGGGAAGAGAGACCTGATATCGTATATGACTGACTTCAATCGGTTGATAGCAGAAACCGCTTGGCCAGAAGAGAAAAGAATGTCTCTATTCTATCAGGGGTTGAGGGATGGCCTCAAGGATGTTATTGCCCAAATAGATCCCCAGCCCACCACCTGCACAGACATGATAAATTTGACCCTACGTCTGGACAGCAGAATGAGCGATAGAGGGAGTGATCGGAGAAGATGGGATAGGGGGTTTCTTGGGTCTGAGGCAAGCCCCCGGAGAGCCATCACGGCTCCAGAATCTGGTACGGAACCCATGGAGATAGGGGCAGTCAAGGCCCCGTTATCCAAAGAAGAAAAGGAACATAGGCGGGCCTTGGGCCTCTGCCTCTATTGTGGTAAAAAAGGCCACTATGTCAGGGACTGCCCTACCAAACCCAAAACCAGTGGCGTGTGGAACCGCAGCAAACGGTTGGCAGTCACGGCATTGGGGGCAGTGGACAAGGGAGGTAGGGCGGACTCCTCCCTTGATGTCAGTACTCCCCACTATCAGATCCCTTCGTTAACGGTCATGTCACTGTTAGAAACCGAAACGCATATACTCTTGCCCATGTGCTTAGAGAGTCAGTGTCAGAGTCACCAAGTGAGGGTCATGATAGATTCCGGAGCCACGGGGAACTTCATTGATAATGGGTTGGTAAACGCACTGGCCTTGGAGAGAGTGCCAAGAGACGTCCCAGAGGATGTTTTGGCAGTAGACGGAAAGCCGCTGAAGTCAGGAAAGATCACCGAACAAACCGACTCCTTGGTGTTGTCAGTTGATGTCCCGGGTGGTGCTCACAGGGAAGAGGTAACGTTGAATATCATCGAGGCGCCCCAATACGAGGTCATTTTAGGTATGCCCTGGTTAAGCTTGCACAATCCCTCTATCAATTGGAGGTCTAAGGAGGTCCGGTTTGCATCCGAGGAATGCAGGGAGCATCTGGTTCCCGTATGTTCAACGACCGCAGCAGTGTCCTACCTGCCTTTGGTGGTTGCCACTGCTGCAGAGAAACAGGTGGTTTTGCCTTCGCAGTATAAGGCTTATGCGGAGGTGTTCAGTGAAAGCATGGCGGAACAATTACCTCCTCATCGGCCTTATGATTGCCGGATAGATTTAGTGGATGGGGCTACCCTGCCTTCTTGTCGTGTGTATGCCCTCTCGGTTCCTGAGACCGCTCACTTGAAAGCGTATCTCGACCACTATGTGGATATCGGGTTTATCCGTCCCTCCAGATCCCCGGCGGCCTCCCCCATGTTTTTCATTAAAAAAGCGAATGGCGAGTTAAGGGCGTGTGTCGATTATAGGGTATTGAACAAGAACACCATCAGGAACAGATACCCCTTACCCCTTATTACCGTTCTTCTGGATCAGGTGAAGGATGCTCGGATATATACACGGCTTGATTTGAGAGGTGCCTATCACCTGGTCCGGGTAAGAGAAGGCGATGAGTGGAAGACCGCATTCAAAACCCGTTATGGTCTTTACGAGTATACTGTGATGCCGTTCGGGCTGTGCAACGCCCCGGCGGCATTCCAGTATTTCCTAAACGATGTTTTGAAAGAATTCGTGGATGTCTGTGCTGTTGTGTACATAGACGATATCCTCATCTATTCGGACAACACCATACAACATCACGCCCATGTGTCCCAAGTGTTGCAAAGACTGGGTGAGAACAAGTTATACTGTAAACTATCTAAGTGCGAGTTCAGTGTGAATGAAGTAGAGTTCTTGGGAGTGGTGTTGAGTCATGTTGGTTTACAGATGTCCGACAGGAAAGTAAAGGCAGTGCAGGATTGGCCTATTCCATCGAGCATGAAGGAGGTACAGAGCTTCTTAGGGTTCTCTAACTACTACCGCCGATTCATAGCACAGTTCTCTCAGGTGGCTGCTCCACTGACAAGGTTGTTACGAAAAGGGGTTCCTTTTCAATGGTCAGAGGACACCGACAGAGCCTTTCAGACCCTGAAAGACGCGTTTACCTCCGCTCCTATCTTGGCCCACCCCAAACCTGAGCATCCTTTCATTGTTGAAGCCGACGCTTCGGATGAAGCAGTAGGGGCCATATTGTCTCAAAGGAATCACCTCACGGGCCAATTACATCCAGTGGCATATCTTTCAAAAAAGCTCAGCATGGCCGAAAGGAACTACACTATTGCTGAGAAAGAACTGCTAGCTATCAAAAAGGCGTTTCAAGAATGGCGTCAGCACCTGTGGGGGGCTGCGTTTCCTGTTACTGTGTATTCCGACCACCGAAATCTGCAGTATATGAAGACTGCTCGCAACCTCACACAGAGACAAATGAGGTGGATGCTCTATTTTTCGGAATACGATTTCGTGATCACCTTTCGTCCTGGGGCTGACAACAGAAAGGCTGATACCCTATCACGACAACAACAAGGGGGGGTGTCAACAGAGACCGCAAGGCTGGAACCCATCGTGGAACCTGGAAAGGTGTTGTGTGTTATCCAGGCTGATACGTTCTTGGATCGAGTTGGGAGAACAAAGACCCCAGGGGAATGGGTCGTGTGGGCTACCCAGGGGAGCGGACGCACCCTTAAGGAAGGCCTCCCTTTCCAAAATGCGAAGCTGTTCCTCCCAAGCGAAGCGCTAAAAAAGACTGCCTTTGGATGGTGTCACGATTCCCACTTGGTGGGACACCAAGGGGTGTGTAAGACAGTTCAGTTATTACAAAGGTACTTTTGGTGGGACACGATAAAAAAAGATGTCGTTGCTTGGATAAGAGCGTGCAGTGTCTGTGCCATGGCAAAAACAGAGACAGGAAAAAAGAAAGGGTTGTTGTGTCCACTTCCTACCCCCAACAGACCATGGCAACACATCAGCATAGACTTTGTAACAGGTCTACCTCCGGATCAGGGTATGACCGCCATTCTAGTGGTGGTAGACAGCCTCTCCAAACTAGGACATTTCATCCCTTGTGTAAATTTGCCTACAGCGGGACAGACAGCCCAGCTACTGATGACTAACATCATCAGGCTACATGGGATACCCGAAGTCATTGTATCAGACCGGGGTCCGCAGTTTATCGCCAGGTTTTGGAGGTTTTGGTGTCAGGCCCTGGGTATTCGTTCCTCTCTGTCCACCAGCTTCCATCCGCAAACAGATGGTCAAACGGAGAGGTTGAACCAAACCCTTAAAAAATATCTCCGGTGTTATGCTGCAGACGCACATGACTCATGGGTCTCGTTATTATGGATGGCTGAGGTAGCCTATAATAACGCCTGGCATTGTTCTTTGGGGGTGTCTCCGTTCTGTGCAACGTATGGGTACGATGCCAAGGTCCTTCCACTGACCCTTCCCAGAGGTATAGCGGATCAACCTTCGGTTTTGAGTCAGATGCAGAAGATCCAGACAATGCACAAGAAGATCAGATCCCATCTGATTAAGGCAAAGAAGGAATACAAAAGATACGAAGACCAACACCGAAGACAAGGCCCAACGTACGCAGTGGGTGACAGGGTGTGGCTGTCGACCAGGAACATCAGGTTCAAACTCCGCAGCATATTTCACCCTAAGTACATTGGGCCGTATGTGGTGGTGAAAAAACTCAGCTCGGTGGCTTACAGACTGAAACTGCCTGGTTCGCTTCGTATCCACCCAGTATTCCACTGCAATCTGCTGAAGCCAGCGTTCTCGGATAGGCGCAGGGCGCCTCCTCCGGTTTTGTGTGATGGGGGTTTCGAGTATGTCGTGCGGAGCATCAAGGACTCCAAGTACAGGAGAGGGGTGCTTTGGTACCTGGTGTCGTGGAAGGGATATTCTGTGGAGGACGATTCCTGGGAACCTGAGTCCAACATCCACGCTCCGGAGGCTATCCGTTCCTTCCACAGGAGGTTCCCTCTGCGCCCTGGTCCTAGGAGGCGCTAGAAGGGAGGGCATACTGTCAGGACTCGTCGGGGCGCCTGCAGTGTAGCGCAACGCGAGACAGATGCCTTGTTAGATTCAATACGAGGTAAGAACTACATTACCCAGAATCCCTAGCTGAGGCTACATCAGTCAGGGCGTCACGCATCCTGTTGCGTGTTATTCCGTTTCCTGTATCCGGTTTGGAGGAAGGAGGTCGCGTCTTGCTGCTGGCGGAGGGGCTCGTCCTGGACGGTTGCTGTGGTTACTTACCGCGTCAGGTAGGAGCGGCCCCTCGCCGGTACCTTCTCCGTCATTGAGCGGAGCGCTGTGGGGCTCCACGCGTTGCCGTTTGTTCAAGGAGCGCGCAGTGAAGGAACTGCTGCGTTTGTTGCTTATTTGTTTTGGGACTAATCAGAGGAGCGGAGCGGAGTGGTAGGAAGCCACCCGTTGCCGTGTCTTCTTTCTTGTGTTTACTTTCGACCTGTGAGTTACTCCTGAAGGAGGCGGTGCGCTGAGGCGGTCGCAGCTTCAGGCAACCAGTGCAAGCGCTTGTTGTGATTATTTATGGTTTATGGGACTATCAGTATGTTCAGTACTTAAGGAGCGCTGTAGCGGTCGCAGCTGCGCGTTGCCATAGGAACAATTCTCCTAGGATTTTGTGTTGTGTCTTACTGGAACTTTCCGTTTTGTTCTCAAGCACCTTGCTTATTTACTTTGCCTTCTTTCTTCATTGGTATCCGGGAACTGCCTGTGTTCAGAGGGTGCTTTTCTCGAGGGAGCGGAGTGCAGTGGTTTTTGCTTCCCACGCATTACCGTGTCCTGGATTGTGACGTGTACACTGCTGCCTATTGCTCTGTCATTTCTTTGATTTTCTTTTATGGTGGCGAATCGTCCACGGAATCCCTTTTCCTACAGGCATAGGCTGTGTTCAAGGTATAGGAGAGGGTTCTGTTTGGGTGACAAGTGTGTTAGTGTATGGGGAATGCAATGTGTCTAATCTATGTGTGTTCCTTATAGGTTTCACGTTCATATAAATCTAAAAAGAGAACAGTCAAAACAACCAGTAGGAAAGACCTGCCTTTTCCTCACAGGTATTCAGAATTCATGTCAATGCCTTAGATGTTACGGTGTTGCACGACAGGTGGCCTTACCCTTATATGTTCTGTCGTTTCAGGTACCTCCCTTCCCAGCTGTCCCCTTCCTTCCCTTCCCTGTTTGTTATTTTACTTTTCCCCTCGCCTAATGGCTCAAATCCTCTGTTAACACAAAGTCAGAGTGTTTGTGACGTTTGGAGGTGGGCTTTATATTCATCACTCGGATCCTGTGGAGCAGACCTGACATTAATATGATAAATGCATTATAACCATGGTAAGAAATGATAAACTGCAGATGTATATAAATGTGTAAATAGTTTGTGAATAGGTTCTGATTAATTAGGTTACATGATTCAGTCGCCCAAAAATTGTCTCGGTTGTTAATGGGCCTTGAGAGTGATTTATGATTAATGGTGAGTATTATGGTGTAGGGTAGCGTATTTGAGACAGTTTTTCTACATGGGCGCTGCATCAGTACAAAAAGGGAACAACTTACTTTGGTAAACATTTCCCATTCGAACATGCACCTGTTACTCTGGGGTTCCATACAGCTGGCTGTACTGGGACAAGGCCTCCCTGCTGAGAACCTCCAACTACTCAGGGGCAAAGGCATGGGCCCTCTCACCTGCTTTGCCTGGCATCCTGGCTCTCAGAGGTCGGTAATAGCAGCAAAAACTAGGAGTAGGTCTTTTTGGCTGCAGTGTTAGGAGGCAAGTGACCTCTTTTTCATTGTTGCGTACATGTACACAGCGTACGTGATCCACGACGGATAAAGCCATTGGCTTTCTACGGAGCCATCACACGTTAGCCAATGACAAGGCCCGTCATGGAGTGTTCCACCTACTTCGTGGTCAATGTCCGGCGGATAGCAAGTGTCCTGGTGGCAAGGTCAGGCAACCGCAATTGTAGGACTTGTAGCTGTGTATTTTTTAATTGTGCATTGCCAGCACTCAAAATGGTGGGTATTATGTATACATAGCTCAGATATGTATGACAGTTTGTAGCAAGATATGACACATAAAACAGTAACCTGTTACTGTGTATGTCATCAATAGCGCTACAGTATATGTAATACTTCCTTTGACATCGATAGTGCTACTGTGCATGTAATACTTCTGTTGATGGCAATTTTCGCCCAAAAAATAATAAAATTGCAAATTACAAATCTCAAATCTATTATACACACATTATTTGTATTAATAGGGCAGACGCAAAAAAAAATATTGATTTGCAGTAGAAAAGATGTTTGAAAAATATGGTAAGGTATAGGGTACTATAAGATCACTTGTCTAGACTAGACATAAGATGTGTTGAATGTAAAAGTCTTTTGTGATACTTTTCATTGATAGTTTGTTTTCCTTACATGCAGACATATGAACCAGGGATGTGTAAAAGAAGGCATCCTCAAGTCTTCAGACTATTTCCAGACCTTACCATCATGTAGGGTTGTGAGGCAGGTAATATGGAACGCTTCCACACACAGTGGTTGGAAAGTTGGCTCCCGCCAGAAGCTATGTCGAGATGCTTCATCATGGAATGGGCCCATGGGGCGCTCATGCAGAAACCACTGCCGGGGGCTCGCCCACGGCCAGTGATAGCAAAGCTCCTGAACTACTTAGACCGTGATGCCATACTAAAGAAAGCCCGGGCCAAAGAACCTCTGCTCTACAGCAATGTGCGCATCTTAATCTTTCCTGACTATACGCGACAAGTGCAGCAACAACACCAATCATACATGGCTGCGAAGGCCCGACTGAGGGATCTCAAGCTGCCATATGCCCTCTTGTATCCAGCTCGCCTGTGGATGGTATACCGATCCCGCACCCTTTTTTTGACACCCCGGAGGAGGTCTTCCAATGGACAGATGAGACAGTGCAAGTGAGGGCCCATACGCCACCTAGCAGGGAGTCGGACTCCTCCTCTAGTGAGGTGGCCCAGAAGGGTCCCAAGGGACAGCAGCAGAGGGGCAACAGGCAGTCACGTTCCTGGAGGCGCTGCTTGTCTTGCGGGGCCTCCGCTAAGGGGGGCCCTACTCCTGGGCACCAAACATTGAAACATTGATTTTGGGGTTGGGTTAGTGCAGGGGCGGTTTCTTAGGCTCATCATATACTCTGATATATACCTGTCAAGGGGATCTAAGGGAGGGCTGGGTCCCTGCTGGTTTAGTGCTGGTCAGGGTCATGCCCGAGGAACATGGGCTGTAAGTTGGGGATCCATTGGATGGGGCAGTGCTTGTTCCCCCGTTGGGGTTTGGGGGCTTCCGAGTCGCACCTCCGCCCAGGGTTCATAACTCTGTACACACGAGCAGCCACAGTCCTTTCTCGATGATATTGGCAGGTTACCTCTCCGATGGCTAGTGCGCCTCATAGAGATCGGGGGGCTCCGGGTACCCTCCGTATCATAAGCTGGGATGTGCGAGGGGCCCTGGCCAAAATTAAATGGGGGGCTATACTACATCAGGCAAAGAGGGCTAGAGCCGATGTTCTTATGTTGCAGGAGACACACCTTATGGGAATGAAGACACTCTGCTTACAGCGATATGGGTACCAGCACGTCATCCATGCAGGGTTCACAAGGGGCTCCAGGGGGGTGGCGATTTTGGTCCATCGCAGGGTCCCATATATTCATGGGCAGCAGTGGATCGACGTTCAGGGGCGCTATCTGTTCATCCGGGGGGAAATTGGGGAGGTCCCCTTGGTTCCGGGCTGTGTGTATGCTCCCCTCCATTGCTGTGGTCCCTTGTGGAGAAGTTATTGGCCTTATGGGCGGATATACCTGATGTGCTCTCTATGGTGGGCGGAGACTGGAACGATGTCATGGACCTGGCCACGGACAGGAGTGGGGGTGAGGGTGGCCCGGGAAGGGGACAACCCACGAAATTAAACTCACTGGTGACTAGTCTCGACTGGCTGGATGTGTGGCGGTGGGATCACAGTCACAGGCGGGAGTACACGTACGTCTCAGCGGTTCACAAAACCTTCTCCGGGCTCGACTACCTTTTTATTCCCCGGGCAATGGTTAGTAGGGTGACGCTGGCTGAGATCCTACCCCGTGGCCTCTCAGATCATTCCCCGGTGTCCCTGGAGCTATATATGGGCCGGGGGCGACAACCTTTTAGGTGGCGCCTCTCAGTGTGGCACCTACAGAATGAAGAGTACGATACACACATGAGGGAGGCCATTGCTCAGTACTTCGTCTCCAACGAGGGGTCGGTGTCTAGTGTTGAGACTATGGGGGAGGCTTTGAAGCCTACTTTCCGTGTACTGGATATATCCTGGTGCAAAGCGGCTCGCAGTAAGCGCAGGGAGGAGTTGACTCGGGCAGAGGCCACTATAGAGGCACTTGAACGCTGGACACAGGAGGAAGGGGGAGGGCAGTATGTGAGACAATTACTTCAGGCCCAACAGTCTTGTGCCCCCCTTCTGATGGACGAAGTCCGACAGGTTTGGCTGGCGACACGTAGCAGGGTGTACAAATGGGGGGAAAAGTCCAGAAATATGCTCCATTGGCTTTGCCAGGGCACCTTCCATGACCAGGCCCTCCCGGGTCTCCACAACGAGAGGGATACCGATCACTGACCCTACCACTATAGCAGAGAGCTTCGCCACCTACTACGCAGATCTTTATACCCCCCGAGCGTGCTTGCCAGTGACCACCATCGATAAATTCTTAGCCGACCAGCCGCCCAAAGCGGTGTCAGATGAAGTGCGTGACCTACTGGAGCTTCCCCTAACTGACGAAGAGCTGGGCACGGCCCTGGGAGAGCTCAATTCTGGAAAGGCTCCCGGGCCTAATGGGTTCCCAAGTACATTTTTTAGACGCTATCATACGCAGCTGGCCCCTTATTATCGGGCAGTGGTGGAGGAGGCCCGGGATAAGGGCATGCTCCCACCGGATTGGAGGCATGCGGAGGTGGTGGTGTTTCTTAAGCCCAGCTGGCCACCGGAACAACAGGCCTCATACCGCCCCATTTCCCTCCTCAACGTGGAGGCTAAGATCTTGGCCAAGGCGTTGGCTAATCGCCTTCTGCCTCACATATCGACACTTATACACCCGGATCAGGCTGGGTTCATACCCCAGAGGGCAACCAGGCATAATATACGGGGAGCGCATGTTGTGGTGGCAGCGGTTCAGCAGACCAAGGAGAGGGCGGCGCTCCTGTTAGCCGACATGGACAGGGCGTTCGACTCCCTGAGTTGGGTGTATTTATTTGCATTGTTACGCAGACTTAACCTGGGCCCACACTGACTTTCTTATTTAATGCTCCTCTATACAGACCAGACTTGACAGCGACGGTGCGGGTGGCGGGTGCGGCCTCTTCCATCTTCCCGATCCAGAGGGGCACACGGCAGGGATGCCCCCTGTCTCCATATTTATTCGCGCTAGCCATGGAGCCATTAGCGGCGTGGGTGCGCATGGATGCACAGGTCTGTGGTTTTGAGTGGACTTCGGATTTATCTGTCAGGATCACGTTGTACGCGGACGATGTCCTGTTTTTCCTCACGGCCTTTGACAAAACAGGACCGCGACTCCTAGAGATCATGCAGATCTTTGGAGAGACCTCGGGACTATATATGAACCCCCTGCAAATCTACACTGTGGGTCCTGGGAGACCGTCCGAGGTTGGGCGCTTGGTTGAACACACTCCAGTTAGCTGTTGGGGGGTTGAAATACCTAGGAGTGTTCCTGTCGGATGTGCCGGCCGTCTCCTGGGGTGAAAATTGCAAAAAACACAGTTGATGGACAGAATGTAGAACAATGTCATACATCCATCCCAGTACAAGGATCTGGGCCTAAATCCATCGTTTTTTGCACTCCACACCACCCTGGGTTAGACACTGGCCATATGCAAATCAGCTCTGACCCTGTGCCTCATGGGAACAGTCCAGTCCGAACTACCAAGCCATGTCTTTCCCAGACCGGAATCAAGCATCCAAGGACCGGTTTCTGGCTATCAGCCTTCATCGGCCTGGATAGCTTGACTCCAGTGGTGTGGAGAGCCTGGGACTCACGTCTGAGCATACCCAGCCCACTCGGGGTGAAAATTGCAAAAAACACAGTTGATGGACAGAATGTAGAACAATGTCATACATTCATCCCAGTACAAGGATCTGGGCCTAAATCCATCGTTTTTTTTGCACTCCACACCACCCTGGGTTAGACACTGGCTATATGCAAATCAGCTCTGACCCTGTGCCTCATGGGAACAGTCCAGTCCGAACTACCAAGCCATGTCTTTCCCAGACCGGAATCAAGCATCCAAGGACCAGTTTCTGGCTATCAGCCTTCATTAGCCTGGATAGCTTGACTCCAGTGGTGTGGAGAGCCTGGGACTCACGTCTGAGCATACCCAGCCCACTCGGGGTGAAAATGGCAAAAAACACAGTTGATGGACAGAATGTAGAACAATGTCATACATTCATCCCAGTACAAGGATCTGGGCCTAAATCCATCGTTTTTTTGCACTCCACACCACCCTGGGTTAGACACTGGCTATATGCAAATTAGCTCTGACCCTGTGCCTCATGGGAACAGTCCAGTCCGAACTACCAAGCCATGTCGTTCCCAGATCGGAATCAAGCATCCAAGGACCGGTTTCTGGCTATCAGCCTTCATCAGCCTGGATAGCTTGAATCCAGTGGTGTGGAGAGCCTGGGACTCACGTCTGAGCATACCCAGCCCATTCGGGGTGAAAATTGCAAAAAAAAACAGTTGATGGACAGAATGTAGAACAATGTCATACATTCACCCCAGTACAAGGATCTGGGCCTAAATCCATCGTTTTTTTGCACTCCACACCACCCTGGGTTAGACAACGGCTATATGCAAATCAGCTCCTGGGAGCAAAATCTGGCACCAGTGTGGGAGCGAGTCCACGCGGACCTTAAGACCTGATCTCGTATGCCATTGACGCTGTTTGGCAGGTCGGCGATTTTCAAGATGGTGGCGCTTCCTCGGCTGCTGTACCAGCTGCAGAATCACCCGTACCCGATCCAGCCCAGCTGGTTCCGGCTGGTGAATTCTGTGCTGGGGCAGTTTTTGTGGGAGGGGGGTAAAGTGCGAGTGGCCCTGCGAACATGCTTCCTATCTCCTTACTGTGGAGGACTCGCGTTCTCGGACATCCTTTCATACTATCAGGCCTCGCATCTACTTGTCCTCAATTAGTGGTGGTACGGTGGTAGGAGGGACCCGGCATACGCACTGGAACTACTGCTCATGGGGTCTCATACACTGCATACTACTTTGTACTCTGTGCCGTTGCGTGGCAAGTTGCTGTCGGTCACAACATTCAAGTCTTTTCAGGACCTACAGAGGGATTTCTCTATGCTACAGTCACAATTCTATAAGTATCTCCAGCTTTGCCATGCCTTGTCCCCTGCCCTGGAAAGTCTGGAATCCCTTCCAGAATTCAGTCCACTGGAGGCGAAAGTTTTTATGGGAGACCAAAAAGATCTCTCGGATCTATCAATCCCTAGTTATACACTGCTCCACCTCCCTTCAGAAGCTGCGAGGGGACTGGGAGACAGATGTGGGCGTTTTGGAGGAGGAGGACTGGAGGGAGGCACTGGCGGCTCCTAGGGGAGCGGCTATAGCTATGCGCCTTCGCTCATCCAGTTTAAATACTTGCACAGGGTCTATTTTACCCGGGCTCGACTGCACTAAGCGGGATTGATCGCCTCTCCGAAGTGCCTTAGATGTGGTCGGGAGGAGGGTACGTTTCTACATACTACCTGGCACTGCCTTTCCCTGGATCGGTTTTGGAGGGGGGTGTTTTCTTGCCTGTCAGAGGTCTGGGGTGGGAGCTCCTGCGAACGCCACAGCTGGCTTTGCTCCACGTTATGGAGGGCATAACGACACCTCATGCAGCTTGGCTTTACACTGGCAAAGCGAGATATTGCTAGAGCGTGAAAGGCGCCGCGGGCCCCATCGGTGAACACATGGAAAAACGGCTTAGATTTTTGTGTGGGGCTGGAACAGCCTGTTTTTGTGGCCATTGGCTGCCCAAGCAAGCATTTCAAAATATGGAAAAGATGGGCGGATTACCGGGGGTTGTGGTTGGAGCTGCCAATTGCTGTGGAGGCTCACCCATTAGTATAAGTCCGGATGCACGCTGGGATGTGGGGGTGCAGGGTGGGGGGCGGGATCCGGGGAGGTGTGTGTTATCGTGCTAAGTATTTGTTGCTATGTATCGAGGCTGTGGCAAGGACTATGCGGGCATTGTGCGACTTCGGGGGCGGGGAGAGGGTAGGGAGAGTTGGATGGGGGGTTTGGTTGTATTGTGTTATGTCCTTTTATCATTTCCCTGGATGAAACCTACGAAAATCAGTTGCTCCTGTAATAATATATGGTATGATTCAGCAGATTACTCTGGTGTGCAGAGCTCTGCATTGTGTATGCAATTGACAAATAAAATATGTTTTTAAAAAAAACATGATTCCTTTGTACTACACAACAGCACCATGCCCCTGCAAATGTCACAACTTGGACCTGAGAGGGCCTGGCTTGTGGGCAAGTACAATATGACTTGAGGATCCGTTGCTTGAATCCTGGTTTATGAATGTATAATGGCCTGATATGATATTAATCTACCAATGTATTGCTTCCATATAGGAGACTCAGCGTATCCTGACTGACTAAGGAATCCAACAAAGCAAGGTGAAGTCTGCTTCAATGAGGCCCATGGAAGAACATAGAGGCCAGTGGAGTGGGCTTTTGGGCTCCTGAAGATTTAGGTGCCTGGACAAGACCTGTTGAGCTCTCCTCTACTCACCCGATGAAGTGTGCCAAATCACGGTTGCCTGCTGCATAACATTGTCCTGCGATGGAACATACCAATCATCGAACAGGATGGAGACCGCAAAGAGACACCGAATGTAAATATTGAAATGCCCAATGAAGATGACAGTGGTGAAGAGGAAGGAATTGGCCTACGTCAAAATGTCATTAACCACTTCTTCGCCTAAGTGTAAGCGTACCCTTACATATTGTGAATTCAGTCAGAACAACTTCTGATATAGGGAACATATGAGTAAGCATGGGAATTTGGTAGGAACGGTCAGTTCAGGAAGGACCAAGGCAAAGTTGTTTGTGGATCAGAGTTTCCCTACATTGACTACTGTGTCTATTGACACAGATTAACTTTGCTTGTGATAAGTATATGTGTCCTCCTAACTTGTAATTTGAGTCAAATTGTAGATGTGAAATCAAAATTAATTTTTTTAATTTTTGTTTATTGGCATTTCAATAGAATACGTACAACATTAAATTCAATGGTGCAGATCATCATCTCATTTGTAACACAAAACATATGCGTTTCTGCAAACCAAACAGAACAGTCAGAGTGCAACTTGCTGTCTGAAGCATTAAAAGAATATAACCCATTGGCAGTTCACTAGTCAAAGTTAACTGGCAGTGCATCACATGTGTGAGAGAGCTAAGAGCGATAGGGTACATGGGAGGGGACCTTCAGAAAGTTTGAATGTATACATCTCAGGAAGTGCCCAATCCGAGCGTCCGACGTCTACTGGGCATATGTCTGTATCCCCATGGGACCAACCAGGTCCGGCGAGCCCTCACTCTCAGTCTGGTGCGAATGTACCTAGTCTAGGAATGGACTCCATATATCTTTCGGCCTAGATGTGATGACATCAATTCCCAGAATGTTGTTAATTGTGTATGACTAAATGTGACATCCTGTATCCAGGCCTTCACTGTGGGTGCCCTCCTCCTTCCCCAGAGCATAGCTACTCTGCGCTTTGCAAGTAGTAACTGCATAGCATGTAATTTCCAAGTCCCTGCAGCTGTGTCCCTTATGTAGCCCAGAAGCCCAATAAGCAGCTCGGGGTCATCTGGTGTGTCTATTATATTGTGTATTGTATTGAAGATGTCGGTCCAGTATGCAGCGATGAGGGGGCAACTCCACGCCATATGCAGAAAAGTGGCTGGTGCAGAGCCACTCCTCCAGCATCTGTCGTCAGCTCTAATCCCCATGCGGTGTAACAGAACAGGTGTTCTGTAAAAACAGTGGATATACTTAAGGTGAATCAGCCACAGTTTATAGCTGGGGAAAGAATCGTGAGTTGGCTGCAGCAGAAGGTCCTTTGATCCTCTGTTATCTGTATGTTGAATTCCGAGTTCCATCCCTGAAGGGCTTTGGCCTCAATTAATGGGGCGGTGTTCTACATGGTGCTACATAGTCGTGTAATGAGCTTGCGAGATGAGGCGGTCTTAATAATGTGTTCGAGGGCTGGCAGTGTAGGTGGAGGGGTTGGGAAGGTTATGTGTGGTTGCCTGCATGTTGCCCGAAGTGTGTAATCTAGAAAGAGTTCAGAGAAGGCCCTCGCATTACCATCTGTCATTTCTGGTGGGGGTCTGAAATTGTCATTGGGATAGGGGTCCGCAAACGTGTACAAACCCAACGTTGTCGCTATTGACCTGCTTGCGCCTTCTGCCAGTGCAGGGATCATAGGGTTATGCGCTAGTAGGATAGAGGAAGGGTAAAGTATCTTTAGACGGGCTCTATCTCGAAGTCTGTCCCACGCTCACTGCAAGGTCTCAATCGCATCGATTTCATCTCGAGGTCGCCGATAGGTCTGGTATAGCACCACCTGGCGGGGGACCGGTGCCGCCTCATCCATCTCGACCGCTGTGCAAGGCTGAAATGGGACAGGATGCAACCAATGTTGCAGGTATTGGGCCTGCACAAAATAGCCATATAGCGGGAATTCCGGGGCCCCCAGTCCTTGCTGCATTAATGGAAGCGTCAGTAGCTGCCATGAGACACGCGCCTGTTGTCCTGCCCATACCATGGATATTAATAAAGAGCGCATTGTGTTGAAGAAAGCTTGAGTAAGCTTGAGTAAGAAGGATTGGAATATTTACGAACAGATATAGGAATTTGGGCAGGACTACCATCTTGACTATCGCAATTCTCCCAGCCAGGGAGAGTGGCAGCCTAGGCCACGCGCACACCTTTCCTCTAGCCATGAATTAGCTTGATCAAAATTCATGTTCCAAAGTTCTTGCTCAGCGCGGCTGAGCCCGATGCCTAGGTATTTCAACGGACCATCTGCCCACCGGAGGGGATACTCGAGAGAAAATTGCCTGGTTGTGTCTTTTTTTTTTGTTTTTTTTTTTCCAAAACCTTTATTGCACATTTACATAGTACACAGCGGAACGCCTACAACCCTGCGGGCCGGCCGCTATCAAGGATCAGTGCATAGCTTGTTTCCAGTAAAACAAGTAGAGAGGCTATATAGGATAAAACATACTGGAGTAGTAACAGTGCATGTAGATCAAATATTCAATGCAGGAATTGAGGTTTTGGTGGAGAATGTTCCATTTTTTGGAAATCAACAAACACATAACAGTAACAAGTAGGAATGGTCCTTTGGTCTGGCAGGAATCAGAGCAACATAGATAACAATCGTCCCTCGGAAACATGGGGATTCGGGGTCCCCGGTCAGTATCTGCGTGTCTCCTAGTCCCCTGAGCCCCCCTCCCTCCTCACAGTTCCACAGTGTAGGTGTCTATAGGTTGCCTCCCGCCACAGGTAGGGACGCCATCACACTTCTGCAACCCGTCTAAATTACCCTCCTTCACCCTCGTCATCAGAATCTTCCAGGCCCTCCTCCCGCAAGGGCTCACAGAGGTCCCCTCTATATTCGTTCCATTTCAGCCAGATCTTATTCCATTTCACCGGGCAGGCTCGGTTAGAGTAGACCGCCCGTTCGGTCAACATCACACGATCCATGTTAAGGCACCATTGGGATTTAGTTGGGAGATCCGCTGCCCCCCAGCGTTGCGCTATGTCCCTCTTTGCCACCATTATCCCTGCCGTGGCCCAAAGCCACTCATAACGGGACAGATCGGTGGGTTCCCAGATGTTCAGTAGGCTCCGTCTTGGGTTGGGCAGTAAAGTGTGATTAAGTGTCTGTGAGAGAGTGCGGTGTATTTGTTTCCAGTATTCCTGTATCTTGGGGCAGTCCCATATGGTGTGGAAGAACGTGCCCTCCTCCCCGCACCCTCGCAGACAGTAGGGGTGAGGCGCTCTGCGTATGCGGTGCAGCATTGTCCGCGTGTAATAAACCCGGTGCAGGATCTTAAATTGTACCAGTCGCATGCGCGCTGAGATGCCGACCTCCCTGGGGGACCCAAGTGCCTCGTTCCACTCGTGTTCATCCATGTCATCAAGTTCCCCTTCCCATTTCACTTTCAGGTGGGACGTTGGATCGGGGGTGTTATTAAGTAATTTTCGATAAGTGAGGGACGTCGCACGTTCCAACATGTAGTCTGTGAGTAAGCGGTCCTCTAAGGGTGAGGATTCTGGCAGTGGTGTGGTGACTGGGATAGCCGCAAGCATAGCATGGCGTATCTGAATGTATCTATATAGTTCCCTATCATTGAGCTCATAGTGTTCCTGGAGGCGGGTAAAAGGTACCACCTCATTACCTTCCCACAGATCGCCCACCGTAGATATTCCTATTGTGTCCCAATGTGTAAACCCCTTGGTGTTCCTGAGGTTGCCCAGTGCGCGGCCGTCCCACAGCGGCGTCATCTTCGTGATTTTCCCTTTCCAGCCCAGAGCTGTCGTTGCCGCATGCCAAATTTGTACTGTTAATTTGGTGGGGCCGACCTAGGTCCGTACCTTGCGGTGGTCGTACAGCGGACCCAACATGCCCTCCGCACCCAGTTGCGCCCTGTCGGAGTGGTATGCCGGCTCGGTGTGTGGTGCGTGGAGCCAATGGTTAATAGGTTTGAGGTGGGCCGCCCAGTAATATAGTTTCAGGTCCGGAAGCGCAATTCCCCCGCTGTACCAGTCCCTGCGCAATTTGGGTTGTGCCACTCTTGCCGGGAGAGCGCCCCATAGAAGGTTAGAGACCAGTGCTGCCACCTTCTGAAAAAATTTGGGAGGTACCGGGTACGGCGAATTTTCGAGGACATAGAGGAAGCGCGGCAGCGCCATCATCTTATATAGGGCTGCTCGGCCCAGAAGTGTCAGAGGTAGGCCCGACCAGAACTCGACATCACGTTTGAGCCTATCCATGGGCGGTTTCAGGTTTTTATCCATGAATTCCGACGCTTCTTTAGTAACGTGTATACCTAGATATTTGAATGACGATCCCGCTAGTCGCAATGGACACGTATCGTCTAGATTCGGAGCCGGACCTTGCAAAACATATAATTCCGATTTGGACCAGTTCAGCGTGTAGCCGGAGATCCTGCCGTATGTATCGCAGATGCGCAATAGGGCCGGTATGCTCTCCTCAGGTTCTGTGAGATATACGAGCATGTCATCTGCGTAGAGAGACAGGCGGTCTTCCCAACCCCCGGTCCCCGGTACACCCTTGAGGAGGGGAGAGGTCCGTATGAGAGTCGCCAGGGGCTCTAATGAGAGAGCAAACAGCAGTGGTGACAGTGGGCAACCCTGTCGTGTGCCTCTTCCCAACGGGAAAGTGCGCGATATATGGCCATTCGCCACTACATGGGCCACCGGGGCCGCGTAGAGCAATCTGACCCATGCCAGGAAGCGAGGTCCAAACCCCATCCGCTTCAACGTTTCGAAGAGGTACTCCCACTCCACCAGGTCAAACGCCATCTTGGCGTCCAGCGCCAGAATAACCGCCGGGTCCGTGATAGCGTCGGATCGAGCCAGAAGACCATGTAGTCGCCGCAAATTATGAGCAGTGTTCCTGTGCGGCATAAACCCGGACTGATCCGGGTGTATAATCGAGGACAGATGGGGAAGGAGTCTTTGCGCCAGGAGTTTGGCCAGAATTTTCACCTCCGCGTTTAAGAGGGAAATAGGACGATACGAGGAACACTCCTCCGGTGGCTTGCCCGGTTTTGGGATTGTCACGATAGTCGCCTCACGCTGATCTAGCGGAAGGGAGCCCCCCTCCAGGCAATCCTTGAACATCCCCAGCAGGTATGTGCTAAGGGTGTCCGGCATCACCTGGTACCACTCTACCGGTATCCCGTTCGGACCTGAGGCCTTGCCCGGGTTCAGTGCCGCAATGGCCAACTGGACCTCGTCGGCTGTAATGTTAGCTTCCAAGTCGTTCGACGCCTCTGGGGATAGGGTCTGGACTGCAATTGGTGCAAGGAGTGCCCTGGCTTCCTCCTATGTAACCTGACGTGTTGGGGTGTATACTCGCTCAAAGTGGGTCGCCAGCAACTCCGTTATATGTCTCGGGTCGGTGTGTGTTACCCCCTGCTCATCTTTTAGGCCCTGGATCCCCCTGGAGCTGCCCTCACGTTTATCGAGCCACGCCAACATCTTCCCCGCCTTGTCCCCCACTTCGTAGACCCTATTCTGAGTGTCCGCGATGTGACCCTTAACTACTGTCCGTAAGTGGTCAGTGTAGAGCTGCTGCTGGAGAGTAAGTGCGTGTAGGGAGGAGGGAGAAGGGTGTGACTCATGGGCCTTGGTTAGCTCCTGCACGGTGATTTCTAGGTCCGCCAGTTCTTGTGTTTGCTGCCTCCTATGTCCGGTTATAGTGTTAATGGCTTGACCCCGCAGAACGGTTTTGTATGCCTCCCAGAGCGTCGCCTGGGAACGCACCGATTGTGAATTTTCGAGGAAATAGTGTTTCGTGGCTTGTTTAAGTGCCTTACGAACCTGTGGGATCTTGAGACAAGAAGCGCGCATGGGATAGATGCGCTTACGTGATTTCGTCTGTAGAGAAAGCGTCAGTGTGAGCGGGGAGTGATCTGAAATACCTCGGGGGTGAATCACTGAAGCGTCTACGTGGCTAAGGGCCTCCCCCAGGGACAGGAAGTGGTCTATGCGTGACAGGCTACCGTGCACCGCGGAGTGAAAGGTGTATTGCTGCGTGCCTGGGTGTAGGTGTCTCCAAATGTCGGTCAGGCCCATGGCCGTGGTGAAGCGCCGGAAGTACGTCTCCCCCCCAGTCTGTTTTGGGGTGGGGTATTTATCTAATTGTGGATCCTGGACAGCATTAAAGTCTCCCCCCAGAATGATCGCACCCTCAGGGAGGGTCAGGAGGAAGTCCCCCAATCTCGGGAGGTGCACTGAGTGCAAGGCAGGCGGGACGTATACTGACACTAGATTCAGGAGTTTCCCTTCCCACTGCCCCTGCACTGCCGCGAAGCAGCCCTGGTCGTCAGTTTTGGTGGATAGGGGCAGGAATCGTGAGTTCTTTTGCACGAGTACGCCGGTACCCCTGGAGCCGGACGTGAAGGCGGAGTGGGCCCACATTTTGTAACCTCGCCTATCTAAGGCCTTAGTAGCTCCCCCCATCAGGTGTGTTTCTTGTAATAGGGCCACAGTAGGACGCAGGCGTTTCACAGCAGTTAACACCAATCCACGCTTTACCCTATCCCCCAAGCCCCTCACATTCCAGGACAGTACGATTAATGGCGGAGACTGTGCCTCTGTAGGGTTCAGAGTCCCCGTCTGTGCAGTAATACTAGCCATCGGGGAGTATGCGGCGCCCCGGTGATGGGACTGCTCTGTTGGCAGCGCCACCGCGCAGCAAGGCAATCCGAGTTCTCATGGGGGCATAATGTCACAGTTTATTCTCAACAGTGTTCTCCGAATTCCAGCGAACCTGAAACAATGTCCATGACCTCTTGTACCCATTCCTAACAAGAACCATTCAAAACAACCCCCCCTCCCTGCCCCCCTGCTTAACGGACCTCCAACTGCCCGCCACCCCAACTTAGCAGAGTGCAATACCCTTCCCAATGAACACAGTACTTGCTTGTAAGGGGGAGAGCTCCTCCCCGGGTTGGCGGCTCCCCTGTAGGCCCTCGGGGTTGCCACGCCAGAGTCAACGTGCTGCTGTGAAAGATTAGTTGGTGCCGGTGGTCGGCGAGGTAGTGCAGTTCAGTGGCCGATGCCGGAGTCATTCAGTTCCGCCACCCCCTTCAAAGCCATGGGCAGGCGAGCGTTCTGCGCCCTCCTCGTGCCCCGATGCCTGCGAGCCATTCCTGCTGCCTCCTCTGCGGTCCGGCTCTTGTCTGTTCGTCCTGCGCTGTCTCCCAACGGTGTGCCATCCTTCCAGCCAGTCCCGGGCGGCGTCAGGGGAGTCAAAGAACCATACTTTCTTATCCGCCACCACTCGTAGCCTGGCCGGAAACATCATGGAGTAGGGTAGTTCTTTCTCCCGTAGAGTCTTCTTTACCTCCAGGAACGTCCTCCTCTTCCTCGATACCTCCGCTGTGTAATCCGGGAAGAAAGCGATTTTGGAGTTTTGGATCTGGATGGTCGGTGCCACTCTAGCAGCCGGCAAAATGGCGTCTCTGTCCCGGAAATTAAACAGCCTCGCCAGTATCGGTCGCGGCGGGCCTCCGGTCTTGGGCTTCCCTCCCGGAACCCGATGGGCTCTTTCGACCGAGAAGAAGTTGGATAGGCCTTTAGGCTGGAGCCGAGTCTTCACCAGAACCTCCACGTACAGGTCTAGGGCCCCCTTGTCTTCCGATTCCGGAACGCCCAGGATACGAACATTATTGCGCCTTGAGCGACCTTCCTGGTCGTCCAGTTTGTCTCTAAGGAGTTTGTTGTCCGTTTGCAGGCGCTCCATCGCAATTTGCAGTTCAGACACGTCCTCAATCAAGGATTTCGTGACCACTTCGACTTGCTTGACCCGTTCGTTCATTTTTTGCAAATCCGCCCTGATTAAGGTGACTTCGGTCGCCGTGGCCCCCACAGTTTCTTGTACCTGCGCCAACGCCGCCAGGACATCGTCCAGTGTGGCTTTCTTCCCCGCCTCCGCCTCCGCCATTTTCCCTCCAACGGTTTTGCGTTGGTCTTGTGGTGACGAGCGGCGGTCATATGCAAATGTGGCCAGCTTAGCCTGGGTCGCAGTGGTCTTGGGGCCTCTGTGCGACATGGCGTGGTTCCTGTCGGGGCGGCACAGTGACTTCCCCGGTCGCCTGTGCCGAGTAATGGTGGCTATGAACCTGGAGGATCCGTCGTCTTCCCAGTCTCCTGTAGCGCCGAATATGCCCGCAGAGGGTCAGCAGGTGGTCGGAGGGAGGACCCTCGGGCTCCGGACCCCTCGGAGAGAGTTAGCGGGTCCTCGGAAGGAGGCGATCGCTGAGCCGGCACTTCCGGTCTTCCGGACCCGACTGTCGGCCACTTCCGGCTGGGCTCAACCCAGCTGTGGCTCCGAGGTTCTATGGCCGCGTGTAGGCCCGGCTCCTCCTCTGCCTCCGGCCCGCGGCAATTTGCTGTTTCGGTTGTTCGCCGCACCGGAAAGTTCCGGAGATGGTCGCTGCACGGTCTCTGGGTCTGGTTCCCCTTCTGGAGCCGGAGTGTTTCAGGATAAGTGTGCGGATAGGTGCGGAAAGCCGCCTGTACCCGGGAGCCTCCCTACGCTGCGGCCGCCATCGTTGGCTGCTAGCCACGCCCCCCTGCCTGGTTGTGTCTTTGAGTGGAAAAAGAGTAGACTTGGCCTAATTGATGAATATGCCAGACAAGCCCCCAAATTTAATTAGTTCACGGAGGATTGGAGCAGTGTTCACAGCCGGATCATTTATGTATAGAGTAATATCGTCCGCATACAGCGAGATCAGAAGCCCTCTGGTGCTAAAGCCTAGCCCCCTGGCCACATGGTGCGGTCTTATCCGCGCCGCTAATGACTCCATCACGATGGGAAAAAGGAGGGCCGAGAGAGGGCACCCCTGCCTTGTTCCACGAGTGATGCGGAAGGGGCCCAACAGCATACCATTGATATGGAGCCTGGCAGAGGGTTCTGTGCAGAGCAGTAGTATAAGATTCAAAAATAGTGGGCTGAACCCCAGTCTCTCCAATATGGCAAATAAGTATGTCCACTCCAGAGTATTAACTGCCTTTGTGGCATCTAGGAGCGCCGCAATCGCCTGTATCTGAGGAAGTGGGTAATGTAATACCGTAAAAAAGGTGCGGAGGTTATGTGCTGCAGACCTCTCCAGGATGAATCCCGATTGGTCTGCGAGGGCTATTAAGGGGAGCAATGGTTGCAATCTGTTCGCAAGTAATTTTGCAAAGATCTTGGCATCTATATTAATGGATGATAATGGCCTGTATGAGACTAATTCATTGCCGGGTTTCCCAGGTTTTAAGAATGTGAGGTGATGGCTTCGCACATTGAGGGCGGCAGTATGCCAGATATTTGTGATTCTTCATAGACTGCAATTAGATGTGGGGCTAATGTTGATGCATATGTCTTATAACACACGGTGGTCAGCTCATTAGCGCCAGGGGCTTTGTCTAGAGGTAAACTGCTGATAACTTGACTTATGTCTTCGGTCGTAAAGGGCTCGTCTAGATACTCTCTGTGTGCCCCCCCCCAAGCCATAGTAGCTCTATGGACTCCAGGTATGATTGGAGATCTTCTGGAGTTGCCTGATGAGTGGCCCTATATAGAATGGAGTAAAGCTGTGTAAAGCGATTTAAAACATCTTGGGGGCCTCCCACAGTGGTCTGGTTGTCTCCTAGAATCTCGGTGACGTAAGTGGTGTTGCGTGGTGCACAAAGCATGTTTGGAAGGGTTTTGCCAGGCCGGTCTCCCTCGCCATAGCATCTAGCTTGTGTGTATTTGCCCAGGAACTTTACTTCCCATTGTGCCTCCTCTTCAAATTCTATGAGTTTCTCTTTTAATGACGCTGGGAGGGTGTGGTCTTCAGTGGTGTAGCAGTGTGACCCTATCTCCCTGATATGCGTTTCATGAGTGGCAAGTGTATTCCTGATTGACTTCAGCACCACAGCATGGCGTGCCATGCATTTCTTTAAATGCCTCCCATAAAGAGTCCTGTGATGTGACGGAACCTATATTTAATGTAAAGTATTCATCTATGTCCCCCCGTATTTCTTCCCTCAATGCCTCGAGTAGGGCGTTTGGGGGAAGCCTCCAGCTGTACATTCTATTAGAAGTGTTAGGGATGGTAAGTTGTAAGAGGCAGGGAGCATGGTCTAAAAGTGTTCTAGGGAGATGGGCAACTTCTAAGGTCCACGCCTCAACATCGCGCGACACCAGCCAGTAATCTAATCTGGACCAGGCATTGTGATGCACTGATATACACGTGTCCTCGGCCCTGTCTGGGTATCGCCGTATCGATATATCAGCTAGGTTACTGTCTGATAGTATGGCATTCAGTGTGCTGCTGTAATTAGGGGGTAATGTAGGAGATTACCACTTCCTATCAAGCAAAAGACACACAATTGATGGATGGAATGCAGAACAATCAAAACATCCACCCCCAGTCAAGAGATATTTGTTAAATCCATTATTCTTTTGCTCACCATGCCACACCAGTTTAGACCTGGCATATGCAGATCAGTCTTGACCCTGTGCCTCATGGGCACAGTCAAGCCCGAACTGCCAACCAAGGTCCTCCCTGGACTGGAAACAAGCATCCAAGGACCGGATTCGGGGTTGCACCCCTCTTCAGCCAGGATAGCTTGAATCCAGTGGCACAGTGACCCACGTCTAGGCATACTCGACGCACTTAGGACGAGAAAGCAAAAGACGCACAATTGATGGACGGAATGCAGAACAAATCAAAACATTCACCACCAGTCAAGAGATTTGAGTGAAATCCATAATTATTTTGCTCACCATGCCACACCAGTTTAGACCTGGCCATATGCACATCAGTCTTGAACCTGTGCCTCATGGGCACAGTCCAGCCCGAACTGCCAAGCCAGGTCCTCCCTGGACCGGAAACAAGCATCCTAGGACCGGTTTAGGGGTTTCACCCCTAATAAGTCAAGATAGCTTGAATCCAGTGGCACAGTAAGCCCGGGACCCTCATCTGGGCATACCCGACGTACTTAGAGTGATAAAGCAAAATACACCCAACTGATGGATGGAGTGCAGAAAAATATCAAAACATCCACCCCCAGTCAAGAGATCTTAGTTAAATCCATTATTCTTTTGCTCACCATGCCACACCAGTTTAGACCTGGCCATATGCAAATCAGTCTTGACCCTGTGCCTCATAGGCACAATCCAGCCTGATATGCCAAGTCAGGTTCTCCCTGGACCAGAAAGAAGCATCCTTGGACCGGTTTCAGGGTTTCACCCAGTGGCACACTGAGCCCGGGACCCACGTCTGGGCATACTCGCGCACTTAGGACGAGAAAGCAAAAGACACACAATTGATGGATCGAATGCAGAACAAAACAAAACATTCACCCCCAGTCAAGAGATCGGAGTTAAATCCAACATTCTTTTGCTCACCATGTCACACCAGTTTAGACCTGGCCATATGCAAATCAGTCTTGACCCTGTGCCCAAACCAGACCGATCTGCCAAGACAGGTCCTCCCTGGACTGGAACCAAGCATCCTAAGACCAGTTTTGGGGGTTACACCTAATCAGCCAGGATAGCTTGAATCCAGTGGCACAGTGAGTCCGTGACCCACGTATTGGGATACCCGGCGCACTTAGGGCGAGAAAGCAAAAGACACACAATTGATGAACGGAATGCTGAACAAATCCAAACATTAACCCCCAGTCTAGAGCTCTGAGTTAAATCCATCATTCTTTTGCTCACCATGCCACACCAGTTTAGACCTGGCCATATGCAAATCAGTCTTGACCCTGAACCTCATGGAACAGTCCAGCCTGAACTGCCAAGCCAGGCCCTCCCTGGACCGGGAACAAGCATCCTAGGACTGGTTTTGGGGTTTCACCCCTCATCAGCCAGGATAGCTTGAATCCAGTGGCACAGTGAGCCCGGGACCCACGCCTGGGCATAACCGACGTACTTATAGTGATAAAGCAAAAGACACCCAATTGATGGACGGATTGCAGAACAAATCAAAACATTCACCCCCAGTCTAGAGATCGGAGTTAAATCCATAATTTTTTTGCTCACCATGACACACCAGTTTCGACCTGGCCATACGCAAATCAGTCTTCACCCTGTGCCTCAAGGGCACAGTCCAGCCAGAACTGCCTAGCCAGGTCCTCTCTATCAAGGGCATCGTTAAGCACTGTGTTGAAGTCACCGCCCATATTATAGTATCGCACCTTGTGGATTTAATTTTGGCCCGCGTGGGCTGAAAGAATTTGGGGCTGTCTATATTAGGCCCATAGACTGCTGCTAGCATTATCTTGTCCCCTCCGAGCGCCCCATGCAATATGACATATCTCCCCTCCGGGTTGATATAGGATTCGAACAGCTTCCAGTCTAATCTGTAACGCAGTAATATAGGAAATTCCCTCTCATAATTAGAGTATATGGATGAGTATATGTGACCCCATCGTTTATGCTGTAATTTATACGGGAATGTACTGTTCAAGTGGGTCTCTTGCATAAAACAAATATCAGATAGGAGTGAACAAGTCTTGTTTTCCTATAGTCATTCAGTCCCAAGATGTTCCAGGTTAAGAAATTCAGAGCTGTCATGGTATGGCTGAGTGTACCCAATGATAATCCGTGGTCTGATTGGCTGTAATGATACCGCCCCTAATATCGCTGCACTCTCCGGCTTAGAGTTTAGCCATCACATCCCAACCCCCTTCCGGGGCCTGTGTGGTAGCGTTGTGGGATCTACGATGCTGCCTCTTGGGTTTGTGTCGTAGTGGTGCTGCTCTGACTAGAATTCCAACATTAACATACCCCTCCCGCCACCCCCACACCAACCCCTCAATTAGGTTGTTTAATAATACCTCCCTTAGAAACAAACTCAACATTACGCTCCCGAACTGGATCAGCTAGCAGGAACTGGGAGCTCTCCCTGGAGGCGTGGGTTCACTGGCGTACGACCCTGCCTTCGCCAAGGAGATGGAGGAGAGCCGGTGATCAGTGAACACGGGCGTGGCGCCACGGGCATCCAACAGTTATGAAGTGAATGTAGTTCTTATCCTTCAGCGATGGCAATATCCCACATATACATAGTTCGCTTGTGGTCATGAAACGAACAAGCCATAGTTCAAACATATCTCTTCCGAGCATGGCGTCATTCATTGTCGCTCAGGCCAGCCTCCGAGTTCTGACTATTCGGGGGTCTGGCGGCACGCTTCTTTCCACCCACATGTTTGGCAAATTCATTGTGGATTTAGCATTCGTGAAGTGATGAACGGAGCCATCATACGTCACTTTTAATTTGGCGGGATAGAGTAAAGCGTAGGGGATTTCAGCCTGCAATAGAATGCGTTTAGCAGTTACAAACTCCCAGCGGGCTGCCTGCACTGCCGGTGTAAAGTCAGGATAGAATGAGACTGTGTTGCCTTTGTGGTTGATGATTCCCTGTTCTCTGGCCAGGCGCAGGATGGTGTCACGGTCTTGATAATTTAATACCCGGGCTAAGATTGGCCTGGGTGTAGCTCCCACCGGGGGCTTGGGGCCCAGCGTGCGGTGGGCCCTCTCGACGGCAAAGACGGCAGAGAGATCAGGGCCGAACAGTTCACGCAGCAGCTCGTCCACGTAGGTCTACATTTTCAAAATGGCAGTCGTCTCCGGTATGCCCGTAATTTGGAGGTTATTGTGCCGAGATCTAGCTTCTAAATCCTTGTTCTTTGCCCTTATTAGGTTAAGTACTTTGTCCATTTGCAACAATTGCTCTTTAGTTTCGACCTGAAACTCATGAGTATCAGAGCTACGATTTTCTAGCTGATCAAGATGTGTCTCATGTGTATCTACCTGCTTTTAACTTGATCGAGTTGAGAGGTGAGTACGTCAAGCTTGGTGTCGATGGTTTTCAAACTGGATCTCATTTCTAGCAGGAGTGAGCGGAGGTCTTCCCCCTGTTCATCAGTTTGTTCAATGGACGTGCAGTAGGCACCACCCTCTGATTCAGACTCCATTAACCTCGGGAGTCTATGTGAAACCATTAATTTTCCCTTGATATTCTGTTTCAGGGTCCTTCACCATGGCATCTTCAATTGGGCATTTCAAAGTTGTGACATGTGCAGTGATATGTCGCTGTTGGAAAGTACAAAGGGAACAAGGGTTGATCCTGGGATAGACCCACTTGGGGCGGACGGGGCTTGTACAGGGACAACTTGCACTGTGATTGCATGGAAGTTCTTGAGGTTGTATCAGACCTGTTTTCTGTGGGATGTAACCACCAAGGCAATATGTGCTGCTTAACTTGCTCTAACGGGAAGGGTATACTCAGATGTGAGTCCCTTGCTCATTGCACCATCAGGATTCAAGCAAGCCGGGCCGAAGACGGCTGTAATGCCAGAAACCGGTCCCCGGAAGCTTGTTTCCTTCCCAGTGTAAGAATTGGCTTTTGTAGTCTGGTCTGCCCTGTTCCCATGATGCACTGGGCCAGGGACAGACTAATTTGCATACAGCCAGGTTCTGAAACTGGGATGGTGCAATGAGCTAAAAAACGGTGTTGGATCTAGCCCTGATCTCTTGACTGGGTGAGAGTACTCTGCTTAATTCAGAGACTCTGTTCATCACCACCCCTTGTTGTAAATAATTTTGTCCACCCTAAGCGTGGAAGGGTATACTCAGATGTGAGTCCCTTGCTCATTGCACCATCAGGATTCAAGCAAGCCGGGCCGAAGACGGCTGTAATGCCAGAAACCGGTCCCCGGAAGCTTGTTTCCTTCCCAGTGTAAGAATTGGCTTTTGTAGTCTGGTCTGCCCTGTTCCCATGATGCACTGGGCCAGGGACAGACTAATTTGCATACAGCCAGGTTCTGAAACTGGGATGGTGCAATGAGCTAAAAAACGGTGTTGGATCTAGCCCTGATCTCTTGACTGGGTGAGAGTACTCTGCTTAATTCAGAGACTCTGTTCATCACCACCCCTTGTTGTAAATAATTTTGTCCACCCTAAGCGTGGAAGGGTATACTCAGATGTGAGTCCCTTGCTCATTGCACCATCAGGATTCAAGCAAGCCGGGCCGAAGACGGCTGTAATGCCAGAAACCGGTCCCCGGAAGCTTGTTTCCTTCCCAGTGTAAGAATTGGCTTTTGTAGTCTGGTCTGCCCTGTTCCCATGATGCACTGGGCCAGGGACAGACTAATTTGCATACAGCCAGGTTCTGAAACTGGGATGGTGCAATGAGCTAAAAAAAACGGTGTTGGATCTAGCCCTGATCTCTTGACTGGGTGAGAGTACTCTGCTTAATTCAGAGACTCTGTTCATCACCACCCCTTGTTGTAAATAATTTTGTCCACCCTAAGCGTGGAAGGGTATACTCAGATGTGAGTCCCTTGCTCATTGCACCATCAGGATTCAAGCAAGCCGGGCCGAAGACGGCTGTAATGCCAGAAACCGGTCCCCGGAAGCTTGTTTCCTTCCCAGTGTAAGAATTGGCTTTTGTAGTCTGGTCTGCCCTGTTCCCATGATGCACTGGGCCAGGGACAGACTAATTTGCATACAGCCAGGTTCTGAAACTGGGATGGTGCAATGAGCTAAAAAACGGTGTTGGATCTAGCCCTGATCTCTTGACTGGGTGAGAGTACTCTGCTTAATTCAGAGACTCTGTTCATCACCACCCCTTGTTGTAAATAATTTTGTCCACCCTAAGCGTGGAAGGGTATACTCAGATGTGAGTCCCTTGCTCATTGCACCATCAGGATTCAAGCAAGCCGGGCCGAAGACGGCTGTAATGCCAGAAACCGGTCCCCGGAAGCTTGTTTCCTTCCCAGTGTAAGAATTGGCTTTTGTAGTCTGGTCTGCCCTGTTCCCATGATGCACTGGGCCAGGGACAGACTAATTTGCATACAGCCAGGTTCTGAAACTGGAATGGTGCAATGAGCTAAAAAAACGGTGTTGGATCTAGCCCTGATCTCTTGACTGGGTGAGAGTACTCTGCTTAATTCAGAGACTCTGTTCATCACCACCCCTTGTTGTAAATAATTTTGTCCACCCTAAGCGTGGAAGGGTATACTCAGATGTGAGTCCCTTGCTCATTGCACCATCAGGATTCAAGCAAGCCGGGCCGAAGACGGCTGTAATGCCAGAAACCGGTCCCCGGAAGCTTGTTTCCTTCCCAGTGTAAGAATTGGCTTTTGTAGTCTGGTCTGCCCTGTTCCCATGATGCACTGGGCCAGGGACAGACTAATTTGCATACAGCTAGGTTCTGAAACTGGGATGGTGCAATGAGCTAAAAAACGGTGTTGGATCTAGCCCTGATCTCTTGACTGGGTGAGAGTACTCTGCTTAATTCAGAGACTCTGTTCATCACCACCCCTTGTTGTAAATAATTTTGTCCACCCTAAGCGTGGAAGGGTATACTCAGATGTGAGTCCCTTGCTCATTGCACCATCAGGATTCAAGCAAGCCGGGCCGAAGACGGCTGTAATGCCAGAAACCGGTCCCTGGAAGCTTGTTTCCTTCCCAGTGTAAGAATTGGCTTTTGTAGTCTGGTCTGCCCTGTTCCCATGATGCACTGGGCCAGGGACAGACTAATTTGCATACAGCCAGGTTCTGAAACTGGAATGGTGCAATGAGCTAAAAAACGGTGTTGGATCTAGCCCTGATCTCTTGACTGGGTGAGAGTACTCTGCTTAATTCAGAGACTCTGTTCATCACCACCCCTTGTTGTAAATAATTTTGTCCACCCTAAGCGTGGAAGGGTATACTCAGATGTGAGTCCCTTGCTCATTGCACCATCAGGATTCAAGCAAGCCGGGCCGAAGACGGCTGTAATGCCAGAAACCGGTCCCCGGAAGCTTGTTTCCTTCCCAGTGTAAGAATTGGCTTTTGTAGTCTGGTCTGCCCTGTTCCCATGATGCACTGGGCCAGGGACAGACTAATTTGCATACAGCTAGGTTCTGAAACTGGGATGGTGCAATGAGCTTAAAAACGGTGTTGGATCTAGCCCTGATCTCTTGACTGGGTGAGAGTACTCTGCTTAATTCAGAGACTCTGTTCATCACCACCCCTTGTTGTAAATAACTTGCTCTAACAACAAGTATGTCAGCCCATATCATGCTGGTCTCTCTTCACATTGGCTAAATCTTCAATTGGTTTTCAGTGTAGGAAGCTGTTGATGTGTCTACTGTTAGTTAAAATAATTCCCTTGTCTGTAATCATGTTTGAAGCTGCAAAGGCATTTGACAGGGTCAGTTGGGCCTTCCTACATAAAGTAATTGAAACGTAGAACTTGGGAAATAGCTTTGTAGGGGAAGTAAAGTCCTTATATAAGAATCCATCTGTGCGTATATTAGTTAACGGAACTCTAACAGATAAGATAAATATTGGAAGGGGTACTAGACAGGGATGTCCCCTTTACCCACTGGTGTTCAACCTGTATATAGAGTCCTTAGCAAATGCCCTGAAATTTAACCAACAGACAACTGCCTTTAAGTATAAAGAATGGGTTAAAAAGGTTGCACTCTATGCAGATGATTTATTGTTATTTAAGACGATTTAGTAGGCTCGCTTCCAAGTATAATAAATACACTCAGTTTGGGGGACTATCAGGATACCAGACAAATCAAAAGAAGACTGAGATTATGGAGTGAAACACACAGAGCAATACTCCCATGGTGAAGCAGCAGATATGATACCTGGGCATACAGGTAGTGGGGGACATAGGGGAAATAGCCCAAGTAAACATTAACAATGTTTTAGATGAAACAAGAAATTTACTTAATGCATGGAAAAGTCTCCCGCTATCTTTCCTGGGCCGTTCAAATATAGTGAAGTTGATGGTACTCCAAAATTCACTTATATCTTTAATTCGATCCTCCTAGAATTTAGGAGAGACTGGTTTAATAAAATACAGGGAGACATCAGCAGCTTCATCTGGGCATTAAGAGGAGTTAGAATTGCTTGGAAGAAGGTTAGGAGGAAGAAGGAACACGGCGGGATCGTCAGCCCAGATTTGTTTTTTTACTACAGGGCTTTTCACTTTGAGAACTTTAGAGTATTATTTAATGAGCATCAGTTATACCCATCTTACATGCAAGCTATGACAACTTCGGAAGGAAGTTACTTTTTATACAAATGTGGGCATCCACAACATATTTTTAAAGTGAAATTAAAGATATTAGATCCACTGTTAAACTATGGTATTATATCAGACAGATATGGAAAATTCAGTACTACAGTGAGAATACCCCAATCTGAAACTCACCAGGAACACCAGAATGTTTAGTAGATGCTCTATCAACTCCCTTGAGAGATGGAGGGGCAACAAGATGGGGGCAGCTAATAAGCAAGAATTCAATCATTTATTGGGACCAACTCTCGCTATTGACTAGTGGGACACTTTCCAAATTCAAATTGTATCAACTGTTGGGCTGGACAAAGACTCTAGGGAAGAAAGATACAGGAAATAGAGACTTGGAGGCGAACATACAACGAGATGCAATAAAGAAAGAAGTAGCACAGTAGTACTGGTAGCTCATATCAGCAAGAGAGGTGGATTTCAGCCTACCCAAAGAAATCAGGGTGCAGGACCTGCTGACGCTGGATGTTCAGAATTTATGGCAAGTATCACTGTCTACATGTTGGCATTTCATTAAGTCATGTGTTCACACTACACAGGGAGTATTGGACACCAAAGAAATTGTCCAAGTTGAGAAGAGGAGAGGTGAAAAAGTGTCCTAAATGCGGGGTGGAGAGAGCGGACGATGTCCATATGTTTCAGCGTTGCCCCAAACTACAGGGCCCCAAGGTAGTGGAATTGCAGACTAATGATGATGATGCCACCTTTAAAGTTGCAAATCAACATTTGTCCATAGAGATGTACCCCGTGTTAACAGTGGAAGAGCTTCCACTTGACTTGAGAGATTCTGTCTCACTAGATGTGTGGGACTTTACAGGAGAAGAGATTGGATTGATCAAGGGTGTGGAACCGGTTAAGATCCAGATTAAGCAGAATGTTGAGTTCCCGAGAACACCCCAGTACAATCTGTCACCGGAGACGATTGCAGGGATCAAGCCTGTAATCGATTATATGATCAAGCAGGGAATCCTGAAGGAGATAATGGGCAGTCCATGCAACTCACCCATTATGGGATTACAGAAACCGAGAGGGAAATTTAGAATCGTGTAGGACTTGCGAAAGGTCAACACGATTGTGATTCCATTTTGTCCAGTGCTACCGAATCCATCAGTGATACTAGTCCAGATTGCATGCAAAGCAGAGTGGTTTACGGTAATTGATCTGTGTCAAGCACTCTTTTCGCTACCCCTTCATGACGAAAGCCAATCTTTGTTTGCCTTCCGGCTGGAACACCGTGTGTTAACGTGGTGTCGTATCCCTCAAGGGTATATGGAGATTCCATCGATCTTTAATCAGATCTTGAAAAAGAACCCTGAGAGTCTTGTGTTGCCTCAGAGCTCTGTTCTCGTGCAATACATTGACGACCTCCTGGTCGCGCCAGAGATGGATATTGCTTGCAGGATCAACACCATCGCCTTACTGAACCATTTGGCAGAGAATGCCACAAGGTGTCCCCAAATAAGTTGCAGTACTGTTTGAGTGAAGTCCAGTCCTTGGGTCATCGAATAGAGAAAGGCAAGAGGAAGGTATCACCAGATCGAATTGAACCAATCATGAATATGGCCGTTCCTACCATGCAGAGGGAAGTCAGAATGTTCCTAGGAATGGTTGGCTACTGTCACCAATGGGTTTCTAATTTCTCCCTGAAGGCGAAGCCTTTGCAGAGGCTGACGCACAAGGATGTGAGTGATCAGGCTGACGCACAAGGATGTGAGTGATCCGGTACTATGGGACATCGACTGCCTGATGCCATTCTTAGAGTGGAGAGAGGGCCTGTGTCATGCTCCGGCACTGAGAATGTCTGATTACAACAAGCCTTTTTCATTATTCTGTTGTGAGCGAGAAGGTTGTGCATTATCAGTTCTGACTCAGAATCATGGAGGTGTCCGTAGACCAGTTGCCTATTTCTCAGCTACATTAGATCCAGTAGCTTCAGCATAGCCCGGATGTCTTACATTTATTGCTGCAACCGGTGTCAGCATTGAGAGGTGAGAAAGCATTGTGACCGGTTACCCTTTGATTGTGTACGTTCCACATTCTGTTGAATTGTTGAAGACGAGGATTAAAACTCTGCACCTGACACCTGACAAACAACAGTCTTACACACTACGAACAAGTCGTCTTTGCTGCGGAGAATGTGACTTTGAGAAGGTGTTCAGTTTTAAATCCAGCTACACTGATGCCCTTACCAAAGGTAGATTATGAAGATTGTAAGGACCAAGACTGTCTTGATGTGACTGAGCTATGCACCAAACCAAGAATCGACATAGTTGATGAACCTTTGCCTGACCCGGATGAAATTTTCTTTGTCAATGGTTAATGTTTAAGGGACAATGTTGGTCAGTTGAGAGCAGCGTTTGCTGTATGTACCATTACAGAAGTGGTTGAAGCTGCTGGTTTAGAAGGAGTATACTCCGCACACGTGGCCAAAATCATTGCCTTGACTCGCACCTGTTTGCCACCTGATCAGATTCGAATCACCATCTACACCGACAGCCAGTATGGGTTCCGTGTAGTACATGATTTCGGACAGCTATGGTCTTAGAGGGGTTGTATGACATCATCTAGTTCTCCCATCAAGAATGGAGAATATGTTAGACAACTGTTGGAGGCTTTGCAACGTCCCAAGGAAATTGCGGTTGTGAAGTATGCAGCACATAGGAAGGGAACGGATTTTGTTTCTCTCAGCAATAAGTATGCCAATGAAGTTGGGTGTATATTTACTGGAGATTACACAAGAGAGAGCCAAGAGAGAACCAAACTCAACATGATGTTAGCCATGGCAGTCACTTGGGACTAACTCAAGCGCCTGCAAGAAGGTGTTTCAGAGCAAGAGAAGGAGCTATGGATGAAATCAGGATGTGCGAAGGGGGATGTAGACATTTGGGTCTTGAGTGATGGTCAAGCAATGTTATCAGATGACTTATTGAGTCCGATGGCAAGGCTGGTTCATGGTTCTGTACATCTTGGAAGGTATACAATGGCGAGAGAGTGCAGGCAAACGTGGTACAATCCACGATTTTCTGTGGTTGCTGAAGCGGTGTGTTAGAAGTGTGTTACTTGCCAACAGATGAATGCTGGAAAGAAAACTGTGGTTACACTGAGTCACATTGGGAGGTCGGGAGGACCCTTTAAAAGGATGCAGTTAGACTTTATTAAGATGCCGAAGTGCAATGGGTTGAGGTACATTCTAGTGGTGGTGTGTGTGTTTTCACAATGGGTGGAAGCTTATCCAACACGAAGATATGACACCCTCACTGTGGCTAAGCTGCTATTGAGGGAGCTGATTCCCAGGTTCGGTTTTCCAACCTCTTTGGAGTCGGAGAGAGGAACACACTTCCACAGCAAGATCATGAAGTTGCTGTGCACTGCTTTAAATGTTGATCAGAGACTTCACTGTAGCTATCGACCAGAGGCTTATGGGATAGTGGAGCAGGTTAATGGACCTTTGAAAGCAAGGATGTTTGTCTACATCCCTGAAAAGGCCTGATTCATTGCCTTTGGTGTTGATGAGTGTTCGCAGTGTCCCGAATAGAAGAACCGGTCTTTCCCCACATGGGATCTTAATGGGGAGGGCAATGCAGTTGCCAGCTGTACCAGCCACAGCTTTGATAAAAATCACTGATGACTTGGTTCTTGACTACTGCAAAGGACTAGCTGATGTGGTCCGTTCTGTGTCTCAGCAGGTGTAGGCTGCCGCTGTTCCCACTTCAAGTGATCTGTGCCACGATCTGTGTCCAAAGAGATTGTGTGTTTGTCCGAAAGCACATGAGGAAAAGCTGCATGCATGCTCAGTGGCGAGGCCCTTATCAGGTGATACTGGTAAGGAACACAGCAGTGAAGTACAGAGGATTGCCAAAATGGGTACATGCTTCTCACACCCACAGAGTTTCAGCACCCTCGGGAGAAACAGCACCTCTTCCGAATGAAAATCCAGCTGTGGCGGCAGGGCCACGAGAGAGGACAAGCCAGGCGTTGAGGGTTGCTGATGAAGCTAGCTGTTCACTAGGCCAAGCTGAGGAGGGTTACACTATCCAGAACCCAGACACTGACTCTGAGGAAAAAAACCATTCTCGGAGGGGTCCAGAGTAGGACTCAGCAGAAGGAAGTGGTACGCAGAGTGACCAAGAGGAAATCAGAAGGGCACAAAGCACAGAAGAAGCGTAGCACGGGAGGCAGAGGAGGTTGAATCTGCGACTGGCTCCCAAGAGCGATCTTGCTCCTGTGTCTGAGGTCTCTGAAGTGAAGGAAAGTGAAGAAGAGCAGAATCAAGGACTGAGGAGATCAAGAAGGACAAGGGTGCCTTGCCAGAGATACGCTGCCCCAGAGCGGAATTACGCAATAACTGATGCCGGGAGTAGTGAGTTCTGGGAGGCTGAGGTCGTGGGTGTGGTCAGCTGGAATCCGCTACTGAAGATGAAAGTGGTACTGCTGGTGCACGGCCTTGAAATCGAAGGGGCAATAACAATCACGGTTCTGAATCCTCTAATCTTGAGCAAAGTGCGAATCCTGATCTTACACAGGCTAGTTTTCCCGACATTTGGATTTGAAGCATCGACTCATGAACTGGTAACTGTTGGTCTTGAAATTTTGTTTTTTTGCGGGGAGTTTCGGACGGCGTATAGGCATAACGGCCTCTTACTTCTGCAAAACTAATAGTTTTAAGCAGGACAGGCCATCCTCCTACCCCCGTGAAGCACTTGAAACTCTCATCCCGAGTTTCTCCTTTTTCCTCGCCTAATCAGGCTGTCAGGACACCTACTTCAAGTATACAGTTTAGTCTCTGGGACCGAGGGTTGGGTACAAGTTAGTGTGTGTATACCGCCCAGATCCCACGCACTTGGTCCTGACGAAAACCTGGTAGATCCCATCACAGGTTGAAACATGTAGACCTTATTTCACAAATCACATAGATACAGTTGGTCATTTAAGCCAAAATTAGTATCTCATTACTGTTTTTAACATTGTCCAGTAACTTCAGAATAAAATTTTTCCTGGAATCTATACTTGGACAGTTTTTAACATCACCTTTTTTGCAGTACATTCACAAAAAAACCCGCTCCACTGTAATCAGGTTGCACAGCACACCCGGATGGCATTCGGCTATCCGGGTGGGACCCCGATTATGAAGCATGTCACCAACCAGGTTGGTGAGTGAGGGGTCTTCTAACAAAAGATAAACCCCTTGTTTTGTTACTTCTCCATCTCCCTTCCATCCATTTGAGACCATGGATTTGGTCCAATGGTGATGCTCCTTTTGTTGTTTATATTGTTTTGAAATGTTGCCACATTTTGTAGCAGCAATTAGATCTGAACTCAGTGTATATTGTGAATGAACTGTGTTTTGTAAATAGGTGTTTAAATAAGATAACCTAGGCCTGAGTGCAAGAAGAACAAATTTAGGGACTTCCCGTAGAAGAAGAAAGAGGGTTAAGGAGGTCTTCTGTGAACTGTGTAAATAAGGAACAAAAATTACTGTAAAGGTGATTTCCAGCACATCAAGAGTGGTGTTTGGACTGGTTAAGCCGCAACTTGTGGTGGAGAAAGAGACTCTAAGTGTTCATCTGCTGAAAACCAACCCCAACAGCAACAATGGAGGCTGGAAATCCGAACCGTAGGTCCAAATGTATCACTCATAGTAGGAGTGATAGTTTCAATAGTTGTTGTTATCATAGTGTCAGTTGCTATTCCACAAGGGAGCACAGATTGGGTCAAAACGTTAACAACTACATTAGGCCCGGATTGTCCAAAGGTGCTGCCTAGGAAAAGATTAATCATGCAGCAGCCCTATTGCATTTACCTGTATTATCTGGCCCATCACCCACTTGTAAATAACTTTTTCACCACCCTGTAAATGTATGTATGTGTCTTGTAAAGGGCACTGCTGCCCTGAGGCGTCGTGGCGCTGTAGACCGCTGGGGAACCCGTCCTGGCTATCCCTGTGAGATGGTCCCTACTGGGTATCTCCAAGGTGAAACCAGGCATCCCCGGTGAATGTGGGGGGCCGTTGTAGAGATGAGGCAAGCTAATGCCCAGAGTTGCCGAGTGTGATCCCTGGTTAGAGTAGGCACCGAGGCGAGAATTATCAAGTCTGCTGACCCTGGTCCACGACCCTGCCGCGTCGGGAATTAAACCCTGGTCCCGGGCCGTTCTCTGCTTCCGGGTCTGCCGCCTCTAACCAGTGAGTCACACTACTCCACTATATATTGCACACCACTGAACACTGAGCACTAATGTCACTTGGCCACCACTTATTCTGTGAATTTTTATTGTATTGACAGCCATTAATATATTTGTGTAAACAATGTGATTGATAAGTTTTGGATAAAAAACCTACACACTAGACAGCAATTTGAGTCACGTGCCTTATTGTTGGTATAATATTTCTCTATATCTAGGCAGTTTGAGATACGTCAGTGTCATTGAAATGCGCTATTAGAATTAATCTACTACCCGACAGAGCCACCTTTGTGTACAGCTAGTCCGCATGAGGTAGATGTCGGAGAGGTGAAGGGAACGCCTACACCTAGCACTTCAACCAAGAAACAGGGCATCATAGGAGCTGAAAAGGCTTTGCTAGATCAAAATAGTCATAGATTGCATGTAGATTTGTCTAGAGGTGATTTTAAGCTTAATGCGTATGCCAAGCTGCTATATTAATATGTTGAGGCGATGGATGCGAAAGATTCTTATGTGTGCATGCAGTTGCCTGCCTCAGTGGATGAGGGTATCAAGTATCACCATCTTCCACTGACTTATGGAATTACGTGTAGTTTATTGCTTAGTATATTTTATGGGAGAGGCCATTCTGAGTACTTCTTTTCGAATTATGATGCAGTGCTTTCAGAGGTGCCAGCACCTCAATAAGTACGATTATAATGAACAGGAAGATATGACTGGGAAGTACTTCATACCAGCTACAACGCTAGACACCCCGTATGCCCCTAGACATAATTTGATCTGTTCACTAACAGACGTAGAAAAGAAATTTGTAGATCAAATAGAAGATAGATATAGAAAGCTAACCCAAACACGTCATACCGGAGATAGTCGAGTAGATTGGTCAGATGACGAGAGAGCTCACAGAGCGAAGGGAAGTTATGGCCCTATAGCATTGGACCTGGTGCAGAAGGGGAAGTTGTGTCTGAGACGTGTGCAGACCTATTATAATAAGGTCTATGTAGGACAAAGCTTGTGTGATCATGTCTTCACGATGGAAGCGTACGCAAAGGACTTTCCGTAGGGTACGGTGCAAGTGGTGCCAGCAGTATATTATGTGTGTGGAAGGAATGCTTATGTGAGACTGCCTGCAAATTGGTATGGTACATGCTACTTGGGTATGATATTCCCCAAAATCTGCCATGCAGACGATTTAGAACTGTTGGAAGGTGAAAGGCATTCTAGAACGAAGAGAGATGCTAGTGTAGGAGCAGTGGTTGGGGATATTTTTGGAGCCGTAATACCAGACTTGGGAGTGATTTTGAAAGATGTGAAGATTAGAAAGTTGGCGACTGTTGTGGATCGATTATCAACAAATACAGCTAAGTCGTTAATACTTGTTGATGAAGAGATGTTGTTGATAAGGATGATGGTGATGCAGAACCGTCTTGCTTTAGATGTCTTATTAGCAAAAGAGGGTGGAGTCTGTAAAATGTTGAAGGTTCAAGAGTGTTGTACTTATATACCAGATAACAGCAAAGATCTGGAGAAATATATAAGTAACATCACTGTGATCCATCATGAGATTAAGGCTCAGACCGAGGAAGGAGTTTGGGAAAAGGTTGGTAAAGGGTTTGGAATGGTGGGAAGCTGGTTTGCGAATTTAGGGAAGGCTATCCTTGTATACATTCTGAAACCCATCATTATCATTGTGGTTTTTGTGGGTTGCCTATGGGGATTTGCTAGAGCTTGTCAGTGGTACAGGACGATACCAGAATATTAAGAAATTAGAGAGGTTCCAACAGGGAAGAATGGCTATGAGCTCTGTTTAGGTCAATTTTTTCTCCAGGGAATTGTGATTCTGGTGATGACACTAGTCATCAAAGAGGGGAACTGAAAGAGCGTCATGATATTCTGAAAATTGTTAGGGTGCATCATAATCACAGATAGTCCGCACCCAGATATAATCCTGTGTTAAACTAAGTATAATCATTAGAAAATGTGAACGTAATAATGAAATTGTAAGTGTAATGTTAGGAAATTGTTTGCGTTCATTGAAAAGGTAAAACGACATTTAGATGTAACCGTGTATTGAAAAATGCTTAACGACTTAGTTCATGTGTAATGTAATGCATTAGATTTAAACGTGCATCATAAAAGTCTGCACGTGTAGAGATGCCTAAATGTGCCTTAAAAGTGAAGAAATGAAATGCTTATAGATGTAATGTTTATTAATGTGTGTATTCTTTGGCGTGTAAAGGTCTAAATGAGTATTCACGTTTTGCAATGGAAAGGCCTGTTAATGATTTCTTATGTTAGCTAAATCAAGTAGGCCTTAAATTTCAGTAAGGCTCTCAGTTGAAGGCAGTCAGCAGATTTCAAATAAGATTCAGGACATTTTGTCAGAAATTGACAATTCCCTACCCCCCCAATACTGAGGTGGTCTCTCCAGAAAGGAAAACAAAAATTCTTTCATCATTCCAAATCCTTGATATGGAAACCCTATGATGCTTGGCCAAGAAGGTCAAATCTGGCTCCCCGGCCGACCCTTGCCCTCCTAGCATCTTTAACCTTGCTCTCCCGGAAATTGAGGAGGAAGTTCTTGCCCTATTGCTGGGGTCTCGGGAGGCTCCAACCCACTTTAAAGAAGCCAGAATTATCCCCCTTCTAAAGAAAGCAGGTGCTTACTCCCCTTTCTCGTGAAAATTCTAGAACAACATGTCCTGCAAAATGTATCTAGATGTTTGGGGGAGCACCATCTCCTAGGAGATAGGCAGGCTAGTTTCCGGGCCCAGCACTGTAGAGACCTGGAAACAACCAGGTCTGAACAGGAAGCTCTCCCTTTGTCCCTCGGGTTTCAAAACCTTTTAACAACTTTATCGCAAATTTAGTCCCAACTAATACAATTCAATAAACAATATTACGCTGTGTTTTACAATACTGCTTAAAGTTTACTTATGCACTTCAAACATTTTCAAACTGTGAACATTTCAGGGTCTACAGAAATCTAAACAAACATAAATGAATGTAATACACTCATATTTATACTTATAACGACAATGATCAAAAAAGAAAAAATAACAATTCCCAATGCATTTCGGGTCTGAATCGACCCTTCTTCAGGGGAGTATGACTTTTTAAGATAAATCCTTGTATTCAGTGTTTGTTCGGGTGATTTGCTCAGTTCCGTTTCTGGGCACTACAAAATAATATGATGTTACATTATACTCAGCGCTGTGTACATGATTGGCAATTAGAATTAACACCAATTTCTTTGAATGTATGAGTGAATGAGTAAGAAGTAAGTTAAAAACCAATAAATTATGAATAGTTAACCGCCAACTCCCGCCACCAACCGAAAGTGTAAAGATGAAGAAAATAATCATCACCTCTGCGATGTGTATATAAACCGGTATCACCTAACTCTATTTATCCCAAATCCACTGTGTGGTAAAAAATAACTAGTTATCACTTACCCTAGCCCTGTGTCTAGAACGATAAGACGTGTTTGAGTACCGGGGCTTATGATACCCCCATCTGAAAATGGCGTGAATATGATTGAGTAACGGCAATAATTATTTAAACCATATATTAAAGAACGGGAGAAGAGGGGAGATAGCGCGGAAGGCTCATCTAAAGAACTGGGTAAGCAGTAGGCAATGTTGATTGTTGCCATCTTTGGTTTAAATAATTATTGCCGTTACTCAATCATATTCACGTAATTTTCAGATGGGGGTATCATAAGCCCCGGTACTCAAACACGTCCACGATTTGGGATAAATAGAGTTAGGTGATACCGGTTTATATACACATCGCAGAGGTGATGATTATTTTCTTCATCTTTACACTTTCGGTTGGTGGCGGGAGTTGGCGGTTAACTGTTCATAATTTATTGGTTTTTAACTTACTTCTTACTCATTCACTCATACATTCAAAGAAATTGGTGTGGATTCTAATTGCCAATCATGTACACAGCGCTGAGTATAATGTAACATCATATTATTTAGTAGTGCCCAGAAACGGAACTGAGCAAATCACCTGAACAAACACTGAATACAAGGATTTATCTTAAAAAGTCATACTCCCCTTAAGAAGGGTCGATTCAGACCCGAAATGCATTGGGAATTGTTATTTTTTCTTTTTTGATCATTGTCGTTATAAGTATAAATAAGAGTGTATTACATTAATTTATGTTTGTTTAGATTTCTGTAGACCCTGAAATGTTCACAGTTTGAAAATGTTTGAAGTGCATAAGTAAACTTTAAGCAGTATTGTAACACACAGCGTAATATTGTTTATTGAATTGTATTAGTTGGGACTAAATTTGCGATAAAGTTGTTAAAAGGTTTTGAAACCCGAGGGACAAAGGGAGAGCTCCCGGTTCAGACCTGGTTGTTTCCAGGTCTCTACAGGGCTGATCACACAAAATTGTGGGCACAATTTACTACTGGGATGCTCCCAACAATAGTTTGAATTATCTCACATTTGATTAATTGGTTTAACTTAAGGTGTGCAGGCTAGACAATTACATTGTAGTTTCCGGGCCCACCATAGCACGGAATTAGTGATGCTGTCGGTGCTTGACGACATCAGGCTTACGGTGGACAACAAGAAACCCTGCGTGCTGGTCCTCCTTGACCTGTCGGCAGCGTTCGACACGGTCAACTACGCCATACTCCTGGGAAGGCTTCGATCCATTGGAATTAGGGGATCCGCCCTCCAATGGATCACTTTGTTCCTAACGGACCGCACCCAGAAAATTCAGATGCATGATTGGGTCTCTGAGAGCGGACCAATCCCTTGTGGAGTTCCACAGGGGTCGGCATTATCACTTCTCTTGTTTAATATATGCCTCAGACAGTTAATCAATGCCCTTGCAGACATGGAGTGTCAAGTATACAACTATGCTGACGACACTCAGGTCATCTTGCAAATTGAAAACTCTCCTCAAGCACACTCCCGGGCTCAAGAGATACTCCGCTTCACCATCAACTGGATGACCTCCAACTCTCTGAAGGTTGACCCAGACAAAACGGAGGTTCTAGCTATGACGGATGCTCTTAACCCCTGGAACTCCCTTTTCTGGCCCCAGGAGCTGGGCGATTCCCCAGCAGTTAAAAGTCTGGGAATCAAAATTGACGCTAAACTTACTATGGCCAATCAAGTTTCCACAGTGGTTGGCACTTGTGTCGGCCTACTCAGACTCCTGAGGAAACTCTCCCCCATCCTTTCATTCTCCACCATGAGAACAGTGGTATCCGCCATGATCCTAGCCCGCCTTGACTATGCCAATGCAATATATATTGGACTGCCGGACTCCTTAGAGATCAGATTACAAACTGTAATGAACGATGCCGCCAGACTCATCTTCGAACTCCCGAGGCACACGCGAGCATCTCCCCTCCTTCAACGCCTCCACTGGCTGCCTCTCAAACAAAGAGCCAAATTTAAGGGCCTCTGCATAGTTCACAAAGCTATTTACGGCCAGGCCCCTGTATATATTAAACAACGTCTTCAGAAATATATACCCGCCCGTTCTCTCAGGTCCTCCACGGACTGCCTCTTAAAAAGCCCTTGTTTCAACTACGTTACCAAAGGAGGACGAGCCTTCTCTAGCTCCATACCCACTCTCTGGAACAAACTGCCGAGACACCTCCATGTGGAAAGCCGCCTTCTTCCCTTCAGGAAACAACTAAAAAACATTCTTTCATAGAGGCCTGGACACAATCGCCTTGCTAATCTACCTGGAACCCTCGCCTTCTTCTTACAGCGCATAGAGACCTTCTGGTATTAAGTGCTTAACAAATCCAAATTAACATAACATAACATAACATTTGTGCATGCAAGGTTAATTCATTCACATGCTTTCCGTTGCAGGTGCAAAGACATTTTTCTCATTAGCTGGACTGATGCTCTATGTTTTAGGAGTTAGGTATGGAGGAGACCTGTTACAGTGTTTTCATGGAATGCTGATAATTAGGAGCTCGCTGAAGAAGCCTAGGAATCAAGGACAACTCAACCGTCCTTGGACAAAGTGCAAGTTTCTGGATAATTACCTGCAAGAGACCCAGCCAAAGGAGGTGTTTTGGGGCATGTTCTTTGAGTTGATCATTTGTATTTAGATGAGAGCAGAGAGCCCAGATGAGAGCAGAGAGCCATTAGGAGGGTAAGAGAAGGGATCGATTCTTAGAAAGAAGACTTAGCTTTGGCTTCAGACCCATGCAACGTGAGCGGAAACCTTTTCTTGATCTGGCCTGGGAAATGCTATGGAGGGATGTCACCTTAGTGTTAGTGTAGGGATAGAATTAACTGTTCATTTTCTCCTTTCTGTAAACTGATGAAGGCTAATTTGGATATTGGTGCAGTTGTTGCTTGTTTAATTTTCTTGGAATTACTTATTCTTTTCATGCTTCACTGAATTAGGTTGATCCATAGAATGAATTTTGTATTAGTGCCCATGCATCTTTTCAACCTCGTCATGAGGGGTTTGCATGTTCAGTTATTGATGGCTTTGTAATAAAACCCTTAAAATTGTAAGTTGAAATCAGTGGTCCTTTCGAGTTTAAATTGGTTAGCTCCTATTGATGCTAGTAAATGTATTGGTTTTCTCCCATTTACACTTCCAACAGATAAAAAGATCTAGTCGACCGAGGATTCTTAATAGATGGCAAGATAAGATAAGAATCCGGCGTTATCACTGGATTCTAGGGGGGGGGGAAACCTGGTTGCTACAAACCCCAGCTGAAATAATGTACACTACATTAAAACATAACACATTTCCCTTCCATAAAACTTTTAAACAGAAACATTGCATACTATGGCCCAAGCACGATTTAAATATATTACAAGTTTTGAAAAACATAATCCTTCATCCACTTAGACTTGCCGCACACTCGAGTACTTGGTTCCCTAGAACACAGAGTTCGTTCATTCGTAACCCCCCGATCAACATTAACCCTGGTTCTTGACCCCAACCATTTTGTAACCCAGCTGCAACACATTCAGACACTCTCCTGTTCCACTCTCGTCTTCCACCATTTTCCACCTGACAGTCTCACAGTGTTTCTCTTCACTTCTAACACTTCTCGGGGTCTAGAAAACTTGGAGCCACTTTCCTCACAACTACACCAGAACATACTCTGACCCACATACCTTTCTCAAATCTTCTGCTACTTTCCTTCACTTTTTCATAGATTCTTCCACAATAACTAGCCTTATACTTCTCAACTCTCTTTCTCATCTTAGCATAATCCATCTTGAAATTCCCAGATCTTGACATCCAAGCAGGTGTGACCATGGTACAGGGTACTCTTCCCTTCATCAGACTTAATGGTGATGCTGCTGTGACAGTATGTGGAGAGGTTCTGGAACTCCACAACATGTTCTTAACTTGTGTTCTCCAACACAAATTACTGGGCAAACCTAACTAGACTGAGTCACCCAACACATGGTTGAAGCGTTCCAAAAAACCATTACCACTTGATTAATAAAGTGCAGTCTTACAGTGTTTTGTATCCACATTTCCAGAAACCCACCAAATGCTTCTGATGCAAATTGTGGACCATTGTCACTTACAACTTCCGCCGGACACCCTTCTCTCTGAAATACATCCTTACAAAAAGCAATTACACTGCTTGTCTTCACCTACCTCATAAATGCCACTTCCGGCCACTTTCAAAATAAGTCCACCATCACAAGGGCGAATCTTTCACTTGGACTCAAACACTCAAATGGACCACATATATCTATTGCCACCTTGTCCAATGACTGATCGGGAAATGGCACAGGACTTATAGATTATTCCAGCAAATGATAAGATTGTCACTACATGTGTGAGCTATGCACTCTCTGATAAACCCTTCAATTTGCCTGCCCATTCCAGGCCACCAAAAGTCAGCATGTGCCCTTCTCTTCATGGCAGACATGCTGCCATGTCCTGCGTGAAATAACTGTAATCACATCTTCTGCAAGCTCTCATGCACCACCAACATATCACCCCAACTCCATCAATCACCAACATCTCCCTCCAAATATTCTTGAACATCTCCAGATCACCCACCATTTTTCACCGCTGTACATGAGGCAACACACTCTTAAACTTAACCAACAATGAATCTTGCAGCACCGCTTCCTCCTATTCGGTCTTCCCAATGGCCTTACACACATCCAAGACCTCCGCCATAACCCAATCATCTTCTACTTCCACCTCCTGTAATGGTAACCTGGACATATTTAGTCCGCATTGACATTTTTCACCCATGGAACATATTCCAAAGTGAACTGAAACTCTTGAAGGCGATACAGCCATTTTGCTATGCAAAGTGTGGCTCTGCCAACATCAGTTGTGCAGAACAACTCTTTCAAAGGTCTATTGTGAGAAAGTCCCATCTTTCTTGCACTGGTATGCCCCCACTTTTTTCTGAACTGCTGATGTGCTTTGACTGAGTGTGCCCTGGGTTCCTGCCAACCAGATACCCAGGGCCTATGTTCCTTCCCTAAAAGCTGTGTTGAAACTAAAACCCAATTGGCATCTCTGGTCACCTGTCAGCCCCTAGTAACTGGTACCCTAGCTACCCAGGGAATGGTGACTAGTGAAGACCCATGAGGACTGCAGCACTTATTGTGCCACCCTCAGGGGCCCTGTACCCTGACACCCACACACTGCCTTTGCAGGCTGAGTGTCTTAGTACAGAACTAAACAAAGAGTCGACATGGCACACAACCCTGTGTGCCATGCCCACAGAACCCACTGACCTGGCATACTTCAGTCACCCCTCTAGCTGGGTGCCCTATGCCAGAGGTGTGGGCACAGGTGCATGAGCCCTGTGCCCCTACAGTACCCAAGGCCATTCCTGGACACTGTAAGTGCAGTGATGCAATTAAGAGTATATGGAGCTGGGAGGTTGTCATTACGAACTCCACAGCACCATAATGGCGACACTGAAGACTGAAAAGTTTGGTACCAAACTTCTCAGCACATTAAACCCACGCTGATGCCAGTGTGGGATTTAATGTAAAATGCACCAGATGGCATCTTAGAGATGCCCCCTGAAAACCTAACCTACAATCCACGTTTGGGCTGAGTGGCTGCAGAGGCTGCCACACAGCAGACATGTTGCTGGACCCCTGGTGGAGAGCCTCCCGCTCTCCTGGGCCTGCAACAATGCACATCCTGGGCGAGGTGCTAGGTCTCCTCCCCCAGGATGGGCAGGCAGAAGCTTCAGAGGCATGCTGCCCAGGTGAGCTTCTCCAGAACATTTGCTGTACCCAGCAACTGGCCCCCATCTGTCCTGACCCCTACTCTGGCAGGAAGACTGGCGGGAAAAACTGCGTCAGGAAGGGGGGGGTGCCAACCTGTGCCAACCCCACCCCTCAGGTGGGGGAGACGAGGTGAAGCACGACCCCGGGCTCCGGCCATCTTGAAGATGGGGAGCCCTGCCCAATCACAGCTAGGATCCTGCCCCCCTCTCACAGGAGAGGAGTAGGCTAAGGGGTGTACCCACCCCAGGACAGGGACCTATTGGTCCCTGCCCTTGCCCTATCTGTAACGCCCCTAAATTCAGTATTTAGGGGCTCCTTGAACCTTCCTTCCTCAGATCCCGATAAGAAAAGAAGAAAGAAGACTAAGAGGAAGGAGACCCGCCGCGCAGCTGCTAACCGCAGGACGACAACAACAGACTTGGCCCCTGCCCTACCGGCCAAGAAGGCCAGGAAGAACAATTGGTTCCTGGACGGTCACAAATTGGACCAAGTGTCGTGCTACAAGTACCTGGGTGTCCTATTGGATAGCAGAGGGTCATTTAAACCTCAATTAGAGACGCTACACCGAAAAGGAACCATGAGCTTCCTCGCGATGAAACCCTTGAAGAAACGTCTGCCTGACCACACGCTCGACCCTTTTCTGCAGGTACTGAGAGCTCGTCTTCAACCAACACTAACATATGGGAGTGAACCAACTTTTGGAAAAGACGCTCTGACAATAGGCAAAGTAATCGCCAGAACCTATAGGTCAATCTTCCAGCTTCCTAGTTATGTCTCATCAGCACAAATCCGTATGGAGTTCGGGGTACAAAAGCAAACAGTGGAAAGAAGGGGCAGCTTCATAAAATGCTGGCACAAGATCAGAAAGGCAGAGCCAGGCACCCTAAATTCCCACCTCTGGACTGAACTGCAAAGACGAGAACGATCACACGCTAGAGAGTATTTGATGGAATCTCTAGAAAATCTCGAGCTGACTGACCTTTGGAACAGCCCAGTAGACCACAAAAACTTTAAAAAGCTAGTAACAAAAGTAACTAAAATAACATCCCTGCTGGAAGACAAAGAAACTCGCCCAAAAAGGGCACACGGATGGATAGTCTTAAACGACTATAAAACTCTAAAGCCTCAAGTGTATTTAGACCAAGGATTTAAACGGAAGATCAAGGAAAAATTCCCAAAGCTCCGGTTAGGCATACTCCCAATTCTCCCTCATCTGGCTCCATGGAAGAGGACTCAGGACGACCAAACTTGTCGACTCTGCAATACAGGTCCTGAAGATCTAGTCCACACAATATGTATCTGTCCCAGTCTAACGGACCTAAGGAGAACACTACTACGTGCAATATGGAATCAGAAGGGGATTAGATCCTGCCGACAGGCAGTCAAACTGTGTTTCAATCCGCAAGAGACCCAACTAAACTGCAGAATTACAAAATACCTTGACGCAGTGGCAAAAAGAATTGAGGAAGCACAAAAAGACGTAAATGTGCAATAGCCAGACAGTGCCCTGAGCATTTTTGAGTTCGCGACCCAAACGAAGTACATTAACTGCCTAATCAACAACACGTACTACGCAAATAATTTTAAATGTTTGAATCCAATTTTTATGTACTTTAAATTGTGAGTTTTAATTAACTGTGCAATAAATTTACTTACTTACTTACTGCCCTACCGGCCTGTCGATCCTGGAACCTGCTCCTGCCTAAATCCCGGCGAATCCTGGGGACAGCAACCTTGGGACACCCAGAGGACCTGCCTGCCTCGACCCTCTTAACGACTGGGACTCCCATCAGCAGAGGCTCGGCTGCAACAACCCCCCCTGGTGCCAGCCAGGCAGCTCCGGACCAGCCCACTCTGCACCCGCCGAGCCCGGCCCAAGCCAGAGTGATCCAAGACCACGAGGAAGACCCCTCGGCGACTGGGACTCGAAGTCCAGTGCCCAGTGCTCAAAGACCCTCCTCGACTAACCAGACAACACCTGCAGTCTCAGAACCAGGACCCCCCAACCGCGACCAGCTGAGGGTAAGCTTTTCCGACACCCAAAGACATCCCTGCACCCAGCGCCCTACAGCCCCCTGTGCTCCAAGATCCCAACTTACCTCTGGACGTGCTGGTCGCCCCTGGAGAGTCTCCGCCCCCGAGCCTGCAGCCTTTGTTCCCTTTTTACCTTTTCCATTGGATAACATTGAGCGCCCGACGGCTCAAAAGCACCCTGCACCCAGCCGCCCGAGTACCGCTGGCTGGGCCACCTTTGTCCTATCCTGCTACCCCCTTTGCCCTGAGCAAGTGACCAGGAGCCCAGCTCCCACAGCCGCGTGGCCTGCTAACCAGCAGCCACCAACCGGAGGCCCCCTTACCCGCATTGGATAACATTGGGCCCAACTACCTCTGCACCCGGCCGCCCCTGCGCCGCTGAGGGTGAACCAACTGTACCTACCTGTCCCTGGGGGACCCCTGAGTCTATGCGTAGAACCACAACTTCACCAGACGAGTACTCACCAGGAAACCGGTAACTCACTTACCTGCTATTGAATAACATTGACTGGTTTTGACTCGAAAAATCTTCTAAGTGCCTACTTTTGAAAACTTACAATATTCATATAAAATCATCCGAATTCCGAAATACTCACCTGTGATCAGGAGAGGAGCCAATACTGTACCTTGTAGCCCAGTACTGAACCGCAAAAGTAATCCCTAGCGGGTTTACTAGTAACTTGTATTTTCTCCATAGGAATTCATTGTCTGCTTTTCCATGAAATTTCTTTTGTCTACTTTTGAAAACTAGAAACATTCTTTAAAAATCATACGAAATACTGAAACGTAATTACTTACCTGTTTTAAGTTGAGACCCCAGTGCTGGCCCCAGGAGCCCAGTACTGGATTACAAAAGTAACAAGATCGTACTTTACCTGCAACCTGAATTTTCTCCCATTGGATAACATCGCCAGATTTCTGTTGAAAAGTTTTTAAGTGTGAACTTTTAAAATAGCTTTTTATTCCTGTAAAATCACTGCAATACCTAAAACCTTTTTGCTAAACAGTTTCCAGCTTAGACCCCAGGACTGAATCTAGGAGCCAGTCCTGGGATTACCCAAGTAATCTACAAAGTAATCAACTGTGTTTATACAAGAAAATCCGTTGAGCTCAATGCTAAATTTTGTGTAGAATTGTGTTGCCTACTGCAACCCCTGTACCTATTGTGTTTACACAGTTTATTGCCTTTCTGCAAAGTACTCACCTGAGACCTCTCATATTGAGAACAGTATGTTTTGATGCATGTTGGTTCTAGAAATAAAACAACGATATCTTTGATATAAAAACAATTGGCCTGGAGTTCAGTCTTTGAGTGTGTGAAACCTTTTGCTGACTGAGTGTGTACAACAAATGCTTTACACTGTCCTCTGGTACTGCCTTACTGCTTGACCAAGCTATCACTTTAGAGAGTAAGGTCACACCAGGCTTTAACCTCTGTTATACCTGTGGGGTTTGTGGACTCTATACACACTGTACCTTATTCTGGTCCAGTATATATAGAGTCACTTTCTCACATCTATGATCTGTGCAGAGTTCAAACTTTCTTTCCCACACAAATATCCTAAAAATGCTGCATTCCCCACCAACACACCAGTGCCTCCTTTTCCACTGTAGAGTAAGTGCTCTCCGCACCCCTCAATGTTCATGAAGCAAATGCTACCACTCTTTCTCTACCCTCATGCACCTGTATTAAGGCTGCACCCAAACCATAGCTGCTAGAATCTGCCACAATTGTCCTATCTTCTGAATCAAATGACTTTAAAGAAACTACATTAGCAATTTCCCTCTTCACCATATCAAATGCCTTCTGACACTCTTCCGACCACAAAAGTTTCACATCCATTTTCCTCAACCCTCGTAGCACCACAAGACCAAGAAAAGATCTTAACTGCTTCTTGTCTTGAAAAGAAGGAGCCCTATCAATGGCCTCCACAAAACTAAACTTGGGTTTTGTGCCCTCGTGATTCAACTTGTGGCCAAGATATTCCACCTCCCTCACACCAAATTTACATATTTCAAAACCATATCCTTCAACATCCCTTGCATCAGTCTCTGAAGAGTAGCTGAGGCTGAGGAAAGACAAAAATGGAAACACTCCAGGTGTGATGAATGATGCTAAATGGAGAGACTCCTTATATTAGGGCACCTGATTATAGGCACTTAATAGATCTAATGTGGTGAAATATTTACCACCTTTTACTCCTGCAAGCATCTCATTGATGTAGGGTAATGGGTGCTGGTCACCCCAAATGCAGCTGTTCACATCTCTAAGTGTTGCACACATCCAAATCTTCCCTGTGGATTTTCTAATGATCACTATAGGACTTAAACATTTTGTTGCTTCTATAGGCTTAATCACTTTTGCATCATAGTCTCTACAGTTCTTCTTTCAATGGACCTCTTATTACAAGGGGTAACACCTTCTTTGAGAATTAGGTGGTTTTGATTTCAGGGGCTAATAAGACCTGTTAGAACTGGCTATTTCTGGTAGGCTAAGTCTGACGCCAAAGCCAGGCAGAAACCACCTTTCTAGTCAGGGCAAGGGAGTCACACGCCAAGATAACCCCTGCTCACCCCCTTGGTAGCTTGGCACGAGCAGTAAGGCTAAACTCGGAGGCAATGTGTAAAGCATTTGCGCCAGCACACAACAGCAACAACATCCTAGGCACACCACAAAAGGAACTCCACACAAGGTTATATAAAAATAACTTCTGTATTGTCAAAACACATCAGATAGAAATCGCACATGTACATTGTGCCAACTGGCACGGGCAATATTCACAAGGGATTATGTACAGGACAGGGCCACATGGGCCACTGTCAGAATCAACACTTTTAGAAATAGCACTTCTAGAACATAGAATATAGGATATAAAATCACTGTAGCACAAATTAGCAAGTATAGCACACAACCAGTAACTACTGGTAACAGGTAAGTACCACCTACGCAACCCTAACCACATTAGGAGAATGTCACGCAGGGAACCAGGACCTCACTAGGACCACCTGTACTGGAAAGAACAACCACCTAAGAATAAAATACATTAGGGGTATCAGCAAGAACACATTACACATGATGCATCACAACATTCAGAGGTGCAACATAGGAAGAAAACATGATGCATAAAAACACATTCAGAGGTGCAAGGAAAGAGAACACATGATGCATAGAACATTCAGAGGTGTAAGAACAAGGGAGACACATGATGCATAAAAACATTCAGAGGTGCCAGAACACAACTCAATAGCGCAAAAACACATGATGCCCAAAAACATTCAGAGGTGTAAGAACAAGGTGCGTAATCATATTAAATGCATTAGATTTCCTAGCACCACATCACATTGCGCAAAACTCACATTAGGCAAGTACCCTCACATAGATAATCACATTGCGCCTAAATAAAATCACATACCAGCCCCCATCTAATAAAGGGACTAAAGAGCCCTGTGTCCAGAATGTCAGGGCGCGCTGCCAATGCAGCGCCAAAACCTAAATGTTGCAGATGCCCACTACTTGCTGGGCACCTGAGAACAATCACAAGACCTAAACGGTGCAGCTGCCCACTAATTGCTGGGCAGCTGGGAATCAAAAACTGCGACAGGGTCCTTACTGACCCTAGAACAGAACTGCGCCAACTGTTGGAGCCACACAGGCTCTGAAAACACTCGTGTCCACGTTGGAGCCACACAGGCTCTGACATAACACATGCCCCCAAACGTTGGAGCCACACAGGCTCTGACACTACACAGGGTCAAACGTTGGAGCCACTCAGGCTCTAAAACAAATATGCTCTATGGAGCCCTCAGGCTCTGAAACAACTGTGCCACCGTGGGGCTCTCTAAACAAACATGCCCCCAGACGCTGTGCATACACAGGCACCGACCTGCGCCCCCATGGAGCTTCTCAGGGCGGCTCTATACAAAGAAATGCCCCCACGAGCCTCTCACCAGCTCGTAAATACAACTGCCCCCTGGTAGGGGAAATCCCTTGTGGACTCACGAGCACCAACGCCCCCGGGAGCCTTCACAGACTCAAATCCACAATGCCCCCGGGTGCTGGGGAGCCTCTCTCCCTACGAGCACACCACGGGCCCTCCACTCACCGGGACAGAGGGGCGGGGGCTCCTCCTCCACTGCTGCTTGGGCCGAAGCTTCTTCTTGAGCAGCGCGGGGCTCTCCTTCTCCATCGGAGCCCCGCCTGCACTCCCAGCCGCTCTTCTCTCGCTGCTGGGCCCCCGGCAGACAGGGGCTCTCCAGCGCTTCACCGGGACGTCCTGGGAGGCGGGTCTCTCCCTCTGGGGCCGCACAGTGATTGGGCGACCGCGCAGCTTCCGGGTCGCCTCGGAGCTCCGTCCATGTCCGGGCGTCTGGTGCCTGGCTTCCTGAACCGAGGGCCGCCAATGGCAGCGCGGCCCTTGGTGGCCACGCGGGTGCAGCGCCTTCTCGAGGATCTCCGGGCCGGCGATATCAAAAGGTAGAAGCAGCAAATGCCAGGTGGGCACTGGCCTTCGTGAAGTACCCCTAAATCGAGGTGGGCACTCGCAAACCAATAAATCACACAGCAAATTCAGCAAATGCCGGGTGGTCACCGGCTTGGCAATAAAAAAACGCTCCCAAGCGCAACAAGCAAAATAAGCGCTCCCAGGCGCTAGGGGCAAGAGCAAAGCGCTCCTCAAGCGCCAGAAGCCAAATAAAGTTCCAGCAAAGTCCTGGGGGGATAGGAAGAAGGTCCAAAGGATCCTAGGGCAGAGCAAAGTCCCCCAATCAGCCCAGGCAAGGCAGAGGGGTCCCCCAGAAGTCCTCCAGGCATCCAGGGGCTGGGCTGCGCCCGCCCCTGGTAGATTCAAGTCAGAAACAAGAACGTTTTGGAAGGGGACACAGCCCCAAATCCTTTGTCTACCAGGGTGCAGGCAGTGTGAGAACCAGCTAGAACTGGTTATAGGGAATTCCTTTCACTGGCCAGGCTAGGGACATCAGACGCAACCCAGGGGGTGGAGCCAGCATTGTGTGGGGAAAACCCAGTCTCACTCAGAGCCCTCAAAACAGACAGTCAATCCACAAGCAGGCCCATGCTCACTCCTCCCCTCACATCAGCATGCTAAACACTCCATTCACCACCGGGGCAGACCCTCCCTGACTCTTGGAGCCAGGCTCACCAGCCAGCCTCAGCCAATCACACGCCAGACACAAATTACACAAATATGCCAACTTCTAAAAGTGGCACTTCTACACTAGACACAATCATGCCGCATATACCATTGCGCAGCATTCAATCTCACGAGTTCGCACATACCAAACTCGACCCTGCACTCCCCACACATCAGGAACTACCATGGGCATACATATTCCCCATTCATTCCTATGGGAGGGCAGGTCACTCACCACACATACACAGAGAGCTCACGCACTTTACACTGTCCCACAGTGAAAACGTGCGCAAAGGCCTAAAATCACCAACACCAGGTCACAGAAACAGGCTAGGAAAAAGCAAAAAGTTTCGGGGTGAACCTGCCAAAAAGGGCTAGGTCCAACAAGAGTATTGTCTAGTGCATATCCTCTGGTGCATGTTATTAACGCACAGTGATATGCACACCTTGTTGGAGACAGCAATTTTAACCTTTCAGCTATACTCAGTGTACTAGTCTTTTATTGTTGAAGCTAGAACAACGCTGTTTTGTGCACTATTTATTTATTTTTAAGTATTGCCATTCAGTTGCAATGGCTAGTCAAGATTTTTCTCTTCAACCTCCTCAAACCTTTTGGCCTGCCGGAGGTGATCCCTGCATGAAGTGGACTGAGTAGAAAGCCTATTTTCTTAACTTTGTTTATACCATCGATGAAGAAGGGGAAATGACATACGAAAGGAAAAAAAGGATTACGTTCTGTAGGTCCAGGGGGGCTGAAAGCATATGAGGAGATGACCAAAGCCTTAGCGGGTGGTGATGTAAATGTGTTTGATGCCATTATGAAAGATGTTGACTGCTATTTTGCGCCGAAAGTGTGTACAGGTATCGTAAAATATACGTTTTTTTCACAGGAAACAGGAGCCTAATGAAACAGTGGATGAGTATGTTTCAGCCCTTAGGAAGTTGGCTGCAGATTGTAAATGTGATCATCTAGTGGATACATTTATTACAGACCAAGTGGCAATGCATGCTAAAGATCCTGCTATCCAGGAGATGTTATGGATAAATGGTGTTGTTGAATTAAAAGACAATCTAAATATTATTAGGAAGGCTGAAATGTCTAGTCGTAGTGCTAAGTTACTTAAACAAGGAGTAAAAGACATTCCTGTTGAAGTAGTCAGTAAATTTAAAACTAAGAGTAGTGCAAACCCAAGAAGTAAGTAAGCAAGAACAAAGATTTCATTAGACGTGGTAACTTCAGGTGTTTCTGCTTTGATAGTGCGTCTCACATAGCCTCTAGAAAGTCTTGTCCTGCTATTAAGAATTTTTTTTCAAATTGTGGAATAGTTGGCCATTTCGCTAAGGTTTGCAGGAGGAAAGGGGGCAGCAGAGTTTAATTTGTGGATGAACCTGAATGTAGTTCCAGTGAGGATGAATCTAGTATAAAGAAACTTAGTTTAAGGGATAGCAGTGATGGGAGTCCTAATGTTTATCCTAAGGAATTGCTTATTTGGAATATTAATGACAGAATTGATCTATGCAGGAAAAAAACGTGTTCATATCCATTGGTGGTATTAGTGAACAAATGTACAGTGACTCAGGTTCTCCATAGACCACTGTCGATGAAGGGACCTGGAACTCTTTGTTTGCCAAGCGTTTAGGTGACAAATTGCTTGAACCAGATATTCATCCGGAGGGTTTTTCCGTTGAAAAAATCGATATGGTTGGTTAGAGGTCAATGGTGTTCAGGTTTAAGAATAGGGAAGCTATTGGCAAACTGTATGTTGTTAAGAAGGGACCTGCTGTTTTGGGTTGGATGGACCAAGGTAAGCCAATTTGTTAAAAGTTGCTGAGTACACTCCCGCGAAGGTTTCTGACAAAAACAAATGGTAAATATCGGCCCCCCCGGCCACCCAGGGACCTCATAATCTTTCCAATACTGAACGTTTACACTTTCCGGTGTGACTCGCTTTTGCAATGACCATCAACAAAGCACAAGGACAATCGCTGCAAGTGTGTGGACTAGATTTGGAGAATCCGTGCTTCTCACATGGACAACTGTATGTGGCCAGCTCACGCATCGGCAAACCTTCTGATTTATTCGTCTACGCACCAGACGGAAAAACTAAAAATATCGTGTATCCACAAGCACTCGAATAAAAAAGCAGAATTAAAACAACACTTTGAAATGTTTTCCATATTAAAATGAATAAGTTTCAATAAAAATGACACAATGTAAATTGATTCTTATCATAACAAGTTTCCTTAAATTTACTTTCTTCTGAGATCGCAGCAACGCGCGACGGGTAAGCTAGTTTAGACATAATTCTTAATCCCAATAGCTCTAATCCAGTTATGGTTCTAAATGATAGTGAACTACTCTGTAACAAGATTCTGAAGACATTTCCCAAGGTTTTTAGTGGTGGTATTGGGAATCTTAATGATTTTGAGCATTCTATTGTTTTAAAACCATGTGCATGTCCCAAGGTGCATGAGGTTAGGCATATTCCTATTCTACTGAGAGATGACGTTGAAAAGGAGTTGAAGAAATTAGTCAAGGCAGATATTATTGAGCCAATTGAATCGGTTGAGAGAATTTCTCTGATTGTGCTAGCCAGACGTAGCAATGGCAAATTGAGATTAAGTATTGATCTTAGGCACCTAGCAAAAACATTTTGTGGACAAATTTCCACTTCCCAACATATCAGAGATGTTATCTTGTGCTGTATCTTCTACTGAGGAGAAGTTCTCGGTTATTGAAAAAGAAACTCTTGCATGTGTGTGGGCCTTAGAGCATTTTCGCTCTTTTGTATAGGGGAAACCTTGTGAAGTACAAAGCGACCACAAATCTTTAGTCTAACTGTTGACTACAGAAGGGCTTTTTAATGCCTCCGCCAGGGGAGCGAGACTGTCAATGCGCCTGCAAGATTTTATTTACAAGGTTGTCTATGTTTCTGATAAGAAGAATGTTATTGCTGATTTTTTATTCAGGTTACTGGTTGATATACAAGAGTGTGAAAATATTGATTTGAATTGTGAGCAAATACCTTTGAATAATGATCAAAGGCTATTTAATGTTGATGAGAAAGAATGGTTGAAACTTTACAGTTTAGACAAGGCTCTGCAAAGCTTACTTGGATTTGTTGAATGTGGTTGGCCAAGAAAGAAGACTGGCTTGCCTGATGTCTTGAACCCCTTTTGGGAAATCAGACATGAACTCTCTATTGTCAAAGGGTCCATTTGTAGGGGTGATATCTAGGGGTAGGGTTTTCAGTATAACTAGGAAGATTGGTGTTCAGACTAGTACGCATTGTGTAAATTATGCTCAGAAAATGCACGGTGCTCCCAGGTCGGGGGAATTATCCAATAACCCCCGTAAGTGTGTGAGTCAAAGAACCCATACCAGTCATATGAACACAGTCCCGGGCACACGTAGTGGGGATATGACGATGGTATGAAAGTCTTGTTTAGATCAAAATTGCTGCAGTCGACACCAGTATAATGTTCAGAGTTATTTACTGAAGCAACAACAAAATAGCATGGTTGTTTGATTCTATTCTGTTGTTGGTTCATTAAATAACTCTGAACATTACACTGGTGTCGACCGCAGCAATTTTGATCTAAACGAGACTTTCATACCATTGTCATATCCCCACAGCATGTGACCAGGACCATGTCAATTTATAGGGGTGACAGAATTGTGCCTCCTTCTTCTTTGAGGTCTGGCATAGCTAAATTGTGTCATGAGGAGCATTGTGGAATTGTTAACATTGTATCACAATGACCTACCTCCTCCCCACTCTTTGACCACCTCCTGTTACTCCCCCCCACACCCCAAGAGGTTCAACCCAAGACAACTGCACTAATCGAGGTTATCTGAGGACTCAAATACTACCTCAATACTACACAGCACACTTGGACTTCTGAACCAATATGTATAACACTGCTCTATTATATGACTCTTGCCAAAAACTGTTGTAAAGTGCTCCGATAATCCCGGGTCCAGCCAGCTCCATATAAAACTCCTTAAATAAAAATAATTAAATAAGTTAAGACCAAACAATGGGTCAAACGATGGTACTGGTGGCCTGGAATTGATGGGCTCATTAATAGGATTGTACGAGACTGTGAGTGGTGTGCTAATTAGGACAAATCTCTTGTTACTCTGAGAGGTGAAATGTGTGAGTCCATTGCTCGTACTAAACCATGGCCCACTTTAGCGGTAGACATCATGGGACCCATTGGTATTGAAGCAAAGTATATTATCGCTCATATTGGTTTTTTTCCCAGATGACCTGTTATCAAAATAGAGAATAATATCATTCTGATGAAGTTCTTATATTTCTTGACAGAACTTTTATTGAGGAAGGTTTACCTGTTCAAACTTGTGTCTGACGATGGTGTTCAATTTATGTCCAACATTTCTAAGGAATATTTTAACTGAGAGGGAATTATACACAGAACGACTTCCCTATACAATCCAAGCGGTAATGGCATGATCGAGAGATTTAACAGGGTATTAATGAATGCCATTCAAATGGCTGTACAGATGGTTGTGATTGGGAGATACAAGTTTTCAAGACGTTGTGGATGTATAGAACTACACCACATGATGCCTTGGGCGTGGCGCCAGAACAAAGTGTAAACCTGAATGGTTGCTGGAAACTGCAACTAGTACTGTGCCAGTGGATGTAGTGAGTTCTACAATTGTGAAGCAGCACAAAAAGTATTAAGAATTGTATGATCTTAAAAGAGGTTCGAAAAATGTTACCATTGAAGGGGGTTGTTGGGTCAAAGATAAAAAAACATGGAAAGTGAGGAAGGGCGAAAGTCAGTTCTCTGAACCCTTGAGAGTAACTAAGGTTCTAAGAAATGCGGTGCAACTTAGTGATGGTAAGGTTTGAAATGTAAGACTTGTGGCTGTTTTCCACCATGGTAATATTCCTTCAAGGAGGTTCTCAGTTTCTTCCAACGCTCTTTCTGAATGGGATGTTAATGTTGAGAGTGCTAGAGTGAATAATACAGTTAATGATAACAACATACAACAAAGATTCCAACATTGATACTGAGAATAATGCCACTACTGATAGTGATGGTACCCCTGTGGAGGGTGGCACAGAGATTGTTGATGATGATGATAGGGTTAATAATGAAGCCATTTGCTCTGAACATCATGACAAACATGTCCACACTAAACACAAATAGATGTCTGGTTACATTTGTGATGAAGTAGGTAAATAACGTTCATGCATCTTATTGTTATGTCTATTTGAATACAATGCACGTTATACTTATATAGGATATGTATGTTTTTTCTTCTTCTCTTTCTGTGTTCTTTTGTTTAAATTAAGGGGGAAGATGTGTTGTGTTTGCCCCTATTTGCTTGTTACACGCAATGTGTTCTTTCCACGCTTCATGACTCGCGCCCAGCTCCTGGTCCATGTCAGCTGAGATTCTAGATTGCTGGCAGTGGATTTTGGAGCTTTACGATGGATGGAGGGCTTGTAGAGTCGCGCTCTAGTCTATGCGCGCTACGTCATGATGTAGCGCGCGAGGTGGCCATTTTAGGTGTCGCTGCGCATGCGCGAGCCACGGCAAGCATTGGAGGACACCGGATGCCCGGCGCTCTCCTGAAAGAATTGTATATTTAAATAAATACTGTACACCCTTCACTAGCCTAGCGAGTGATCGTTCAGGGGAAGACAGCAACGTTACAGTGGCGACGAGGGCGGGATGCCCGGAAAAAAAAACCGAACAAAGGCTAGACAAGAGGACCCGAAACAAGGAAGGGTAGGCACACACAGACCAGTGGGCCACCACGAGGAGCAACAGGAGGAGCAAGGAGGTGCCAAACGGAAAAAAACACAGCAGGAGAGCGTGGCAGAGGCACGAGGCCAAAAGGGGAGAGCAGCATAAGGCTACAGTAGTGTACCAGATACAGTGACACAAGGCAGCTAGAGTGGGCAGTAAGGAACTCACCTCACTGTGAACCCAGAGTGCGAGCAAACAGAGGCTGAGGAAGGACACCTAGTGGTGGTGAATACAGGAAGTGCCCGTACCCCGTAGAGGCTCTGGCAGAGTCAGCGAGGAACGGAGAAGGGGGCGCAGAGGGACCCCAAACAAACCAAAAGCACGGTGAGGGTGCAAGAACGCCGGGCAGCCCGAAAGGTCCAGGGGTAGAACCAGAAAGACACGCCGAAATGAGTGCGCAGGTGTCTTCACTCACGACGCCGATCCCGTTCTTACCCAAGCCAGGAGAGCCTCTAATGAAGTGGAAGGACTGGAGAGAGTACTTCATGTACTACATAGAAGCTCTGGAAGACGAGATTGGAGAAGCCTTCCCCAGTACAAGGAAGAGGAGGATACTCCTGCACAACCTGGGCCCGGAAGGGATTAGGGTATTTCAGAATGTTGTGCCCACACCCAGACCAAAAGCAGATGACGACGTATTCAGACATGCAATAGAAGACCTAAACAACCCCTATCGACCAGCGGTGTGCACTTCCATTGACCGATACAATTTCCAGCAGAGGAAACAAGAAGCAGGCGAATCGATAGACGACTACGTTGCCGCGTTGAAGAAGCTGGCGATAACGTGTAAATTCGGGGCCTTGCACGATGAATTCATAAAGGACCAGATAGTCATGCACACCACTAATAAGACTGTACAAGACCAATTGTGGGTGAATGGAGACGCCACGCTTAAGGAGGTGATCGCCATGGTGAAAAAAGCAGAACTGTCAAAACGGTGTGCTGACGCAGCAAAAAGAGAACCTGCCCTGAGGCCAATGGTGAACAAAGTAGATGACGCAGAACCACCAGGAAGGAGCAAAGCCATGACGGCAGGAGGTAAAGAGTCGAACAGGTGGATGGGGAAACCCGTACAGCAAAGGAAGCAGAACAAAGAAAGCACGCCAACGTGCTACCGGTGTGGAAGCCAGCGCCATGCTGCCCATGACAAACGATGTCCAGCATTCAGGGCGAAAGTTATGCCGCCGCAAGATGAGAAGACCCATGGTAAAGTACGTGGTGCAAGATCAGCAGGAGTATGAAGAAGAACAGGGCGAAGAAGACAACGTGCTATGCGTAGAAGGTCAAGCACTGGGCATTGACTGCAGGCGCTCCCGCAAGCCACAGTGTGACATGGTGATTGGAGGAGTGAAGATCAGAATCGTAGTGGACTCGGGACCCCCGTATACCATCGTCCAAAGGACAGTGTGGAATGAGAATTTCAGACCCAGCCTGGGCCCACGACTTGAACCACCACATATAAGACCAGTCACGTACACAGGTGAACCCATTCCGATGGTCGGTTACAGAGTCCTAAATTTTGAGTTCAAAGGGCGGAGTGCGGAGTGCAAATTGTACGTGGCAGAGAAAGGACCGTCGGTCCTAGGGTGGATGGACCAAGGTGACCTAGGAATACAGTTGGATCCCGGAGGAGACACACAAGTGCTAATGACAGCCCCAGAGCGCTGGCCGGACTTTGAGAAGATGAAGAAGGAATTTCCTAAGGTATTCGGTGGGAAGGTCGGCAAATTGGAAAAATGTACACATCGGATAGACCTCAAGGAGAACTCCACGCCAGTATCCCACAAAGGAAGGAACGTACCCCTAGCCGTAAGAGAAGCGGTACAGCAGGAATTGCACAGACTGGAGGAGAATGGAATCATCGAGCCAATAAATTGCTCAGAGTGGTTGGCGCCCCTGGTGGTGGCAATGAAACCAAATGGCAAGGTCCGTCTCTGTGTAGACCATCGAGAACTGAATAAATGCATAATTGTGGAAAAATCCCCACTACCACGCATCGAAGAGATGTTAGCCAAGACGAAAGGGGTAAAGTGGTTCTCCACTATCGACCTCACTTCCGCCTATCACCAGATAGCCCTGCACCCAGCAAGCCAGAAACTGACATCATTTATAACACCCTTTGGATGTTACCAATTCCTCTGCATGCCCTTTGGTCTTGCATCAGCGGCGGCTGTATTTCAGAAACTGATGCACCGCCTATTTAAAGACATCAAAGGTGTACAGTACTTCCAGGACGATATACTGGTAATGGGAAAAGATCTAAAGGATCACGACAGGAAGCTAGACAAGGTGCTTCGAGTCCTGGAGAGCAATGGCCTAATGGCGGAATGGGAGAAGTGCCGACTCGGAATGACGTCGGTCACATACTTGGGGCACGAGATCGGAGAACACAGCATCACGCCCAAACAAGCCAATGTGAAGGCTATTTGTGACGCCCCGGCACCAACCAGCAAAGAAGAGGTGAGATCCTTCCTAGGGATGGCTGAATACTACAGCAAATTTGTACAACACTTTGCCACCAAGACGCACCACCTGAGGCAACTCATTAAGGACAAAACAGTGTTCACATGGACGGAGGAGACACAAAAAAAGTTTGACACCCTGAAAAATGACATCAGCCAAGCTAAACCCCTACAGGGATATGACCCCCAAGGACGGTCGGTATTGACGACGGACGCCAGCGAAAAAGGGCTGGGAGCGGTCCTCATGCAGGAAAGGAAAGACGGAACAATAGAGACCCTCAGCTTCGCATCCAGGTCCCTATCTTCCACGGAACAAAAATTTAGTGTGATAGAGAAGGAGATGCTTGCGGTAGTATGGGCCATGGGGAAGTTCCGCCAATTCTTATGGGGCACGAGGTTCCAATTCAAGACTGACCACTATCCTTTGGTCAAAGTTCTCACCTCTAGTGGACATGCGAGCGCCACGCCGCCATTGCCAAGATGACTTTGAAACTACTAGAGTACAGGTACGATGTGGAATACATACCAGGAACAAGAAACAAGGTAGCGGACTACCTCAGTAGAGCTTCAGCAATGGAAGAAGCCTCCAGCAAGGTGGAAGAGAGTGAGGAGATGGTAGCCTTAATGGAAGACCCGGAGCAAGTGATAAGCAACCAGGAATGGACTGAAGCGTATGCAGAAGACCAGGACATCGGGGAGGTCAAGGAATCTATACTACGTGGATGGCCAGAAAAGAAACATTTACGGGCAGCACTCAGGAAATTCTATGAAGTCTGTGAGGAACTGTCAGTGGGGGACAAAGGAATATTCTTATACAGAGTTCAAGTTCAAGTTCTAGCATTTATATAGCGCACTACTCACCCAGAGGGTCTCAAGGCGCTTGGGGAGGGTGTTCATTATTTGTCGAATAGCCAGGTTTTAAGTTCTTTTCTGAAGGAGAAGTGGTTTTGAGTAAGGCGGAGGTGAGAGGGGAGTGAATTCCAGGTCTTGGCAGCCAGGAAGGAGAAGGATCTGCCACCCATGGTGGATTTTCGGATGCGCGGGACTGATGCGAGGGCTTGATTGGACGATCTTAGTTGGCGGGTGGGTTTGTAGAAGGATAGTCGAGAGTTGAGGCATTCGGGTCCTAGGTTGTAGAGGGCCTTGTGTGCGTGGTTGAGAAGACGAAACGTAATTCTTTTGTTTACGGGAAGCCAGTGGAGGTCCTTTAGGTGTCCGGAGATGTGGTCTCGGCGAGGGATGTCCAATATGAGTCTTGCTGATGAGTTTTGGATGCGTTGGAGTTTTTTCTGTAGTTTTGCTGTGATTCCGGCGTATAGTGTGTTACCATAATCCAATCGACTCGTGACCAGAGTGTGGGTCACAGTCTTTCTTGTTTCGAGGGGGATCCAGTGGAAGATCTTTTTGAGGATGCGAAGTACGTTGAAGCAGGAAGATGAGACTGCGTTAACTTGTCTGGACATCGAGAGAGAGGAGTCAAGGATGAAGCCAAGTTTACGTGCGTGGTCAGTGGGTGTGGGTGCTGAGCCCAGAGCGGAAGGCCACCAAGAGTCGTCCCAGGCCGAGGGTGAGGATCCTAGGATGAGCACTTCAGTTTTGTCTGAGTTGAGTTTTAGGCGGCTCTGTTTCATCCATTCGGCTACTTCTTTCATGCCTTCGTGAAGATTTGTTTTGGCGGTGTTCGGGTCTTTGGTGAGGGAAAGTATTAATTGGGTGTCGTCGGCGTAAGAGATGATATTGAGGTTGTGTTGGCGCGCGATGGATGCGAGTGGGCTCATGTAGACGTTGAAGAGGGTGGGACTGAGTGATGATCCTTGTGGTACTCCACAGATGACTTCTGTGGCTTCTGAGTTGAATGGGGGAAGTCGGACTCTTTGAGTTCTCCCGGCGAGGAACGAGATGATCCAGTCCAGGGCTTTTCCTTGTATGCCTTCGTGAAGATTTTTTTGGCGGTGTTCGGGTCTTTGGTGAGGGAAAGTATTAATTGGGTGTCGTCGGCGTAAGAGATGATATTGAGGTTGTGTTGGCGCGCGATGGATGCGAGTGGGCTCATGTAGACGTTGAAGAGGATGGGACTGAGTGATGATCCTTGTGGTACTCCACAGATGACTTCTGTGGCTTCTGAGTTGAATGGGGGAAGTCGGACTCTTTGAGTTCTCCCGGCGAGGAACGAGATGATCCAGTCCAGGGCTTTTCCTTGTATGCCGATGTTGCTGAGGCGTTGTAAAAGGGTGCTGTGGCAGACCGTGTCGAAAGCGGCGGAGAGGTCGAGTAGAATGAGGGCCGCAGTTTCTCCGTTGTCCAGTAGTGTTCGGATGTCGTCTGTCGCTGCAATGAGGGCGGTTTCGGTGCTGTGTTTGGCTCGAAATCCAGATTGAGATGGATCGAGGGAGTTGTTGGATTCAAGGAAGGCGGCGAGCTGGCTGTTGACGGCTTTCTCAATGACTTTGGCGGGGAAAGGGAGGAGGGATATGGGTCGGTAGTTTTTTAAGTTCAGAGGGGTCTGCTGTGGGTTTCTTCAAGAGGGCGCTGAGTTCGGCGTGTTTCCAACTTTCTGGAAAGGTGGCAGAGTTGAACGAGCAGTTGATGACATCACGAAGATGGGGTGCGATGATGGTGTCAGCTTTGTTGAAGATGTGGTGGGGGCAGGGGTCGGTTGGTGAGCCAGAATGGATTGAGTTCATAGGGCGGATGGTGTCTCCAGTGGTGATTGTGTTCCAGGCGCTAAGGTAATTAGTTGGCGGAGTGGGATCTGAGGGGAGTGGGGAGGGTAGATCGTTGGGAGTGTTCTCGAAACTGTTGTGGATGTCGGCGATTTTGTTGTAGAAGAAGGAGGATAATGCGTCGCAGAGGTCTTGCGAGGGGGTGATGTCGTTAGATGCTGCGGTGGGGTTGGTGAATTCTTTGACGATGTTGAAAAGTTCCTTGCTGTTGTGGGTGTTGTTGTCGAGACGATCCTTGAATGCTGATTTCTTGGCGGATCGAATCAGTTGGTGGTGGTTACGGGTGGCTGCCTTGAGGGTGGCCATGTTGTCAGTGGTTGGGTTTTTTCTCCAAGTTTTCTCCAGGGTGCGGCATAGTTTCTTGGATTTTTTAAGATCATCATTTAACCAGGAAGTCTTTTTACTGGCTGGTTTGATCTGGTGCTTTTTCAGGGGTGCTAATTCGTCAGCACTGTGGGTGATCCATTGCTTGAGATCGGTGGCCGCTTGGTTTGGGTCCAATGAGAGGGTGGGAGGATTTTGGTTGAGTGATGAGAGGAGTTGGTCGGAGGTGATTTTGTTCCAGTTTCTCCGAGGAATGGGTTGTGGGCGGTTGTGGTTCAGGGTGGTTTTGTAGCTGAAGTGAACACAGCTGTGGTCCGTCCAATGGAGAGCTGTGGTGCGGTCGAAGGAAATGTGCTTGCTGGAGGTGAAGATAGGGTCGAGCGTGTGTCCGGCTACATGAGTGGGGGTGTCAACAAGTTGTCTGAGTCCGAGATTGGCCAGGTTATCCAGAAGGGTGGAGGTGTTGCTGTCGTGTTTGTTTTCAAGGTGGAAGTTGAGGTCTCCCACTCCCCACTGCTTGAAATGTGCATGGTTAGGAAGCGCAGCGGACGAGCGCAGACGCAAGCCCGTCTGCGCCCGTCCGCGCCAAGACCGCGACAGGCGCAGGAAACTCTGCCCTGAACACCCCACATATCAGGTACCTCTCTAATGATCTCCACCTGCTACAAAGTAACCATGACTGCCCCTGTCAACTGGACCTATCAGAGGTATTCGGCCCATCTTGCTGCATCCACTGCCGATGGCCTCTCACTTTTTTACCAGCCCACCCATCCCCTAAGCTTTTCCTCCCCAAGGTCCCCCTGCCCCCCTTCAAAGGCGGGTTGATTAACGCGCGGTCTATGTGTAAACACAGCCAAGATATTCACGACCTCATCATAGACTCCGATTTGGACTGTCTTATGATCACAGAAACCTGGCTCACAGAAGACAGCAACCCAGTTATAGCTATTGCCCTCCCCCAAGGGTATTCCTTTCATAGACAGGATAGAATTAAAGGAAGAGGTGGTGGCGTTGCAATCATCCTGAAAAGCACCTTCAACTGCCATACTTTCAGCTTAGACCCCCTAACAGACACAGAAGGTATGGGTTTCTCCATCAAACTCAGCCAATCCCTCTCTTTCACAGGGGGCCTGATTTACCGCCCTCCCGGTAATACTTCCAAATTCCTTGATTCCCTTAGCGAAGCCCTGGGACACTTCCTTCTCCGTTACCCCCACTTTACTCTTTTAGGAGATTTTAACCTGCACCTGGAGTCTTCATCTGACTCACAAACTAATAGTTTCTCACAGATACTTGAAATTTTCAATCTCCAACAAACTGTCACTCTACCTACCCATTCATTAGGACACACCCTTGATGGTGTCTGTACCAATCTGCCCTCTCTCTCTACTCTGCCCCCCCTCCCACAGATATGGACGGATCATAGCCTGGTCCCATTCCACATCACCAATAGTCACTCTCAAACTGCCAAAAAAACCAACCCCCATTGTGATTATTCTGTTAACTGGAAAACTGTCCAGGAAAACCTCACTCGTAATCCCATTTCTTATTCCCTGCTTCCCGCTCTATCCGGCGACATTGAAAGGGATGCAGACCTTTTTCAAAAGTGGGTCGCACAAGAAATTAAAACCCGGACCCCCACAAATCGCCCCGGCAGAACCCACAAGAAAACCAATAATGCCCCTTGGTTCACTTCTGACTTAGCCACCTCTCACCTACTATGCAGGAAAGCGGAGCGTAAATGGCGTCGTACCTACAACAATGACGACCGTCTCGCCTATATCCTACTGAGGAAAAACTATCTCTCCAACATGAAATTGGCCAAGAGAACCTACTACGTAAAGGCCATCAAAGAAGCCAGCCAGAAACAAAAAGCCCTGTTTTCTATTGTAAAAACCTTTACTCAGCCAAAAGCCCTCCAACCCGAAATCCCCCCTTCTCAAGATCTCTGCGATAAAATCTCAGATTACTTTGAGGAAAAAATCGCCTCCATACAAAGGAATTTCCCCCCTCCTCCAACCCCCCAAGGGCCTCCTAGTCCTGTCCAACTTGAATCCTCAGGTGGTAGTCTCAAAAATGTTACTCCTGTCACTCTGGCCCAGACCAGAGAAGCTATTCTATCCTGCAAATCCGGTTCCCCTTCCGACCCCTGTCCCCCCAAGATCTTCCACCAAATCATAGACGTAGTCAACCCTATCATCAATAACATAGTCAACCTGTCACTCAGTTCCGGATCTGTCCCTCACATCTGGAAAAAGGGTGTCATCAAACCACTTATGAAGAAGGCTAACAAATCCCCCACTGACCTAACCAATTTCCGCCCAATCACTCTTCTCCCGGCCCTGGGAAAAATAACTGAACAGTTAGTTTATAAAGAGCTCAAAACCTACTTAGAAGCCCACAATATACTCCATCCACAACAATCTGGCTTCCGTCCCAAACATTCAACGGAAACAGCTCTGATCGAACTAACTGAAACAATCAAAACGCTGCAAGACCAGAGGAAGAAAGCCATTCTTATACTCCTCGACCTCACAGCAGCGTTCGACACCATATCCCACTCTATCCTGATTAACAGACTGATGGACATAGGGATTTCAGACTCCGCCATATCATGGATAAAATCATTCCTCAGCGACAGGTCCCAGACCGTCGCCCTTGGCCCTTTTCTATCTAGGGAGAAAAAGGTCGCCTCTGGAGTCCCACAAGGGTCCATCCTCAGTCCCCTTCTTTTTAATGTTTACCTCATCCCTCTTCTTGCCTTGATTGAATCATTCGGCATACCTGTCACCTCGTATGCCGATGATACCCAGCTGATCGTACCCCTAGAAGACAATTCAATCACAGCTGAGCTCAATCTCAAGAACTGCCTTACTGCAGTCTTCCAATGGATGGACACCAACCACCTCCGTTGCAACTCTAGCAAAACAGAGATCCTCCCCATCGGAAAGAACACCTCCTTCTGCCCAGCCCTTTGGTGGCCGGATAACTCTGTTGCCCCCCCCCCCAGACCGTCTCCACGGCTAGAAACCTAGGCGTATTATTTGATTCGGATTTATCGTTCGATCAACACGCCAGGATTGTCGCCGGGAGATGCTTTGGGATCATTAAATCTCTTAGAAAGTTTTTTGACTTTCTCCCTCTTGAGGCGAGGAAAACGGTAACAGTAGCCCTCATAATCTCCCGCATTGACTACTGCAACGGTCTCCTGGCCGGGACTAAAAAATCCACTCAGATCAAACTTCAAAGCGTCCTTCACACGGCCGCCCGCCTGGTTCTTAAACTGCCCCGCAGATCCTCAATCTCTGCAGCCCTAAAAACCCTACATTGGCTACCCCTCCACAAAAGAATTCTCTTCAAAATTCTTACTGTCGCCTTCCGGGCGTTCTACAATACCGGCCCTAAATACTTAACCAGACGCTTCCCTCACTATCACCCGAGTCGTTCTCTTCGTTCTGCCCAAGACAATCTCATGACCTCCGCCAGGTTCAACTTGAAGTTAAAAGGTGGTAAAACTTTAAGCTACCTGGCCATCAAAGCCTGGAACAGCATGCCCATACATTTGAGAAAACAGACCCCAGAGAAGCCCTTCAGAAAACTTCTTAAAACTTGGATCTATGACCTCCCTGACGACTTGACCAGAGCTGCCATTTAGCCTTCTTCTCACCTTTGAGTCTGGGTTTCAAGGATTCTCAGCGCCATGATGCTCCCTCCGGAGCGAACGCCGTGCTCTAGAAATACCCCTTCAAATATCAAAATATCAAATATCAAATGTAGTTCTCGGAGGTGGGGGCATGTGGGCTGATGAAGTCGGTGAAGTCATCGCTGAATTGAGTGCAGGTTCCTGGAGGCCTGTAGATGAGGGTGCCTCTAAGTGTGGTCCTAGGGTCGGTGTGGATCTGAAAGTGGAGGTGTTCGGCGGTTGCAAGATTGTCGTCGGAGCTGGTCGTGATTTTGATGGTGTTCCTATGGATGATGGCGATGCCTCCTCCTGTTTGGTGGGAGCGGTCTTTGCGGATAATCTTGTAGTCGTCCGGTATGGCTATGGCGATGTCAGGTGCTGATGATGTGTTCATCCATGTTTCTGTAAGGAAGGCGATGTCTGGTGACGCAGTGTCGAGTAGGTCCCAGAGTTCGGTAGCGTGTTTGTGGACCGAGCGGGTGTTGAGCAGGATGCACTTCAGGCGGTTAGAGTCGGAGTTGTGTATGGAGGAAGTGGATTTGGTGAGGGTTCTGAAGCAGTTGAACTTGCAGGAGAGGCAGGCGAATGGGCCGTGGGTGCGTCCTGGGGTGGCTTCGCTGCATTGTGGTGTGCGTCCGGGGTTGAGGGTGAGGAGAGTTGCGGCATCATAAGTGAGTTTAGTGGGTTGGGTGTGGCGGGGACCAGGGAGAAAGGCGCTGGGCGCGGTCCAGGCGCGGATGGGCGCAGACGGGCTTACCTTTGGCGCACCTTCGGCGCAACCGCTGCGCGTGGATGCTACGCGACAATGCAACTGTCATAAATGGATGGTGGAGGGGGCGGGGGCGAGGGAGGGTCAGCTGGGAGGCGGGAGCGGGGAGGAGACACGGGTCAGGGGTGGACAAAACAACAACAAAATGGCTACTTAGGCAGAAAATCGAAACGGGGCACAGCCGAGGACCGGCAATGAATAAATGCACAATTTGATTCTCAGCAATGAAGCGCTAATGTGCACATTAATTAATTAGCAGATGCGCTTTCAGTTTTAATATGCAGGCTATGTAAGTTTTCAATCGGCAACGCTGCGCAAATGGGCGCTATTATCTCAGTGCAATGCTACGATACCAAGCGCTATGTCAATGCGCGCGATCACGGGTCCAGGCAGCAGGAAAGCAGGCAGCAATGAGGCACACGGTCAGGCAGGGAGAGATGGAGCGTGGGGGAGCGACCGCTTCGGGGCAAGCCCAGAGGTGACAAAGTAGTCCCACCGACAACACTGATGCCCCACCTGTTGGCAGTACTGCATGAGGGCCACCTGGGAATTGTAAAGACAAAGATGAGAACGAAGCAAATCTACTGGTGGCCAGGAATGGACATCCAAGTGGAAAGACACATAAGGGACTGTGACCAGTGTCAAAGGGCAGACAAGACTCTGACGCCCCTACGACCAGCATTAGGGAAGTTTGCCAACCCGATTAATCCATGGGAGGAGGTGTCCGAAGACATCCTGGGACCCGTACTAGATACCCAGGGCACGCCAAAATATCTGTGTGTCCTCGTAGACAGGTACTCGAAGTGGCCTGAAGTTCACATACAGGAAGAGATGGACACAGAAACAGTGCTCCGATTCCTTACATCCATCTTCCTCAGAGAAGGTATCCCTAGATCCATTCTCAGTGACAATGGACCACAGTTTACCTCGGAGAAGTGATATAAGTACACAGAGAGGAACGGCATCAAAGCCAAACACACCTCCATATACCACCCAGGAGGCAATGGTCAGGTGGAGCGGTTCAATAGGGTCATAATGGGATTCATACAAGCCGCCATCACGATGGGCAAGGATTGGGAAAAGGAGGTCCAAAGTATGATGTGGGCCTACTGCATCAACCCTACGAGCACGGGGTATAGCCCCTTCCAGATCCTGAGGGGTTGAGACCCCTTCACCAAAGACAACTTAGCGTGGAAGGAAAAGACAATAACAAGCAAGTGGTCTCCAGCGGTGGTGCAGCACAATCTAGAGAAAGCCCAAAGGATATACACCGAACATTACAACCGAAGAAGGAATGTGAAGGAAACAGCCCTGGAGAGAGGGGAATGGGTGAGAGTCAAATTAGCAGTGCTAAGGAAAAAAGGGGACAGCAAATACAGTCAACCCCTACAAGTAAAAGAAGTGTACGATAGAGCAGCATTGCTCAGTGATGGAAATGTATGGTCCAAAGACCGCATGTCCAAATGCAATAAGATCCTACAGTGGTCCCATGAAGATAATGGGAGAACACCACAATACCGGATGACACGGGAGAATGAGGAAACTACTCCTGGAGGAGAAGAGAATCCCGGAGCAGGTGGAAACAGCGAGGAGTGGGGAGACCATGACATCCCAGTGGCAGAAGAACATCCAGGAGGGGAGAGTGTGACCCCAAGGAGAGAAAGGCCCTGTACCCAAGGAGATAAGGCGGTGAGCCCTACAGAGAACAGCCCCAGAGAAGTTCCCTCCACTCCGGTAAGACGCACACGAGCAGGCAGAGCAGTGGTAAGGCCCACCCGTTTTCGAGACTTTGAACTGGGAGTAGCTAAATAGCCCCCTTCGTGTATATAGACTGTATGTTTTCCTTTGATATGAAAAAGGGGGAGATATGTAGAGTCGCGCTCTAGTCTATGCGCGCTACGTCATTACATAGCGCGCGAGGCGGCCATTTTAGGTGTTGCTGCGCATGCGCGAGACGTGGCAAGCATCGGAGGACACCAGACGCCCTCCTGAAAGAATTGTATATTTAAATAAATACTGTACACCCTTCACCAGCCTCGCAAGTGATCCTTCCAGGGGGAGACAGCAACGTTACAGGGCTTCTCCTGTTTTGCTGTACCTGTGTTTCTACACGAAATAAACTTGTCCAACGCTTCACTCGTGTCCGGCTCCACTTTATGGTTAGACTCTCGCAAAGAAAGAGAAAAGATCTATGGGGGTCCGGTCAACATATCTTATAGTGCTCTCTTGGGCCTGGTTGGCATATGATATGATGTCATAAGAAATGTTCATGGGGAAATACGTTTTTTGCACTATAAGATGGTGATTTTTATTGACTGCTGTGTTTTTGCAGTAAAGATAAACCATACACCTCACCTCTCTTTCCTTAATAGAAATGTAAATTCTTTGACACGATAGTAAAAAAATTATATACTTTTCTTGTTGGTGTCAATGCTCCAAATCAGTTTTCTCGCTTCTCCTGCTTCCAACCCCATATGCTGCCCCTCCGAGTCTCTTTTCAGTGTCCTCACAGAGACGTCTCCTCTCCTTATTCCCGCTGGGGGTCGCACTGTAAGGCACTCTCTAACTTCCGTGACGTCTTTGTTGCCACGGTTACCTGCTGTCCCTGGGGAGGCTCGCGCGGGCGGCTGGTGCTCACGCGTCATATTAGTCCAAGCGTCATCACGTGGACGCAGGACGCCAAATCGCGGTTGCTGCGGCGACGAAGGTTCGTGTAGTTGATGCAGGACACAGCGTGCGCTTAAGACACGGAAAGAGGCTTGAAAATGTGCGTTTTGGCTGTCGCCATCTTAAAATATATCGACGGACTTTTCATGAAAGCACTTCTTAAATATGAAAATAGAGTGACAACTGTGTAACAACAAGATGTATCTAAGTAACCTTAGCGGTTTCCCTTGTGATTAAAGATGCACCATAAAGAGCTCTAATTGTGTGCTCAAGCAGAGAATTATCTTTTAAGCAGCAGTCTGCAGCAATTTTTAAAATATAATTTAAATATGGTTTTCATATAATTTTATGGTAAGGCAACTTTCTAAAAAAAAATCGGAGTCACCCGTAGCCGATTCCTCACATACCCATGTTCTACGACGGCTACTGCTGTGAAAGTTCAAGAACGACAAACTCACTATTTTAACTCTCCATGAGAAAACGTCATGCCCTTTTTTATGTCCACTGCCATAGCGCTTATCCCCTCCACTGTCCGTATTTCCATGAAGTGGTGATGACGTTGCGCCTGACTGAAATATGTTCCTTGGGCTCCCTACGCGCATATGAGCATGCGCAGACTATTAGTTGAGCCGCTCTGCTGCTCGGGCTTTCCGAGCGTCTGTGTTGACGTCATTCCCATGGGCCACGCCCCCGGTCCCCGCGCACCCGGCTCCGCCCCCGGTGCCTGCGCAAGCGCGCTGGCTGTCCCCGGTGTTCGAGCCGCCGCCACCGCAGCTCTAGTGACTGTCGCGGAACCCCCTTCACCTGACCCCCCCTCCCCTCTCCCGCACTGACAGATATGGCGGCGGCTCCCCCCGCACACCCACCCCGTGGGTCAGGTCTAGCCCGGATCGGATACTATGAGCTGGAGCGGACCATCGGCAAGGGTAACTTCGCCGTAGTGAAGCTGGCGACACACATCGTGACTCGCGCAAAGGTAAGCCCCCTTGCACCCCCACACCCAAAGGTGGACTGCTTCCTACGCAGACCTTCGAACCTCACTTTCCACACCTGGGACTCCTAACACAGATAGATCAGTAGACTGGTAGTGCCAAGATGAACCCGTCAGTGTACCCCTGGGGTGGTGGGAGGTTCTGCAGTATGACCATTGCACTTCTTACAGAGGCATCCTGCTGTAAAGCCAGCCTGTACCTGGGGACCCTTGCTAAATTAGCAATAGATGTATGCACTGGTGGTCTCCTTTTTTCTCAACCTGGCTAACACCTATGCACACAGACCTACACCAGCTAGCCTCCTGGGACAGTTAATTCGAACAGAGAATGTGAAACTCCATGGAGAAACTCTGCTCCCGCCAGCCTTCTCTCCCCTTATTGGACATATTCCCATAGAGTGTACCTGCTGTAAACCTCTGCAAAGAGGTATTAACAGAGACTTGTACCAAGATAACCTTCCGTACCATGCTTGAGGTCGGTTGGGCGGGAATGCGAGGGATGGATTGGCACCTTGCCATATTGACCTCTCTTGTATTTTTTCCTGCTAGCATCAATTACAGATATGTATCTGTAGACAGGTTAGTGTTGATGTGAGTCCCAGTCAATCCTACTAGATGTAAACATGTGAAGACATCGCCTTCACCCCACTCTCTTCCGTGCATACACCTTGCACATATCAGCAGAAAACATAGAGGCTCACGGAGAAGGCCCATTCACATCCTCTTGGGGAGACAAACAACTTCTGCAAAGGCTACCCCAAAAAAGTGCGATCAATCCTACTAGATGTAAACATGTGAAGACAGCGCCTTCACCCCACTCTCTTCCGTGCATACACCTTGCACACATCAGCAGAGAACATAGAGGCTCACGAAGAAGGACCATTCACATCCTCTTGGGGAGACAAACGACTTCTGCAAAGGCTACCCCAAAAAAGGGCGATCATCCCCACCTGAGCCACCAGGGCAAAACTATTTCCCAAAGGAACCCTCCAGCCCATGCAGAGAGCCCGAGAGAGTTAATGTCTTGCGTCAAGGCGAGTTCTTCATCTTAGTAGGACTGCGATAGAAAAAAGGCCCAGGCACAAACATATATAGCTAAAAATGTGTCGCATGACTTCAATTCGGGGTAGCATTGAACTTGTAGAGTCACGCTGTATGCGTGTTTTGCAAAGTATGGAAGACTGCATGTATTTGTGCTTGCTGCAGACAGTGTTTGTTGTAATATCAGGATAATCAACAGTAAAAACAAGACCTTAAAAGAGGCCCACAAATAGTAAAACACAATGGCCCACACACTGACCTGTCAAACTACAGCTTTGGGCACTTCCTGATTGCCCTGCAGGCCAATCCAATGTGTCCCTCATGCACTTGTGAGGGAACTTTCACAGCAATGAGACCCCTCTGGAGAGCCAACACAACAACCATTACAAAAAGGAACGTCTGACATATGGCTTGCACCAAGGTCAGCCCCCTCAAACTTTCCTGGGTGATTCATCATGTCATCCCACCCCCATGTCACCCCTCCCCATGTCACCCCTCCCTGTAAAGAACCCTCAGACACTCCCTTCAAAGATTGCTCTGTATACAGGAAGACTTGCTTCATATTGAACCCTTTAACCCAAACATCCCTCACACACATACATCTCTTTGCGACAACAACACAACTTCTTGCAAAGAAATCTCAGCTCAAAACTTACAAGAGCAGCTCTTGTGGAGATACCTATCTACACCCCCCTCGCTGGGCAAAAGCCCATATACATCACTTTTGAAACGACCACCAGAGATGGACACGACTCCCAAGGATTGACCTCTATGCACTTCAACACTAAACTTCCTTGAGAACACACCACAACCAAAAGCAAACAAAACCATAGAGCACTCCAGGAAGCTTGTGTGAAAGTGAACCATCTGATACAATGTCACAGGTGACTCCTTCTCATAGAGATCCCCTATAGAGAATGCCTCCACAACCCTGCTGGGACCATCTCCCAGAGAGCGAGCGCATGCCAAGGGTGATATTCCTCCTTCACAGACCCCAGCTGAGAGAACTAGCCTGCTGAAGAGATCTCAGAGAGGGGTCTCTTGGCAAGACAAACGTCCATCCAGTTTTAAGGGGAATCCTTTCCACCCATACAGAAGCCTTTGGACAGCTTCTGCAGAGAGTCCCATAGAGAGGCCACGTCAAGCTGAATCTCCCTCTGCTCCACTTGTGGACCCTTGTACTCCACAAACTCTCTGCAAAGAGAGTCCCAAAGAAATGAGAACTCAGGCAAAGCAAACATGCCGTCATCAGCACCCTAGGATGGTCTGCTCCCAGACCGACCTGCTGCTGTATCCCAGGGGAAATCTTGTGACATTCGTAAAGCGACAGAGAGAGACAGCAGAGGACTCGCACCGTAGCAGCACCCATTGCAACCCTCAACTGTAGATAAACCTCCTGGACACCCCAGAGAGAGACAGGAAAATTGCATGATTGTAAGCCCCCTTTGGTCCATTTAGAGTGACACCACCCATCCTCATACCAAACAGACTGCACCAGAGTAAAAGCTTACCAGACATTACTGATAGTGAAATAGCCTTCTTATATCAAAGAGATCCACCTCTTGGCCTAACACTACTATTGGAGCAACTGACCAGCAAATCCCTGGCATACCAATCCCCTTAATTTACACTATTCCGCAACGACTTATACCCTTGGGCCATTCCTAATTGACTCTTGTTATAGAAATCCAAATAGACAGGCCACAACAAGGATGAACCCCCGCCTAACCTTCCTGATACATTGTGCTCCGTTCCAAGGTGAAGTACTATTCTTGCTTTTTTCTGAGGGGTCCTCTTAAACACACAAGGGATGGAAAGCCTTTGATAGATTGGGGAACACATTTAGTTGATTGTACGTGCAGATACCAGCTGGAGAGAGAGAGTCGATAAAATGAATGAAGTGTGACCTTTCCCGACAATAATTGAAATTGTAGGTGACTTAACCTCAAAACAGGAGAGAGGAAGAGATGAAAGAGCAATGATCAACTTGTGTGGTGCAGGGTTGTGAACTGACCAGCCTCAAGAAACTTCATGGTAGGAGGCAGCACATGTTTTCAGTTTATCAGAAAAAGTGAACTTGAATTTATTCTGAAAGCAGGGTCTGAGGACGTAAATATGTTTGTATCTAACGGCTGATGAGTTCCAGGGTTGGTTCATTGCTGCTAGATTTGCTACATTTGTTTCTGGATTTTATGGATTTTGTAGCTTTGCTGTTTGAGAACACTTCACTGTTGTGCTTGCGTAGTTGGGCCTGAAGTAGTTTTCTTTACTCTTGGTTGGATCTCAGAGCATATAATAAATGGGTAGCTGGGTAAAATGTGAGAGTAAAAAGGTAACTGTCAATTTAGGCTAAGTTAACATTGGGATGTCTTGATTACTACGCTAGCTCAGGCACCCAGTCATGTGATGGTCAAGGTTGACCCGTAGTTTCTTTCTCTTTGGAATTGGGTGTGTGAATGACTCCCATAACACAAGTGAAGTGGTTCAATGAGAGGTTGGGCTCACTGATTTTCAGAAAATTAATTGCTATCCAGGAGTGAGTGGTACTAAAGATGTTCTGATTCCAAGCCATGATGCCCAGTTTTGTCTTTTTGAGAAAGGCAGAGAAGGTTGTTGATATCCTACGATTTTCTCGAGGGAATGTACACTGAACAGTATTGATATAAGTTTGATGCAGGACGCCACACAAGATTTCACATTATATATTCGGAGTACATTTTTAAAACGGCAATAGAGGCAGGATTCAAAATATGGGATTGAGGAGCCTTATTGCTGCGTAAGAGAGGCTTTGGAGCAGTTTTGTTTTTTGCATGAGTTTTTGAACTGAGACGTTGTGAGGTGGGTGCTTGTGGGGAATTGCAAGAGCCAATGCATTTTCAAATGATATGGGGCCCAGGGAATAGTCCATTTTGAGGACAATGACAATCAGTCACACCTTACCCAAGTGACCTCTGTCTGTTCCACCATCGTTCTCAATCTGTGGTTCACTAGTTATTTTCTGGTGAGATCCAGAAGTTCCTTTCTGTTAGAGATATATGGAATAGCGTCTAGTGCCCTAATTTAAAAGTTGTTTTGGTTACAGGCGGATCCAGATTTAATTTCCATGCCCAGAATATTGGCCTGTCTTTGGGTCATAAAATTAGCAAGGACCTTGTATGTACCCTGTAATTGTGTTTGTCATTTTTCCTGTCTGTTTATAAAATGTTTGTTGATGGGATTTTGTGCGGTTAAGGTTGTGAGTGCACTCCTTAGCATATTTTACCTTTTTGAGAATTTGTACTTGTGTCTCCACAGTGCCATTGACAGCCTGTAGGCAGGCACGCCGTTTTTTTCCAGTGGGGGAAAAAAAGTACGTTTTTAATTGAAGATCCAGTGATTTTCACCTCTACTTCAGACCTCATGCTTCTTTAACTTAGATTTTTGTCCACGATTTTGGTTGAATCCTGGCAGTAACCTTCAGGAACCAAATTCTTTGCTTTATTCATTCATTCATTATTCTTTATTTCGGTTAAACAACCTTAAAAGAATGCAATACAATACATTTTAAAACATTACAATACAATATATGTATATACACAGTGTCTTCAAGCTCTGCCATTTTTACACTTGTTTCTGTTTGTTACCCACTTAACGTATGCAGGGAATTGACCTACGAAGGGGTGATTTTGTGCCTCATTGTTTCCCCAACCTCATTATTAGTTTTGAAGCATTGTGTGACTATGACTTACTTGTTGTTTTCTCAGGTGGCAGGAACAGTGATATAGAGCAAAGTGTTTTTTGATTTTGTTAAAACCTGACATTGCTTCTAGTCCTTATCCCGTTGGAGAGGGAAATTCTAGCCAATACACGCTACATCCGCTACCATGTAATTAATTATGTCACATGCGCTTACCGAAGACCATCAGAATGGTCTTTAATTTCCCACCAGGTCTTGAGTTTTCTTAGAATTGTCACTGATGCAGCCTGATGAGACATTCAGTACCAGCCTGCTTTAACTAAAAGAAGAAACATAATGAAAAGTTGAGTTCATAATAATCTGGGTGCTTACATTGGTATTTCATCCTGCTATGGGTGATTGTTGATGATGTTGTACAGAATTACAGCTCACATTGAAACATGCAGACTTTATACCTGCCACCTATCACTGAGGAGACTTGCTGTGGCATGAAATGTATAGTTGTTTTGTGGCATTAGTGGGCATCTCCCATATACATTGTGAATAATATTATCTTGTATGTTCTTTTGTGTCCACCTTTCACTGAGGAGATGTGCTGTGGCATGAAATGTATAGTTGTTTTGTGGCATTAGTGGACATCTCCCATATACATTGTGAATAATATCTTCTTGTATGTTCTTTTGTGTATGTCACGTATTTCTGATGTGAGCGTTGTACATTTCTCTATTTTTATCAGTGATATTTACATTTTTGATGTTGATATGCAAAAAATATTGTTTGTTTGCACTTTTGACACCTGGCATGGTGACAAATTTAACTTTAATGCTTTGCTCATCTAATAAAAAAAATCTTTAAAAAGACATATATTTCTATGCACCTATAGAGAGGGTTTTAGGTCAAGACTCTATCCATAGTTTTTTTTTTGGGTGAAAGTTTCCTTTACATTTTTGTTTTGCCCATCACAGCATACAGCGTGGGGCAGTGGGTTTTTAATACAGACATATGGCTACCAAGTTTATGCAGCAGCATCTTTTTGCCCTTCTTTTTATTTTTGCGGCCAGTGTTTGTGGTAAAAAAGAAAGGTGACAATCACACCACCTTGCCAATGGCCAGGCCGACAGGCTTGCCAGTGCTTGTTATGTCCCTATGTGATTGATGCAGGACTCTCATTGGGTAATCTTCAGAAGGATAAACAAATATGAAAGAGTGCATCTAGACACCTGGACTGAGCTCATTTTCTGGGATTAATGCTTAGATAAGTGGTATTTTGAGCTAGCCGGTTATCATGTTGCATGCAGTGACGTTTAATGACCTCTGTGTAAATAAACAAGATAGCGTAGCCGGAGCTGTAATACGTAATTGCTCTGGGTTTTGTTGAGAAAGTCTGCTTAAGCCCTTACAACCCAAGGAATACCTGGTGTTCTCCATTTAGAGAATATTTTCGATTGTATAAGAGGTGATGTGCATTATTGAAAGACCTTTTTTGTCGTTTCTGTACTCAGTATTTCTTTTTTTGTACAACAATGCTCCTTGCTTTGACCGATGTACTGCCACTTGACCCAACCTCCCCACTTGCAGCTGTACTCTCAACATGAGTTGGTCCCTTCAAAAACTTGACCCCCCCTTTTGGCTTGTGTGGCCCATGGAGCCCTTTAGTTGAACCATTGGCAGCATTTAGACCCTTAATTTGGCCCTGTGTGGTTGATGGAGCCTACCTTTTGATTCCAGTCTTTGGACGTCTTTGTAGCACCATAACACATCTTTCAGCCTCCGTAGCACTCCTAGATCCCTTTGTCAGCCAGTTTGCATTTTACAGATTGAGAGCCAATTATTGTGTGTGTGCTAGATCCTCAAATACAGACTCCGGGCGAGTCTCCTCTCCCTAGGTTGATCTGTGTTTGTCATTGTATCCATTACTTCACTTCGATCCCAACTTTCAGCCCTGAATTGCACTATTATCCCAGTGTTAGCCACTGTGCATTCCAAGGATCATGAGGCGATTACTTTTTTTTTCTACTAGATGCTGGACTCATCCCCTGTGCAGCAACCTTATCTCTCACTTTGCGGCTGCCAGATCCAAGTGTTGTTACTTTTGCTGCCCTTAAATCCTCTCTTGGCTACTGAACCACTCGTAGATATCTGCAATAGAGACTGTACATTTAACTGTACATTGACTGTATATTGAACTGTGTTGAGGCATTTGTGGCTGTTTGATGCTCCAATTCGGCTGCACATTATTTGGCGTTCTTGCTTATGTTCCACCTATCGATTTCTGTCCCCTATAATCATCTTAATCTCCCTCATCTAAATTGCATGGGCTGCCATGTTCAAAGGGAACCTTTAGTTCCCTATGGTCTGTCTCTAGGGAACCCATTAGGTCCCTACTTTGGTGCTGTGTGGATTCTTCTCAGTGGTGAATGTTCATCCTTTTGGATCCCTCTCGTCCCTCCCCGTAGGCCCCTTAGAGTCCCACTCTGTCCTTGTGCGACCCATACGTCCCTCTCTCCAGTTCCTGTGTGGCCCTTCTGCCTGTCTCCTTTGCAGTTCTTGTGCGGCACTTGCAGGCCTCTTATTGGTCTCTTTTTATCTCCTAGATTCCTGTTTTAGTCCCTTTACAACCACTGGAGTCCTCTTGCCAATCCCTATTCAGCCATTATATCCTGCTTGTTCATCCCTCCTTGCTCCCGCCTCAGGCTGTGGATCCCACTTGTCCATACTTGTGTGACTCATTGATCTCTAGACCCTTTCAATCTCCATGAAGCCCCCGTGTTGGTTCTTATCCAGCTATTAGTTCCCTCCCCTCCGTCCTCCTGCATCCCTTAAATCTCCTCTCCGGTCTTCTTGTAGCACTTAGAGCCTCTCGTCAGTTCCTGTTTGGCGCATTACTTCCTGCTTCGAGTCCCGTGCAACCACTGGAACCCCATCATCAGTCTATTTTCAGCCTCTACAGTCCTTGTGCGGCCCTTGGATTCTTCTCCCCGGCCCCTGTTTGGCCCCTGGATTACCGACCCCGTGCCTGGCCCCTAGATTCCGACCCCGTGCCTAGCCGCCCCCCATAGCGTCCTTGTGATAATGCGGCCCAGTCTGCCGCCACAGTAAATTAATGGCGCTTCGCCTCTAACACTGAAATGCCTGTTTACCAGGTCTGGGCTGAATTTGGCGTTTCCTTGAATCCTTGTTTGTTTTCAGCATATTTTCTTCCCTTTCGAAAAGAGCATGTTTGTCTTTCACCCGAAGGAGGAGGAATCTGGCCCTTCCTCCCTAGCTCTCGCTGCTCCTGATTTTAACTTTGTTTTTCTTCTTTTTGGGGTTGCTCTAGTATGGGTTTGTTCCTTCAAGTGAAGATTTTATATTTATAAATACAGACCCCTATTTCTGTGAAAGTGGGTTTACTCTTTCTGGATTAGCTCGCACCCTTCGTTGGGCGCATGAAGAGAGAGAACTTATCTGTGTTCACCTTTCAGCTCACAGTGTATAAAATGTGGTCTTTTTCTTGGTCTAACGTGATTTGAAGGAAAAGAGCATAACGCGTTACTGAATTGTCTTGAATTGATCATGTGCTTTTATTGTAAATTACTGTGGCATGGGAATGGTTGCAGAGAGTGTTTGGTAACTGGTTAGACCAAATGCTTTTTCTGCAATTAGTGAAGGAGTGAATTATTCTGGTTTACAGAGTATGGAGGATGAAAAACAGGCTGGTTGCAGACTTGGTAGAGGTTGAATCAAACGCTGATTATGGATTTGATAACAGTTGAATCATAGGTTTGCTTCATTGGCTAGGTGGTGAGGCACAAACTGGGTATATAATGGATATCAGGTGGTGTACATAGTTACTGTTTGTATATGGGGTCAATAGTAGAGTGGCTGGCGCTGAAAAAGGTGAATTAGTGGTGTTATGGATTGAATAAGGGCGTATTATAGACTTGTTACGCACTGAACAGGGGTTGATTACAGGTTGATTGCACACCAAATAGCAGACCGAATTTCAAATTGATTAGGTACTAGATGAAGAGTGATTTACAGACTGCTTGATGGAAGGCGGATTAAAGATCGGTAGGGGTGAATTATAGGATGGGTATTTATTGGATAACTGATAATTCTGATTAAACAGTGGGCATGGAGGTTGATTTCTGATTGGGCATGTCTTGGACAGCGGGAGGATTGCAAAGTGGTGTTTACTGGTTAAAGAAGTACATTGTAGACACTGGGTTGTGGGGAAATTGCAAACTGCACACAAAAGGAAGGAAATTATTCACATGTGGTTGATTTCCTATAGACTACGCAAGCTGTGATGCTTTGTTTTAATCCTGAAGAAACCCAGCTAAACTGCAGAATAACACATTTTTTCTACATAGTGACTACCAGACAAAACGAAACAGCCAGAGGGTTTCACTCGAAGCACCAGCCAAACCAAAACAGCGCTTACCTCACCGGAGACCCTTGACTCTTAAATCTACAAGCACCTTGTCCCCCTAACCCCAAAGGACCTTACTAAACCCAAAATGAGACTTTCATGATCTTAATTATGTGAGCCACCCGCTCCTTTTATGTTTTACATGTAGCCATTGACTTCTTTTAAATATGTGTACGTTTCAAAATTGTGAGTTTTTATTAACTGTACAATAAACTAAATCTAAATCTATAGACTACGCTGTGTAATTACCCTCATTTCACACTAATTATGCTACGGAAAGCAATTGAATTAGACTAGATATGCTTTGGATGGCAGGTGAGTTGTACACTGGTAATGCACAGAAATGGGTGAATTACCGGTTAGTTATACAGAGTCTGGGTGTACGGTCTGTTTCCGAAGACCAGGTGTCTCTCTAATATCCTAACATTAATACATCTATTGAGCTCTGGATCAGCCTATTGTATATGATTGGATGGCTTTCTTGCCTCTCATTTTTAAATTTTTTTTATTCAATGACTTTTCCCCCCAAAATTATTTTTCTCCCCTGAAGCATTTCTTCCTCACCATGGTCTGATTAGATGACGTAAGTCCTTTTGCTAGTTGCATTCAAAGAACTACCTTCTTTCTTTTAAAACTCGATGGGAGTGCATGTTTTCTTGCTCTCCATTGTTAACTACTTCCCCCACGTAAAATTCCCCTGCTGCTTCATGTTTCTCGTCTCCACAGATGTTCGAGTCCCTCATGCACCCCCTTTGGCTTTTTAATTGTTAAAACCCTCACACTTGCTCCAGTTGCTACCTTTAAGATATGAGTATATGCGTGTGCATGTGTATATATGTATATGTATATGTGTGTATATATATATATATATATATATATATATATATATATATATATATATATATATCCAAGCAAATCCTGCCCGTCCCTCCTCGTCAAGGAACAGTTGCTCGCAGGCACGGACCTCAGGAAATCTCCTCCACCAAATAAAGAACCTCCACACATAAGTATGTGGTGAAGCAGTGCAAAGTATTTATTTCGGCATAGAGTATCACAGGCAAGTGCCCTCCATGACGCGCTTCGCTCCTCGTGGGAGCCTGATCACATACATGTGATCAAGTCCCCTGTGAGGGACGAAACGCGTAATGGCTGTTGTAGCGCTAGCTATGGAACCTGAATAAAGTCTAGCTGACGAAGCCACGGTGGTCTGTGCTCTTTTCCTGCCGAGGTAACCGGGCTACTTGACAAGAGTTTTCTTGTATATATATATATATATATATCATATGTAAATTTCTGGCGGGAACAGCAGCTGCCGTTTGCTACCGGACCTTGCGTTTCTTGTTTCAAGCAGTTTAGTGCATAGTTTTTAATTTGCTGCTCCAAGATTGGCGTCTTCCATCTTGAAATAGTAAAAAGAATAAGCAAAATGTCTGCTGCGTGGTAGATGCATGTATGAACGTAATATTTTATGTATTTATTGTTGCCATTGCTCTTACGCTTCTGCAAAAAAGTCGGCAAAGTCAATCGGTCTATGTTAGCATAGCCAAAAAGCAAGACAGATTGGCTTTGCCACTGCTTGTTTTAAAAGCAGCTATCAATGGCTACCATACCACATAGATGGATGGCACAGACAATGTCTAAAAGTGACTGTTACTTGTTATTTTTTGTATTTAAATTGAAGCCAGCTACTGTCTCAGAAAAAGTTTCTTTGTAACTTTAGACAACTTGTAAATAGTGCTTGACATAATTACTTAATATATTGATGTAAAATAATTAGTACTGCTGACCAGCGTTACTCGTAGTCTGCTGGTCTGAAATGTAAAATGTCATTGTATTTAACCATTCGTATTTATATCTCGGCCCAATGTAAAATATATTCCACATTTTTTGGGAGAACAGACGGGTGAATGGACGTTGATGCTCACCGACAGTTGCTTTAGATTTACAAGCAATACCAGACTTGTAACGTATTGTGATGTTGCCTGTAGAGTTGGTTGCTGTTTTTTGAATTTTGAAAAATGAGCTGTTTTATTTTCAGGTAAAGTGCAATGTAAGGCTCGCAAAAACAACTTGCTTTGAACTATGCTGTATTTTTGTTAAAACTGCTAGCTGTCTTTGGCCACTGATGATTAACAAAGATTATTTTTATGAAGTGGGAAGTACCTGCGTCTTTTCGGACCGGTATACATTATTTCATAACTTTATCTGTGTCGGGAGCAGTGAAAACACTATTCGGTACACGCAGTGTACTGGTACCATAAACTCGCTGTTGTCGCTCTCTTCATTTCCTCTTTGGAGGCACTGACAGGCCTGTGGTGTAATTACTCGCCCAGTCTTATCTTATCTACCGTTTTCCTCTGCTCACACGGTTGGCACAAATACACATGTTTTGATTGATTCTCAACCAGCGAGGTACGGTTCCTGGCACAGCTTGGATAGTCCGTACGTCTCACATCATTGTTGACCTTTTCTAACACTGAATGACCGCCAAACCTTGATCAATACCGAGTTTAAATTCTGATAGCTCGATTGCTGTCAACTGTTATGAAGCGTACAGTAAAATAATTTCAACTGTAAATTTATTTCTGTACCCCATTGCTCGTCGTACTCTTATCAAACTGTGATTTAATTTCTTCACCCATTTTCTATCACTGTACACTATACCATAATCTTATTTCAGTATGTTCTTAGGGCATAATGAAATATCATTACTTTGATAATCGCGTCTTGGTTCAGCCTAGTGGTGTTTCCTCTCTCTCTCAATACTGTTGGCTGGGTCTGTCCTTCGGCCTCTGCTCGAATGTTTGCATAGGTCTGCACGAGAGGCCACTTCAGAACAATAGTCATTTTTTCCGCCTCTGCTGGCTCCATTCTGTTTGTCTTGCTCTGATGTGCTAACACTGCATGTCAGCATGTGAAGCCCAGCTCCCATTGGGCTTTGCTAATCCTTGTTGTGTTTGTACTTCACTTGGAACATAGCTTCTTAACCATCCTTTTGATTAGATGACTTCCAAAGCTTACATCCAAGGAGCTACTTTTAAGCTGTACTTTTATTTTTTCTTTGTTTTTTTTTAATCATTCATTCATTCATTCATTTATTGATTCATACTGAGCTGAATGCCCTGATATAAAGAATACCTGTAATTATGCCTGTACTTCTGGCCTAAATGCTGACACATTTAATCTAATAAACATTTAATCTCAAAACATTTTTGTCAGGGGGGAGGGGAGAGTCTTCAACAATCTGACCACAGAATATAGTTTAGTCAACCTGCTGTCTAGTGGAGGTAGTTCCATTGACTCGGACCTTACGTTTAAGGGTAGGGGCTCTAATTCGACTATAGATTATGTCTTTGCCTCAGCTTGCCTCTTTTCCTCCCTCATTAATTTTGAGAGAGTTTGGGTTGCATGGAGCGACCACAACCTACTCTAGGAATTCTTTCATTGGGAGCAGGATTTTTTTTCCTGAAAAACCTTTATTGAACATTAAGGCATGGTACAGTATCCAGTTCCATAGAATAACATGACATCCATTACAAGTATATATATATATATATATATATATATTTGAACATTTTAGAGGCGCGTTGACCAATGCGCACTACAGCATACCACCGAAGAGGGAAAATGTGGCCGGTTCGCAAGTGTGATGTATAGGTGATCAGTCGGGTGTTAGGAATCAGTCTTGTCAGGGTCATCTAGTACAGCCTGGGAATCGGGTACGAAAGAACCCCCAGAGGGTTCTCCCGGGTTAACTATTCGGTGTAAATAGAAGCCGAAAGGACCCCATATATTGGATGGTCTGTTAGCTTCGGGCATCAATTCCCAGAATTCGCCTAATGGGTTGCGTTAGCTATCCGGTGCTTGGCCTGCGGTGCCGTTGCGGTTGGCATCAGAAATATCTTTAACATAACCCAGACGGCACAGGAGAGGATCAGAGACTATGCGCTCCATAGTAATAGCACTGATTGTTGTGCACACCTCCAGACAAAATTCAGAAACCCTGAGGCATGACCAAGCCAGGTGCACGAAGCTTGCATTCGGAGTCGAGCAGCGTGCACATCTGTTGCTGGTCATTAGCCCCATCCTGTGCAGTGTGGTTGGAGTGAGGTAGAATCGGTGCAAATATTTAAAATGGATAAGTCGTAGCCGATAATTGCGGGAGAGGCGTTTTAGTTTGGTTGCAGCAACATTGCCACTGCGCAAGAGAGAGACCATCAGCTAGGACAGAACCCCATGAGTTGCGGGCATGCTCAGAGTCTATTGGGGAGGGTACCAATGTAAGGGCGTAGAGTCTTGTAACCAGTTTACTTGAAGAAGCGGAAGCATGGATGCATTCAGGAGCGGCATTAGGCTGGGGAGCGAGTGGAAATGCAGGATTAATTTCTTTACATGTGGCCCTTATCTGATAATAGAGCAATTTGTCGAGTGATGCTGCGCTCTTAGGAAGAGTGAGAAAGCTGTTATTGGCATAGAGGTCAGCGTTGGTGTGAATACACAAATTTGCGGCGCTGCGAGCCATTCCTGCAGTTTGCAGCGGAGGAAAGGAAGGATTATTAGTGAGGTGCATTGAAGGTGCAAATAGAACCTCAGCACAAGTGTACCTGTTGAGCCCATCCTAGGTCCAGTGCACACATTCCACCGTGTCGATTTTGGCCCTGGGGACCCTGTGTGGTAGGAACAAGGCTTTCTCCAGCAGCTAAGGTGAAGCAAGGTCTGTCTCGACTGCCATGTTTCGCTGAAAAGGCGTTGGGTGGATAAAAAAGTTAAGGAAACTGGCTTGGGCGCAGAGCGCGCAGAGCCTGAGATCAGGGGCTCCCAGACTGCTAAAGGGGCTGGCGTCTGGCCCAGATCAGCGTAATTACATTTGAGCCCAGTCTTTTAAAAAATTGTGATGTAAGTGGTATGGGAATATTTAAAAAGAAATATAAAATTTTCGGGAGCACAACCATATGATACAACTGTCTAGCGAGAGGGGGTGCTTTTGCCAAGAGAGTATTTTGGTTTCGAGCCAATCTATTGCTTTACCGACATTTTATTTCCACAGCTCCTCCATGTCTCTGCTTAGCCAAATGCCAAGGTACCTGGTGGGGCCAGTTGCCCAAATGAACGGGTAGTCCGTGGGGAATGGCTTAGTCGTATCAGTAAGGGGAAAGAGAACGGATTTACCCCAGTTGACCTGCACCCTGGAGTAGCAGCCAAAACGAATCACCTCCCTTGTTTTGGGGCACAGGTTCTCCTGCAGTTCACGAATATATATTGTGACATCGCCTGCGTATGATGCTGGCGTAGATGTGCTGCAAGAGGCTCCATAGCAATGGCAAATAGCATGGGGACAGGGGGCAACCCTGCCTGGTGCCCCTAGTGATAGCAATGGGGTCGGTGACCTGTCCATTAATCCTGATGGGCGCTGTCAGTAGTGTGTAGAGGAGTTGGATCTTTTGAACGAAGCTCTGGCTGAAGTACAGCCGGAACAGACGATAAAAAAGGAAAGGCCATTCCAACGTATGGAAGGCCTTAGTGGCGTCCAGTAGAGCAGCCACTCCAGGTGAAGCGGGGTTAATCTGGTGTATTACGGAGAAAATGGTACGCAGGTTGTGCGAAGTGGCGCAACCAGGGATGAATCCCGATTGATCAGGACTGGCTATTTGGAGCATGAGGGGGAGGAGACTGTTGGCTAACAATTTGGCATAGATTTTATTATCTGTATTAATGAGCAATAAGGGGCGGTAGGAGTCCCAACTCTTATGGGATTTGTCAGGTTTAAGGAGGAGAGTGATCATGGCCTCTCGAAGTGAAGGGGGAAATCTGCCCAAGGTAAGGGATTCGTTATACATCTTAGCCAGATGGGGTAAGAGAAGGGGGCGTATTCTTTATAAAATGTGGGAGTGAGCCCATCCGAACCAGGAGCTTTATCGCCCAGAAGTCCTTCAATAACTTTAGTGATTTCTTCAGAAGTGAATGGCTCATTCAGGTATTCGTGGTGCCCGTTACCGAGCCATAAAAGCTCAATCGAGCCAAAGTATTGATCCAGGATTGCATGAGGCGTAGCCTCACCGGCAGTATATAATTGGGCATAAAAAGCGGAGATCCTAGCAATGATATCGCTGGGGGAAGTGGTCCTTCCAGCAGTTTCATCGCTGAGTGCTGTGATGTATGAGGAGGTGGGTGGCTTTCTTAATAGGTTTGCAAGGGTCTTACTGGGTCAGTTGCCCTCCCCATAGCGGCGGGCACGAGATTCTCTGCCCAGGAATGCAACCTCCCTATCTGCTTCTGCGTGGTATTCAGTAAGTTTAGTTTTGACGGAGGCAAGGGTGGCAGGGTTCGGGTCCTGGGTCAGTTGCAAATTGAGTGCTTTAATGTCTGCCTCTAAGCGCTCGAGTGTTCCTCTGATGGACTGTAACACCCCAGATTGTTTAGCAATGCATTCCCCCCCGGTTCCCAACCTTGAAGGCCTTCCAGAGCATCGAGGGTGACTCCACAGAACCGGAGTTATGTTCAAAATAGTCTGTGATGGCACCCCGGAGCTCTTCGCGAAAAGCAGCGTCGCGCATCGCATTGGGATGCAGGCGCCATGCAAACATGCGGTGGAGGGTGAGCATGAATCACAAACACAGGTGCACCAGGGCATGATCTGAGAATGTGCGGGCCAGATGATCCAGAGATGAGGTCCAAGATGCGACGTCGCGGGTAATGAGCCATAGGTCGATACGGGACCAGGATCTGTGCGTATAGGACATGCAAGACCCCTCGCGCATGTCAGGGTGTGCGTGGCGCCAGTCATCTAGCAGGGAGTTATCCTCTAGTATTGAATGTAGTGTGGTGGTGGCCTGTGGGTAATGTATGCGAGCCCCTGAGCGATCCAGCGCCAAAAAGGGTGTGATGTTGAAATCGCCGCCCCAGATTAGAGAGTGGGTCCCCAGGGAGGAATTGATTTGCCATACCTTGGCGATGAAGCTTGCGTTGTCGGTGCTAGGGCCATAGATCTCCGCGAGAATCAATGGTTGTTTATAAAGTGTGATGACAAGGATCACATAGCGACCCCCAGTGTTGACGAAGGACTGCGTGCCATGCCAGGGGAGGTCCTTCCTAAAGAGAATAGTGACGCCGCACGTATAGTTGGAATAGAATGTGGAGTATGATCCCAATGACGAGAACGCTGTTTGGATGAAGTGGCGGGGAGGAGGTGTGTCTCTTGAACGAAACACACGTCTACTCTATGTCTACTAAGGTATGCGTGCATGAGACGTGCCTTACGATAGTCGTTCATGTCCCTTATGTTCCAGGTCAGGAAGGTAGTGTTAGTCATGTGGTGGCCAGAAGGAAATAATGATGTAGTGTCTCTGGTCGGTGGTCAAGCAGAAGCGCCCAGTGCCATAAAAGGCAAAAAGTTGCAGATAGTATGCAGTCAGTGACGTGCCTATAACAATACAAAAATACCAGCATAACAAAACCCATACAATAGGGTGCCAAGTATTGACGCCTGGATTAAATTCCCATGCCCCCCCCCCCACCCACTCCACTACCCCAATTAGGTTGCGTTTCGGACCGTCCCACACCCAAGGAACCCAAACTTGTAATATTTAGAACAGTTATGGGAATTATCCCCTCGGGGTGCGAGGGCTCTGCCAGTAACCCCCTTGTCAATAAGGCAGGGTGACCATGCTTTGAAGATCTCAGAGGGAAGCAATAGCAAAAAGGCACCTAAAACAATATGCATAGATCACTGCAACAGATAAGATGGACCGAATGTAAACAGAATGCCAAGTGTCACTGTAAGATAAAGCTGGTGGGGAAGCGAAAGTCAATCATTGTCACTTGTACGACTGTCTTCGGATATAGTGTGGCGGCTCCGCGGAAGGGACTTCTGTACCTGCTTGGCAAAGGTGGAGGCATCCTTCGGATCAGTGAAACATTTTGGTTTATCACCATAGTCATTGTGGAGTTTTGCAGGGTACAACATGGCGTAAATGATGTGGAGTGGCTGCAAAATACGTTTGATGGGAAGAAAGTTCCTGCTGGCCGCCTGGACAGACAAGGTGAAATCACGGCAGAAGGACAGAACGTTGCCCTGGTGGTTGACCTCCCCCAGCTCCCGGGCCCTACGGAGAATGGAGTCATGGTCCCATAGTTCAACAAATGGGCAATGATGGGCCTCGCAGGGGTCCCAGGAGGTGGACTTGGGCCGTTCAATAATGAAATGTTCGGACAGGATTGGGCCAAAGAGGTCACGGAGCAAGGATTAAAGGTAGTCTTCCATTCTCCCGGTTGCCATGGATTCCGGAAGGCCAACGACCCGAACGTTGTTCCTCCGGGAGCGTGCCTCCAGGTCCTCATTCTTGGCATGTATGACATCGAGGATCTTGTTCATTTTGAGGAGTTTCTGCGTGTTCTCAGCTCCAGCGTCATCCGCGTCCGAGATCCTTGAATCGAGCTGGACGATGCGGGCATCGTTTGAGTCCACCTGCTGTTTGACCTGATCGAGGCACGACGTTAGGTGGTCTATCTTTGCATCTGTTGACTTCAGACTCTATTTGACGTCCAACTGAATGGCTCGAAGTCTGTCTTCCTGATCCTGGAAGGTCTATCTGGGTGATTGTTCGGCGGCATCGGGGGGCAGCTCTCCGCCCCTGCCTGCTCACCGCCCCGTGAAAGTGAGCTTAGGTTGCCTGTTTTTCCCCATGGTGGTGTCGTGGGGCAATCGAGGGAAAGGTCAGCTGGGGAGTCCCGACAGGGCTTGAAATGGCCCAAGGCTTCAGGTCAGAACACGCCAGGCGCTCCTCCGGGAGGCCCAGGACAGCAGCTCACAGAGGGCCCAGAGAACAGCGCAGGTAGGCCGGTGGGGGGGGGGGGACAGGCCGATAGCAATGGTTCAGGGTGTGGGGGGGGGCTTGAGAATGACCCCCAGGACAGTAAATGCTGTGAAGGAGCACCGCAGGCCCCACAGGGGTGCGTAATGAGATTATGCCAGACCAGGCGAGAATGCGTAAGCCTACACTAAGGTATGCCAGGCCTCCGTCAGTGTAGCCAGGAGAGGTGAGGTGGTGCCCTCTGGGCTTGGGCCGGTCGGACACCATGCGATGTAGCGAGGGCTGGCATGCAGAGGGAGGATGACCTTAAGGGGGGGAGTGACTTCCCAGATGGGCCCACAAAGTCTGCAGGTGGGTGTGTGTGGAAGCAGGCACAGTCAGCTGGATATGCAGCAAGGGCGTCTAGCCCCGGGTCGTCGGAAGAAGGTAGGTAGACCGTGAAGGCCACCAAGTCCAGCAGCTCATAGCTCCAAGCACAGACCAGAGAGGGCGAGCCACCGAGGACCGGGGCGCCTCCTCGATTCGCGCCAGGAGCAAGGTGGTAGAGCAGCCGGCAGAAGTGGCGTCAGTGTTGCGCTGTGGCCTTACTTGATAAATCTGGCGATCTTAGCCCTCCGCCGCCACCACAGTTCAATCCGGTCAGCCGTCGGCAGGGAGACTCGCTGCAGGATCCGCAGGGCCGGGGTCTGTAGCCGAGCCGCAAGGGAGTTAGGGCCTCCGCTCCACCCGGCGGCCGCGGCACCCACGGCGTGGGCAGGCCGGAATTTGCAGAAGGCCAGGCTCTGCCGGATCAGATGCGGACCCGCCAATGGGGACTGCCGCTCAGGGCCAGGCACAGGATTGCAGCAAGACGACGCTCTCAGGAGCGACCGCGGGAAGGACCTTGCCGAGCAGGCAAGCCGATGCAGGTGACTAGGCCCAGGCGAGTGCGGGAGAGGCTGGCCAGCCCCTCACCCAGTAATGGCCCAGCCGTAAGAGTTCAGGTTGCCAGGAGCCCCAGGGAAGAGGGTAACCAGGAGCAGGTGCAGTGATTGGGGATCGGTTGCTTCCGTCGGATGGCGGATGGTGATGGATATCACTGGCTCGGCTGGCAGAGCTCGCTCAGCGTGTAGCCATCTTGCTGCTGGTGAGACCACGCACCCTTAGGCCGTACTTTAAGGCAGCTTTGAGCTGTGTGTTGTGGGGCATTGTAGGAAGCTGGCTTGTTGATGGTATTGCCATTAGGTGGTTATACCGTGCACAGAGTCCAGGGGTTCCCCAAAAGTGTACAGGGCTCAATGTAAAGCTCATAGTGCTCTATTTGTGGTAGTGTCAGTGAGCAGCCTTATGCCTAAGACAGAGAGGTCCACATGACTCAAAAAAGAGGATCCAGACCAATTTTAGAAAAATATATACTATTGTATTGTATTTTAAGACCAAGATCTTCACAATCAGGGAAGTACGTTTTTGAATAAAAAATACGTTTCACTTTAAAAAATCGACTCTTAGAGACTTTTCTGAACATTTCAGTGTTTATCCTATGGGGAAAACAATGTCATGGTTAAACAGGTAAGTAATACACTTACTATTGCAGCCTCCAGGACCAAAGGTCAGCAAGGGTCCGGAGAGTACCAAAACTGCACTGCCAGCGGCACTGGGGCGGCCGGATGCAGAGGTCAAAATCTGAGTTCAGCCCAAAGCTTTTCACTTGAGACTGGGGTTAACTGAAGCCACACTGCTTGCAAGTAGATCAATCGGTTGCAGGGGGCCAAGCTTTTGGGTTTAGCATAAGCACAAGGGGGGGGGGGGCACAAAGCAGCACCAAACATACACCACCAGAGACACAGGAGCGGCCGGGAGCAAAATCATTTTTCAGTTTAGATTTTTCTTTTGGCAAACACGTTGCAGGCGTGGCCCTGGAGGTTGCAGGAGGGAGACCAATGACAGGAGAAGAAAGTAGAGATGTAGAGGGTCGTAGGGGCACTGTCTGTTCAGCTCACCAAGACCCAGGGGCTTCAGGTGCAGAGCTGCCTTTTCGACATCGGAGTCTTCTTAACGGAGCCGGGCGCGGTCAGCAGGAGCCTCTGTAGGTGCCACACTGTTGGTGCCACTGTGGAGATCAGGAGAGTTCAGCCCACAATGGACTCGAGGTCCGGATCGCTGGCGAGACTTCACTGCACAGCTGAGCTGCTCAGACTCGGGCCGTGGGCGTCTGGTGCAGAGTGGGCAGGAGATGTGGATCCGCATGGATCCAAAGTCCTTGGCGTTGGTTTATTCCTATGGAGGGGGCATAGCTGTAGCCCTGATTAGAGGGGTCTCCCCATCTTCACGATGGCTGGGACTTAAAGATGTGCTTCACCTCTCCTCCCTCACCTTAAGGGTGGGGTTGTTAGAGGTGGGCACACCTCCTATTCTTCTAGGTTTTCCCCCTGGCTTTCTCTCCCAAAGCGGAGGTGTAAACCAGGGGCTGCCATCTGCTGCTAGCAGCAGAGGCTGGAAGCCACATTACAAAGATGGCAGGCCTTTTAAGCTTTCTGTTGGAGCACTGGCCCATCCTGGGGAAGGAGGTGTGACACCTTTGTCCAGGAAGTGCATTGTTTCTGGTCCCAGAGAGCAGAGGCTCTTTACTCAGGGGTCCAGAAACATGTCTGTGTGTGGCAGACTGCCTTAAGCCAGTCCGTGCCCACATCAGATTTTCAGGGGGCACCTCTGAGGTGGTCTCGGAGTACATGGTTTAACAAATCTCACACTGGCATCAATGTGAATTTACTGGAAGGAGCTGTTTGGTACCAAAGACTCCTAGGTTCAGTGAAGCCATCATGCTCCTGTGGGACTCGAGTTGTCAGGTTCTCAGCCAATCTACTCTCTATGGCGTCCCTGGCACCTACAATATTAAGGATTAGACCCATACACTGTATGGGCATATCTGCTCATACAGATCTGCCCACACTGTGGATATAGAGTACCCTGTCTTAGGGCTGGTAACGCATGCCAGAGGGTAGACTTACCTATATCTTAGGCAGTGCTAGCAGGCATGGCATGCAGACAGTGTGGCATGTCGTCTTAGTCATTTTTTCACCTCATAGGGCATGCAATGGGCAGTAGCATGGTCCTAATGAGGGGGTCCCAAGGGACCCTATTCAGCCTCGAGGCCCTAGGTACCCAGGGTACCACTTGCTAGGGACTTACAGGGAGGCAGAAGTACCACTTGTGGACACGTTTTTAGGGAAAGAACACTGGTACTGGGAACCTAGACAGCAGGGACCCAGTACTGTACAGTCAAAGTTGCATCAAAAGCCAGGGTAAATGTGTGTGTTTGTGTGAGGGGGTATTGCAACAGAACCCCATTTTCAGACAGGCATGTTTTGTGGACTAAAATATATGGTATTGTAGTAGGGTTGGTTCCTCTGTGCCCACCGTGGGCAACCACCAAGCAGCAAGATGGGGAGCCCCAGAACCTCCACATCCGGCTTCTGCATCCTGCAGGAGGCACTACTGCTCCTGTCCTGCAAGAGCAGCTATTTCTACCTACTCCAGCTGGGCGTAATCAACCTGTGTTTCCCTGACCGCAGGATCGCGGGCAAAGAAACAGAAGTTTGCGCCCATTAGGGGAAGCATTTTTAAAGCTCCTGCCGAATGACAGCCAACATCCTTTCCCTGCCTGCATTCTGCAGTCATGGAAGGCATGTTTACTCCAACCTGGTGGGAAATTTAACTAGCATTAGCAAAGCCACTAGGTTTCACCTATGCAAAATCTATTGGTGTTGTCAATGTATTTTTAGACATGTTGCACAGTATCACTTAAAGCTAAAATAAAAAGTGCCATGTCCGTGTCATAGCACTTTTTTCCTTTTTAAGGCATGTTGCTCTGCAATGCTTTGCAACATGTCTGTGACCTGGTCCTAGGAGATGGGTTCCCCGCTGCCTTAACAGGCTCAGGGAGGGGGCAATTCGTCTCTCTCGCCTTTTTTTGAGGAGTTGACCCCCGGGGATGCGGTCTCCTGGGTCTATAAAGACTCGGGAGGGGGTGTGTGCTCCCTCGCATAAAAAAAAATGGCCCAGGGGAATTGGATCCCTGGGCCAAAAGCGGCACAGGGGCTGGGGCCCCAGTCGTGCCCTTGTCCCCAAATATTAAAATAGAAAGGAGAGCTGCAATTTGACTTTGGATTTTGGCCCATGGACCGTGTAGGACTCTAAACCCCACCCCCCACATCCCCACACAACCCCAGGCAGGGGAGGGGGCCTTGGTATGTTTTTTTTATGACAAATTGTAGGGCGGTGAACTAAGTCCCCGAGTTCTGTAATGGATGCCAGCAGCCAATTGTAGCCTTGCTCCCATAGGAGCAAGATGGTCCAAGAGTAAAAAAAAACCCTGGACCAATCAGAAGGCTCTATTTTTTTTAGTTTGATTTGAGGGACTGTTGTGAGAGGCCCTCAAACCCAACCGTCCAGATATACAAATATTTTTGTATCCTAATTTTTCAAAAACTACTGTACAGATATACACCAAATCACACTTTCTGAACCTAGATCTAGCTTCTTGCCAAATTTGGTGTAAATCTGTTCATCTGTTTTTGCAGTAGTGCTGCCTAAAAGAGTCTATGGAAAATGAAGGAGGATTTTGTGTTTTGGGACCCCCTGCTCCTTTTTAGGTTTTGCCTAGCCAATGCGTACGAAGTACGCATACGCTAGCAAAATCTTATGTTTCTCTGTGGGGTCGGGTATCCGCCCCCTCCTCGCCCCCTCCTCCCATTGGCTAGCTCCATAAATGGAGGCTAGCCATTGGGAGCCGGATCTGTCCGTCAAAACCGGACCAGATTCGGGGGCGTTCCCGAGAATTTTTCTCTTTTGGCCACGTCATGCAGCGGTGGGTGGGGCTTTTTTTTGGGCTCGTCGAGGTTTGTTTGGGCCATTTGGCGGCCGACCGCCGGCCGAGGAAGTCCAGGTGAGTGGTTCCTTTCCTTTCCCGCCCCCCCCCCTCCCGCTGGCCGTTCCTTTCCCGCTCCCCCCCTCCCGCGGCCGTTCCTTTCCCCCCCCCCCTCCCGCTGGCTGTTCCTTCCCCCCCACCCCCCTCCCGCTGGCCGTTCCTTCCCCCCCCCCTCCCGCTGGCCGTTCCTTTCCCACCCCCCCTCCCGCTGGCCGTTCCTTTCCCGCCCCCCCCCTCCCGCTGGCCGTTCCTTTCCCGCCCCCCCCTCCCACTGTCCGTGTGCCCATCGTCAGCGTCTCTCCTCACAGTACCTGTCACGGCCGTACTTAACCATGCGCTGCAGAGTTCACAGAAGCTGGTTCAGCACCGAAGATTTTCCAGCCCTTGCAGTTGTTGTAAGGTAAGAGAAAACTGCAATCCGAGTGTGAGTGAGCGGCACGCGCTCGGCTCGGCCTTTCTGTTCAAGGCTTGCTTGCCTTTGCCGGTTGAGCTGTGAGTTCCCAGGGAGGTAGCCACCGCACCCGCTCCAGCAGGAGTAGTGAGTGGGCGGGGTACCTACGGGTTTCTGGAAGTTGTGTTGCTGGAGCGTCCTGAACATGCCGGATACCGGCTTCTGTAGCCGTGCAATAACCTGGGATAACAAATGGGCAGACTTTGCTGTCCGGCACTTCAGCGCTGAAGGTGAGGCAGCATGAGAAATTATTTGTCGCTGCTTTTTGAGGGACTTGTTCCAAAAGGGAACGGGGAGCACTTGCTATTACAAACCAGCATACACCCTCCCATAACATTGCGAGAAAAGTGAGTTCCAGTTCATTTGCGGAATACTGCAACCTGCCGAACCTCAGTGGCATTTATTGGATACTCAGACGCTCGAGTTTGAATCCGTTGCTTTTCTTGTTTGACAGCAAGACGTGGCAAGCATCCTGAGGCCCTTCAGTGCGCAGGTACCTCAAGGGCATGCTGGTCAGGGTAGTTTAATTGGGAGTTAACTGAGTGCCGGGCTGTATAGTAGTTGCCCGACTCTACTGCCTAATACATTTGTGACTTAAGACAAGTAAGCTTGGGCATGTCGGGCTGTTGTGGACGCTGTGTTTTGTTGGGGGGAAAGAGTGGAGTTCGGGCCTGCGGTCTGGCGTTGGTTTTGCTTCGGTGACTCTGAGGGCATTGGTGTGGCTCATGGGGGAAGCAGTCGCGATGTAAGAGTGGCACTGGGCGGCGTGTTGGAGCCCTACATTCTCTGGGGTTGCTTCTCAGAGTGGCTGTACTGTTCCTTTGGTGAAGCGCTCTGACACCTTCGGGTAAAGTCCGCGCTATATAAAAACGCATAACATTTAAAAATTTCATTCATGATAAAAAAAAAAAGTCCCCAGCTGCCAGTGTGACCAGTAGGTCACGACTTGCAATAGAAAGAGGCTGGGGGGGCACTGGGATTGCGTGGTCCTCCTCCCCAGTAAACACAGACGTTTCTTGTATATTCATGATTTTCACTTTGATTTGCTTGTAATTTGTATTTTATTTCCACGCTGAACGTTGTGTAGTGACTCGTTTCAATACACCGCTGGTGTGGTTTTGGAAGTTTTAATTGTTTTTAACGGTGACATATCGTCGTGCATACACTCTGTCCGTTATTGGGAGACAGGGTGTTACCGGGAGAGCCCCCTTCACATTTAAACCATCTATCTGCTGCCCGGACTTGTGGGGTCAACAAAGGCTTGATGCTTAACGTAGGCAACGGCGAGACAAAACGTACCTTTTTTTGTAGCACTTTGTTGAGGACGGTGTAATTGATCAATTGTATCAGTGCTGTGATAGTTCTATTGTCTACTTGGGCAAAAGGGATGTTTTTGGGGGATAAATCTCTTTTCATGACCCTAAACTGCTATCAGACATAGCCCCCCTCCCTCCGTTTGCCCTTGAACGATGTTTATGTGCCTCGCATCAAAATGAGAGGAAGCCCCCCGCCCCGCCTTCATTAGGAGCACTGGTCCTAGAGGGGGTGCTAGGCATTTGAAAACAGGTACTCTAGGTTGTAGCGGCGAAAGGGCTTCAAACACCTCTGTGCCTCGGCCTATCTCTTCTGTTTCATGTCTAGTGCTACCCTTTGTCCTCGCTGCCCCCTCCCTCCTCTTTGTTTTCGACGCCCCCTCCTCACGGGGTACCCTTGTCTTCCCTGTTCCGGCTGGCAGGGGTCCTCCCACAGTTTCACTTGCTGGTTTGTTTCAATGACCCCTACTGACCCCTCCTTTAGTGCGAAATTCAGCTACCAGTTACACGTGTGTTTTTGTTTTTCAACCACCTCTTTTATTGTACGAAAATTGTGTTTATGGTAGGAATCTTGTACAGGAGACCTGGCCTATGTAATTTTACAGTATGGCTGAAAACCATGTCAACTAAAATCCTGACCAGTCAATTTGGCTAGTGGGTGGGACTGGTCCACTGTTTGTGCCCACAATAACTTGTTGTCGCCTGCTTGTGCCTCCGTTTTCGTGACCCTGTTGCCTGCTTGTGCCTCCGTTTTCGTGACCCTGTTGCCTGCTTGTGCCTCCGTTTTCGTGACCCTGTTGCCTGCTTGTGCCTCCGTTTTCGTGCCCGTGTTGCCTGCTTTTGCCTCCGTTTTCGTGACCCTGTTGCCTGCTTGTGCCTCCGTTTTCGTGACCCTGTTGCCTGCTTGTGCCTCCGTTTTCTTGACCCTGTTGCCTGCTTGTGCCTCCGTTTTCGTGACCCTGTTGCCTGCTTGTGCCTCCGTTTTCGTGACCCTGTTGCCTGCTTGTGACCCTTTTGCCTGCTTGAGAGTGCGAGTCCAGAGTGCGAGTCCAGAGTGCCAGTGAGTGGCTGTGTATGTGTAGAGCTATGTGTGTGTGATACTATGTGTGTGATGCTGTATGTGTCTATAACAAGTTCAAACTGTGCACCTCTGTACCTGTGTATGTGTGCAGCTATGTGTACAAGAGCTAAGTGATGCTGTGTATGTGTGTGTGATGCTATGTGTGTATTATGCTATGTGTATGTGTGTAGCAATGTGTGGCTGTGTGTGTCTGTAGCTGTGTATGTGTGCAGATATGTGCCCAGGAGCTGAGTGATGCTGTCTGTGTGTAATGCTATGTGTGTGTGATGCTATGTATGTACAATACTGTGTGTGTGTGTGTGTGTGTGTGTGTGTGGAACTGTGTCTGTCTGTATAACTGTGCATGCCTGTAGCTGTGTGTGTATGTAGCTGTGTATACAAAGCCTGTCAATGTGTGTAGAGGAGGAGCTCTGTGTGTGTGTGTATAGCTCTGTGTACATATACCTATATGTGTGTATAAGTGCAAATGCAATAGGTCTCACATTTCGTAACTATAAAGCTATTTACTAGTCAACGACAAAGCCATTTGTTTATCTGTTTTACAAAAAAAACATGCACAAGCAAGTCTGGGAGTGTGCATGATGCGAGTTCCTCCAGATAGTATTTGCCTCCAGTCTTACATTTAGAGCACGCGTTTTCCCAGACAGTCTTTGAAAGCTATTGAAGGAAAAGAGTAGGAATCGAGACAGACTGTTTATGATAGCAATGGAAAGAGGGGACTTGGTATCGAATCCAACAGCGGCCATGATGCTATGGAACGAAAGGACAAAGCATATTGACCCACTGTTGACACTATGGAAAGAATGGAGGAAGTATCAAAGAAAGACAGGTGGAGCATAAGAACCGAGCTAGGGGATGCTCATCCATGAAAAAGGAGGCTGCTGTTCTTTCCATGCCCTCAGAAAGTTCTCTTTAGGCCACAGGCCCCTAGATTTGAAATGGCTTGCTACCTACCATTTTTAGAACAAAGAAAGGGGCGTGGCAGTTATTTTGATGAGGAGAAAAGATAATGGGCCAGAAGGTGTGTGGGGGGGCTCTGTGTGGGTGTGTGTGGAGGGCTCTGTGTGGGTGTGTGTGGGGGGCTTTGTGTGGCTGTGTGTGTGGGGGGCTCTGTGTGGCTGTGTGTGTGGGGGGCTCTGTGTGGGTGTGTGTGTGGGGGGGGCTCTGTGTGTGGGGGGGGGCTCTGTGTGTTTGGGGGGGCTCTCTGTGGGTGTTTGTGTGTGTCATTTGCGAGAGATAAAGCTAGTGGCATTGTAAATGACAATGCCATTTATTTATGTTAAAAAAAACATAAATAAAAATGTCAAGAGCAATGCCAATAGCTCTAACTTTAACAAAGGCAAAACCATTGCATTGTAAATGCTTGTTTTCCCTCTGCCCTTGCTTGACAAATCGCCCCAAAACTTTCCAGGAAAGAGCTAAGTGCTTGAACTTCTTTTGGGAAAGTTTCATGAGGATTCCTCAATTAACGCCAATCGCTCTAACTTTGAGAGGTTCTGGTGACTTTTACAAGCCACAGGGCCAAGGGCTTAGTGGTTTATAAATTTCATTTTAATCCCTAGACTGCAATATAAGGCCATATTGCACTTGTTACTCATTATGTATTTTTAAAAATATTATTTGATTTTAGGATTCTATGCTTTTAGTACTCATTGTTTGCCTGAAACTGCAAGTGTCTGTCAGTCTTTCGAGAAATGTGTATTTTTGTTGGGGATTATTTGCTAATATCGCAAATGTTTTTATTCACCCATTTGTATTATTGTAACTCACATTTTAATTGGAAATCACATTGTAAATAATTTAAAAACGTGCAATCTAAAATGTGTATTTCTTTCGTAGTACATTACACTATATAAATGAAACATTTGTAGTCCAGTGTAACTTTTGATCGCAGAGTTATGGGTTTACAGTGTTCTGTTTTGCACACTGGGGAGGACTGATAGGTAACTGCATGCTTGCACCAAGGGTGGACCGGCAAGGATCAGTTCGTCAGGTGGGCTAAGTTATGGTAAAGGAGCAGCTGTCACTGTGAAAGCATTTATTTTTTACTACCGCTAAAAGATAGATCAAATGCTGTCTATTTTGATTTATTTAAGGAATCTGGATATCCTGCAAATCAATTCAGCGCTGTGACTTATGGGAACTAATTCAGTTAGACCTCTTTTCTGTATAATACGAGTTTTGAAAACAGTGGAAAGTATTCAATACGTTTCTCTCTGTTTGTCTGTCTTTTTAGGAGGACCCAGCAGTTGCAATTTGCCAGAGGCTCGCTACTTTCCCTGCATGCTGCCTTTCTGTGCATTTTTTTAAATATTGAACTGTTCCAAGATAGGCACCATCCATATAGAACAGTAGATTAACCCCTTTGCCGCGGCGGTAATTCCGCCGCGGCGCTGGGGGGGAGAGCGCTCCGTCACGAGCCACGGGCGCGCTGTGCTTGTGACGCAGTGGTTCCGTCACGGCCCCGCCCGCTCAATAGAACGCGATGCGCAGGCGCGAAATTGACGCCGCGCAGGCGCGGCAGCCGGTCCGTGACTGAACCACTGCCACCAGCACAGCGCGTCCGTGGCTGGTGACGGAGTGGTTCCGTCACCAGCACGCAAGGAGTTAAGAAACAAAGAGGCCAAAGCATCATTACGTATGTGTGCATATGAGCGGTGCTGCATGCATGCACGTCTGTCATCACGTTGGAGCTGCCGTAGCGTCATAACGCATGCACACAAGGTGACCCCTGAGCACAGATGCATCATTTGTCTGTGATATACCACTGCCACTACTACCTCCATTACCACCAAAGCAATTTTACATTAGTGTGTTTACATGCTTGTCCACATGAATTCCAGATCTATTGCTTTGGACAAGCCTTAGTTTTTGTTACCCCTTTTCTGTCTTGTTGTGTACCTGACTGTTAATGTATTTATTGCTCTCTTACACACTGTCAATGAGATCCTTCTTCATTGTACACACAACCGTAATCTTTTTATGTTGCCCTCTCCTTTGGTGCTGTAGATTCAATTAGTCTTTTTTGCCGGCCCTTACTCATCTCATCTTGTAACATTCTTAGATACTATAAACTAGATTGTAGACTCATTTTGTTACATTTTTCTCTGTTGCCATCTATAAACCATAGCATTATTGTGTTAGTCCCTTACTCTATGTATGGCTCACCAATATCGGTTCAATACTACTTTTTCTTTGTACCCAACTGTAATTTTGTACAATCATACATCAATGTATTTCATTTTCCCTATCCCTTTCTAGTGGTAAATCAGACTAATGTAATTTCTGTAACCTCCATTCTAACTGAACACTTGGCTGTAATCTCTTTTTGTTTCCCCCTTGTTTCCTGAGAAATTCCACCATCTAACCCCTTTCTGTTATAATATGTGTGACAGCGATCTAATGTAGGTACCCGCGAACTCATTGTACACCTTGTTGCAATTTCACTACCCGCTTACTCATCATGCAAATGTTAGTATTCTCATTTTTTCACATCGACTGTCCCTTCTCTGTGAATAACAGACGTCTCATTTCTTCACCCTCTCCTCTTTTGTTGAATATAGGTTTGCAACCTTATTTCGTACCACCTAGTCGTGGTACACATTACTGTGCTCTCATTTCTTTTTCCCCTCCCACCTCCCCCATTTACTGTACACCGGACTACAGTTTCATTTGCTGTCCATATATTATGAATACAAGAATGTGTTCTCATTTAGTTACACAATCCACTCTTGCTCTATGTGTGACTAATTGTCAGTCAGTCAGTCAAAGTACTTTATTCGATAATTCAATATCATAAAAAGACAGTATTGAACAATATATAAATAACAGTTACATGCTTGAAAAAATTCAGAGTTTCACAGAATTTCATGGTTGTAAAAATGGTTAAAAGACATAAAAAAGTTTAAAAAGGTCAATACCTATACATTATATATACTATACAAAATTGCATCAGCGTAAATTGTAAAAATACGATCAAGTCTGGAGATTCAGTATCTTGTTCCTTTCCCTAACAGCCCCCACCAAAAAACTTGCAACGTGAGAAATAACCCTGGGGCTGTTTAATAATTGCAGGTATAGGAGAGCAGGTCTCACCTGAATGAAGCCTGCTTCCTTGAGGATAGGGACAAGAAACTTCCTCCTTTGTGCCATATAATGGCCGCAGAACATTAAAAAGTGCATCGTGTCCTGCTTAGAGAAATTGTCACAGCTGCACGGGGGCGCTTGATCAGAGGTACACCATGCTTTTAGTTGACCTAAGTTCAGATAAATCAGGTTCAAACGAAAACGCGTTAAAAGAAATCTGTGGTAGGGTCTATTAACTAAAACCAAGTAAGGCTCAGGGCCTGGAGGATTAGAAATCATAAGGTGGGATCTGACCGTTATTTTTCTAAGCTCATTCTCTTCTCTACACAAAGACAACATTTGCCCCTTTTGTTGAAGATACATCCTTCGCCGTTATTTTTTCTGGCTCAAGGAAGAGCTCTGGCCTTCCAATGTTTTGAAAACCTTTCTTAACATATGATAACCACTTGATTTTATTTGCGTTATCTAAATGGAGACAATCCTTGAGAATGGAATGATTCAAGGAGAGTTCTTCATTTAGCCAGGTCTTTAACCAAGTTATTAACGGCGCTACTTTTAACAAGTCGGTAATAAAACCAACACCCAGCTCAGAATGTACTGAGAAAGAGGAGGTTGACTGTGGGACTGATAGGATTGCCCTCAGGAATTTGTTTTCAGTAATTTGCAGACAATCTGTCGCACCGTATCCCCATAAGGAACAACCATATGTTGCTACCACCAAGCACTTTGCCTTGTATATACTTAGTAGTGCTTCTATGGGCCTGCCCCCAAGCTTTTTGCTGAAGGCCATAACGGCCATGGAGGATCTAGCGAGAGCAACATTTCTGGCTTTAATCTGTGTGTTCCAAAGCCACCTCTCCTCAAAAGTGATGCCCAGGTAGGGAAATGTTGGAACTCTACTTAGTTCCTCACTACCGCAGAAGAAGGTTTTCACATTCTTCTTTCGGGAGCCTTTCCCGGTGATCATAATATGGGATTTTTTAACATTAATTTTAAGGTCTAGTGATGACATAAAAACCCCAAATGCATCCAACAAAAGTTGAAGCCCCACCCCAGTTCGTGAGAGAAGGACAGCGTCCTCCGCGTACAGGAGAACCGGTATACCCAGGTCTCCTGCACGTGGTATGTCTGCCTTCACCGCCTTAAGCACTGATTCAAGGGAATTAATGTAAATCGTGAACAAGAGAGGGGCCATAATACATCCCTGCCTAACCCCCCTCTCCGAATTAAAGTAGGTCGAACAACGCCCCTCTGTGTTTACCCTAACGGTGGCCCCAGGCCAGAGTGTAATTCCGCCAGGAAGTTTACCAAAATTGGGTCAAGGCCTAAGTCAATTAGGGACTGCCACAATTTCGACCGATTCACCAGGTCGAATGCCGAGGAGAGGTCCATAAAACCTAAGTATAAGGACCCTTCCCTAGCAACGGTGCATTTGTCCACTAGTAGTTGTAAATTGAGACACTGATCTAAAGTGCTTCTTTTGGATCGAAATCCATATTGGACATTTGATAAAGTCCCCTTATCATCAAGCCAATTCTGCAGTTTACGCAGAATGACCCGCCCCAGAATTTTGACAGATGAATCTATTAGAGAGATTGGGCGGTAACATACTGGGTCTGACCGATCCCCCTTCTTAAACACTGGGACGATAATAGACTCTTTCCATGAGGGTGGTATGTTCTTCTGGTTTAATGCATTAAAAACCTTACTCAGGATTTTTGACCACAATCTAGTATCGCACTTAAAGATATCCGCTGGAACCCCGTCTGGTCCGGGAGCTTTATTTTTCTTCGTTTCATCTATGGCCCTTTCTACTTCTGAGACTTCAAAAGTTACATAGTGACCCTCAACTCTCTCTATGGTCGCAAAAAGTGACTCTTGAGGAGCGGTACTAGAGTATATGTTACTAAAGTGCGTGATCCAAGACTCATCAGTAACGTTACATTCAAGAACACTATTCTCCACAGGAGCGAATAGGGGTTGATTTACTACTTTCCAGAATTGGGAGCTATTTTTTAAAACATCTGGATCTAGTAGCTGTGACCAAGCGTTATCTTTTAGCTCATTTTTTCTGTTTTGTCTGGCATGTTTATAGGTGACTCTTAGCCTGGCTACAAGGGCGCGATCTTTAGGGTCAGACTTTAAGGCCTTTAACAGGCCAGCATGAGCCTTGGAGCAAGAGCGATCAAACCATCTCTTGGCCCGGCTTTGTGGAGGGCCATCAATCACCGTTAAGCTCTGCTTGATCTGTTTGCAAATACTGTCAAATGAACTAATCACTTGCTCAGTAGCAGCCTGTGAGTCTAGGCACTTCGCTACGTCTTCGTCCACCTTATTTAATACATCCTGTATGAAGGCATCTGGGATTATATTTGCCCATTTTAGTCTACGACCCTGGTCTGACGGGGTCACCTCCTGGCCACCCTTTTGAGACCCTGTTTTAAATGATAAAAAACCCAATGACAGAACTTCCAGTAAAACAGGATTGTGATCACTAAAAACTGAAATTTCTGTTCTATACTTTAATACTTTTCCTATAATGTAACAAGACATAAAAATAAAGTCAATAACTGTACCGTCACCCGGACCTTTAAAAGTAGGGACAATCAAATCGCCTTCCCTGCAACTTGATTCGTACAGGTTCCAAGCCGCCAGGAATTCTTCGAGAGCCTCCCCCCTTTTTGTATGTTCAAAGTGTACAACTGCAGAACATGGGGGACCCTCTTCTACAGAGACGGCAGACGGAAAAGTACATGGGTGAATATTGAAGTCACCAAGAAAAATTATCTCACAACCAGATGCCATAGTTGTGTAGGCTGACAAAAATGTATCTAATAGATCCAGATTAAGTCTGGTACTATCATTAGCAGAAACATTATAAAAATGTATAAATAAAATATTAATGGAATGTGGGAGATTCAATTCCACAATTGCTACATCCTGAATCAAGCTTAGTTAGCTTTCCCTTTAACTTAGTATTAAACAGGGTTAGCAAACCCCCTTTCGCTCTTCCCGCCCGACTAGATATTGCAGGGTTAGAAAAATGAACATATCCATCAAGCGAGAAACAGTTCATTTGATCCCAAGTTTCCTGTAAGGCCACAATATCGAAAGTCTTTAAATAGTCAATCCAAATTTCATTGCCAATTTTACCCCTCAGTCCAGCAACATTCCAAGTCATTATTCTGCATGGTTGAACTTGAAGCTGTTGATTTTCAGCCAGTCAATCGTTTTCCTCCAAGGATGTTAGAGGAGCAAACCGATTAAATAAGGGTAAGATTTGCTCAGGTGGAAAATTTGGTCTGCATAGATTATAACAATAAGAATCTTGAATTGTAGGATTGTTGTGACCTGAAAGAGCATGTGGCACTGTGTTTTGTACAAAGGGGGATGTTAATGAATGATGATGAACAACTTGTAATTTTGAGGTTTCATTTAGGTGATTGTAAAAAAAACCCAGAGGGCGGGCACATACAAAGTTGTCCACTGACGGCAAGGAGGCTGCCCTCAACAAAACAGTTGCGACATGCTGAGGGTGCCTAAAGTTTATGATAACACAATCTCCCCTGACAGTCTTTTTTGAATTGCCTATCCAGCCTACTCTTCGTGTAGACAGAATGTCGTTACAGAAGGCGATGGGAAAGCCGCAGTATTTGCTTAACCAAGCTATTACTTTGTGGTTTAGAGAATCACGCGTTTCACCCCTTGCATCATGAATGTGTGAATCCACTCCTGGCACGTTAGTCAACACAACTATATAGGGTGCACAATCGGGTGGGAGGTTAACTGTAGGTTTTGACTTACCCTCCCTCCACCCAGTGGCTTCTCCTGTGGTGTTTGGCTGTGTGTTGACTCGTAAAGATGGATGAGTAGTAGATGTCTTAGTAGAAAGCTGGTTATTAGCTACAGCAGAGACCGAGGTATTATTTATTCTGCCATCTGTGTCTACTCTCGCCTCGTTCACCATCGTGTCTACACAGGGGGGCCTTACTGTTTTAGTAGAAGATAAATGAGTAGATAGAAGAACACTCAGTTTAGACACTTCCTTGACAACCTGGTCAAGTTTAGCTCCTTCCCCTTTACTTGGAACAACAGGGCCCTTATTTATTTTATTAATTGCACCTAGGTGTTGCGGTGCTACTGTGGGGGGAGTCAAAAGAGTGCTTAGTCTAGAAACTTCTAGGGAGATCAATTCTACTTTTTCTATCAGTGGCCTAATCATGTCTTCCAATTTGAGCGTGAACATGTTTGCTAAAAAGTCAAATTGGTCTACAGTCAGGGTATCAGCATCATGCTGTTTGGGGGTAGCCGCAGTAGGTTTTACTTTGACAGCTGCGGGGACCACCTTTTTTACTCTATGGTGCACTACGCGATTATTCTGTGACCTTCTGCAGGCCCTAACCACTCTACGGGCAGGAGGGGATACTTGGGAAGTTACTGGTGAGTTAACCGAAGATATAGATGTTGACCTTTGGGATGTATCTAGCAGCGTAGGGGGCAAGTGAGTGGTAATCTCCGCTGGGTTTAGATGTATTGTGTCTGAGTCCCCTCCCAAGTTAACGCTGGAAGATATGTCCGGAGCTGTTAGCTCAGGGAGTGAAATGCTACTTCTTGGTGAAGCCGGAGGACTGACACGGCCCAGTGACATGCGGCGGTCTGAATTAATTTTAGAAACAATTTTGACCATGTAATTATCTATGGTGCCAGTAGGAGCAGACATTTTGGATGAGCGCAATTTGGTCATGACAGAAACTAAGGGGTTAGCCACTCACAGTTCTGTGGGATGTCCTGTTCAACAAAGTCAAGAGCCGTAGCCCAGCCCGGCCTCCTTCGGCCTCTGACGGCCACAGACGGTTTCGCCCTTGTCCCGGGCTTCTCCCGGCGCGTGCCCGCGCGCGTCCCGCGGGACGAGGGACTGGCGCTGCCTTTATGCGCCTCCTGGCGCTGCTGAGGGCGTCACTGGTGGTAGGTGGGCCCCGGCGGAGCCAAGCCCGGCCGGGGAGTAGGCGGAGCAAGGCCCGGCCCTGAGGTGCTGGTGCTGCGGCGCTACTGGCGGAGCAAAGCCCGGCCACGAAGAAAGCTGAAGCCGTGAGTCTGTCTCCCCCACGGGACTCTGCACTGGCGCTGCCTTTATGCGCCTCCTGGCGCTGCTGAGGGCGTCACTGGTGGTGGGTGGGCCCCGGCGGAGCCAAGCCCGGCCGGGGAGTAGGCGGAGCAAGGCCCGGCCCTGAGCTGCTGGTGCTGCGGCGCTACTGGCGGAGCAAAGCCCGGCCACGAAGAAAGCTGAAGCCGTGAGTCTGTCTCCTCCACGGGACTCTGCACTGGCGCTGCCTTTATGCGCCTCCTGGCGCTGCTGAGGGCGTCACTGGTGGTGGGTGGGCCCCGGCGGAGCCAAGCCCGGCCGGGGAGTAGGCGGAGCAAGGCCCGGCCCTGAGCTGCTGGTGCTGCGGCGCTACTGGCGGAGCAAAGCCCGGCCACGAAGAAAGCTGAAGCCGTGAGTCTGTCTCCCCCACGGGACTCTGCACTGGCGCTGCCTTTATGCGCCTCCTGGCGCTGCTGAGGGCGTCACTGGTGGTGGGTGGGCCCCGGCGGAGCCAAGCCCGGCCGGGGAGTAGGCGGAGCAAGGCCTGGCCCTGAGCTGCTGGTGCTGCGGCGCTACTGGCGGAGCAAAGCCCGGCCACGAATAAAGCTGAAGCCGTGAGTCTGTCTCTGACTAATTGTATTTCAATACCCTCTACTCGTCCTCCATCTTGCTGTATTCTCATTTCATTACTCTCTCCTTTCGGCATATAATGTACGTAACTGTTATGTTTAGTACCCTCTTCTCTGGCTGCACATAAGGCTGTGATGTTATTTTGATGCTTTTATGGATTGTACACTGGGCTTTAATTGCATTTGTTACACTCTCATGTCAAATGCACAGACTTTAGTCTCATTTCTTTATACTCTCCTCTTATATGGTACTGTGATCTGATTTTGATATTGACTTACTCATCGTGTTACCACCACTTAACCTGGGCACCTGCATTTACTGTCTTCTCACTACTTCCTCTGTTTATGTTGAGCATACCAGAAAGCTCAAGGTGTGGGGTCGCAAAAGACCTATTGTCAGCTTAGCAGATCTTACAGTGAACTAGTAGCCTGTCTACTGCTTACCTTTGGTTAGCATTAGTGTTACTCTAATTTGCTTGCTTCTTATTTGATAGCTTGCCTTGTCCATCATCTGTTCCTACCCTCGAGCATAGCCTCTTTGTAAGAAAGTGGATTAATATTTGGAATGAGAGGTGAGTCTCAAGTAATAATGTCACTCTCTTGTACCAGGTTCCGCTAGGTCTCAATATTTTAAACCTGGGCTAAACCATTGGTAGCAGAGACATAGAGTAGATAGGCTTAACTTAGGAGAAATGTGTAACGCATTTATCAGTACCAAAACAGTTGAAAAGTAGAGAAAACACACAATAAAAATCCCACTCCATTTAATAAAAATAGAGAAAAATGTGATGGAAAAAATAGACCTCAAAACAACAAAAACTGTTGTAGGGACCAGACCTATGTTTTTTCAAATTTTTAGATGTTGTTAGCACCAAAAGCTCAAATCACCAACTGTGGATTTCTGGTTGTGCTAGATCAGGTAAAAGTCCAACTTTATGCCCGACAGCGATGAAGCGCAGGTCTGATGCAGAGACCAGGTTCGCCCAGTTAGAAAGTTAACCTTCTGACTTAGTTGTTTTCCTGGAGAAAAGTCCTTATTAACAGGTTGTGGTGCAGACTGGATCTGAAGAACTGCTTGTTGTCTGTGGTCTGCTGAAGTGCAGCACCTCGTTGGGAGTCTTGACTCTGGTGGAAACTTTGAGACTCTCAATGTCAAAGGCAGTAAAACTCCAAGCAGGTGAAGTCTGAAGTCAGGGCATAGGAAGGCGTTTTCATCTCATTGCTGCTCAGGTTTGGTCTCTGTGAAGTCCTCTACGTTCAGACTTAAAGAGCGTTTCCGGAACACCGGATCCTCTCAGCAGGCCAAACCAGCAACCAACCATCAGGTCGGTGGCTGGAGCTTGACGGCCGCCCAGTGGTAGCCCTTGGTCCTTTTTACAAAATCTTCAGAAGTTTCTAAGTATGCAGTCCTGCAATTCTAAAAGGGAAAAGAACACACTGTGTCACCAACCAGGGGTTCAGGAACATTTGGGCATCACTTGGGGGTTAGGACTCAATCTGCCTCCCAGAAGCCTACCAGAGGGTCCAGTGCAAATCCAGTTGAACCTGATAAGCTGGACTCAGAAGAGATTTGAGCTTCTTTCAGCTTTTGTGTGCTTGGAGCTGAATAGGGGCCTATTTAATTATCCTGCTCCAGTTCTCCACAATCAAAAAACACTTGAGCTTACAAACTGAACTTCATCCTGGTCAGTTTATGGCATTGAGACAGAAGGAGTAATTGAGTTATTTGTCACATCAACTGTTAAGGCACCTTGTTACAAATTACTCCAACTAAAATCCTGTTGGGTCCATACAACATTAACTCTGCGGAAGGAACAAGACCATCTGCGGAAGAGTCGGAACAATTGATGATACCTGTATTACAAGCTCTCTCACATAACAGTCTGATGTTTTTAACATACACCCTGTTGGTTCTTGTTTTTTACTCAAGTTGAGCGTGAACTATGCATCGCAGATGCTGTATCTTGTTCATCTCTTCATTTCTACCTCTGCACTTTTAATCAAACGCAGAAAGAATGTCTCAGTAATTTAGTTGTGGTGGTTTTATCTCATCACAATGAATTTGTTAGTCCCTTTGGCCCGAATAAGGTCAGTACAATAAAAATGTCCTGCTCCCAAAAAGTTCACTTACTGTGCCCTTCCCCTGCTTGCTTTTTTCAGGTTTTACTATTTTCTTTATCCTCTCTACGAGACTGCATGTGTCTTCCAGTTCTCGCTCTTCAGTGCTGCACTTCTTGTTTCCCTCTCGCATGGGTTCTTCTCCTCCACTACACTTGTATTGTCTTCTTGCTTTTTCTCCACCAGCTCCATGTTGCAGTCTTTTATCCTTTTGACCTCCTTCCATTTTCCTTCTACCGTCATGTGCGCCCCCATGTTGCTTCTACCCCTTGACTACTGTGTTGCTTCCACCGCTTTGTTTCCCCTCACCCACTTATAAAAAGTACTTTTTGTGGGATTTTCTTCTTTTTTTTTTGTTGCTGATCCAACTCATATTGGTAACTAATAATGGAGAAAAAAATGTGGCCTGCTCGTTTTGTAGACGTGCATGATGTCCACCCCTACAAAACGACAAGGCTGGCTGCTCAGAAAGTGTCCCACACGCAATAACTATTGCCCTCCCTCCCTCCCCAGCAAGTTCAATGTCCCTTTCACACCCCACCCCCCTCTGAGTGCAGTTTTCCGGCTCTCCTGTTCTTATAACGCACTTTTAGGTTCATTTAAATTATTTTTTAGGTCTCGCCTGTCGATGCGCATGCGCATCGAGCAAGCGAGACTATAGGGGCTCATCGACTCTTTATCTAACTTGCAAGGAATCGTAGCGATTCCTTGCAGTGCCCGTGACTTTTAAGCTCAATGCGCATGTGCATTGAGCTTAAAAGCGCGTGCACAGCCGCCCGCATTCCTCCGACACCTTTGAAGTGAAGCTTAGCTTCACTTCAAAGGCCCGGCTTCTTCACACCCACATGCCGCTCTGCCCCGCTCCGCCCCCTCCTCTGAGTCATCCTGCCTGCCCTCGACGTTCCCCCCGCCCCCCTCCCAGCTTGTTTTCTTTCTTTTGAAATAGCTGTCTTTCTGACACTTGATAATATTGCATGTTGTCAATCTGACCCTATGCTTGCCTGTTGGTTATTTTTTTAATTTAAATTACGCGCAGACCTACGAAAATGCACCCTTTTACATTAATAGCAGTCAACAAGGGCGCCCGCCCCCTCCCTATCCCGGGCGCCGCTTAGGTTTCAGCGCGGCACCCGGCACTCTCTGGTATGACAGAAGCACATTTTATGTAGTTCGGCTGAACTGCCGCCGCTCCTCCAGCTTGTTTCAGAAGAGTTGCCTTCATGCATTTTAAGTGCGTTGGCTAAAAGTGCACGGCATAGTTTTAGTTTGCGGGCAGGTTTTCTCATCTGATGCTCTTTCTGCTGTTCACTTTGTCCCATGCAGTTTTTACCAGTGTGCGCATTAAAAATAATGATGTTTGTCTGAAATGCAGCCTCCGCTGCGCTGTGTTTGGGACTGGCCTCGGTGCTGCAGATTAGAGTGGACGTGCTAATCAATTGCCCGTTTGAGAGGAAGTCATCCCGTGCCTTTGCATAATCCATTTACATATCCCCAGAAGGTGCCCGATGCCTGGATTGTGTGCTTCCTGTTCTGCGGGGCCCCAGGGCCCTCTTTCTGCCATTTGTTCCCCTTCAAGAGAGTAAGATAGCGTGGGAATATTTGGAGCTCTTCAGGTTTGGGGCCCAATGCCACTCCGTGCTGGTTCTCCTGGCGTCATGTATGTCTCTCTCTGAAACATGCCAAGGACAGGCTGCAGGCTCTGCAGCTTGTAGTGCCTCGTTTTGTGTGGGTATGGGAAGGGTTGACCTCACTACAGTGTTTACCACAGTTAATGAAGATCAGATGGGAGAGTACACACAGAGCAGCTCTCTGGGCCCATTCTGAGCCACGTACTAATGGACACAAACAATGCATCCGTGACGTTCGTCTTAAGGCAGCCCTATTATACTAAACCCGCCTTTTCTTGACTTTTTATTTTCCTAAACCCATATTTTGTTAATTAAAGGTGTACATTTTTTAAAAAGAAATGTTTGCAAATTTTTTTTCATGTAAGGGCCCACTGTTCTCACACTGCTTCTCCCAGCGTTCTTTGCATTCACGTTTGAGAGAGGCTCCTCTGAGACCGGTAAGTGCATACATGGATCTATATAATGCGTATGTAACTCCAAGTGGTGCAGTGAAATATTTTAACTCCTCCACGGGGAAGAACGCATTGTGTTCTCGGTTTATTTTTCCTGACACGAAAACTTGTTTTAGAATAGGAAATGGAGTTTTCGCTTGCCCCTGCCTCTGCCGTGCTCTGTTAGCAAACACTGCACATAGAAGTCACGCGCCGGATTCCTTCGCATTTCCTACTGCTAGTCAATGGCTAGTTTTTGTTTTACTTAAGGCAATATTACTTATTTCTTCCGTGGTGTAGACCTTTCCTGTTAGGGGCTTTGTTGTTCTGTGAGGACATTGAGTAATCGTGCTCATTGAAGACGATAGCAATGTTATAGCTGTTTGAAGAGCACCTGGAATGGCTCGCCTGCCCACACACGGTGACTGTGGGGAGGGAAGAGCTGAGCCTCCCTACTACAAGTGTTTAGATGTATCTGCTAGAGGCTGCCAAGCAAACTAGCAAGGCTTAGAGTACGATGGATGTTGTCTGCCACTCAATGTATACTTAATGTGAACATTTGCTATTAGGTCTAGGTTTGCAAATCACAGCGTTCCCCGTTTGGCCCCATGGCGCCCTCACCCTCACACCCCCTCACACACCCTCACTCTCACACCCCCTCACACACCCTCACTCACCCTCTCACCCTCACTCACTCACCCTCATACACCCTCATCAGCATAGCATAACAAAACATAGCATGGTATAGCAAAAAAAGCATAGGATACACAAACTCACAACCCTTTCACCCTCACCCTTGCTCTAACACTCACCCTCACTCACTCACCCACCCACCCTCACCCACCCTCACTCACCCACCCTCACTCACCCACCCTCACTCACCCTCACCAGCATAGCATAACAAAACATAGCATAGCATAACAAAACAAAGCATATGATAGGAAAACATAGCATAGCATAACAAAGCATAGCATAACAAAACACAACACAACATACCATAGCATAACAAAACATAGCATAACAAAACAAAGCATAGCAAAACAAAACATAGAATAGTATAACAAAGCATAGCATAGCAAAACAAAACATAGCAAAACACAACAAAGCATAGCATAACAAAGCATACCATAACAAAGCATAGCATAACAAAACATAGCAAAACAAAACATAGAAAAACACAACAAACCATAGCATACATAACAAAACATAGCATAGCATAACAAAACACAACAAAGCATAGCATAGCATAACAAAACACAGCATAGCATAACAAAACAAAGCTTAGAATAGCATAACAAAACATAGCATAACAAAACATAGCATAACAAAGCATAGCATAACAAAGCATAGCATACCAAAACAAAGCAGAGCATAACAAAGCATAGCATAACAAAACATCTCATAACAAAGCATAGCCTAGCAAAACACAACAAAACATAGCATAGCATAACAAAACACAACAAAACATAGCATGGCTTAACAAAACATAACAAAACATATAATAGCATAGCAAAACACAGCATAGCATACCAAACACAGCAAAACATAGCATAGCATAACAAAACATAGCATAACAAAACAAAGCATAGCATCATAAAACACAACAAAGCATAGATAGCATAGCATAACAAAACATAGCATAACAAAGCATAGCAGAACAAAGCATAGCAGAGCAAAACATAGCATAGCATAACAAAACATAGCATAGCATAACAAAGCATAGCCTAGCAAAACACAACAAAACATAGCATAACAAAACATAGCATAGCGTAACAAAACAAAGCATAGGATAGCAAAACTAAACATAGCATAGCATAACAAAACAAAGCTTCGGATAGCAAAACAAAACATAGCATAGCATAACAAAACATAGCATAACATAACAAAACATAGCATAACAAAACACAACAAAACAGCATAGCTTAACAAAACAAAACATAGCATGGCTGAACAAAACATAACAAAACATAATAGCATAGCAAAACACAGCATAGTATACCAACACAACAAAACATAGCATAGCATAACAAAACATAGCATAGCAAAACAAAGCATAGCATAATAAAACAAAACAAAGCATAGCATAGCATAACAAAGCATAGCAGAGCAAAACATAGCATAGCATAACAAAGCATAGCATTGCATAACAAAACATAGCATAGCATAACATAGCATAGCATAGCAAAACATAGCATAGCATAACAAAACATAGCATAGAATAACAAAACAGCATAGCATAGCATAACAAAACAAAACATAGGATAGCAAAACAAAACATAGCATAGCATACAGCATCACTCAGCACCAACACAGCATCACTCTGTGGCACCACAACATCACTGAGCTCCACCACAGCATCAATCTGTTCAACCATTCAACAACAACTGGTTCAAATATGTTATCTCAATGTTTCAAGCTTTATTACAAATGTAACAAAAAGATGTTAATATTTGACATATGTTCTTGGATTTTCGTCACAATAAAATACACTGAACATAATCTTCACAAATGTTATTTACAAAAGTTTAAGCTATTGCCATTATAAATTACAATGACTTTTATTTAAGTATTAATTATTAAAAAAATTAAAAGCCATCGTTATTTGTAATATCAATACATCTAAGTCACGTAAATACAAAACATGTTGCATTACAAATTCTATAGGTGTCACATTTGCGAAAGTTATAACTATTGGCATTGTAAATGACAAAGCTAATAATTTAGCTATTTTCAAAAACAACACATAAATAAAAAAATTGTCATTTACAAGACCAATAGCTCAAACTTTCCTAATGCGAGACCTATTGCATTGCCCTAACTCACACTCACCCTCACTCACCCTCACCCACCCTCACTCACCCTCACTCTCACTCACCCTCACTCACCCTCACTCTCACTCACCCTCAACCCCTCACTCACCCTCACTCACTCACCCTCACTCACCCTCACTCACCCTCACCCACCCTCACCCACCCTCACCCTCACTCACCCTCACTCTCACTCACCCTCACTCACCCTCACCCTCACTCACCCTCAACCCCTCACCCTCACACAGTGCAATAGGTCTCGGAGCATTTGAGTTAGAGCTTTTAGATTTGTTTATGGCTTTTTTTCTTTGTAATTCTTTAGCATTGCCTACAGGAAACAAAAATGCTAAAGATTTAAAAAAAAAACCCATAAACAATTCTAAAAGCACTAACTCTAATGCTGCGAGACCTATTGCATTTCCAATGCTTGTTTAATTTTACCTCTCCATGATTGCGGTCCGCCATCTTAGAATAGTAAATATAAAATACAATGGTGGAGATGTGGTGATACATGTACACACAATTCATCGTGCTCGACCTCTATAGTGTCTTGGCACACAGGTGCAAGCATAATTTTTTTACTTGTTTATTTATTTAGGAGTTTTATATAGTGCTGGCAAGACCCCAGGGTATCAGAGCGCCTTACTGCATTGCATGATCATTGCAAATAGCGAGTGTAATCACACATATGAGATATCTAAATTTAATGGTTGCGCATGAGGGAGGGAGCTGGGAAGGGATACAGGGAGAACTAAAGGTTGAGTTCATGTCTTGATGGGCGATTGATCTTCTCTTTAGCTGAGATATTGTCTGAGGAGGTGGTCCTTTTGCTGTCTTTGAAACTCATGATTGAGTTTTTTTTCCTGATATGTGCTTGGGTGGGGTTCCAGATTTTGGGGGAATTGCTTTGAAAGGAGCGCACCCGGGTTGTTTGATTATGGGCTCTTGGTGGAATGACGACTAGAGTATTTGAGCTTCTTAGGTTTCTTGACTGTCCTGATTTCTTGAGCTTTGAGACCAGGTAAACTGGTTTCCCAGTCTGAAAGGCTTCATGAGTGAGACACGCAGTTCTGAAGCTGTAGCGAGCTTCAGTTGGGAGCCATTTCAGTTTTTTCAGGGGAGATGGGGTCCTATTTTTTTGATTCCAGTTACCATTCTGGCTGCTGCTTTGAGAGTGGTTCTAATGGGTGCAAGGTGGGATTTCACAGTGCCTGTGAGGGTGGCGATCCAGTCGTCTATTCTAGACAACACCAGCTCTTTAGTGGCTGTTTGGGGTCGTTCGGCGGTGGGTAGGGTTTGATTTTGTTCAGAAGTTTCAGGTTGTAGAAGGCACTCTTCGCACTGTTCTTTATATGATCTTTCATGATCAGATATGGGTTCAGTGTGATTCCTGGAGATTTAGCGAAGTCGGGCAGGATGATATTGCAGTTAAGATCGTCTATGGAGTTTAGCCGTTCTCGCATCTGGGGGAACTGCTCTGTGTTTGATATGAGTAGAATTTCTGTCTTGTATTGGTTGAGCTTTAGGTGGTTGTGAGGTAGCCAGTGTTGTACTTCTTTGAGGGTGTTGTTTAGTCGGTGTACATCCTCTAGTGAGGAGATTTTTAGAGCTGGGTGCCATCTGCATATAGATGGAAGGGGATGTTTGCTTGGTTGAGAATGATGCTGAGGAGCTGTATATATTGAATATTGTAGGCGTGAGGTCAGAGCCTTGGGGGACACCCCAGAGTAACTGACATTTTGTCAGAAGTCAGATTGCTTTTTTTTATTTGTTGAGAGCGATTTTTTTAGAAAAGATATGATGCAGTATAGAACTACCACTTCCACTCCGATCCTCTTTGAGGAGGAATCCAAGAGAATCTTGTTGCCGACAGTGTTAAAGGCCGCACATAGACCTTGGAGTATTAGCAGGCAGTATCAGTGTGTATCTAGGGATTTGTGTAGGTTGTCTACAATGTTCAGAATATCTGATTCCGTACTGCCGCCTTTTTTGAAGCCTGATTGATGAGGTTCCAGGTGATTGTATTTGTAAAAATGTTGGTTTAGTTGCGAGAGAACACATCTTTCTAGGGGTTTGGCTAGTGAGGGGAGATTGGACACAGGTCTGAAGTTGTTGAGGTCGTTCGGGTCTGCTCCCATCAGCGGTGTGACTTGACTGAGTTTGAGATTGTCTGGCATCACTCATGTCATCAGAGAGCTGTTTCTAATCTTAATCCTGAGGGAGGGGTTAGGGCGTGGTTACGTTTTTTCCAGCAATGCTGGGAGGAAGTCCACAAGGTGGGAGAAGTGATTGGATTTGGCCAGCAGAACAGATATATCCTCCTCCCAGAGTGGGTTGAATACCTTCCAACTTTTAGGAGTTTTGTGGGGTCGTTGGATTTGATCCTATCCATTGATGTCCTGTGGAGTGATTGTTGATATGGTGACCGTGGAGCGATAAGGTGGGTTGTTATCTATCTTCCTGTAAGGAGTGTTCACGTTGGAGGGGGGTGATCTTCAAGGGAGAGCTATAATTTAGTGATTTTTCTCATTGAAGAAATGGGTGAAGTTGCCACACTGTTCGTTGGAGATCGGAGGGTTTTTTAGGGATGGCTTGGAGGTTTGTTGTTTGGTGATATTGAAAAGCTCTTTTGGCCGGTTTTTGGCCTTATCTAGAGCGTTGAGGAAGAAGGTGGCTTTTTCTGTGTGATGTGTTTTTTACAAAATTACGGCGTTCCCTCCTGTGCTGAACTAGGTGGGCTGTAGATGGATATATTCATCAGAGTCTCTTTGCTGTTCTAAGTTGTAATCTTTCAGTGTTGAGGTCTTTATTGACCCAGGATCTCGAGGGTGTGTTTCTCACCCTTTTCAGTTTCAGAGGGGCTACTTGGTTCAGTATTGCCGACATTATTGAGTTGTAGTGGTTGGTGAGTTTGGTTGGAAGGAGGTTGTCTGATGGGTGAGGGGTGGAGTAGTTCCCCTATTCTTACTTTGAGGTCTTCTAGGGGAATTTGTCTTATGTTTCCCGCCCATTGAGTTTTTTTTCGTGTGAATTGGGTGGTGCAGTGCTCTGTTGATGTGGAACAGAATTATGTGGTGGTCCGACCAGACGACAGGGAGGGTGTTGTCAATAGTTAGTGTTTCTTCCTGAGCTATGTTAGCATCCAGGGTTGAGCCTTTGTTGTGGGTATGATCTTTGCAATGCTGGGAGAGGTTCTTACTGAGTACTGTTTTTGGTGTCTGAGAGTTAGCAGTGTGTTATCAGATCAGCTAGGTGTTAACCAAAAGAGACTATGTTACCTGATGGGTGGTAGAGTAGGTGAGAGTTCATAGTTTTGTTGTCTTTCATCCGTATGGTGGTGGTGAGGTATTCAAATGTGTTGTAGGTAAGGTTGTGTAGTCCTCAACGTAGATATTATTCTGGTGTATAATGGCAATGCCCCCAACGTGGCGGTCCTTCCTGTCTTAATGGCTGAGAATCCTGGTGAGACTAGCGTGTCCATGATCGGATATGAGGATTCGTAGAGCCATTTTCTGTGATGAATTTGATGTCAGTATTATAGTTCAGGATGGCTTCTGGTAGGTCTGTAGCAAGCTTGGTTGCAGATTTGCAGTTAACAAGCCAACATTTGGTTTCTCTGCATTGCTTAGGGGATGTAGTCAGGGGAATATTTATGAGGTGGGATGGCAGCCTTGTCGTTAGTGTTGAGTTTCTTCCTATACCCGTGATGACCTGGATCTTAGAGAAGGGGTGGATTCTATCAGGTTCAAGTTTGTAGGAAATGGCTAGCTCCTCTGCCTCACTCAGAGACATTGTGGTTTTGTTCTTTCAGGCCTCTGAGTTTTGTTGCTAAGATTCTTTTCGGTCCAGCTTTGTGGCTGTGTTTCAGCTCATCCTAGGAGCCTTTTGTTGCAGTATGTAGGAAGGGGTTGAAGATGATGGGCTGAATTCGGATGCATGTTTAGGTCCGTTACGATATTGTTGAGGCCCTATATTATTTTCTCTAGTTGGTTTTCCAAGCGACTTGGTCGCTCATCAAGCTTTGACAAAGCCATTTGGTTTAATGAGTGATAGGTGTTGGTGTTTCGCTTTGGATTGTATGGGGTAGGGTGGTCCAGAGTCGGAGAGTGTACTTCGGTGGAAGTGAATTCAAGACGTGGGTGGGAAAAGAAATGTCACTCAGCTCTTTATTTTTGAGTGCAGGACTAGTGGGTGAATAGTGTGGGCCTCTTTGGGGTGGTGTCATCCGTGTATTGGTGATGGTAGAAGGCAGGTAGTAGGATTTGGGAGTATGACCAACTTGGTCAATGTCCTGAGAGGTCTGAGAGGGTAGGGTGGTGGTCAGAGGATTTGATAGGGTGTGATTAGTGGTCGTATTCTGGGTGGGGCTTGTGAGAGTGTTGGTATGTGGGTAGATTATATTATGGGAGCGAGGCGTGATGGGGTGGACCATTGGGGCTACCAGGTACACCATTTTCGGTAACGATTGGGTGAAGGCAAGGGGCGTTGTGGGGGAGAGAGTTGAGTTTATGGTGTATCTCGTGCTTTTATCGTTGTGTAGAGTCCTGTAGGGGAGGGTGGGTAGGAGATTTGCTTCAGTGATATACCGTTTTTCAGTGTAGGGAATTTGGATGCAAAAGCATGTAAGTTGGCTTCATTGGCTTGTATCATGATTGTTCGTTTTCTGAAGATGTGGTAGCTGTGCCTTTGAACATGGGTGAGTGGGAGATTGTTAGTATGTGTTCATACGGAATGTTAGTGGTGTTGCTTACGTGATGATGTTAAGGTGTGATTGTTTTGCATTTGGCACAGCGTCTAGTGTAAAAGACAAGATCTTTTCTCTGTAGGCCTTTGGATGCGTTGTAATAGATGTTGGCAATGAGTAGTTGTTTTTTTTATTAATCACTTTGTGTTTAATGTTGTTAGCCACTGTGGTGGAGAGGTTGGGGGAATGGTCATGGAGAAGGAGTTAAGGCCATGAGGTTTTAGGATGGGGGGGGTTGTAGAGGTGGAGGCCACGGTGGAAGCCTGCATCATTTAACCTTTGAGGCTATTCATAATTCTTATAGGAGTGAGGTCAGGTGGATATCCTAGCTTCACTATGGTGCTCCAAGATAAATGTTTGGTAGTGTCACACTAATTTCAAAAGAATTTGCTGTGAAAGGCTGCTCTTAAAGACTAGGGAGGAGGATATGGGTATGCTCTCAAAGATGTATTTTAGTGTAATTGGTGAAGGGGTGCACCTCAGAGCATTGTCAATTGCTTGAGTTGGACTGAAGCCAGCCTAGCCCATAATTGCTGCCGAACTGGTGGAGAGAGAGTAGCCTGGGTTCAGGTGGACCTCTTTCTGTTGCTATACCCCAAATGGCTGTCGATCTGGTGGAGGGAGAGGTGCCTTGGTTCAGGTGGCCCTCTTTCTATCTCTTTGGAGTGGTGGGGTAGCCAAGGAGGTAGAGGAGAGACTCTTGTGTGATACATGTTCGTGTATATATCGTTTCCCCACATTTTTCTTCTCCCAATGCTGCACTGGCAGTAGACATTTTATTCTCCTTTTGCCAGTGCTGAAGAGCATTGGCAAAAAATATGGGCAAAGCCATTAGGTCTGCATTGGCAGTTAGAATTCGACACCATTTAGCCTTTACAATTCTTGAAAGTTTTTATAGTAGTCCTTGTGTTTAAAAAATATTTCTTTTGGTTACGGTAGTTCAAAGCAAGCCACACCTTTTCTTTGGGTCAATAAGAGTCCTTTTTTCCTGTAAAATACGTTATATTAAAAAAAAAATCTATATTTGTTCGTATTACATCATGCTTCATTTAAAATTAAATTTTTATTGAAACCATATTGAATTTCAAGTTTAGGTGGCATGTTTTTGTTCTTTTTTTCTTTTTCTTTTTATGTGTGCATGAAAAAAATATCCATTGCACCAGCTTTCTAATACCAGATATATTGACTTTGCTAAAGCTTGTTTCCTTTTGCTGCTTACCTTGCAGTTAAAATAAAGGGTTTTTTGAGAGTAGCGGCTTTTGGTTGAAATTCAGTGTTCTCTGTTAAGTGTTTTAGGAATGTTGATCATACTACCCAAAACAAGTTGTGATAACTTTGTCAACCTTTTATTCTTTTCTTTAGCTTAATTTATGGTTATCAGTGTAACTCTTTAAGGCTGATCATTCCCTTGGTTCTGCTTGCATTTTTTGTGGCATTAGAGTGCAATACGGTCACTGGCCACAATTCTAGCAGTAAACGGAGAAGAGACAACAGTATTAGGCAGCAGAGCGCAGTAGTAACTTTGAGCTGTATAGTACACAATAATGCTGAGCTACAGAGCACCATAGTAACAGAGTTTGAAGGAACAATATCTACTATTTAGCAGAGTACAGTGCTGACACTACTGCAGGGCACAACGCTAACACTGAGCCACTGGGTACAACACTAACACTGAGCCACTAGGCGCAAAACTAATGCTGAACAATGTGTAATAGTACCAGCTGCATATTTGGGCACACTACTGAACATCCGAAGCAGGGTTCAATACCAGTGCTGAGCTACATGGCACAATACTAATGCTGACCTGGAGAGACCATTACCTACTCTTCAGGAGGGCACAATGCTTATGTTGAGCCAAGAGGTCCAGTACTAATGGTGAGCAAAAGAGCACCGCTAGTGGTACATGATGAAAATATATCGACTTATGGCTAACTTAAGTAGGGCACTGAAAATGTAACAGATCGGAGTTGTAGACATGCTGTGCTCCATAAACACAGAGGATTCTCAGAGTTACCTACCAACCCTAAAGAGTCACTTTGGCGATGTTTTGGTGTTTGAAATCGTATAATCCCTTGTGTCTGCTGCATGAGCATAGCAGATCATGACCATCTGAAATTTCCTCCAACCCCACCTTAAATGAAGAGCTTTATTTAGATCTTCTCACACACTAAGCATGAATGTGGTTATGCAGAATTTATTCCATAGTTGAAATAAATACACCTATTTCCCTGTGCCTCGATGATTGGCGTGGCAAATATTATACATGCTTCTATTTTCTAGTGCATACCAATTTGCAATGAACAACGTCGGGTGAGATGTGCCTTTGGGTCTTGTTTTTTGAGTGGCTTGGCCCCCACCCCCAGCATACTGTAGACATTCAAACAGTAACAAGTAGCATGGATTTTTTATTTTTTTTAAAATTTATGGTTTAAATCTTTTTATTGAATATAGAGCAGACAGATATTCAAGACCCCCAGCTCCTATACAGTAATCGAGAGAAACAGCACGTATCCAATTCAGTGTTGCCATCGGCAATGGGCATACAGCGGGCCTGCCAGTGAGGTGCTAAGACAACATTTAGAAAAGAGAAAAAACCCAAAAAAAACCAACCACCATCCCCTTCCCCCGCCCCCACCCACCCATTCCCTCCCTAACCCACCCACCCCTCGTCCACTTGGAATTGAGAAGGAAAGGGGAACATGGGGAAAAATAAGGCAGTGGTCAGGACCACGGGCCTTCCGGGAGCGACATTGGGAATCGGAATGTCAGAGAGGCGAAGCAATCGCAAATAACGGGGGCATGTTAGTTCCCTGAATTCCGATGTCAGTAATGTCAAGAACGGTCGCCATAACTCTGGGAATTCCGACCCTCTACCAGCTAATGTCAACGTTAGTTTCTCCTTGCCCAACAGCATCCAGAGTCTCTGAAGCCAACCTGTATGTGAGGGAAGTTGGACGGATCTCCAATGAACCAAGATGTTTTGTATGGCTGCCCCGAGGGCATTCGCAGTTATCCTGCCTCTCCGGGATTTGAGTGGGTATGTCAGGGGGTTAGGTAAACCAAGTAGGATGTAGGAGGGGAATCGTGGAAGCTGTGTGTCAAGGTGTAGGTCCACTTCATCTAGTATCTGAGTCCGGTAGGGTCGCAAGCGGATGCAATCCCTATTTAGCGGGTCCGGTTTTCGGGGAGGCAGGGGGCAGTGAGCGCCATTTTGGTGAGGGAATCGAACTGTGGGCGCCATCTTAGAGCGTCCTAGCACTCGGGGACATGCCTATTTAAAGCTCCGCCCTCAACGCGCAGCGGTGACGCACAGCGGAAGCGCCTTCTCTGCGACTGAGTCGCGCCAGAGTCCCGTCCGTCTGCGCTCGTCAGCGTCTCGGAGGTCGGCGAGTTAGGTGGGGGATTCTGTTGGCTGGTAGTCTGCCGGTAGAAGGTCTAGATATCTTAGTAACAACAATGCTCTCCTATTCTTGTTCGGAGCTACTAGCGCTACGTGGATCTTTTTCTTTGTCATCATGTTTTTCCAGGTGGACGCTTGCTCAGGAAGGGTTGTGTTGAGTGTGGCTGGAGTGTGCCGAGGCAGCAAGTTGCTTCGGCGGCACACCCGTCTCATTTTTCCTGTCAGTTGCTCAATACCAGATCGCTTGGTAAGCACTCTACTGACATTTGGAATTCGATATCGGATTCTAAACCTTCCTGTTTGTTTTTGACGGAGACTTGGCTTAATGAATGCTCCGGTCCTGACATCGCCTCTGCTGTCCCTCCTAATTTTACCATCTATAGGAAAGACAGAGAGGTGGGTCGTGGTGGCGGGGTGGCAATAATTGCCAATAAGAGTCTGTCCTGTTCAACCTTACCGGTGGACAACATCAAGGGGAGCGAAGCCTTAGGCTTCACTCTTAAACTATCCTCTCGCCATACTTGTACAGGGATCATTATCTATAGAGCACCTGGCCCCCTGGGCTCGTTCTTTGAGGACCTACAGGCGGCCCTTTCTGTAATGTGCTTAAGATCGGAGCACTGTCTCCTATTGGGAGATTTTAATATCCATATGGATAAAACTACTGACCCCGACACTATTAAGCTCCTCGATATAGTTTGTCCGTTGGGTCTGTCTCCTTTGATCAGCAGCCCGACTCATAACAAAGGCCATACGATCGACCAGATCTTCTCTACTGGGGCTTTAGAAGCCTTCCCTCCGCGTCCCGTTCTTTGGTCTGACCATCTTTTAATAGATTTTTGTATTTCTATTACGACCAAGCTTAATGTCAGAGGTGCGGAGGATATTAGGAGGCTATCGCGGCCTTTCCACCGAGTAACGGCAGAAATGTTTTCGGCTGCCCTTGATCAATACCCCTGCCCCCTAGTAGGGGACCTGGAGCTAGATTTAGAAGCAGTCCAGAAATGGCTTGAAACTAGGTTGGAGGAATTAGCTCCTGGTAAGATTGGTAAATCAGAGAGCAAACACATCTCGGCCCCCTGGTTTACTCCTCTCCTTGGCAAGTTGCGCCAGGACTGCAAGACGGCGGAAAGAGTGTGGAGGCGCCGGTATGACCCTGAGGATAAAAGCAAATACAGGGGGCTAATTCGTCTCTACCACAAGCAAATCTTGGAGGAAAAAAAAAGCTATCTCGAACATAGAATCGACATAGCCGATAATAGGAGCAAGGAAATCTTTAGAATCGTTCAGGAATTCATTTCCCCTGCTGCAAGTTCTCCAAACCACTCTCATACGGAAGTGTGGATTTGCCAGCTAAGTGAATTCTTTGTAAATAAAATCAAGCTCATCCAAGATTCCTTTCCTGATCTAGGTCCCAGTGCTAGAGCGTGTCTTCCGAGCTTTTCACCTGCACTTTCTAAGGAATCAAGGCCGCTGCTTTTGGACTTCCCGGCTATGTCTTTGGCCTCATCCCTTGAACTGCTAACCCGTCTCAAATCAGGTTCGCCATTGGACCCTTGTCCTGCTACCTGCCTTGTAAGGGTTGCTTCGGAAATTAACACACTCCTGAATCCACTGCTCAATGCCTCCCTTACATCGGGTGAGGTACCTGCAGCCTGGAAGCACGCCCTGATCCTACCGCTGTTAAAAAAATCAGATCCCCTTGTTCACGCGAATTATAGACCAATCTCCCTTCTTCCAGCCATGGCCACGGTGATTGAGAAACACGTGCACTTCTCTGTTACCAGCTTTATAGAGAATAATAACCTGCTTCACGATTCTCAATCAGGTTTTCGTGCGAATTACAGCACGGAGACAGCTTTGCTAGAGATAACTGACGCCATTCGAGAGACTCTGGATGGTGGAGGGAAGGCGATCTTGGTCATGCTGGACTTGTCGGCGGCTTTCGACACCGTCCCCCATGTCGGTCTCCTTTCAAGACTATGGGAGATCGGTCTGCGGGGGACGGTGTTCGAATGGTTTAAGTCATTTCTTACCAACCGCCGTCTAGTGGTCTGGGCACCCCCGTTCTCCGCTGAAATGCCTACGCTGGAGGTAGGGGTCCCGCAAGCGTCCATTCTTAGCCCCTGCCTTTTTAACATCTATATGGCTCCTCTGGCGGAGGTAGCGGAGTCTTTTGGTGCCCAGATCATATCCTATGCTGACGACACCCAGCTACTCTTCACGTGTAACAAGGGTGAAGATTTTGTCGGCAATCAGATCAGGGAGTGTTTGGAAGCCGTATTTGAATGGTTTCAGAGATATAGCTTGAAATGCAACTCTGATAAGTCGGAGTTGCTTTTCTTTGGAAGTCCACCTAATTCTGAGTGGAAGTCCTGGTGGCCACAGGACATGGCACCACCGGGGGAAACTTCGCTCAAAGCCAAAAATCTGGGCATTCTATGTGATATAGATCTCTCTTTTAGACCCCAGGTCATAGGATTGATTGGAAAGTGCTTTGGTATGTTGAAGATGATGAGGAAATTCCTCCCTTTAATATCTCTCCAACACAAAAAAAATCATAGTTCAAGCCTTGATAGGTTCACGGCTTGACTATGCAAATGCCCTCTACCTAGGCCTTCCCAAATATCTCTTAGCTCGTTTGCAGGTTGTGCAAAACTCGGCCGCTAGAGCTATCTTTGGCCTGCCGTGTAGGGCTCACGTGTCAGAGCTGCTTGAGAAACTGCATTGGCTTCCAATCGCCAAGAGAGTCACTTTTAAGATCTTGACTCTGGCCTATAAAGCCCTTCATCACATCGGCCCTAAGTACCTCCGGAAACGGATGGCCTTTTATGTTCCAAAGAGAGCCTTGAGGTCTGCACAAGAAGCTAAAGCTACTGTCCCCATAATCAAGCGTGCCCGTACTGGAGGCCGCTCTTTCCGTTATCTGGCCCCTTGCTGCTGGAATAAGCTCCCTATTGCTCTGCGATCGATGTCCACTTTGCTTGCCTTCCGAAAACATCTGAAGACGTGGCTTTTCGCCCAGTAATACCGTTGCCATCTGCGTAGAGCACTGTGTTATGTACTGACCTTTCTCTCTTTGCCAAAGCGCCGGGACACTCTTGTGAGTAGCCGTGCGCTATAGAAGAGCTTTATAACATAACATAACAGAACATGCACCAGGGTGCCCACCTCCCCACAGCCTCTCCAGCAAAGGTCGCTCCAGCGTGAGTCAAACCGGTGCAGTTGCTCAGGTGTGTAGTACCAATATGTGGCGACTTTTGTTAATGTTTCTGTAAGACCTGCATGGTAAGCTGAGTGTCGCGCCCTGTGATATATGCCCTCCCACTCCTTGTGTGTTAAAGACCTCCCCAGATCCCTTTCGCATCTCACTCGACCAGCATTATATGTGTGTGTGGTGTCAGCAAGCAGCTGTTTATACAGATCCGAAATAATTTTCTTGTCGGAGGTACGGGTTAGCAACCACTTTTCGTAGGGGATCAGTACGCGCTGTGCTTTCGGCCTGACCGAGGGGTGCAGAGCCCAGTGGCGTAATTGTAGATACTCCAGGCGGCCCTTTTCCGGAATGTTGTAATATTCTCTAATCTGTGGAAATGGGATGATGACATTTAAATCAAAGAGGTGCCCTAACGACCTACGGTGGGAGACGCGCCATACTCGAAATGCAAGGGCGTCCATGCCGGGATGGAAATCGGGGTTGGCACACAATGGGGTCATCGGAGAAGGAAAGGTAGTCAACTGCGCTGAGACGGCGGTGTAGTCCCAGGCCTCCATGATAGTACCAGTGATGTAGCAAGCATATAAGTTAGGAGGGCGATGTAGTTTGCGAAGGAACTGAATTCCTTGCAAAGGTCTGCCTGCGATTGCTTGGTCTTGAAAGAGCCAGTGCTTCTCTGACTCCAACCTTTGCCATTCTACTAGGTATCGTATTTGAGCAGCATGAAAGTAGGTTTGAAGGTCAGGCACCCCCACCCCGCCCTGTTCTTGTGGCAAAACCGCAATCTGAAGTCGAAACCGAGGTTTGCGACCTTTCCAGATAAAACGCGAGAGCTCCGCTTGAGTCTGTTGAAGCCAACCCGCCGGGGATCGTAGAGGGAGGGTTTGGAAGAGGTACAGGATCTGTGGAAGGATCGTCATTTTAGTGGCCGCAATCCTACCCAACCAGGACATAGTGCAATGTTTCCATCATCTGAGCTCCGTGCATATACGTGTGCGGAGGAGAGAATAGTTTGTGTCCGCAATGCCCCGAAGAGTCGGTGCCAAGTGAATGCCCAAATAGGGGATTGTCGTGTCCGCCCAGTGCACGGGAAATTCCTCTTTTAAAAAGGCCAGCGTCTGCGTCGAGAGGGAGAGGTCCAGCGCCATGGATTTTTCCACATTGATTTTAAACCCCGAGCTCCTCGCAAACTCGTCTAGTTCGACTAGGAGAGCACGGAGAGCTGTGGCCGGCTCCGACAGGGAGAGAAGAATGTCGTCTGCATAGAGACTGAGAGTGTGGTCGTCACCTCCGAACTTAATCCCCGTGATAGGAGGATGCTTCTGGACTCTGAGAGCTAGAGGCTCCATATATAGCGCGAAGAGGAGAGGCGACCGGGGGAAACCCTGCCACGTGCCCCTACTAATAGGGAAGCGGGAGGATGAGTAGCCATTTACGCGAACTGTCACCATGGGTAGCCGATAACAATTCAAGATCCAGGTCCTACATTTCTCCCCAAATCCCGCGGCCATCAGAACCATTTCCAGGTAGGGCCAGTGCACCCTATCAAAGGCTTTTTCGGCATCAATGGCCAAGAGCATATATTCGCCCCGAGTGCGGGATGCCTTCTCTATCAAGTGGAGGACGCGTTTAGTATTGTCGCTGGTTTGTCTCTCTGATATGAATCCAGGCTGATCAGGCTCAACAAGATGAGCCATGTATGGTGCCAGCCGGGCCGCCAGAATACTAGTATATAATTTAAGGTCAATATTTAAAAGCGAGATAGGCCGGTACGCTCCACAGGTCGTCGTATCCTTCCCGGGCTTTGGGATAACAACAATCGCTGCCTCTAGCATTTCCCCCGGGATATTGCCCGTGCACTCAAATGTGTTGTAAAGGGGCTAATTGGGAGCAGAACGCTTTATAGAAAGCGGCTGTGTAGCCATCAGGGCCAGGTGACTTACCCAGCTTAAGGCGGGATATCGCCGAGATGACCTCTTCTGTTTGTATGGGCCTGTCGAGGAAAGCGGCCTGCGATTCAGCAAGAACGGGCATCCCGGCCGCAGCGATATAGTCGGCACTGTGGTGAACGTCTAAGCTGTCCCCTGTGTATAACTCTGCATAAAAATCCCTAAACTTTTCCGCGATGGCTGCATCATCCACAACCGTTCCGCCACCAGATTTGCGGATGCCCTGCACTCTCTGACGTTGTCGTTTCTCCCTTAGTTTGTTAGCCAGGAGGCGGCCACACTTATCCCCCCAGTGTAAAAGGAATGGCGGAGCCTGAGGGCTGCGAACTCAGCCCTGTCTTGATCCAATGCTGCAAGTTGTTTCCGCTCAGTACATAACTGCCCCCACACGCGGTGAGCCCCAGTACGCTGGTGTAGCTGCTCAAGCTCTCGCACCCTCTGTGTGAGTACCGCCCTCTTCCGGCTCAGCTCCCGATTCTGAGCAGAGGAGACTGCGATGAATTCGCCCCTTAAGACCGCTTTTAAAGCCGTCCACTGGACTGCTAAAGAGGTGTCAGGGTTGGCGTTATGAGATAAAAAGTATCGCCTTCTGGATCTGTTCAACCACTGTGTGTTGGTGTGAAAGAGTGTCGCGCAGGCGTCACTGTCTCGAAGGGCGAGAGGAACGCGGAAGACGGAAGTGGCCAAGACCGGGGAGTGGTCTGACAGTGACGCCGTCAGAATTTCAGCGTCAGTGGCAGATGCCTGAAGGGATGTGGAGCAGAGAAAATAATCGAGCCGCGCATATGTCTTGTGAGCCCCGGAAAAGAAGGTGTGCGGATGAAAGTGTCGCCACATGTCAAAGAGCCCCAGATCTCTCATGTATGTTTGGTCTGCACCCGGGAGAACCCGAACCTGTGTCTTCCGTTGGCAAGAGCGATCCAAATCATTATCGAGTACTAGATTAAGGTCCCCCCCAAGCAACAGGTGGCGGTCTGATGTGGACGTCGCCTCGCTCAGGGCAGTACGTAAGAACTTGATTTGCCCCTCATTGGGACCGTAGATGGAGCCAACAACTAGAGTCATGCCCCCAAGGGAGAATTGGTATGTAAGGAGATGGCCCTTTATCTCTGCCTCCTTCTGTATCACCCTACCCGTGAATGAACGAGAAACTAAAATGGCCACTCCCGCGGTCTTAGAATTGCTGGAGGAGAACAGTTGCGTGGGGAAATATTTGTATTGCAGCCAATGGTGGTCTTTGGTGAGGAGATGTGTCTCCTGGAGGAGGCAGATATCTGCCTTAGAGTGCTCCAGGTAATTGAGCACTGCTCTTCGTTTGATCGGGTTGTTCAGACCCTTCACATTGAAGATCAGGACCTTAAGTGTGTCACCTGTCATTAGCGGGGCAGGAAGGGACCCAGGGGCTATACCCACCGCCCCATACTATGAGCGAAGGAAGAAAGGGCATCGTCGCAGCAGGCCCAAATCAGGGACGCCTTGAATGAGGGGCGAGGGAAAGTGGACGAGGGACCCCTACCCTGAAAGGAAAACCCCAAAACCCCATAACCAAGTCCAAAAGCAGAACTAAAAGCAAAAAAACAATTCCAAACTGGAAAACACAGTTCTCATTACGATGTTCGTCTTCCCCGAGTATCCGGGAAGTCGTCATGGTGGGGTACAAAATGTAGTCAAGAATGGTGGCCCTGAGCCACCCGCCATCCACCACAAATCAGCAATCCACCGACCAAAGGAGGAAAGGAAGGCCTCATAGTACGCAGTCATTCCACTTCCGACCCAGGCCCTGCCAGGGCGTCAGCGGCGACGGTAAGAGCCTCCTGTTGTCCCTGCGCAATGGCTCGCTGGTTCGGCCTCTGAAATCTGCGTCTTCTCCGAGGTTTCTGCCATCCTGATGGTGAAGTCCCAGGCTCCGAGTCATGATCCCCCTGTCCCTCTTCGTCTTGAGGCACCGCTAGACCCAGCAGCTGACAGGCCGCAGTAAGTGAGCGCATCTGATGTAGCCTGTCATTGAAGCGGAAGATAAGCGTTAACGAATGCCCCCATGAATATGTAATGTTCTGGTGCCTAAGGTGCTCCGTGACCGGGCGGAACTGCCTTCTGCGTTGCAGCGTAATGAGAGCGAGGTCTTGGTACAGCACTGGAAAGTGGCCTTGATAGGAGATAGGGTGCATGGTACGTGCCTTAGCCTATATGGCTTCCTTTGTTTTAAAGTCTTGCAGACAGACTAGAATGTCTGCCGGTGGAGCGTTAGGTGCACGAGGCGGGCCAACCCTATGTGCTCTGTCCAAAATAATGGGGGAGTCTGCCGGGGCACCCAGGATGTGTCTGAATAGGCCCTCCGTAAATACAAAGAGATCCCTGGTCTCATCCGACGCTTTCACCCCTCGGATCCTGATGTTAGTCTTCGAGACCTGTTTTCCAGATCCTCCAGATGAACCTGCATATCAAGATGCTGATCTTGTAAGCGTATCACTTCCTGCTGCAAAGTATTCCGTTCCGTTGTCTCCTCATCGCTCCTACCTTCAAGAGTGGCCACCCGCTCACCCACCCTATCCACATCTCTGCGGATTTCCCGCATTTCAGCAGTCAGTTCTGTTTTGACAGATTGTATGTCGGACCTGAGGGTATTGAAAAGATACTCCATAAACTACTTCGTGATGGGGGCTTCTCCCGCCTCCGACCGGGCTTGCGTAATCGCCATCGGGACTGAGGGGTTCTGGGTCCTATGGGAGGAGGAGGTCTGTTCAAATAGTTCTTTTAGTAATTTCTGCTTCCGCGTCCTGGCTGCGGACATAATCCTCGTAGCGCCAGCGCTATTTCAGAAGCGAGATATTGACTGCGCTAACCTCTCCGCTTCAAAGCGTGCAGCCAGGGGTAGGTCCAGTCCGGACCCAGAGGAAATCCTCCCTCTCTACAATCTACATGTAGGCTCAACACCCCCACAGTGCAGGCCCTCCGCCTCTCTTGCGGGACTTCCTCGGTGCCAGGCGATGGCCAGGGGGCAGTCCGGCAGTGCGCCCTCCACCCATGTCTCAGCCCCTGCCGCGGACGTCGAACCAGGGGGTCCCCAAGGGCGCTTGATCTCTGCCGGGCTCTCCGGATGGCACCCCGTAGGCCGCTGATGGAATCACCTCCAGCCCGAGGCTCCCCGGTCCTATACAGTCACTACGGGCGTGCTCCACCTCCCCTGGGTCACCACAACGTCTTCGGCCTCACACGTAGCCGCTGGACCCCCAGCGCCCCCTCCGCACTCCTCACCTCTCAGAACCAGGTCGCGCAAGCCATCGGGGGGCTTCACAGTCCTTGTGCCACTCCCTGCCTGGCCCGCACCGCGTAGTGGGGACGTTCCGCTCGTGGGGCCTCCATTCGTGCCCATGGCTCCTCCACCTTGGGTTCTCTTGCTGGGCCTCTGTTCGCCTCTGTTTACACCCTTGGTTCCGCCATTTTGGACCACTGGCGCGGCCGCTCCTTCTGCGCTAGGGCCTGGGGTGATGGCCGGCTCCTCCTCGGACCCACCGCTGAGGTCCAGGCGCTGCTCCGGGGGTCCAGCCGGCCCCCTGCGTCCGATACCCCCGTTACCGCTCCTCCGTCATCCGGGTCAGCTGAGGCCGCCCTCGTCGTCAAGTGGGGTGGGCCCCCCCGCGGGGCAAAGACTGCGAGTCTAGCTGTGCCCGGGCTGCCGCGCCAGCTGTGCGAGGTGTCGGGGTGACTTTGCCAGCCTCAGGCAGCAATAGGGGGCCAATCCCGGGTCCCCGGTCCCGGCACCTCCGCGGGCCTGCAGCTCCCCGGTGCTCGCGTTGGAGTCAGGCCCGCTCGTGAGCCGCTTGCCTCGGCAGACTTCTGCGCGGTCTGCCCCTGTCTGCGGGGCCTGCTCCGGTTCCCCGCGGCCGGCCGCCTCCGTCACCAGCGGGAGTCGATCGCTGGAACCCTGGGAGCTGTCAGGGCCAGGGGGGCTCGTGGGCACACTCCGCCACAATTTCCGATGGTCGGCGGCTCACCAGGAAGCTATACGCCGCTGTAGATGGTGGACGACGGGCGGGAGCTCCGCAAGTTGCTCCCTACCTCGCCGCCATCTTGGCCACGCCCCCATTTTTAAAAAAATTTAAAGTGTTGTCACTCTGCACATTTTTGGCACAAGGTTTCTTCTTGATCCCTGTGTCGTGTCACTATCTAACAATTTGTTGCTTGGGTTGGCAAAGGCCATTCTCATTACGTTTGTCGGTGATGACCCAAGAGGAACCTGAGAACTGGTGTAGTGCACATTTTGACGTATTGGTGATTTCTGAGCCAGGCAGTGGGGCTCACATTTTGATCACTATTCCCTCATTGAATGTGATCATCTCCATTGTTGACTGGAGTCGTCTGGTAAGGCATTGGATGTTTTATGGGTTGAATATCTGTGTTATCGATGTGTTGACTGGCAAGCTGTAGCTGTGGCGTTTATTGCTGTTGCGTCCTTTTGCTTACCTTACCTACTTCCACCGCCATTGCAGGACTTACATTCATAATGATGTAATGATGAGCAAATCTCAGAAAAGTTGACTCTTTGCAAAGATTAAAGGAGAATAAAGACCTTTTCCTCAAGGGAACCCAGTGGGCATCGTTCAGGTTTCGTAGGGGACTGCATGAGATCTGCTTTGGGTATCCTCGACCACAACCTGATTATTGGAAGACCCCTCACGATTTCCCATCCAGAGTGGATGGTGGTGACGGAGGCATCACTGCTGGGTTGAGGAGGCCATCTGAGAGAAGTATAGATCAGAGGATGCTGGGTCTTTTGGAAGCTTGGCTCCACAGACATCTGTTGGTGCTGCAGGCCATTCATCTGGAGTTGAAGGCCTTCCTGCTGCCCATCAAAGGAAGACTACTCTAGCTTCTCACATACACCACTACCACCACGTGGTGCTGCAAAAATCAGGGCAGCATGGGGTCCTATACCAAGCGGCACTGCAGCACCTATGGAGTTGGCTGGAGCATCAGGGCATCTCCCTGATCATAAACTACCTAGAGGGATCTTTAAAAGCCAAGCTAGATGAGCTCACCCGGTGATGCCTGGCAGATCATAAATGGCGGTTGTACTTCGAGATGGACCAGGGCATATTATGACAGTGGTCTAAAACCTGGCTGAATCTTTTTGCCAACGTTGAGAATACACAGTGTCAAACTTCTGCGCATTGAGTTCCATAGAACGGTCTCTTTAGGAGACACATTCATGCTACAGTGGACCACTGGACTCTTATATGCCGTTCTTCCTCTCTTGTCCTGAGTTGTTAAGATCAGGAACGACCGGGCCAATTTCTAGGGGCTCTGGCTTTGGCCAGGAGAGTGTGGCTCTTGGAATTTCTGGGCATGAGCATCTGTCCTCCCATCATGCCACTGCTTCTTGGAGAATCTTCCCTCACAACCGCAGGGCAGGGTTCCGCACTCGGAACATACACAGTGTACATATCCATGTGTGGAGATTTGTGGATGACATTCTTGCTATCGGGCGTCTGTCTATGAATTCCATTTAGTCCAAATTTATAACCTGGTGTGGCGTTCATAAAATCTACTCTTTGCAAGCAAACCTGTCTGGTGTTATATTGTTTTTGCCTTTGGCCGAGCAAGGCCTTCCAGTGAGCACTATATATTTGTAAGCCCTTTTAGCTTTTTTGCATTTGCCAACCAACTGTCCTTGTTTAAGTCAGCGGTTGAGATGTGGTTTAAAGGTTTTACAAATATGTTCCCTCCCTCACTGTACTGCCATACTTTTTCGTAGACAAACTAGTATTGAGGACCAGGGCAGCCTTTTTTGCTAAAAGTCATGACTCCTTTTCGCATTGGACAATTCACCACTCTTTCAACGTTCTTTACTCTGCCTCACCACTTAAAAGAGAAGGAGAAACTCCATTAGCTGGACCCCAAAAGGGAGTTCTGTTTTTACATCGAATGCACCAAAGACCATTTGATGGACAATCAACTTTTTGTGAGGTTCTCAAGTGCAAGGAAAGGTGAGGTGGTGTAGAAATTGACTTTTTCAAGGTGAATAGTCCACATCATTAAATTCTTGTATGCATTGGCCAGGTGGCAACCTCCAGAAGGTGTGAGAGATAATTTCACTAGGGCTTTCTGACTGCCGATGTCTCACCGCCCTCGCACTGAAGTACCGAAAATTATATGATCCCCTCCCAACAATAATCATTACATTACCAAATCCCCTTACCATTACCAATAAGCAGTCGGTCGGCAGTGTAGAAGGTTCAAGCGTTTATTAGACAAACACAAAACTCTGCCAGAGGAGCTCCTTGCGACCTAACCCAAAAGGTCCGCCAAGAAGACTGCTGGCACATTGTCAGCACATCACATATATACAATTGCGTTGGCACCGGCATGGCCTAACATGGAAAAATACAAATTGGTACAAGCTAGTACAGTAATAGGAAAACCCATATAAGGCACACAAAGAGCTCCTGATTTCGCTCAGGCAGCAAGGTCAGACGGGTGACTCCCTTCTGTCTTCTCAGAGACAAACCACCCTGCACCCCTCCCGGAATGTGCTTATCGGCCCTTCCTCGGCTAACTACGACCTTGCCGAGCCTACCGAGCTGAAACAGCAGTTTCTGCAACAGTTGGTTTCTTTCCCAGGAGCAGGGCTTTTAGAGCTAAGGGAGAATAAGGCCTGTGCATGTACGATATTAAAGAAGGCCATAGTATGGTATTCATATAGCGTAACGTGGCATGAAGCTAAGTGAAAGTAAATACCGTAAATACTAATTATGCATGTCTACAGTGTGAGTTTAGTGACACCATGCTAATCCTAACATATCGATTATCAATACTACGTGATCAGGAATCGATTCTGGTACCTCAAACCCTCCTTTTAGCGTGGTGTCGCTAAATGACAACAGACATCTACTCCTCGAATATTTCTTCATCGATGACCATCATATCATGTACCTCTTTCTGCAGCATTTGGGCTTTAACAGCGATAGGGGATGGGACACACAGAGTGGTGATACGGGAAGCACAGTAAGAACAGCAGGCTGGACCACAGTGCATCAAGACACAGCACGTAAAAATGATGGCAGCAGCTCCTCCTAAAATTAACATTATCTTCCATCCCCATGTGGCCAGAAGTCCCCAAAACCAACCTGACAATGACCAAGACCCATTGTCAACATGCATTTCGGAGGCAATGCGATGCAGTTTCTGGATGGCTAGATGGACGGAGGGGGCGGAGTCAGGAATATATACACAACAAGAACTGCCGATGACGCGGCATGCCCCACCCCGATCAGCTAAGATAACGTCTAGAACCATTCGATTTTGAAGCGCTACAAGGCGAGTAGCCTGAATTTCCACCGTTAGGTTTGTTAAAATATCAGTAGTGATATTAATGACATTCTCCACTATCCTAGACAGTCTCCTAATTTCCCTACTATTGAAAATAGGCCCCCAAAAGGGTACTAGACCCTTGCTGAAATCCGTAAATTGCTGCAATGAAGTATCTGTCTGATCAACTTCAGTCATATCGAGCTGTCTACGTGCTCTGTGTAAGAGTGTACTACGGGAATGGCTCGAGGTCACCTCGGTGAAGCTTGCTATCGGTGTGCTTGTGATTGGAGCGGCTGTATTCCCATGATACGACCGCATCGGGTATAACTGATGCGTTTTATGATAGTTGGAGGGAGCCACATAAACAGGGGGAAACAGAAAGGACAGATAACAGCGTCCCCCCCAGTTTCGTGGTAGCCAAGTGTATGCATGTTCCCCACACACGAAGTACACATTGTGGGGAGTAATCAAAGGAGGGCTAATACGTTTTCGCAGTCGATAGGTATAATTGCAGATGCTATTCCCCATTTGTACCTTACCTATCCCTTGCACACAAAATCCTGCAGAAACATTCAAAATAGGGATGGGGACAGTGCGGTCTCTGGTAACATTTCGTTCGATGAAAATCTGAAAGTATTGAGTGGCATTAAAGTCTTTAAAATCATACAGTTCATCTTGTAACCAAGTTTTGTTCATTGCCGCTAAGTACAGCTGTATACAACCTTGTGGGTCAATTATCACCTTATCCCCATGTCCTGTTCTATTATAAGCATAGTGTGTTCGAACATAATCAAGAATAATATTATGCTCATTGACATCTAGATCCCTGAAATGCTCACTCCCATGCCGGTATATCGCCAGAAACAGTTTGTACCATGCTTCACAACTACCTAGATAAGACAGAGGGCGGGAGAGAAATAGATCATGATTGCGCACTACAGTAGGCAGGAGTCCACAAACCCAACAATCCGCGGCGTTAGTAACATTGTGCGTCTGATGCAACATTTCTATGAATACATTTTTAGCATATTTTTGGCGATGCCTTTCTTTGTGGGGCGCTAGGGTAAACAGGAAATGTTCGGGAGGTGCGGCAGTAGTGGGCAAAAACCTTTGTAATGGGTATTTATGTTCTAGGTATACAAACAGACTCATGAACACAGCTACTATAACAGTTATAGTTACAACAAAAGCTATTTTGACCTTCGTGGTCCATGTGGAAAACATTGGCTCATAAAAAGGTATGCGTCTAGGCGCGATAGGAAACTCTTCTTCTAGGATTACACGACCAAAAGGGTACATTGCTAGCTAAAAGTCCAGAAATAGGCCTAGCAGTCCGACCTGCCAGAGGGTTTCTTCGTTCCTGCGTCCGTCAGAGTCTCACAGGCAGACTCGTATCCCTATTCCAAGGTAGAAGCCATATCCGTTTGAACAGAATCTTCTTTCTGAACAGAGCACAATGATTGAAAAGTTCCAGCTCTCAACGAGTTCAGTCCAGTGTCTTGCTCAGCGCTCAGACCGGTAGTCTAGCAAACCCTATCTTATGCAATGAAGTCCTTCCCTATCTCCTGACAATGTGGTCTGAGGCGCCGTGTGTCGGCCTTCTGGGCCGAAGATTGTATCGCTCACGACCCAACACTTCAGGGTCAGAAAAGAGCACACCCGGGGCTTTCCGTACTGGTGATGTTTGGTCGTCTGGGGTACTTGAAACAGAATTCAACGCTATTGCACGCTCACTTGCAACTTCAGTGGAGACCAAGTCATCTGATCTCGCCGATCCTTCCTGTAGCCTCCGCTCAATCTCGCAGGCGTCAGAAAAGGGCACAAATGCATCAGCTCTTTCAGTTTCCTGTGTTAGAATTTCCCCTGGACGTGACCGCTCACCAGGGAGTGGAAGTGGTAGCCGTTTCAGATGCGAAACATGTATCCAATGTTTGCGGCCATCCACTTTAACCGCCGTCCGGGTGGCCAACAAAATCTGCCGTGGCTCAGACCATCTAGGAGCCAAGCTGGTGTCCCGCTCGAACTTTTTGACCAGGACCCACTGGCCGGGCTGTAAACGATGACCGGGGCCCTCTGGCAGTGGCTGCAGTACAGAAGCTACCTGCTGATGAACAGAACGAAGGTCTTTAGTCAAAGCATACAGGTAATCAATCAACATAGGATATTCAATATCTGCAAAAGAACGAGGTCGAGGTACCCCCCACACGTTAGCAGGTCTCCCAAACAGTATCTCATATGGAGAGAGACCCGAACGTGAGTGCGGGGTGACACGTAAAGACATAAGGGCTAGAGGTAAAGTGTCAGGCCAGTTCAACCCCGTACTCTCCTTTATTTTTGCCATTTTCAATTTTAGAATGCCATTGTACTTCTCCACGAGCCCTGCTGATTGGGGGTGTCGGGCAGCATGGAATTTTTGTTGTATGTGTAAGCCCTCGCAGATATGCCGCACAAGGGCCCCATGGAAATGTTGCCCGTTGTCCGACCAGATCAAGCGAGGCAATCCGAAGCGAGGCACAAACTCTTTCAGGAGAGCTTTTGCAGTTGCCAATGCTGTGTTCTCCTTAGTAGGGTATGCCTCAACCCATTTGCTAAATGCACAGACTACAACCAGTACATATTTGAGATTATTGACGCGGTCCATATGAATATAATCCATTTGGAGCACTTCAAAAGGCAATGCAGGTGGTGCGAAATTCCCGGCCAAAACAGTTTCTCCTTTTCCTGGATTATGCTGCAAGCAGACCATGCAATATTGAACCAAACGGACAGCCGTCCGTTGGATATTCGGATTATTCCAAACTGGATCTAAGATCCCACAGATACCTTTTGCTCCTATGTGTGCTGGTCCGTGTGCCATTGTTACCACAGCCTGTACTAATGCATTGGGCAGTAGCCATCTTTGCTTTTCAGTCAAGTCGATCCAACAATTATTTTCATCCAATCTCCCTATCTCTTGTTCCCATTTCTCTAGTTCCGCTGAGGTGGCTTCCTTCTGTAGTATTCTCACACTTTCCATAGTATTATCAAATAATCCACAGTCTCCCCCCACCCATCTAGTAGAGGAATGGACGTACATGGGTGACATCAGCGACTGTGCTGTCTGCTTGGCCACCTGGTCTGCAAAAGCATTGCCTTCTCCTACCTCATCCACAATCACTTTGTGAGCACTGCATTTGATAATAGCCACTTTCTTGGGGAGAGTGAGAGCATCCAACAACCTCAAAACCAGCTGCCCATTCTGTATTCTCTGACCGTGTGAAGTAAGGAAGCCCCTTTCTTTCCACAGCCGCCCAAAACTATGGGCTACGCCAAAGGCGTATTGGCTGTCCGTGTAAATGTTGACCTCTAGTCCCTCACTCAGCTCACAGGCTCGTAACAAGGCCATAAGTTCAGCGGCTTGGGCTGATCGGTGGGGTAGTCTAAGTGTTTCAACAACTGTTTTCAGGGTCGTGATCGCATATGCAGCTGTCGTTGTGCCATCTGTTAGTTTGAAACAGGAACCATCCACATATAGCTCTCCCTGGGGTTGATCTAAGGGTGTGTCTGTGAGGTCAATTCTACCCTTGGTCTCTTCCTCTGTGCGATATATGCAATCATGTAAATTAGTGTCCTGTTCACTCGTATGGAGTGGTAACAATGTGGCTGGGTTCAGTGTTGCACATCGAGTAATCGTAATATGTGGTGCAAATAAGGTCAGCTCATACCCAGTAAGGCGTGCACTCGTAAGATGCTGCGTTTTTGTTTTATTTAGCAAGGTGTCTACTGCATGCGGCACCATTACAGTCAAATTGGAATTTAAAACGAGTCCTTCTGATTGTCGGATGGCCACTGCTACTGCAGCCGTAGCCCTCAGACAGCTAGGAAGTGCTCTTGCAACATTATCCAATGTTGCTGATAAATAGGCGCACGGTCTTTGCTTACCTCCAAAGGCCTGCGTTAAAACAGATAATGAACAACCGTCGACCTCGTGTACATATAGTACAAAAGGTTTACGATAATCTGGAGTACCCAGAACAGGGGCAGAGCATAAAGCAGTTTTTAGAGAGTCAAAAGAGAGCTGACATTCATCCGTCCAGGGTAGGGGTTCATGCACATCTTTGGTAGTCAAATGCAACAAAGGTTTAGCCAGAAGTGAAAAATTAGGTATCCATTGGCGACAGTAAGATGTGATGCCAAGAAAAGCGCGGACTTCACGCTGCGTGCAAGGTACAGACATGTTAGAAATGGTAGCAATACGTTCAGGTGTTAGTCGTCTACCCTCCTTCGATAAGAGATGACCTAAGTAGGTCACCTCCTTTCGACAATACTGAAATTTAGATAAGGATACCTTGTTCCCCTTGACAGCCAAATGGTGCAACAATTTAACCGTAGCTTTTTTACATCCATCCTCTGTGTCAGATGCAATGAGTAAGTCATCTACATATTGCAAGAGGACATTGCCATCCGGCAATTCTAAGTCATCCAACAGAGCCTTCAGAGCCTGGCTATATATACTCGGACTTTCAGTGTAGCCTTGAGGAGCGCGACAGAAGCGGAAACTGCGTCCGGATATTGAAAATCCGAAGATCTGTCTGCTATCAGGGTGGATAGGAATGCTGAAGAAAGCATTTTTCAGGTCAATGACCGAAAAGTACTGTGCAGTCGGAGGGATCATGGTGAGAATGGTAGTGATATCGGTCACCACAGGATACTGTGGCACCACAATTTTGTTAACGGCTCGCAAATCAATCACAAAACGATAGGCAGCACCCATCTCCCCTTGGTCATGGTTCCTCTTCAAAATCGGGAGGATCGGGCTATTGCAAATATTGGCGTTTGTTTCTTCTACAACCCCTTTGTCAATCAGTTCCTGGATGATGTGCAATAAAGCCCGTTCCCCCGCCGGTGCTATTTTGTACTGTGGGATGCGTGGTAGTTTAGCGCCTTGCTTCAACGTGATGTGAACTGGGGGTATGTCCAGTTCACCCACATCTGCGTCCCCTATCGCCCAAAGGGAGGTTGGGACGCCATCGAACTCCGGTGGGAGTCGTTCATTTTTCGTAAAACATTGTTTAACAGGTGTTACAGAGGGACGTATAGTTAAATAGACCCCATCCGCAGAACAATGTATAGTAGCATTCAATCTTTTCAGCATATCCAATCCCAACAGATTCTCTCCACAATTCGATGTCAATAAGAAAGGAGTGTCCATAGTGGCTGGACCAATCGTAAAGGGGATAGGTTTAGAGATGGGGCTTACAACGGGGACTCCGGAAAAACCCACCGAAACATTGTTTTGCCCGGACAGAGCTGCCCCTGGAACCAATGATCGAGCAACGGAACTGTTCATTGCTCCTGTGTCAATTAGAAAATTTTCAGATGTCCCCAACACTTCCCCTCTGATGTAGGGTCCCCTCTGATTGACCGGAATTGACACATGGCCCCCCCTCTGTCCCTGGCTATCCTATGCTGGGGCATATTCATCATCATTCCCTTCAGCATAGTCACCATGGTAGTATTGTCTGCGTTGGGGGTTATCAAAATGATTCCTTTCTGACCTGTCTTGTTGAACGTCTCTGTGCTCGTCTCTATGCATATCACCTCGGTCGGGGCCCCCTCGTCCTCTACCTCGTCCGCGAATCGCTGCGTTCTGGGCGGCCAAGTATGGACACTGAGCCTTCCAGTGTCCCTCCTCTTTACAATAGGAACACTGGTTGATGCCGATTGACGGGGCTCCTCCTGAACCCCTTCCTGTCCCCGCCCCTCTCGTCATTGGGCCCCGACCACCTCTACCTCCTCCTTGCCCTCGAACCACTTGCTGTAACAGTACTCGAGTCTTCAGATCCTTAACCTTTTTATCCACCTTATCCTTATTTTCATTTTCTCTATGCTCGTAGTACTGGGCCATGCTGAGGATTACAGACGGGGAAGAGGTAGTCCAGGTACTCTCTGCCGCCTCCAGTCGTGCTGAAATTTCCGGAGCCAGGTTCGTAACGAACCTGTTAACGAACAACCTTGTGCCCCCTTCTGTGGCCAAATCTTGCCCACTAAAATCAATAAAAACCTCTTCGAACCTGGTAAAGAAGTCGGACACACTTTCGTCCTTCTTTTGTCTACAGGCGGACAGTTTATCCCAATCGACTTTTCGGGGTGGGATCAGAGTATGCATAAAAGTTATTATTTTCGCTGGAAGAGAAGTTATTTCCACTCTTGGTTTGTCCCCTGGTTTGCGATCCTGGTCCCAGCCCCTTAACTCCTCCCACGTGCCACCAAATTCAGCATGATTAGAATCGTGCACCTGTCGCCATATATCAACCGGTACTAGTAGTCCGAAGAACAATTCAACATCGGCTAAAGTCATTACAGCGGACGCAGCTGCTTCGGTCAATTCTTTGTAGTACGCAGTAGGATTCTTTCGGGGATCTGGCAGCTGAGATTTCAACGCCAGTACTTCACTTCTTTTCCATGGGGTATAAACCCACTGTTCCTGGAACCGAGCCGCCACCCCTTGTCGTATGATCGCCTGATTACCATCTCGTTGTTCGGGGATTTCGGGATGATAGATTGGGTGTACTTCTCGCATAGGGTGTTGCGTAGTCCACTGTGGACTTTTCAAGAATAATCTGTCGCGATATTGTACCAAAGTGTCTACATTCTTAAATACTTCTTCCGGTGTTAGGCAAAATTTATGGGCCCAATCTCTGATAGTATACAGGATCTGGGGGGCTGTCCCGTCCCTAAAGTTTATTTCCCAAGACCCAATGAGCGAATTGGACATCTCGTATAGCACATGTTGTTGCATGACCGGCTCTAAATCCTTCACAGTACTCCATATGTCAATCAGGGTATATACTTCATTCCGTACCCACTTGATAGCCTGGTCTCCTAATGCTTCTTTTTCGCCATATTCTACAGATGCTCTAGTGAACAAACGCTTGCTATCTAGGCCCCCTACAGCTCCCCTCGGGGTCGGGTCAAACCCCCTGGGTGTAATACAAACTCGGGGGGAGGATATCTCCGGCATAGGGAGACTCAAGTGCGTCTGAGGGGATGTGATCAGTTGTGTAGACTCGGGGACAAGCGTAACCAAGGCCCCACCTTGAGGAGAGGAAACACCGTTATCTTGTTCATGGGTAACGGAGCCCCGTTCCTCGGGCGCAGATGCCCGTGGTCTAACTTCTGGCTGGACAGGTATTGCAGGGTATATACGCTCCGGGGCATAGGGTGGGGGAGGCCTTGCATTTAACAATTCCTCAATCTCATCTTCCGCCCCTTCTCTGGCTACATAACATTGGTCTACCTGAAGTTTAAACCGCCTGTCTGCAATTTCAATATTTTGTTCTACCTTATTTTTATCATATGCGATAGCCTTCTGGGTAATAGTCTGTCCCTGCTCTATCTTCATTAATTTTTCAGATCGAATGCGTCGTCTCTTTGCTTCTTTCTGCCATTTGTTAAGGGTGTCGAACATCGACTGCCGGCTGCGTTTAATAAAAAGACGTTCTTGTAAATATGCCAGTTTTTGTTCATCGAAAGACCCGGTTTTTGGCCATTGCAATTCTATATTGTCCTTAGTGTATTTATGCCACAAAGAGTTAAAGATGAGGGGGCCAATACCATGCTTACAATACATAAAGTGGCTAGGTGTCCCTTCTGGTGGGTTCGGCTGACTCTCGTCTAACCTCCCCTCGTCGCTACGGACACAACCAAAACACAATTTGCTAAGGCACGGCATATCGTATTATCTCGTTTCTGGCTGAAAAGGAATTTCTCCGTTAGTACAAATTCAACGAACTTAAATATCACGTTATCCTTGTACTTTCATTCTCATGGCCATGACACCCATCATCCTCACATCCGTATTTTCCTTATACATCAGACAAACGTAAAACGTAACATATAAATTCCAGCAATTGCAATCAAAAAGTGGAGCCCGTCGGCTCCCACTTGTGGAGAACTCTTCCGCTAATTTATTCAAAAGGCTGCAAAAACACGTCCAACAACAGTCTCGTCCTCAGACTGCCTAAAGATAGTTACACAGGTTTTAAACCACAGACCGGTCTACAGGCCATCCGACAGCATTCATGGTTCACCTCCCGAACTGTTCTGGCTAAGCCCGCGTTTCAGCGCCGCTCCAGATTTGTCCGGGTGCTACCCAATCTCAACCATCGGCTTTCCCGAGAACAGTCCGGCCGAGCAGGAACCGCAGTTCCCCTAGGCGTATAATCCTTATCTTTAGTGTACCCAGAGCGTTCGCACGTGCAGTTCCACACTGCCCCCGTCGAACCTCCGACCAGATCCTCTCTGTGACAACTAATGCAAAGTCAGAGTTCCTACGTGACCATGGGCCACCAAATGCTTAAATCCCGCTATTTAAATCTGCATATGCAATTCAACATATAACGAGACACAACACTCACCTGGTGCACGCAGGTTTGCCGGAACGTTCTTCACTGCCGACGTTTGCCCAGTATCAGCGCTGCAGGTTCTCGGGTTGCACCCGAAGGACTCCGGCGTGGGGTTACTAGCAGCTGAAGCCCTCCGGACCGGGAGGGCAGAGCAAAACCCCAATTTCTTATGCGTCTGGTCTGCAACTCTCCCGATCAAGAGGACCCCTTTCGATGTCGCCTGTGGCTACACAGGGACGACCCCAACGCGGAGTCCCGGCGGAGTCGCCAACTGAAGTACCGAAAATTATATGATCCCCTCCCAACAATAATCATTACATTACCAAATCCCCTTACCATTACCAATAAGCAGTCGGTCGGCAGTGTAGAAGGTTCAAGCGTTTATTAGACAAACACAAAACTCTGCCAGAGGAGCTCCTTGCGACCTAACCCAAAAGGTCCGCCAAGAAGACTGCTGGCACATTGTCAGCACATCACATATAAACAATTGCGTTGGCACCGGCATGGCCTAACATGGAAAAATACAAATTGGTACAAGCTAGTACAGTAATAGGAAAACCCATATAAGGCACACAAAGAGCTCCTGATTTCGCTCAGGCAGCAAGGTCAGACGGGTGACTCCCTTCTGTCTTCTCAGAGACAAACCACCCTGCACCCCTCCCGGAATGTGCTTATCGGCCCTTCCTCGGCTAACTACGACCTTGCCGAGCCTACCGAGCTGAAACAGCAGTTTCTGCAACAGTTGGTTTCTTTCCCAGGAGCAGGGCTTTTAGAGCTAAGGGAGAATAAGGCCTGTGCATGTACGATATTAAAGAAGGCCATAGTATGGTATTCATATAGCGTAACGTGGCATGAAGCTAAGTGAAAGTAAATACCGTAAATACTAATTATGCATGTCTACAGTGTGAGTTTAGTGACACCATGCTAATCCTAACATATCGATTATCAATACTACGTGATCAGGAATCGATTCTGGTACCTCAGCACCTCAGCATTCTGTAGGGTGGTCTATTTTGACCTTTTAAAACGGTCACAAATTTGTAATATACACACTAGTGCTTCCAGTGGAGAAGTGTGGCTCAATGGTTAGAGCGGCAGACCCTGATGCAGAGGTGTAGCCCAGGACCAGGGTTCAATTCCCTGCCTCGGCGGGTCTTGGACTCAAAATTCCATGGACCTGATAATTCTCGCCTCGGTGCCTATTCCAATCATGGAGTCCCACTCTGCAACTCTGGGCAATAGCTTGCTTAATCTCCACAATGGCCCCCACAACGCTAAGGATGCCTGGACTACACCTTGGGGGTGCCCAGGAGTGGACACCTCACAGGGAAAGCCAGGATGGGTTCCACAGCGGTATTCGTACAAGCGCCTTGAGACCCTTGCGGGTGAGTAGTGCGCTATACAAGTATCAATTTACATATCAATTTACAATTTACAGTTGTTTTTTGCTCCCCATCCGAGGGCACTGAAAAGTCCAGCAAGAAATGGACTTTCGTGTACATGAGTGGCACTTTGTTGCTTCGCTCAAGCACTTCTGAAGCGTAACAATATCAACATGGAGCCATGCGGCGCAAGAACACTTCTGTCCTCCGGAACCTGTCTGGTGCTTGGGCGATAGTCTAAATGTCAGGCATCTGCAGGTAGATATAGTATGCACCAGGAAGAGTCTTAGCTCTGTCTTCCAAACACCACCGGGTTGATAAAGCAAATTAAAGAAAAAGAAAACAAAAAAGTGTTGGTTCAGCCAATGTAAAATACATATGTAGAGCTGATAAAGGGAATTGCATTAGCATGAAAAACGTTTGTTTTAGGTATTTGTCCTCCTCACAATAATTACAGGCAGGAGTCTCTTCCAAAAGAACATGCATTGGAAGAGCTGTTAATATTTCAAGCTTTGAGTAATGCGAAATACTTAATGGCCTGTAATCTGATAAGATGCCCCAGACATACTTACTGAATGTTTTGGATAGAATTTCAGCTGCAAATTTATAACACTGTGTTTCCTCCTACTTGAAATTGTACAATTTAGATTACTTTGTAACTTAGCATAACTCACTATTTGTTGATTGTGTGGCTGAGAAAATTAAAACCTCCTGCATGTGTGTTACTGTTGTGCATCCATAATATAAAGATTGGCGGGGGAGCTATGCTGGAGCTGCCCCTCGTGAGTTCTTAAGAGGTCTACTGTATGAAGCCTGGCTCTGAAGCTGTTCCTGTGACTGTGCTGGAGCCATGCTCTGGAGGCATTAATGATACAAAGCGCCACACTGTAGTTGGTCCTTTGAGGGAGCTGATGCTGGCCCTATAAAGGCACTGGATGCAGCCCCGTAAGGACGCTGGATATGTTTATCGTATGATACATGTGTAGGAGCTGTTCATTTGAGTGCTCGAAATCGCTCCTCTACATACAGTGTGACAATGTTCTTCTGAAGTCTTGCCCGAGAGACCACACTTCTGATTTTTGCACTGGCACACCCTGGAATGACAATGCACGGCACAGCTCTCACCATCTTGGTCGAAGATCTGTGATTGCCTGGGGTCTGAAGGAGCTGTGCCTTGGGTACAATATGTTGTGTTATCGGGAGCCAGAGGGACACCTGGTATCTTCCGATGTGCTCAAAGGGCTCCTGCGTGTAGCAGGAACACACTTTTCAGCCACAGTAGCTCATTGTCTTCACATAATTGATAACATATTGATGCTTCCTCTCGGAAGGTTTATCACAATAAGTAAAGAAATGCAGCACAGTGAACTCTAGAAGAAAAAGTCAGATTTTGATGTCATTAATGCTTAAGTTTACCAATGATTTTAATTTATTGTTCAGCGAGTGATTTAATGTCCCTCGTAGCAGGTTCTGAAATTTAAAACCATATTTATGCTGTTGGCCTGCAGCATTGAGCCAGAAGACTTTTTAATCTCAGCCAGTTAATAAGGGGGATAAAGTTTGCTTGTGTTCTTCCTTTTCGTGCTGTCCTTAGCCTCACTGACTGTCATCTTTAATGTCCCTCTGCGCATGACGTATATACTTTATTTGCTTATCTGTTCTCCACCAGCAGGGCTGGGACTACCGATTGCAGCAATTGCCAGCCTGGTCAGATACTTCCAAAGACTAGAAGTCCTTTTCGAAAGGTTATGTAGGGTGAGATGGGATGCATGACCCAACCTTCCACACCATGTTTCACCAAGGCCTGAGAATAGTGAATCTTGGGAAGGACAATACATTGTTAACCTCTTCATAGCAGAAACCCATTTTATTTTGTTATCACAAACCACACGTTAAAGAAAAAGTGCAGTTATTTGTAACCTTCTGTTACCCCACACGTAAAACACATATGGTTTGTGTATTTGAAGGAAGTGCTGAACTGCTACCAAGACATATATTTTTTTCAAATTATTTAAGATTTGGATCTCTAACGAGGTCCACAAAAAATGTGCACGATTTCCAATGGAATATAAAAGAAATCTAAATAAACAAAGCATTTAATTTTTTAACAGAGCATGAGTAACAATTAGCCTCTCTGCAGTATGTATGAATGAATGAAAACAATGTATAAAGTGCAACGGCAGCTTCGTTAGAAGCATCCTGGCACTATGCCGGTAGTGAAAGTAGAAACAGAAACAGAATTACACTTCATGGCACAGAAAGGTCTTCATATGGGTCTTAAACTTTTTCTCAGAGTAGTCCGAAGGCATGATGGTAGAGCATTTCAAAGACTGGGAGCTAGAAAAGAAAAAGATCTTAAACCAGATCTAGTTTTTGTATTTTATGGATGCACAGCAGATTTTGATTGGCTGAGTGGAGTACCCTATAAAGAACATATTTTTTGAGCTTGCCTTGAATATAACAAGGACAATTGTGATGAAATGTTCTGTGCATAACCATAAGTGCTTTAAACTTAATTCTAGACTTACCGGCAACCAGTGAAGTTGCTTCTGGCCTCCTTGCCTAATGGATTGTCTTTTTGGAATATTTAAAACAAGTGGAGCTGAAGCATTCTGAATGCGCTGGAGCCGATTTAGCAGGTCCTGAGAGACTTCCAAATACAGTACATTGGCTTAGACCAATCTGGAAGTGATTAATGCGTGTACAGAACCCTTCCGTGTGGCGGAGAAAGATATTTAAAAAAACTTTCTTAATGATTTTAAAAACCTGAAACAGTTGGGAGCAGTGGTCTGCACCTGATGTTTGAAAGATAGGGCCATTTCCAATAACACACCCAGATCCAGGCAACAGTTGAAGGCTTAGTGCGTCGTCCCAACTGAGGTGGCCAAAATCTCATAGCATCAACTGGGTAAGGAGTACCCTACACTAAATTTCTGCTTTATCAGAATTATTTTGCAAACAGCTGCTGTACATCCAAACGGCAACATCAGTAAGACAGCTCTGAAAACCACCAACCACTGTGTCATCGGGCTGTTGGAATACCAGCATAAGTTGTGTGTCGTCTCCATAAGATGCAATGTTCAGCTCTATGCTTGGACACGGTGACCTAGAGAAACCCCCCCCTCCCGTCTTTCCCCCCTTCCCATCCCTCTCCCGAGTTAATTGGTTCACACCATAGTTCCTGGGTGAGGAGACAAGATCGATTTCGATAGAGTGCAACTCGTATGTATTACTCACGGATTGACTTAAAGCATAGAGACACCACGATGTCACATATTATTGCGAATCACACCCACATAGCTGATGCCCATAACGCCATCCCCACGGTGCCTGACGCAACATGAGTTCATCCCCCCCACAGGTGCAGTTAACAGGCTAAAATGTTTGAGGCGATCCCGTCCATGGGGTGTGCAGTTGCTTTGATGGGATGCCACGTGATACATGCTACCAAAGCACACAGAAAGGGTCGATAGACAGACAATGGCCCTGAACTGTGAAATGTCTAACAGAATCCAAGTCTCCGATTGTATCTCAATGTCTCTAATTTTTGTAATGCTCGTTTACCTCGATTGATCATTGAAGTATTGTTTGTGTCAATGCAACCAAAAACCCAATAAACAAATTCAAACAAAAAAAAAGATGCAATGTTCAGACCCCACCTTTGAGCTATTGGTGCTAGTGGGGCCATATCGATGTCAAAGAGAGTTGGCGCTATATAAAACTTTATAAATGAAATAAATAAATGCTGAGCCCTGCGGGACACAACAATTTATAGCTCGAAACTGGGAGGTGAAAGTTGTTAAAATAGTTTTTTTAACTTCTTGTTGCATGTCCGAGAAATAGGAGAAAAGCCTATTTTAGGCTCTTCCCCAGTCTCTGTACCAAAATTTTATGGGACACTGTGTCGAATGCAGCAGCTAGGTCTAATAAAAGTAACCACCACGTTTTGTGCCAGGTCAGGGTTCCCTCTAATATTTTCAGTGACCTCCAAGATGGAAGATTCCATGCCCAAACTGAGAGGAATTAAGGATATCATTCCGCTCAACGTGCCTGATAATCTGTCAGTTTACCAGATTTTCCAACATCTTCCCCAAAGCAGGGGGAGGGAAATAGGCATATAGTCATCAGAATAAGTGATTTTTTTTTTTTTTTTTTTTTAAAAGAGGCACCAGAAGTGCCTTTTTCCAAATTGATATTCTCTCACCCAGTTCCAGGGCTAATTTAAAAAGGGCATTAATCTGCGAATTAAATGAGTTAGCTGCCTTCGATAGATAATAAGAAGGACTAGCATCGAGAGAGGACCCGAATTTAACATTTTGGATGATACTTTGAGTGTTCTTTTCGACTGACTGAAGTTTCGACAAACATAAGCAGCAGACATTCCTTATTCTAACAAGCATTTACAATGCAACGGTCTCGCCTTTGCAAAAGTTAGACCTATTGGCATTGTAAATGACAAACTTTATTTATGTGTTGGTTTTGAAAACAGATAAATGGCATTGTTATTTACAATTCCAATGCTTAATCTCTCGCAAATGTGACACTGATTGCATTTGCACACACACACACACAGAGCCACACACACACAATGCCACACACATACACACACAGAGCCACACACCGAGCATAATTTCAAGAGCCAATGTAGTAAAAAAGTTACTTGTGAAGAAGCATCCACACATACATAAATGGTGTTGCATTGTGTCTCCCAGCTCCTCCTGGTCTGCCCTAGTGTGATCTTTTAAATGAATGGAGAGTAAGTGACTTAGGAACCTAGGTTATTGTTGTTGTTGAATCTAGTGTGATCTTTGGCATATTTTATATTCCCTGTGCGTTAGATTGTCTGCCAGCGCTGGCAGAGTGTATACCAGTAGTGAACACAATTAGCGTGCCTGTTTCTGTGCCCAGAAAGGGCGTGTGGCTGCCAGCTAGCGCTTGCTTCCTGTCTTGCAGTATAAGAGACGTAGTAGCAATGCTGTCCTGGGCTCTGGTGTGTGCAGCGAAAACGGTTTTTAGCTTTACAGTTCTGGTCACCCTATCCCCCTGTACACAGACTAGACACGTAAATAGAGCCATACTTTTGGTGCATGAACCCTTAACTCCTCTGGGCCCTGGGACCACTGCTCCTGCTGCACTATTGCGAGCCACCAGTGACCCCGCTGAGCAGCATGCCGCCAAAAAGAAACACACTGTACTTTTGTTGCTGCTGCCTGCATCTGTCGTTATCGGTACTAATATCCACCCCATGTGGAGCTGCTCGCAGGTGGACACGCCCCCGCTCGCTCCCAGTGCCCACCCCTATTTTGTATGTGGTGTTGTCAGATTTGGAGTGTGTAGCGGGTCATTGGAAACGTTTCTGGAGGTAGAGAAGCTGTAATTTATTTTCGGAACTGAATGCACCAACGGTTTATTTGAGTGAATTATTCCTCGTCAGGATGGCCTCGTACACGGTGACCGTGGCCACAGGGAGCCAGTGGCTTGCAGGCACGGACAACAGTATTAACTCTGCTTGGATTCCAGGGAAGCAGTGAGAAGGGTCTCCTCGACAAGCCCCTACACATTGATTTTGAAAGGGCCCGCATCCTTACCGCCGACTTGGCCGCATTCATCCTGCACGGTGCCCAGGCCACCCCCTTCGATCTTCTGCCCGTTCACCTCTGCACAGACCACGGCATGGGAGACAGGAAGTGCGGGAGTGCTCGGTCCGCTGCTCCTCCATCCACGCGAGCCGATTACATCTAGTTCCGGGAACAGAGGTACATAGGAGGAGCTTAGAATCTGAGACAACAATATACGTCATTGCAAATCTCAGACCCGGTAGCATTTTTTTTTTTTAATGCATGTTTATATAGCGCAGACTTTACCCGAAGGTGTAAATCTCAGACCCGGTAGCATTTATTCTTTTTAATGCATGTTTATATAGCGCGGACTTTACCCGAAGGTGTAAATCTCAGACCCGGTAGCATTTATTCTTTTTTAATGCATGTTTATATATCACGGACTTTACCCGAAGGTGTAAATTTCAGACCCGGTAGCATTTATTCTTTTTTAATGCATGTTTATATAGCGCGGACTCTACCCGAAGGTGTAAATCTCAGACCCGGTAGCATTTATGCTTTTTTAATGCATGTTTATATAGTGCGGACTTTACCCGAAGTTGTCAGAGCGCTGTCCAACAGAACCAGTTACGTTACATGAGAGAAATATTAAAACAAGCATTGGGTGAAACTAACAAGCAAAATGGTGGCAGCAGCTAGGGCAGACACCAACCATGTTTCTCCGAGGCAAAGCAGGAATGCCTTGGAGAAACGCACAGTCATTTTGGGATTTGGGGGCGTGTTTTCTTTCTCTCCTCTTCCCATTGGCTGTAAGGTAAAATTCCAGCCAATGGGAAGAGGAGAGAAAGAAAAGAGAAAGAAAGTTAAAAACACCCCCCCCCGAATTCCCAAAAGACGGGGCTTGAACGGAGTGATGCCCCTCTCCTCCAATGGCTGGCCTCCGTTTAGGAAGCCAGCCAATGGAGAAGAGGGGCGGGTTCAAGCCCCCACACTGTAAACATAAGATCTCTCCCTGCGACTGCGCAAGTGCAGCCTATGCAGGTCTCGACCTAAAAAGGGTCTGAATTAGATCCCAAAGAAGGGTGATTCACAGACTTACCAAAGTTAGAGCAAATGTTTTCCACTTAGTTGTGAACAAATGAGGATAAGTCTTTCTCCAAACACTGAGAAATTGGAACAGCTTGTTTATTAGCGTCTGGCTAAAGGAATGCTTTAACAATGAAACATAAACGTTCTTGGGGCATTCTCGAAGGAGGCTATTTGTTTAACAAAGAAGTCTGTTTGGGCTTTTAAAATATTTTTACATAACTACGTGAGAGCAGTGCTATTATCCCGCTATTTCTCAGTGTTGTAATTTGACCTCCATTTCCTGTTATGCTGTTTACATCTAAGTTTTTCTGCCTTAAGACTGTTTGAGAACCAAACTTCCAAAGGTGCAGTTCTCTTCCTAGTACAGGTTTTTAGAGGTGTCTAATTATCAAAACCTAGTAATAAGGCATTGTTGAAGAAACTGACTGCTTTGTCAATTCCTGCAGACGTATTTACTGTAATTTGGGAGTACATGTTGGCCAGACTTCGATCCGGGATAGCGAGCCAAGGCCCAGAGGTTTCCTTGGCCTTAATGGTGGCAGTCTGGATAATATTTTGGGACATGTAAAAGGTGACTAGGAAATGGTCAGTCGAGAATAACTTGAAGGTGAGGACCAGTAACAAAGGAGGGGTAATTAGAGAAAATCAGGTCAAGTGTATGCCCACATTTGTAAGTTGGACCCATGGCAAATTGTACTAAATGAAGATCAGTCATTGATTCCTTGAACTGTTCTGCCAATTGGGGTCATCCATGTGTATATTGAAGTCCCCCAATACTTCATAATTAGAATATTGCATTAGTAAGTGCATCTAAAAACATAGGAGATGCTTTAGGGGAATGATACTCTAAGGCACCTGAAATGGAGAAATTGTCTCAGACCTTGAAGGATAAAACCAACCCCTCAGTTAATTCCAGGCCACCAAACTCAGTAGTAGCACAGCAAAATTTTGAGAGATAAATAATGGCGATCCTGCCAGCTTGTCCTACCAGCCAATCATCATGGCGGATCGAGTAGCCCTCTACTATGGCTATGGCAAGTGTCAGGCCTGAGTTGGAATTAAGCCAAGTTTCGGAGAAAAACAAAAACAAAATGTCCCAGTCATTATCGTTTAACCAGATATATGTTTTCTGTCTGAGAAACGATCTAACATTAATTAAACAAGATTTTAACTCCCTTATACCAGAAAAATGATCGCTCTTACGACTCTTACAGTGGGGAAACTTGCGGTCACTCAGAACTACCCCCAGAGCGTCAGGCAGATTATTACATTCAAATTTACATTTAGAGCATTGCGTCCTGAAGCTAGCCTTCTTGGAATGAAACAATAAATCACTGCAATATGGCGGAAGGTTTTGCTAATCACATTTCTTTACCATAAACTAGGATTTTTTACTGAGTTGGGACGAAATGGGCAGCATGGTTGGCTTTGGTATCATTCTCGGCGCTAATGGGCGCAGACTGACTCGCCTTTGTGCACCAGTGACGCTTCCGTACTGCCTCCTTCATTTAATGGGCTGGGGAGCGTTAGTAACCTCGCCCAACTCCAACTGATAGAGCGCTCAGCTCAAAGATAGGAAAAATAACAAGAGCCTTCCCTTAAAAAGAATTCCCCCATCTGACTACCACCCGACCAACAGACTACAACCCCCCCAAAAGGTTTAAAAACAGACTTTTATATGCCTCAAAAAGTTTAAAAACAGATAAAAAACAATTACACAGCAACAATAGTAAAAACTTAAAAATATCTGTTTTTCAAAAGTGCCATAGTAAAGTGCAAGAAATGTACAGAAACAAGACACCACAATTTCATAAAAACAATTCCAATGAAATAAAAGGATTTTTTTCTGGGAAATTCCTACATCACTAGCTCAGGATGCCTATACTTTACTATTCTTATAAATACTTACCCCACCCCAGCACCTAACCGTAGACTCTCAGCCTGTTTAGATCATACCTGCCTTTTCCTACTGTAAAGGTTTGAGACCCACTAAAATAACTTTTAAAACATTTGCAAATTTTCTACATTCCATATCAACACTTTTCATTTAATGTATGAGTTACTGAAACATAAAAGATTTGAAACATTCTAAAACAACTTTAGGAAACGTACAAAATGTGTACATTCCATATGAAGAAATTTCATTTACTGGTTCTGTTTTGAAAATACGAGCTTCCACCACTGAACATACATTATTTTTTAAAATTGAAGGTCTCAAATAAGTGTGGCGCTGTTGGTGCAAAGCCGAGCAAACAAAAAGAACATGGCCCGTACCCTGCTTACCTTTATGGCCGAGATCGCACACAACTCTCTTTTTTGCCTGTGGATTTTGCAATTCAAAAGTAACGTATTCTATTGTACTAACTAGAGAAGCGCCAGGCTCCATGAAAAATATTCCTTAATAAATATTTTTGAGGTGTCCTGACCATACAAAAATAGGCTATTACATCAAATCTAAAATTCCTAATCCATGTTATAACTCACCCTCCCCAACTCCTGTTTTAAAATGTTTTAAGCTGACTAACTGACCACGAGCAAACTGTTTACTGCTTCAAATAAACAACTTCAGTGCCAAAATTCAAATCTTGTAAACGCTTGCTTTTTATTCTGTACTTCAAAATTTTCTTTGAGCTTTAAATACCTTTAAGCTCCTTTTTTTCTTAAAATGATCTAGTAACTCCAAGGCGCTGTCGCTATGCCTTGCACACATGCACTAACTATCCAATATTCTAACCGTATTGCTTGTACTGTCACTAATATAAGCCAACTACAAATTTTCCTTAAAATCTGATTTTCAAATTTATTTTTTAAAAATCCCACTTTGTAACCGTAATAACTTTTACTGCATACAGGAAGGATGGTGGAACTTTGACTTTATACACCAACACCAGATGTGTAAAGTGTCAGAAACCAACAGCATTATAAAAAGTTCATAATCCATTTGCCTGTGCAGTCGCTGTTGAAGAATGCTACACTATGTGCTCTTTATCGAGTAAATTATTTGTGAAAATCTTCCTTAAATAAACGTAATATTTCACTTCTTTAAATTTATCATTTCCAATAAACCAGTGATCCTTATAGTGGTTCCCAAATCAATTTTTTTTGATATCACAATTTTGCTTTTAACTACATTCATTTTTAAAAAGTTTGCAACAGAGAACTCGTGAAACATGGATAACCCAGTATTTAAACCCTTTTAGAGGTAACTTGAGAATAACAATATCATCAGCATACAATATGCATGGGATAGAGCGCCTTTCTATTCTTAGGGGGTGGCGGTCTCTCTTTCCACCCTTAAGCACTTGAGGTAACTGATGGGGGTTACAAGGCACCACTGTAAGTCCTAATTTTAACCCTTAAGCCCCGATTCTACCTCCCCCTCCCCCCCACCCACCCCAATAGAAATAGGAGCTGACCCCAGGTGGGTTATTGCAAGGCCATTATTACATGTAAACTATTATCCGGTATCCCAAGTCTCTGCAATTTTCTCTGAGTGTTGGCCTATCCACTGGATCGAAAGCTGTACAAAAATCTATAAAAGCTCCATAGACTGGTTGCCCTCATATTACAGCATACTGGGATCAGCTTGAGCATCGCCACATTGTTTAGGGTGCCCTGATTCATCCTAAATCCAGGTTGTTCCACAGGGATTAAGTCCCCCTATTCCACCCATGCGTGGAAATGTTCCAAAATGCTTTTTACAAAAATCTTTCCAACTGAGTCTAACAGAGCTATTTGCCTGTCGTTATTTAGTAGATTCTTCGGACCATTTTCGTGAAGTGGGACTACAACACTCCCTTTCCATGATGCAGGAACAAAATCTCATTGATAAATATAATTAAATCTTGGGATTGCAGAGAGAGACCACAGCTTGACCTCTCTTTGTATAATCGAGATAGGGATTTCATCTGGGCTCATTGTCCCAGATAATCTCATATCCTGAATATATTGTTATACTTTCACCATTACCGGGGTCCATATCTAGATTGTAAGGCAGAAGAATCTGCCATCCTTAAATCAGTTCGCTCCTCCTCAGAATGTGGGGCATAGAATTCCGATATATATTTTCCCATAGATCATTCCCAATCGGGATTGGCCTTGCACAACCCTCTGATATATTCTCCCAAAATCTATTAGTATCTTTGTTATAGGCAGCTTTTCTCATGGAAGTCTATTTAATGTCACTTTACTATTGTTTTAAAGTTGTTTTTAATCTTACTCTTCTCCTTTTCAAGAGGGTAATCTGTTTTCCCCTTTCTGGCGAATTACAAAGAAATTGTCTTCTGACTAGTCTATTTAACTCTTTTTTCAGGAGTGCTACTCTTCCTATATCTCTTTTACCAACCTGAATGAGGTATACCGTATTTTCCTTTGCCACAAAATGCTTCATACGACAATTATATAGTCCATTAATGACCCAGTAATCTTCGCCTAATGAGTATATTTTGCTGGACAGTCCGCCCCCCTCCTCCCCTCCCACACATACTTGGCCATTTACTTACAAGTATTTGTATTTTTTTAGGCAGTCAAATTAAATGGATCCTCTCTTATCGGTCTTTATTTGTTCAGGGATCATCGCTGGGGGAATGCTTTGGGCTTCTTCTCTACTCTGGTCTGCAAACACACCTAAGGCATGATTGGAAATGTTCTCATTAAATGACCCACTAAAAGTAGCTGATAACAATTCTCCCGTTCCAATATTTCAGATATTCCTAGCCTATCTGTACCCCTGGTTGCTCCTTGGCTCTTTATTTGCTGAAGTGGTTTGTACAGATATTTTCAGCCTGGTCTGTGTGCTATATTTATTTCTGAGGGATGGGAGTCTACAGGTGATGATTCTCTTTTTAAAACCATTTCCCAAGTGTACTGGCACCTCACCTGTCCTGCCTTTGGATAGTTATCACCTGTCACTCTGTATAATCCACATTGGTACACTCTAGATGATTCCAGGCTGGTGAAGACGATACTTGTAATGATAGCTCTCCATCATTGGAATATTCATAGTGCCACATGCTTTAGGCGTCCTTGTTATTAGGCTCGAATTTTCAACACTCATACACTACCATGTGCTAAATGTGGCTTTATTTGCCCATCCATCCAGGTTTTTTTTTCTTTTCACCTTCACCTGTTGAGTGGCTCAGCTTTAAGCTACATCTGCAGCAGCCATGTTTAATTCTTTTACTGTATGTTGAGCTAGGAAGTGTTTGGAAAGCTTGCATCTGCTTGGTATAATTTTCCTGTCGTTTCTGTTTATCGGATTGCCTGTGCCTCACGTGTGGCCTTTACTAAGTCTGGTTACAGTTGTGGACTGAAACGCCTAGGTGTAAAATTTGTAAACTGGAAATGGCGGCATCAGAAAATCCATCCAGATCATCAGCATCATCCATGTATATGTGGCTTGACCAAGTCTAAAAAAGAAAATTCTGAAAGTGGTATAATCTCTATTTAGAGGGTTGCGGGGGATACCGTTTTTTTTAGGGTAATTTGCCTCTGGTGTCCTGAGTTATGTCCCAATATTACTCTGAAAGCTAGGCCGAGGTTACCCTTTCCACACAGGTTGTGAGGGTGAGCAATCAGTGGCTTCTTGGAGAGGTAATGTGTGTGGGTAGAGACTTAACATTCACTCACTGTGAAGCCTATTGCTTATCTTAATGAAAAGACACCTGCTAGTTGGTATGCTCTACAGGATCCCCTACAGACCCACTGGCCACACTACGTACAACCTGGGAAGCACACTAATCAGCGCCAGCCTCACCACCATCATCAACTCCTCCATCCTTAGCAGAAACTTCCCGGATAGTTCAAAACAGGCAGAGGTCACAGCTCTCCTGAAGAAACCCTCAGCCAACCTGAATGACCATAGCAACTTCAGGCCCATCTCGCTCCTGCCCTTCCCCCCCCCCCCCCAAAGTTCTAGAGAAAGGATAAAAAAACAAAACCTCTCCTCTCATCTCAAACAGCACCACCTCCTGGACTCCACCCACTCAGGCTTCGACCGCAACCACAACAAAAAAACGTCCTCCTGGTAGCAACAGACGACATTTGGTCCATCATGGACCTCTCAGCAGCGTTAGACTCCGTACCCAATGACACCCTCATCACCAGAATCCAGATATCCAAAGGCCAGCACTGAGTTGAATTATCTCCTTCCACTCCAACAGGACACGACGAGTCAGACGCTCCACTTTCACCTCCGAACACAAGAAGCTACTCTGTTGGGTCCCCCAGGGTTGCTCCCTCAGTCCAACCCTGTTCAACTTATATATGGCTCCCCTCGTGCACATCAGAAGAACCCGCAGCAGCAACATAGTCTTATACGCCGAAGACACTCAGCCATCCTCTCCCTCTCCGGCACAAACACCACCACCAGGACCAGCTTCACTGCCTGCTTGTCTAACATGGTCATTGGATGCAAGAGAACTGCCTCAGACATGGACAAAACTGAGATCCTGATCTCTGGAAATAAGAACTCCCCCTGGGACTCTTCCTGGTGGCTTTCTGACGTGGGTCCCACTCTCACAGACCATGCCAGAAATCTTGGCATAGTCCTTGATGACAAATTTGCGATGAACAAACAGGTCAATGCCATGATATCATCCTGCTGCCACATCCTTAGAATGCTCAGCAAGATCTTCAAATGGCTGCACACGCACACAATACGCACGGTCACCCAAGCCCTCATCACCAGCAAACTCGACTACAACAACACAATGTACTTCGGCATCTCCAACCAACTCGAGTAAAGACTTGACACCATCAAAAACACTGCCACCAGACTCATCATAGAAGTTCCCAGAAGCACCCACATATCTCACTGAACTTCACTGGTTACCAATCCAGAAACGTTGCAAGTTCAAGCTGCTCATCCACGCCTACAAGGCCCTTCAAAACATAGGACCTGCTTACCTCAACGATTGACTCCAATTCTACCATCACTCCAGACAACTATTCTCTACGTCTCTCTCCCTCGTATGAATCAGGTGCATCAGTAGAAGAAAGACAAGAGGGTGTGCCTTCTCCTTCATCGCCATCTGACAACTGGAACGAACTTCCTCAACACATTAGAACTTCTACTCCACTTCTCAACTTCCGCAAGAAGCTGAAAACCTGACTGTTCAACTAGGAGCACCAGCGGACCAACGCTCCTGCTGCCGCGCTTGCATACCTTCAAGGGTGATAAACTGCTACAGATAAATCAACCTAACATATTTGCTGTTGCATTATTTGTGTCTTTGTCAGCAGCACAAGATCAGGGTGTATGCCTCTCTCTTCTTGCAAGCTGCTGTGTTGTTCAATGCGCTAGCCCTGGTTAATGGGTGTTCGTCACCAGCAGTTGTGGCCTCTTAGAGATGGGGCAGGTAAGGTGGCTTTGAGGGTTCCTGCTGACTGTACTGCTCCTCTAGGAAGCACAAGTCCCACTCTGCAAACTCTGTTGGAGTGCCTGCCGGCAGGATTGTTCCTTGGTCTCCTAGACACTTTCGATAGCTTGCTACATGAACCACATGGGGAAGACGGGTAACTTCTTGAAGCTTGATTTGGCGATGGTTACTTTTCTGGGAAGTTGGCTTGTCTTATGGGTGCTCTACCCATGGCAAGCATGGCTTGACTTCTACCGCAGGGTCAGGCATTCTCCTTCTCTCTTTGATCAGGCAGGATGCAGACAGGCTTCTAGGTATATCCACATCTTCTCCAGAAGTTTATCAGACTCCAAATGTGTGGTGCGCACCAGCCCGGAATCACAGCTGCTCTTCAGGTACTCTGCGGAGATCTCTTCCTTAGTCAGGTTAGAACTGGAACAAAGAAGTATCTTTTGCATCCCACTTCATACTCCTTTTCCAGACGGGATATGTTGATCCCAGACCCCTTTTAAATGTCATTTTCGAGTTGCAGTGCACATACAAACTTTTTGTGCAAGGTGAGGGTTCTTAAAGCAAGTAGTGATGATTCTGTCTCCAATTAAGAACATCCAGATACATGAGCACTGTGAAGTGTGACTGTAATCAAACTTCTTGAAATAGCAGTCAGAGAAAGATAAATTACCACGTCATGCCTATAAGCTTCTTGCCTTAACAACAGAATCTGTGACTCATACCCTCTTGCCTACCAGCCATCAAATGGCAATGACCAGAAAGGACCAATCAACTTTCTAAGTTCTTTTCTAAACTGTTTTTTTGTAGAATTTCTAAGGGTAGCAATGTTTTTGTTCTTCCTCACTTCGGTGTTTTAGTCTCCTCCCTTAAGCTCCATAAATCCAAGCTATACTCTTCTGTGAAAACTGTATTCCTTTCTCTTCTTGAGCTGTATCAAAACCAATGACTATCCAAAATGGACAGCACTAGTCCAGCAGTCTGTCTCACACCTCAATGAGTCCTGCTACCTACCATAAAACAAGCACACAAAAAGACATATACTGACTCTCTTGCTCTCTCTCTGTTTCAGGGTCTAGGTGCCACTTTAAAGCAGCATTTTATAGGAGTGACAACCTCACTCCTATAAAATTCTGCTTTAAAGTGGCACCTAGACCCTGAAACAGAGAGCGAGCAAGAGAGTCAGTATATGTCTTTTTGTGTGCTTGTTTTATGGTAGGTAGCAGGACTCAGGGCTTCACTTACTGAAGGAAAAAAAGTTCTGCTAAGATCCATCAATCCACAAAAAATGGCATGCTCCCGCCACTGCTTAAGGTCAGCAACTTCAGACATGGATTGAAGTACCACGTCTGCAAAGTGGGCACACGAGGTGCGCTCCTCCAGGTCACAGAACAGGTTCTGCACCTTGGAATCAACATGACAGGTCTAGGCCTATGTTAGATGAGTACTCTAGTTCTGCCAAGAAGAATCAGGATACCAGTTTCATGTGCAGTCTGGATGCTGTGGGCAGGGGTTTACCATGTAGACGATATTCCTGTCCCAACAAGATAGAGCAGTAACAGTAGCGTCCCATTCAACCCTGCCTCAGTCGCGTCCTGCTGCTGTTTTAAACCTAGCACGGTTTTTTATTTTATGTTTGCGCTCGCCGTACCTTATAGAGGGAAGTCAGTTAAAAACAGGTGACTTAAAGCGGGGAAACTGCTATCTTAATGGATTTAGGGGAACCAGTTAGGAGATTAGGGGCGGAGCCTGTTAGAGATCACAGCCCATATGTGCAGTGGACACGTCGCTGGTGCTCCAAACGCACCAAAGGGAAGCCAGTCTGCACCAGTCTGCAGACAGTCGGACCAGGGGCCAGCCACTATGCCCAAATATTATACTATTCCTCAGAGGAACTCAGTAGTCTTCAATCACCTAGCTATCAGTTAGCATCTTAAAGAGTAATACCTTTGATATTAAATCCTCTCAAACAACCATGCACCCTGCCGAAGACCTACTTAAGAACTCTGGTACCCCCAACACCGACCAAATTTCGGTTGTTTATTGCGACACTGGTTCTTTGGTTAAGCACCAGATCAAAATCTTCAATCCACTCGAATCTGAATCTCCAGAAATCTTTTAACAGAAATCTGGTTAACAAATAAATCCTCGCCGTACATACTAGCTGTACTTCCAGAAGGTTATTACCTACTCCAAGTGGATAGAGCCACAGGCAAAATTGGGGGAGGAGTGGCAGTGGTAATTAGGAAACACCTCCGATTTTCTAACTTCCATTCATTTAATATTCCTAATATCCCTATAGCTGGTTGCCTTATGATCAAACTTGACTCCTTATCCTGTCCTCTCATCAGTGCGTCAGTTTATAGTGCATAGACCCCCAAGCCATATGCAGCACTTCCCACAATTTTTAGCCGACTCCATTGCTCCCTTAGAGATTGACCATGTCAAAATCCTGTTAATAGGTGACTTTAATTATCGGGCATATGAGTAGGCGGGAGGACCCTCCTCCACTGTGCTAAGCGACTTACTCAACAATCTTAATCTTAAAGAATATGTGGTCCTACCTACTCACAAAAACACCACACGAATAGATCAGTTGTGGTCTACCAATCTCTCTCTTGCTAATGCAAAGTTATTATACATCTTTATTGGTGATACTAGCATACCAAGTTTCCATGTCAGTAATGTTGGCACACGGGTTTCTGTTTCATTACAGTCTGCTGGAAAGTTACCACAGGTAGTTATTGTTGACTCCGGGGTACCAAATTTCAGTCTACTTCTAATTGCCAAACATAGATACATGTCATCACAACATACTGAAAACTTACCACAGCTAAATATTTTTTATGCACAGGCTGGTGGTGTATCATAATCAGCCCTCCATGGCTTGTACAGAAGACTGACTGTTGTGGAATAGGGATCTTTCCTGGGCATACCACAGTGAGAAAGGTATTCTCAGATTGTGTTGCTGGGCTTATGTTTTGGGCCAGATATGAAAAGGATGTGGTATGTCTTGTAATGCACCCACATATCAAGAAGCCTTCTGTACTCACAAATAAAAAGACTATGTAGAGTGGAACTACGGTTTTATGCAACATTCACTGTCCTCTGATCTAGTTGAAGCTTTGCATGATTTACCAGACACGGTAAACATATAATATACTATACAAACCCAGTACACAGTGTACACATTAGGGTAAAGTTGAGGAACCAAGTTATGATCAATTGCAGTGAGTTTACCACTGATGGCCGGTTGGCCTTCTCATCAGGTGTACAGGTAAACGTCTGTGATTTTTTTCCAACCTAAATGTTACCATCCCACCACTCTGGTAAGTGTATGCTAAATCTGTTCTATATTTTAACCAGGGGTACAGCTGGGTTCACCTCCGTGCCACCAAAGTTTGGGTCTGCTCCTATTACCTTCAGGAAAATATAGAGCTTGTCATTGAACCCAAATAATTGCATCAACTGGGGGGGAAATCCTTAGAGGATGGACAGTGTCTCTAAGCTTTGTTTGCCAAGAAAGGTCTTTTGTTCACACAGCAGGTACTTTGCTGGATCACGCAGAGAGACCATGTATAATCATTTTGGGTAGGAGATGTCCATAGAGGTAGGGACATGTTTGGTTTGAGTTTTGATGATGGTAGGGACCTGTAGAACATGTGAATCAAATAGATAATTCCAATAATCTGAGGGCACTGGTGGGAGATCAGATGTGACATATCCCTTGGATCAGTGTCTCTGGACAGATTTTACACTTTGAGCAATTGAAATACACCACATTATGGAATCTCCAGATACAATCCAGTGCTTTAAGTGGTTGATTGTTGCCTACTTAACTTGCCTTTGTGGTATATGCAGCCTGTGCCTTTGTCTATAGCTGTTGTGGACTATCCCTTAGCAAGCGGGGCTTAGCACAGGAGATTCAAGATAATGGAACAGTGCAGCATTCATGAATGAATGAACGAATGAATGAATGAATGAAGAGGGTTTTCTATAGCGCAACGTTCACTCCAAGGAGCATCTTGGCGCTTAAGCGGACAGAAAGAACAACGGGCGTGTGATGATGTATAGTGATGTTTAACAGAGAGAAAGGAATCACCGTTGATTAGCTCCAGTCACTGGTGATCGTGGTTTATGGAAGCTACTGTCCTCACTTGCGCCTAATAAGAGCCATCTGGCTTTAGGAGGAGCTGAATTGGCCCAACCTATAACTTTCTGATACTTAATCACACTCATTTTGGTCTAGATGTTCCTTTCCCGGTTTCATGTAAGGGCTAAAGAAAGGCGAATGTGGTGAATATGTAGTGGCAGAGTACATGCACTGTGGCAAAATATTACATGTGCCGTAGACCCTCACCATGATTAGGAGTACAGTAGCGGGCACAGGGCCGAGGTCCACCGGAAAGGCAGGTGCTCATGTTTCCCAATGCTTCGCCTGACCTACCTCTGTGTGGCCCTGGCCTTCTCTGTCTGCTCAGTGTGCCCTGGAAGCCCAGAGAAGAGAGTGCTTGCAGACAGCCCTCATTCATTAATTAACTGTAAAGGCCCCAAAGAAATGGCTCCCGCGAGACCTTCTAATGAATTGGCAGTCTTGGGAACTGCAGCGGCAGCTAGGAGCTTCTTTCACCGAGAATTCCGATAAGTGATGTGGAGGAAGAGTCTGCCAGTGAGGACTAATGCCTGACTGTATAGGTTCCGAGAACAGAGAATATTGAACTGTCAGTTTTCCTAAGCAGGGTTTCAGAGTAAAAAGGGTCTTCTGCTTCCGTCCTACATATCGTCTAAGGGCCGCAAAGGAACGTGCTGCTGCTTGGAGCTTGCAAGCTGATTTGGTCTGACCTTGGGACTGCTTAGGGTACTCCTGTGGCCATGGGCGAGATATGGGAATTCACAGTAATAAGATAGAGCTCTCCACCTAGGATCAGTTATTGAAGAATTATTTTTTTTGTGGGGGGTAGGGGGTTAATAAAATGCTTATTACAATCACCTGTCTAGCAGTTACTTTGATACTTCATAACAAACGGTTCACACTGTTATTTATGAGAAATGAGAAATATTTTGTTTCATATTGTCATATAAAAATAGTTTTTATACACTAATATGTTTAAAGAATAAAATGACTTTTCGGAAAATGTTAACACACAAGTTAAGTCCTTGCATTTTAATTCTAAGCTCCATACATGCCATCTTCTGTGTATGTGGTGCTATTTGGAGGCACATGATTCAAGAAGTGCATTCTTACTTTCTGCTTCTACTGATTCATTTTATGCTAGGTTTATCCAAATCTGCCTTTTAGGGGTGCGTGTCTTTTATGTGTTTCGACGGTTCAAAAGTATATCAAATACACCACAATCTATCTGAGGTGGTCTATTTAATACAGTAATGATGTATGTCAGGAGTCCATTTGAGATTGTGTTAGTAACAACCATTGAAGCGGTATCGTTTGAATTCATACATGCTTTGCGCATCATGATCACATATATGAAACGAATGTTCAAAGTTCAATTTGTTAAATATAACAGTCCATTTGCTTGGGTCAGTAGGCTAATGGGATGTATTCCATTAGTGAAAAATGAACATATGACATGGTTTTAATATGTAACGTTACCTTTTTCAAATAGTACTAAATTCCAATACATTTGCATGTGCGAACATGTTAGTCTAGGCGATTTTATTTTTTGTTTTGGGTCGCTCCATTCAGTTGAATCGCAAAAACTCAAAACGTAACTGCACAAGTTGTGGATTTATACTCCTAAAGAACCTCATTCTATGTTTCAGCATGCTCAGTAATTGCTAAAGCCCATGTTGCCGCAATGTTAATTGATGCTGTTGGAAGCACTGTAGTTGCCATATTGGTTATAAGAGTCCTTGGTGGCATGGACAAAATGGCGAACGCAAACTCATGACTCACTAACATGATACAGTAACTGAATACAGTAAGGTATCCCTTATAAATTGAGAAGTTGTTTGCGATTAAGTTGCAGGCCTTAGTAATTATGAAAACAATGTGGACTGGCCCACTATGTGGAAGTAGTGGAATATTGGTTGATATTCCAGGTTACTTGTGAGTATAGCTTATCAGTTAGGCACAATAGGTTTTGTTTTATAAACCCCTCACACTCTCTAGGAGGAAGTCTCTCACCTCCTGTTCGGTGTACTCCCTCAGTTCCGCCTCCTCATAAACCAACCCCATCGTGGTGAGGTTTCTCGGGACGCAACCACAGTGGAACAAGGGGACACAATTCCACAAAAACACTTTCAGGAGGAAGTAATAATCTGAAAATCAATATTCAGCCAACAATAATCCCCACAACAAGGCTCTGAATTCTCTCAACGCTCTACTCGTGGTGTAACCTGTGGCCGCCGTGGTACTGCGCAAACACAAGTCCTATCCCACCGCTTGCCACTAATGTAGGAAATGGTGTTGCCCAAATCTCAAAGGGGGGGTAGCACGGACCAAGCGGGTAGGCCAAACTTCGAGGACATGTGAAGCACTCACGCAGTACCTACCGACGACACACCAGGCACATCACAAAAGAGGCAGACACCAGTTTGAGTTGGAAAAAGATAAGTAGTTTAGTAGGGTTTCCAACCTGCAAGGCAAAATAAAATGCAAAACAGTAGTGTCACAACAGGGCGCCTATTGGCGCCAGAGCCAAGTGTATAAAGGGGGGATTATTGACATGGGAAGTAAGGGCTGAGTCCATAAGTCCATGCTGAAAGGAAAAAGGATGGAATCAAAATGACATTAGATCTGGGGCCAATCTGGTGGGGCCAACTCAGGCTCTCATCCTCAGGGGAGGGCTGTAATTGCAAAATACCACATTAGCATAGATATATATCATGCACAATAACGCCAACCCAACCCCTGTAAAAGAAAACATCAGGGCATCATAGTAAATCCCAACATACAGGAACACCTGCAATAAATCAGCACAGGGATATCAAACATCAGGCAGGAAGCATTAATTTGCATTGGCATCAGTAACATCAACAACAGGGGTACCCTTAAACATTTCCTTCACCAGGTTTCCGTAACAACTGAGGGACCTCAGGGCAACCCATACAGCAGGGATCTATACCTTCACAGGGGGGAATGATACTCTCCACCCCAATAGTATTAAATGAGGGCAATCCCGCGTTTATCTGGTGGGGCAGGCCTTAATCAAGGGGCAGACAACCCCTCAACCCAGAATGCACATCTCATTAGGGCCCAGGCAATATCACATTAGGCCCAAACACATTAGCCCGGAACATGAGTATGGGAGCATGGGGCAACAGACCTACAACAGCAGTAAAGGGACCACCGGGCCTCCTCTCTCCTCATGGGCCCCCTAATCACACTGGGGGGACCATGTCCTCCACAATGACCTTTACTCAGGGCACCTTACTGGGTTTGGTTCGGTCCCCACGGGCAGCTGCATACCGGTTGATAGGTCTTTTACTGATGGAGTCCCCTCCGGGACTTGGAAGTCATGTAGGTCCCTCCCGGGGTTGCTCCGCTCGAGCTCCCACTCACCGGCTTCCCCAGGGCTCTTCTTTCGGTACTGCCAGTAGCAGCAGCGCTTCACTGGCTTCTAGGCAGAGGCGGGGGCAGGCACCGATCATGTGCCTCGATGCCCCCACCTCCCGAGAGCCGGGCTCCCTCTGGGGCACCCACGGGGGGAATAGACACCCTCGGGCGCCGCAGGACGCACAACGAAGTTCTTCCTCGCGACGCTTCTTCCGTGCCGGCAGGGCTGGCACCGACAGTGTGCCCCGGCCCCGCCTCCTCCACTGGCCCTTCACTTCGGGGCCCAGACCGACTGGGTTGGCTCCCGCTCCGGTCGCTTCTTTACGGGGCTCCCTCCTGACCACGGGGGCCCCGCAACGGTACTTCACCCGGGTCCCCTCTGCCCTCACGGGGACCCAGGGTTTCGCGTCAGCTTCTCCCGGCCTTCCTGGCCGACAACCAATCCCTGCGCGGCGTTGGCGGGGGCGGGCCGATGACGCGGCCTGGCCCCCGTCACGTGATGGGGGACCTGACGGCCTCAGGGCCTAGCGCGGCCATTTCCTCACATCGGCGGCCCTCTCCTGGCACCGGGGGCCGCCGCGATGATTCCCACGGCAGTGGGGGGTCCCTCAAGGTGGCGCCGAGCTGCGGCGGTGATTTTCGCCTATTCACAACCTGCGCAATCCTCCAGCCGCGCCACAGTCTCCTCAGCGGCAGTAAGGGGTAGGCTCCCTGTTTAATTAATCATATGGTGGACAGCGCGCCAAAACGAGGGTAGGCTCCTCCAGCGCTATTTCTCCTCACAGTCTCCTCAGCAAATGGCGCAATTCTCAGCGCACTGCTCTTTCCTCAGATCACACAGAGGGGGCAGGAATTTAGCACTTCTCCAGCACTTCACCACCCAGCGCTATGCAGGGCACAGTTCGAGTTTCTAGCGCTTCACAATTATAGCGCTTCCCCAGCTGTACAGTTCAGATCAGCGCTTAACTTCACCCAGCGCTTCTTCCCAATTATAGCGCTTGACAGGCAGTGCCTTAAAAGGGGGTGACAGTTCCTAGGGGCATACTCTTCCCCAGCTGGCGCTTTGAAGGGGGCCACAGCTTCACAAGGGGGCAGACAGTCCCACAGCAGTTCCTCAGGGGCACACTCCTCACCTCCTGGGCGCTTCTTCACGCAGCGCTGGCGTGGTACCCGGTCCAAACAGCTTCAGTGACCTGGGTAGGAGCCCTCCCTTGTCAGGGGCCCATGGGGACAGCAGAGGGGGGGGGGTTTATAGGGGTGCAGGGCCCAGCTCACAGGCCCATGTGGCGGTAGCACCTCACAGCAGGTCCCCTCTCTCCCTTGTCCCAGCGCTGACTGACTCTCTGGTGGCACATCCCTCTTATTTATACCCTCCTCCCAGGCAGTGCCAGAACCTTCTAGAATGTTGGCAAAACTAGCCTAAACTGGCTCAAGGGGAGGGGTTGAGCACCCTGGGTGCCAGGCTTTCCCGCCAAAAGCTAGGGGTACTGGGTAATAATAACTAGACCGCTGACCTATGGCAGTACAGTGGCAAAACCCATGGCCATGGCATCCATTTTAAACACCGTACATTTAAGTCAGGTGCATTTTTAAAATGGGGAAATTTACAAGTGCTCACACCATTACATGACATTACATTTTTAACAAGGTGTCTCACACCACTCATGGCCTATACAGGTTTAATCCCATGGGGGAGACATTTCAGACAAGGGGGTCAAAAGCGAAAAATTTAGGAGGAAAAGGCCAAGTCCAACAACATTGTTTTTTAATTATGGTTTGTCAAGGGTCCATTCTTAGTTAGAAGTGTCTCCTTGATCTCCAGGTGTAGGCCCGCTCTTCATCAAACTGGGTTTTTGAAGAGCGGGGGAAGTCCTATGATGAATATTGACACCTGGTGGTGGTGTGTGAGGACATACCGTCACATTTTGTGTATGCCCAGAGATAGGCTGTTGTAAGGTGTAGCATTGGTTTCAATTGTTTCTCGGGTGGCTCAGTCATGCTATTCGAAGCCATGAGTGTCCGCTGTCACAATCTGTCCAGCCTCTTCTTATGCGAATGTTTCACTCTGTGCTCAGTGTGTCCTCTTTCACACTCTGTGCTGCCCCTTCTCTTCTGAATGTTGACCTTGAGAGAAGATCTCTGCTCTCTCGTCCTGTACATCTTCTTCATGTCTGAATGTCTCACTCAAAGCTCCAAGTCTCTGCTGTTGTGCCCTTTACAGACCCTTCTTGTCACCCCCCCCCACCCCCCCCCCTTTCTTACCTGATTGTTTCACGTCACCCTCTGGATCTCTATTCTCACACCATGTACTGCCTCTTCCCTTCTGAATGTTGCACTCTGAGCTCTGCTCTCATACCCTCTACTGCCCCATCTGTTCTGAATGTTAAAATGTAAGCTCTGCTCTTACATCCTGTAGTACCGCTTCTAAAATGAATGGTGCCCTCTGAGTTTTGCGTCTGTGCCCTTACACCCTGTATTGCCCCTTGTTATCTGAAAATAACACTCTGAGCTCTAGTTTTCTATGTCTTCTGTCTCACTCTGAGCTGTTGGACTCTTCTCTTACATCCTGCTGTTTGTTTTCTAAATGTCTTACTCTCAGCTATGAGTCTTTACTCTTGCACCCTTTACTGCACCTTCTTATCTGAAAATATCACTCTGGACTGCGTATCTTTGCTCTCATGCCCTGTACTGCCCCTTTTTTTTTGGAAATGCCACTCTGAGGTCTCAATCTCAGCTCACACCCTGCCCTATTCCTTACCTTAATCTGTCACTTAAACATACTGTTCTATGGCTTCTTTGCTGAATGTCTCAATCTGAGCTCTGTGCTTCTGTTCTGCTTTCACATCCTTCCCTTGTTGCTGTGTATAGCCCTTTGCTCTTTCTCACTCTGCAACTGTTTATGGATTGATTTCTGACATGCCTTGAAAAGCTTCCCTTTTTGCTCAGCTTATGGTTAATTCTTTACTATCCTATGGATTCTTCCAACACCTTAATCCGGTCAGATGTCAAAGACTGGTTCTTCCACTCCAGCATGGGACCATCCAGGTACAGTTGAAAGTCATTACCATCTTATTGATAACATTTGCGTTTCCTAATGTTCTGAAGCAAGATTGCTACTGTTCTCCTTTTCTCCATTGATTGGCTTATCTTTTGTCCATCCAATCCGCTGTATTACAGTTTTCAGTTGAGTGATGCACTTTACAAAAGCCTAAATATCCTTTCCAGCCCATTGTCATCCTAATATCTCACTGAGATCTTGGTCTGACATCCTGCTTCGTGATTCACTACATGCCACGAGGCTTTGCTCTGCTCTCACAACCTGCATTGTTAATTTTCCTACATGCACTGTTCATTATCCTATCAGTGTCTGTGTGAACTCTGCTATCATAACCTCATCACGTATCAGTGAGTTCTGCTTTCACACCGTCTTCATGTCTCACTGTGAGCTGTAATGCCACACTCTATGTCTCTCTATGAGCGATAAGCTCATGCCGTCTTCATGTCTCACTGAGCATCTCTTAACACTCAAAACACACAAGATGATGGACGTAATGATGCACAATGGCAAAACATTCACCCCCAGTCACAGATCTGGGTTTAATCCATCGTTATTTTGCTCACCAAGCCACCCCAGTTCAGACATCAGTCTTGAGCCTGTGCCTCATGGGAACAGTCCAGCCCGAACTGCCATCTCTTAACACTCTCCATGTCTCACTGTGAGCGCTTACCTCGCACCCTTTTCATGTCTCAGTAAGGTATTATTTTGCACGCCTTCCTTCTCTCACAAGGTCTGCTCTAGCACTTGTTGCAAATCCCCCTCTCTCTATCTCACTGTGAGCTCCAAAGTCACTCTCCATGTTTCACTCTGAGATCTTGTAGGAAATCCGCTTTATTTGCATGGTCGCCAAAGATTTTTTGCATCTTGGCAGACCCTATATTTTTGCTGGTTTTAGAACTGTATGCACTTCACCCATGCAACCCAGTGGTAACATTCTTGTGCTCCCATTTTAACATTAAGAAATTGGTATACACCTGATAGTATATTTCACTTACTTCTAAGTCCTTAGTATATGGTACACAATGTACCAAGGGCCTGTAAGTTAAATGTCACTGGTGGACTGCAGCACCTATTGTGTCATTTACTACATTAACAGCGTAAAACATGACTCCAGCCCTACTATTTAGCCTGACTGGCAGTTTAAACACTGCATTTCGGCCTGTAGACGTAAACCCTTTTGACAGGCCAGAACCTTCCTTTTAAATATTAAAAAGTCACTCCTATGTAGGCCTTGTAGTCCACAAGGCAGTGTGCATGGTACTTAAAAGTAGGGTTTATAGAAATGTAATGCTCAAGTCATTACAGTGACTGGCACCCTAAAGTAATTTTTCACTGTGGCAGGCCTTCTGTTCTATGCAGAAAAACCAGAGTGCAGGTTAAAATCCTAATACTCTATCTCGAAAATGAGAATAGCTAGAAAAATATAACCAAATATTTTAACAGCTATTTAAAGATCAATTCAATGGTGAAGTTGGGTTTTTAATAATGTAGAAGGAAAAGTAACTTTTAAAAAGTTGCTGTTTCTCTTCTTGAAGTTCCTGGATGCTAATTTGCATTTACTCTCAAACTTCTCCCAGCCAAGACTTTGCATTTGATTAGGTGTGGTAAAGGTGTGAAATGTTTCCCAAGAACAAACAATAGCCTGACCTGAATGGGCAGAGATGTCTCCTTGAACCTCCTAAAATATGCCGGGGCTTCCAGCATAATTTTTGACATTACACAGTCAAATCCCACTTTAGTGTCAAAGCCTGCTTGATGGGTCTGCTGGGTTTACATATAATACTTAAAGGCACACTTGAAATGCAGAGAACAGGATGGCAAAGCAATTCTTGCTTATCCACTTTCTGGGTGCTGATTAATCTTTCTTTGCCCGACTACTGCTATCTCTGGATTTTACACTTCACTCTGGGGACACTCTTGAAATGAAAGGAAACATGCCAAAACAGTCCTTGTGTAACTACTGTTTCGTTACTGAAAAATACTTCTTTTTGTTCTACCAGACTTCTGTCACTTTGTGTATAAGGATTACAATGACTCCCTCAAACTGGATTTTGGTGTTCAGTGCAGGAGGACACAAGGATTACCATACTACACTCCACAAATGCAACACTATCCCTCAGATCCAAAATTTAGTGTGGCCAAGGACTTTCATGATCTTGAAAATGTCCAGGTTGGCCCTGGGATCTTTTACTGGACTGGTTAGAGCTTGCCCAGGAGTCACTCACACCCACTTTCTTGTGCAAGGCATACATGTGGCATCTAAAGGGCAACCACTTCAGAGCACTCCTGGACCCAAGGAAGATCAGAAGAGCACTGATCCTACTGTCTGCGACTTGAGAAGAGCCCTGATCTCTCTTGTACCCAGGACAAAGAAGTTGATGCCAACTGCCATAATGCTGACCTCATGTTCCATATACAGGGTCACTACAAGATACAAGAGGCCTTTCCTGCAGCTGCCCAGAGGCAACTGGACCCGGACTGGACCCTGCTGATGGCCTCTTCCTGACACCCTGTGATTTTCTAAGTGCCTCCCCTGAAGTACTCATGGTCTTTAGAAGTGTGCTTCTGTGGTGGATTGGGACTTATAGGACTGAAGATGGAAAGTAAATGCTTTGGCCTGCACAAACCTAATTGTATCCGACCCGCACTCCATTGCGGTGAGGGGCAAATTGAGCCTAGGTCCCGGTCAGCAGCAACCATCGGCAAGTACATGCGTACGTACATACGTATATATATATATATATATATATATATATATATATATATATATATATATATATATATATATATATATATATATATATATATATATATATATTCCGCTCACTTCCCACCTTACTTCAGAGCACTCTTCGGCGGGTGCGGCAAGCGGCTGTGGGAGTCCGCTAACACATACAGCTCAAAGTCCTCGCCCAATCCAGTGGCAAAAATGAACCGCACTCACACGGGGGAACGTTTCAGGTAATCGCTTCTTTAATGGTATATAAACAGACGCGTTTCGGCTGGAAGCCTTCGTCGGTGTTTACTGCACCAGGAAGTTACATCACAGAAATAGTGTCAGTGCAATTGTGGACACAAAGAAGGGACTAATAACCCCAGAAAAATACGAGTGACATATTGGAATTCGTATTCTGCTAAACCTCCTACCAAATGCGGATTTTAGCATGCACAGGGTTCAAATAACATTTAGCCGTGTATCGGCATGTCTCCCAGTAATTGTCCTACTAGGAGCTTCCCGCGTCAGGTTACTTAACGTATTACGCATATATTGCAATAATCACTTTTCGTTCAATGACCAACTTATATGTAAAACCTGTTCTGCAGGAATTATACATCTAGCCGTGTATCGGCAACAGTCCCTTCTGCATTAACTCGTCCAACACTGCACTCTTTCTTATTCGGGGCAAAAAACATACAAACATATCCTATTACATATCCAATTCTTAAACGATACCCTCATATCAGTTTCATATAGGTTACTTCAATATCTTAAATACAGTAGCTAAGGTGAAACACCATGTCTAATCCTTTCTATGGGAGGCCTCCCATATTTCATTTCATATAAACCAACACCGTTCTCTATTGCAAAATTACAGAATCAAACATTAAATTTTAAAATCTCAAATTCCAAGAA